>NC_090816.1:90110397-90733522 GCF_000390325.3 Nicotiana tomentosiformis | reverse complement strand
TATTTACCTTTTATACCTAGGTTAAAGAGGTTATATGCGTCGATGAGTGATAAGTAGGGATTTTGACCGCTTATTTGCTCTTTTTTACTTGCGTTTTAGCTCAAAAATGCTTAAAGGTATTCCCAGAAACTAATAAAATGTGCTTTTGTGCAGGAATATTGGGAGACGAGCCAAAGAAGTTAAAATAAACTCATAAAGGAGTTAAAAGTGGACAAGGACCAAAACAAGGCAAAAAGGCCCATAGTGCGAACCGCACAATACTGTGTGCGGCCGCAGAAAAATGAAACATCACTGTTAGATGTCCTTTAGAGTATGCAGACCGCACAATTATTGTGCGGCCGCAGAAGAGGAGATTCAGAGAGTTAGTTTTTGGGCAGGCTGAAGATATGCGGACCGCACCATAATTGTGCGGCCGCAGGATGACAAGTGCGGCCTCACTCATAATTGTGCGGTCCGCAGAAGAGAAGAATTAGAGAGACATGTTACAGTCCAAGTTCAATTGTGCGGCTGCACTCAGAATTGTACGATCCGCACAATCAAATGAAGTGCGGTCGCATCCCACTTTTATGTGACCGCAGCAGGCCCAGTTGACCAGTCAATCTCAGAGTGCGGACCGCACAAAGAATTGTGCGGTCGCACAACCTCCACAGGGGCATTTTTGTCAGATATATTTAGCTTAATATAAATAGAATGTTTTGTCATTTTTAAGATAAATTTTGTTTTGGGAGAGCACCTGAGCCATTTTTCTTTACTGTTTTGAGTAATATTGTACTATATTAGCTTCTAAACATTAGATTTTCTTTCCCTAATCAATTATTATGCATTCTATCTTAATTTCTTCTTGTATTTCTTCATTTTTCATGAGTAGCTAAATTTCTAGCTAGGGTTGTGGCCCAACCCTAGTGTGGGTACTTAATGGGTGTTTGATTTAGGACTTGTTTGTGATTGAGTTAGTGATATTTAGCCTAGTTCTTGCTTGAATTCAAGAATTAATGGTTGTAAACATTTATTCATGCCTAATTGACTTAGTCTCTACTTGAGAAAGAGAGACTAAGTCTAGGAAAACTTGTCTAACAAGAAATTGGGGTGAACTCAAGAAATTGATAGCCCCAATTTAAAGGGTTGAATCTAGAGATAGTAAGACCCGACTTGGGCATTTATCACTTGTTTTGTTCCATACCCATTTGGACTTGAGAAAGGCAAATTGGGAAAAATCTCTCAAACTACCGAGAGGTAAAGAGTGGGTAATTGCGTGTGATTGCTATATTACAATCCCGACCAATCAAACTTGCCCTAGAGTTTACAACCCATTAGGTAACCACCTGGGTGAAAGTTAGGACCCTAGATCTTTTATCATTTGGAAAATACCCAAAACTAAAAATATTGTCTTCTAAGGCAAACAACAAACAAGAATGTGGAAGTGTAATCTAAAGCATATCGTACAATTACACTAAATATATATCTAATACCAATTCTAACTCCCCGAGTATTCGACCCCGACTTGCATTGGGTTTTATTATTGCTTCGACCGCCTCACTACCTATATTTGTGGTGTGAGTTTGGGCGACATCAATTTTTTGGCGCCGTTGCCGGGGAATTAAATGGATTTAGCTATATATCTAGGTTTTTGTGTGATTTGTCTTCTTTTCCTTCCGAGTCACTAATTTTATTTTTGAATTGCTTATAGGTACGAGAATGGCTCTCAACAATGAGCCCATTGGTAATTTGCCATTGGGGGAGGAAATGGACAATGATCAAGGAGATGAGGTTCTTCCCAAACCTCAAGCTAATAGGCGAGGCCGACCGCCTCATGATAATGTTCCCGTCCCTCCCCCACCTCCACCGAGAGCGGCAGCGCACCGTGTGTTACCGAATGAGGGTTATGCAAGTGCTATAGTCTCGCCCCGCATTAGGGCAGACAACTTCCAAATCACCAACGTGATGCTTACACTACTTGAGCAACAGGGATTCTTCACCGTGGCTCCAAATCAAAATGCTTACAAGCATCTCAAGGGGTTCGTCGATACTTGTTAGGGGAGCAAGCAAACCAATGTTTCTGAGGATGCGCTGAGGTTGAGGCTATTTCCCTTTTATTTACGGGGAAAAGCATTGGACTGGCTAGAGAGATTGCCCAATCATTCCATCCATACATGGGATGAGTTGGCCGAAAAATTCATAGCCAAATTCTTCTCTCTGGGGCACATGGCTACACTATGGGATGAAATTCTAGCATTCAAGCAAGAGCCCAATGAGCCATTGCACGAGATTTGGGAAAGACATCGTACCATGGTTAAAGAGTGCCCGAATAATGATATGACCTAGGCCATGATCCAACAAACCTTCTACAGGGGGATCAACACAACAAATCAATGTGTGGTAAATCAACTCGCCGGCGGGAACTTCATGAACACACCTTATGCCGAAGCTTGTGAAATTTTGGATGAGATGGCGGATACCTCATCGGCATGGCAAAGTTGGGCCAATGTTCAGCAAGGTGACCCCAATGTCATTCACCTACACAAGGAACTACATGATCATGGGCAAGCTATCGCAGAGTTAACAACCACAACACGGGAATGCCATGGCCGTAACAATAAGGAGTGAAAGAGGTGGAGATGCAACCATCTCAAATCAAAGAAGAATTGTGGATGATGATGTAGTGGTTCACAAAGATGAGATTCCAAGAAATGTGGTTCAAGCTAATGAAGAAGTGAAAATTGACATTGATGAGAGTGCGAAAGAGACCCAAGAAGAAGTGAACCTGTCTAGAGAACACGTGATTGACATACCGGAACCGGTAGTGCCAAAGGCCAAGGCACCAATGCCAAGGCCTCCTCCTCCATACACTTAAAGACTTGCCAAGAAAAATAGTGAGAACCAATTCAATAAGTTTATTGACATGATGAAGAGCTTATCCATTAATGTGCCATTGGTTGAGGCGTTCGAACAAATTTTCGGTTATGCAAAGTTCATGAAAGATTTGGTGAAAAAGAAAAGATCAATGAATTGTGAGACTGTAAAGATGACATATCAAGTGAGTGCTATTGTGCACTCAATGGCTCCAAAATTGGAAGATCCCGACGCTTTCACAATCCCTTGCACTATTGGAAGCGCCGACTTTGCCAAAGCTCTATGTGATCTAGGGGCGAGTATCAACTTGATGCCCTACTCGGTGTTAAAAACTTTAGGAATTAGGAAACCAAGACCCACATCTATGAGGTTATAAATGGCAGATTGTACTATGAAGAGACCATTGGGTATTATTGATGATGTGTTGGTTCGTGTTGATAAGTTCATCCACCTGGCGGACTTTGTGATTCTTGATTGCGAAGTGGACTGTAAGGTATCTATTATCTTGGGTAGACCTTTCCTTGCTATGGAGAAGGCTCTTATTGATGTGGAAGTTGGTGAGCTCACCTTTTGGGTGGGTGATGAAAAGGTGGTTTTCCATATGTGCAAATCTATGAGGCAACCGAATAGCAACGAAGTTTGTTCGTTTGTGGACTTAGTCACCGAGGTGATTGTTGATGATGCTAGTGCCATGATAAATGTTAATAATACTTTGGAGGCTATATTGCTTAACCATGATGATGATGAGAAGGATGACTATGTGGAATATGTAAATGCATTACAAAGAATAGGGCCGTATACTTATGAACCCCGAAAATTGTCCATAGATCTTGAGAATCGGAAGACTCCTCCAACAAAGCCCTCGATCGAGGAACCTCCCACTCTGGAGTTAAAGCCATTGCCTTCACATCTTAGGTATGAGTTTCTAGGCCCGTGTTCTACTTTACCTATTATTCTTTCCTCTTGCTTGACTAAAGTGAAGGTAGATTCTACTTTGGCGGTGCTTCAAAAGAGGAAGAAAGCTATAGGATGGACACTGGCGGATATTCGGGGTATAAGTCCCCCCTTTTGCATGCACAAGATTATTTTGGATTAGGATGCCAAACCCTCCATTGAACATCAAAGAAGGTTAAATGAAGCAATGCAAGAGGTGGTAAAGAAAGAGATCATAAAGTGGTTGGATGTCAGGGTAGTTTACCCCATTTCCGACAGCTCGTGGACCTCTCCGGTGTAATGTATCCCAAAGAAATGGGGCATGATTGTGGTCACCAATGACAAGAACGAATTAATTCCTACAAGAACAGTGACCGGCTGGAGAGTGTGCATTGACTATCGGAAGCTCAACAAAGTCACTCGGAAAGATCATTTTCCGCTTCCATTTCTTGATCAAATGCTTGACTGGTTGGCCGGACGAGCTTTTTATTGTTTCCTTGATGGATATTCCGGCTACAATCAAATTCTCATTGCTCCTGAGGACCAAGAAAAGACTACTTTCACTTGTCCCTATGGTACTTTCGCATTCTCGCGGATTCCATTTGGGTTATGTAATGCACCGACGATTTTTCAACGGTGTATGATGGCCATCTTCACCGACATGGTGGAGAATATTCTTGAGGTCTTTATGGATGATTTCTCTGTGGTGGGGAATTCCTTCAATGATTTCTTGAACAACTTGGATAAGGTCTTGGCAAGATGTGACGAGACAAACTTGGTTTTGAATTGGGAGAAATGTTACTTCATGGTCGAAGAAGGCATAGTCCTCGGCCACAAAATTTCAAAGCATGGTATTGAGGTCGACAAGGCCAAAATTGAGGTGATCTCCAAACTCCCTCCCCCTATATCCGTGAAGGGAGTGAGGAGATTCTTGGGTCATATGGGGTTCTATCGCCGATTCATCACGGACTTTTCTAAGGTGGTGAACCCCTTGTGTAAACTTTTGGATAAGGATGCCAAGTTCCATTTGAACGAGGATTGTATGAAGGCATTCAAATTGCTCAAGTTCAAGTTGACTACTACTCCTATTATCACTGCACCGGATTGGAGCTTGCCTTTTGAGCTCATATGTGACGCTAGTGATGTGGCGGTCGGAGCAATTTTGGGGCAGCGTATTAACAAAATCTTCCATCTGGTCTATTATGCTAGTAAAACCATGAATGATGCCCAAGTCAACTACACAGTGATCAAAAATGAGCTCCTTGCTATTGTTTTTGCTATGGAAAAGTTCCGACCGTACTTGATGGGTAAAAAGGCAATTGTTCACACCGACCATGTGACGCTCCGATATTTGATGATCAAGAAAGATTCTAAAGAAAAACTAATGTGGTGGGTGCTTCTATTGGAAGAGTTTGATCTAGAGATTCAAGACCGCAAGGGTAGCGAGAATCAAGTGGCGAACCACTTGTCCCGATTGGAAGAGGAGGGGAGGCCACATGGCAGCCTTGAGATCAATGATTCATTTCCCGACGAGCAAATCCTAGCCGTTTCAATGACCGGGACACCATGGTTCACCGACTTAGCAAACTATCTTGTGAGTGGCATTGTATCGAATGAGTTCTCTTGAAACCAAAGGAAGAAGCTCAAACGGTATTGCCTTGACTATTATTGGGATGAGTCGTATCATTTCCGAATATGTACCAATGGTGTGATCCAACTATGTGTGCCGGAAGAAGAACAAATGGGTATTCTTAAGGCTTTCCACTCTTCACCGTATGGTGGTCACCATGGTGGAGTAATAACGGCGGCAAAAGTTTTGAGTTGTGGATTCTATTGGCCTACTCTCTACAAGGATGCTAGTGATCTTGTCAAGCGGTGTGATGAATGGCAAAGGGCCGGTGGGATCTAAAAGAAGAATGAAATGCCTCTCACCACCATTTTGGAGATAGATATCTTCGATGTGTGTGGTATTGATTTTATGGGTCCGTTTGTTAGCTCTTTTGGAAATACCTACATTCTAGTTGCGGTGGATTATGTATCTAAATGGGTTGAGGCAATTGCTTTGCCCAACAATGAAGCAAGGAGTGTGGTGGCATTCTTGAAAAAGAACATCTTCACGAGGTTTGGTACCCCAAGAGCCATTATTAGTGATAGGGGTTCGCATTTTTGCAACAACGCTTTTGATACCTTACTCACAAAGTATGGTGTCACTCACGAAGTATCAACCCCCTACCATCCTCAAGCAAGCGGACAAGTTGAAGTCTCCAACCGAGAGATAAAGAGTATTTTGTCAAAGACAGTCAATGCCAACCAGAAGGATTGGTCAAGAAAACTTGATGATGCTCTTTGGGCTTATAGAACGACCTACAAAATACCGATCAGGATGTCTCCATACCGGTTAGTGTTTGGGAAGGCATGCCATCTTCCGGTAGAACTTGAGCATAAGGCCATGTGGGCTTTGAAGAAGTTGAACCTTGAATGGGATGTCGCGGCAAATCTAAGGAAGTCACAATTGAATGAGCTTGATGAATTTCGGTATCATGCCTACACAAGCTCGTTTCTTTATAAGGAGAATATGAAGTACCTCCATGACAAGTACATCCACAACAAGGAATTTAAAGAGGGTGATCTGGTGCTATTGTTCAATTCCCGGTTACAGATGTTTTCGGGCAAGTTGAAGTCAAAATGGAGTGGTCCCTTTGAAGTGGTGAATGTAACCCCCTTTGGTGCTCTAGATTTGAAAAATAAGAATGATGAGGTGTTTAGAGTCAATGGGCACCAGGTTAAACATTATCTTGGCAAGGTTGATGATGGTCATATTGTGGCGGTTCTTCATTTCAAATGATTGGTAATCTGCATCGTGTCGTGACGTTAAATCAGGCGCTTCTTGGGACGCAACCCATGTATCTTTTTATTTTTCTTATTTTTCTTCTTTGTTAGATAACTTTGTTTTGTGCTAACTAGTTTTGAAGTCTATGCATGAATGGTGTGCATTGTAGGGACTGTGCAAGAAAAATTGGCTAAGTGTCACAAAAGTGCGGACCCCGCCAAAATTATGCGGACCGCACAATCACTCTGCGGCCGCACAATTTTGTGTGCGGTCGCACAGCTGAAAGATAAAAAATGCATGGTCTCTGAAGTTTGGCCTGTCAAATTTCCTTAACAATTTGCGGCCACACACAAAATTGGGCGGTCCGCACAAATTTTGCGGTCGCACTCACTCTTTTGCGGACCGCAAAAATTCTTCCAAACTACAGGTAAGGAGTGCGGACCGCACTCAAAATTGTGCGGCCGCACTCAAAATTATGCGGCCGCACTCAGGTAAGTTCTGGGCCCGACGGGTCAACCTATAAATAGGGCTTTTTATAATGTTTCACACTTTACACTATCTGAAATCTCAAGCCTTAAGCAAGCACAATGCACACCCCATTAGCTCTAAATCTTCTCTCATTTCATCAAGTTAGATTCTCACATGCATCATTCACTACTGGTATGTTCAATCCATGTTAGATTTTTGTTCTTTCTTCTTAATTTGTGTTCTTGTTTTCTTTGATTAGTTTAGTTATTTTTAGGCCTATAAATGTTAAATGTGCTTAATATATGCTTCAAAATCATGTGGGTAGCCTCGTATGTGTTATTTAGGGACTGGGTAGACCACTAAGCTTGTCAATTTGTGCAAACCATGTCTAAATTGTGAAAATTTGCATGAACCCTAGTTTACTACCCGTGAAATTCAAATTGTGCGGCCGCACACATTTTTATGCGGTCCGCAATCCTTTAACTTAGGGCTTTTGTGTGATTGAATTGTGCGGACCCGACTCAAAAATATGCGGTCCGCAGAAAAATTGTGCGGTCCACAGTCAAATTGTGCTGTTCGCACTGATGAATGATCAGATAACCCAGTATTTTGAACCTGGGGTTGTGCGGCCGCACTCAAAATTGTGTGGTCTGCACTTTTGGTTGTGCGACCGCACTTACTTTTGTGCGGTCCGCACTTAGTAGTGCTGCCGCATTCATTTTTGTGCGGTCCGCACTGCCTCTTCTATTTTTCCACAACTGGCATGCAACTGTCATGCATATATCTGTATCCTATAAACCTGAACTCTAACTGATTCTTATTGTTATGAATTGCATACGATGGTTAGATCACGTGGTAGAGGAGATACATCAAAAGGGAGGGCAGAACCCTTTCGAGGCCGAGGTCGAGGCAAGAGTAACCTACCACTTGCCATTAAGAGGACCACAGGCAAGAAACAAACTGCCAACTGAGTTCCTGAACCCTCTGAGACCAGTGAGTATCTCCCATCTGGGGAAGCATCTGAGGGTAACTCCGTGCAGGCACAGCCGGTAGACCAATCACAATAAGTCCCGGGTAGATTCCACTTGGTAGATGAGTCATCTTCCATTGCTAGTTCTTCTGAAGGTTCGGAAGAGGGTAGCCCAGATTCTGAGCCCTCTTCCTCACATGTCCCAGCTGCACCAATCAATGTTGATGATGATGATGATGTCCCAGACGATGGTAGAGGGGGTGATGGTACAGTGGGGGGTTTAGGGAGGTCGAGGAGAAGGGAGATGTGGGAAGACAGATTTGTCAGCTTGACTGCCTTCAACAGATTTAGAGAGTGGTGGCCCCAGAGATCGCTCACTCTTAAGCGACAATTCTTGATGAAGGATTTGGACAAGAACAACCCCAATGTCCTCAGACAGCTCCAGGAGAGAAAAGGATGGAAATGGTTCACCCAAAGCGTCCTCGATGCAAATGAGCACTTGGTTAAAGAATTTTATGCCAATGTGGCTCACATTAAGAAGGGTACCAAGGTGACAAAAGTGCAAAATATGAAAATTTGATTCGACTCATGTGCTTTGAACTCTTATGTGGGATTTGAAGAAGTGGAGGCAGTCCAATACTTGAAAAAGCTAGCTATGGGTGATGCAGCTCGCTAGTGGCTAGCTGAGATTTTGGCTATTCGAGGATCAACACCTCTGTGGCTTACAGCATGGGTTCCCATAGTTTGGGCCACCCTAAATTTTGTAACAAAAAGGGTGGCAAATATTTGTGTGCAGCTGCATTGATCTATGCCTAAATGAGAACAACCTCCCATTCCCCGTGCAGTCCTATTGGTTTCGATTATGGCTGGGTATCCAATTAATGTTGGTGCCATCATGTCCACCAACATCACATTAGCTGTCCAGAAAGATGAGAGTTCATACCCGTACCCAAACTTCTTCACAGAATACTTCAAAGATCAAAAGGTGGAGCCGAGGCAATATGATACAGAAGTAAAGGCCAAGAAGCCTTTCTCATGATACCACCTGCACGGTGCTAACAACCCGAAGTTCAAGGGTAAGGCAACTACCTCCGCTGGACAGTCTGAGGAGCCAGCGGTAGTAGTTACTGATTCAGCTGCTGAGCCTTCCATAGTAGCTGGTCCTTCCACCGGGACAACAGACATGCCACCACTTTCATCTTCTAGACCACCAGCTTCATTATCAGTGCCAGCTTCATCCACTTATCCACTGAATGCGCTACGAGTCTCCCAAATATTGGCGAGTCTCAACAACTGGATGTAGGCTGCTACTTCAAAGCCGTCTGACATATCCAGTGTTGTTGCAGCAAAGTCAGTTGCCCCATAGGTACCTCTGTCAGTGGATGAAACATTGAAGAAGATTCTAGTGGCAACAACACTGAAGACCATTATGGAGACTCTAGTGGCTTATGGGGAGGTCGTTGAGGAGTTGGGAAAGCAAAAAAAAAAAGATGCGCAAGTCTCAGGCATCGAATAGGTTAGTGGACAAGTTGAGAAAAATGGTTGCCAAAATTGCATCTGTCGGAGATCTACCACTAGACTTACTTATGGAGGGAGCACCTTTAGACCCAGCAGCACAGGCAGCACCAGCAGTACCAGAGGCATCACATATAGCAGCCGGCCAGTCCGAGGAGCCGGTTGCGACTATCCACACCACTGAGGAGATGATCCAGATGCTCAACACCCATGTTGTCCCTCAGCTAGGTGATGATGAGATACAGCTAGAGGAGACAGAGGGTGCTACGGATCCCATGCAGACTGAGACCACATAGGGAGTTCTCTTAACTCTCTACCCTTTCCTATTCTTATTTTTGTTAAGCATTGGGGACAATGCTTATTTTTATTCGGGGGAGGGGGGGGGGTCGTCTATTTTGATTGATTGACATTGACATGTGGCCTGTAATAACTCTTATACTATTTTTTTCCTTTATCTTTATTTTCTCTTTGGTATGTTTATATTCTCCCCCTTCGCTTAATGTATATATTCAGTCTCCTTTATGTATATATTTATTTTACTTCGGTTTGTATATTCATCTATCTTGCTTTCCGTATCTTATTTTGTAGCTTCTTTACTTTGTCTTTCTTAGTAGTATAACTTCTTATTTAATTTAGTAGTTTCTTTTTGATTTGTTAGCTTCTTTTTACGTTTGAGTGATCAATAAGCCTTTGGTTTTCTTAATGCCACGGGTTTTTCCAAAGGTGAATTTTGTGTGAACCGGGCGGCTCTTCCCAACGATGGATGGCGTGACAACCTTCTTAAGGGATTGAGTCTGTTTTCTTTTATGTTTAGGCAAATATAGTAGTAATGAATAAAAGGGTCTCAAGCGTGCTTCACTTGGTACCAACACATTTACCTCCGATCGTATGGTTAAAAACAAAGTTTGTGGCATACAATAGCTCTAGTTGTGACATTTTGACTATTGTGTTGACTTAAACAGTCATCGAGTGGTTCAGTCGAGACATTTGTGATTCTCAATCTTAACTAGGGTTGTTGTGGGCCCTCGACTCCGTTCTCTTTAGCAATCCAGCAGGATGAAAGGGGAGGTATTGAATTGCAAGTCCAGGTTCCCGTGCTAATAGTCTAGAACTTGCCCAGAATATTTTTTTAAGCGAAATTCTAAGTGCAACATGGCTTGAGAAATGATTGTAGGCTCTCCTTGATCCGATTTGAAGTTTGAAATCTTCCATAGCCTACCAATGTGATATCCCTAGTCAACCCATTTGAGCCTAAGCCTTTTTTTTTGTTCTTTCAATAACCACGTTACAAGCTTTTATCCGTTTTGTAATGACTCTCTCTTGGCACCCAATCTTTCCTTAGCATTCTTGAGAAATAATTGGCAAAAACATAAGTTTGGGGGAGAGACGAGGAGTTTGAAAGTGATAAAATGTACAAAGAAGAGAAAGAAAGGAAGAAAAGGGAAGGCAAAGAAAAGAAAGACAGAACAAAAAAAATGCCAAAAAAGTGAATATGGTAGAAAGTTGAAGGGATTCAAAGAAAATAATGATGAAAGGCATGGAGTAAATAGAAAAGGAGAAAAATAAATGTCATGACCAAGAAAGAGTGACGTTATGTCTCTCTAGTTCCCCCGAGGAAAGAGGAATTGACTCAAAGAGTCGACAAAGTATGAGCCAAAAAAAAGAAGAGAAAATAGAGTGTTTAAGGAAAAATAAAACCATTCTATTCCAACAAGTCCTACCTCAGTCCAAAATCCTTCATTACATCCCGCAAAAGCCCTACATGATTTCACGTTGAGTGAGCTTACATTAGTGGTGATTTACATAAGGGGCAAGCTTATGGTACTTAGAGCCGGACTTGTGATATTCTTTTTAGAGAGATGAGCGAACTTTTCATAATCCTTGCATCGAGTGTTACATTCTAAAGTAAGATATGCTAATGGAGAGTAGAGGAGGAGTTTGGGATCCACAATGACCTACATGAAAGAGCGAGTTTCCTTAATGAATAAAGTCAACTCTTGATGCTCTAGTGTCACATTAGAACTATTGTACTCAAAACGTCAAATTATTGTATTGTTGATAATTCATACGTGTTGTGGGTAATCGTTGGTCCCAATTGATGTGTGATTGATTCACCTTAGGCCAGCTGAAATATCCTTTTTTCTAGTGGAGGTGGGAATTACCTTAATTGCTTGAGGACAAGCAAAAGCTTAAGTTTGGGGGAGTTGATAAGTACGGATTTTGACCGCTTATTTTCTCTTTTTTACCTTCGTTTTAGCTAAAAATGCTTAAAGGTATTCCCGAGAACTAATAAAATGTGCTTTCGTGCAGGAATATTGGGAGAAAAGCCAAAGAAGTCAAAATCAACTCATAAAGGAGTCAAACATGGACAAGGACTAAAACAAGGCAAAAAGGCCCACAGTGCGGACCGCACAATACTGTGTGCGGCCGCAAAACAATAAAACATCACAGTCAGATGTCCTTCAGAGTATGCGGACCACATAATTATTGTGCGGCCACAGAAGAGCAGATTCAGGGAGTTAGTTTTTGGGCAGGCTGAAGATATGTGGACCGCACCATAATTGTGCGGCCGCAGGATGACAAGTGCGATCGCACTCATAATTGTGCGGTTCGCAGAAGAGAAGAATCAGAGAGCCATGTTCTAGTCCAAGTTTAAGTGTGCGGCTGTACTCAGAATTGTGCGGTCCGCACAATTAAATAAAGTGCGGACGCATCCCACTTTTATGCGACCGCAGAAGGGGCAATTGACCAGTCAAGCTCAGAGTGCGGACCGCACACAAAATTGTGTGGCCGCACAACCTCCGCAGGGGCATTTTTGTCAGATATTTTTAGCTTAGTATAAATAGAACGTTTTGTCATTTTTAGGGTGAGTTTTGTTTTTGGGAGAGTACCTGAGCCATTTTTCTTTATTGTTTTGAGTAATATTGTACTAGATTAGCTTCTAAACATTAGATTTTCTTTCCCTAATCATTTATTATGCATTATATCTTAATTTCTTCTTGTATTTCATTTTTCATGAGTAGCTAAATTTTTAGCTAAGGTTGTGGCCCAACCCTAGTGTGGGTACTTAATGGGTATTTTATTTAGGACTTGTTTGTGATTGGGTTAGTGATATTTAGCCTAGTTCTTGGTTGAATTCAAGAATTAATGGTTGCAAACATTGATTCATGCCTAATTGACTTAGTCTCTACTTGAGAAAGAGAGACTAATTCTAGGAAAACTTGACTAACAAGAAATTGGGGTGAACTCAAGAAATTGATAGCCCTAATTTAAAGGGTTGAATCTAGAGATAGTAAGACCCGACATGAGCATTTATCACTTGTTTTATGCAATAACCATTTGGACTTGAGAAAGCCAAATTGGGCAAAATCACTCAAACTACCGAGAGCTATAGAGTGGGTAATTGCGTGTGATTGCTATATTACAACCCCGACCAATCAAACTTTCCCTAGAGTTTACAACCCATTAGGTAACCACCTAGGTGGAAGTCACGACCCTAAATCTTTTATCATTTGGAAAATACCCAAAACCAAAAATATTGTCTGCTAGTTTTATAATTGCAATCAATAGTTTAAAGTAGAAGTAGAAACAACAAACAAGAATGTGAAAGTGTAATCTAAGGCATATCGTACAATTACACTAAATATATACCTAATCCCAATTCTAACTCCCCGAGGATTCGACCCCGACTTGCGTTGGGTTTTATTATTGCTTCGACCGCCTCACTACCTATATTTGTGGTGTGAGTTTGGGCGACATCAATGAGTTATGCTCCTCATATGAGATGGCACTTTGAAAATGGAAGACCACCTGGTGTTATGTGTCATCCTTCAGATGGAGAATCTTGGAAGCACTTTGATAGGACATATCCAGATTTTGCTAGTGAACCAAGAAACATTCGGTTAAGTTTGTGTGCGGATGGCTTCACGCCTTTTTCTATATCTGTGACACCATATTCATGCTGGCTTGTCTTTCTTACACCTTATAATCTACCACTTGAGTTGTGTATGACTAGTCCATATGTATTTTTAAATTGTATTATCCCTGGTTCACGTAATCGGAAAAGTTTGATTGATGTATATTTGCAACCTTTGATTGATGAGCTAAAACAGTTGTGGTATGATGATGTTGAAACATATGACATATAAACCAAGTAGAATTTGAGTTTGCGTGCTAATTTAATGTGGACTATTAACGATTTTCCTGCATATGGAATGTTGTCTAGGTGGATGACTGCTGGAAAGCTAGCTTGTCCTTACTGCATGGAAAATGGTAAAGCGTTCACTTTGAAACATGGTCGAAAGAAATCATGGTTTGATTGTCACCGTCAATTCTTTTCTGATGATCATGAGTTTAGAAGGATGAAAAATGCATTCAAAAAGAATAAAGTGGAATATGATTCGCCACCTCCGATACTTTCAGGTGAGGAAATTTGGGAGAGGGTCCAGAACTTCAGTAAAGTTACTGAGGCTCCACCTTATAGATTCCCTGGATATGGTGTTACTCATAATTGGACGAAACAGAGTATATTTTGGGAGTTGCCTTATTGGAAGTATAATCTTCTCTGAGACAACCTTGATGTCATGCATATTAAGAAGAATTATTTTGATAATTTGTTCAACACAGTGATGGATGTTAAAGGTAAGATAAAAGATAAACCGAAGGCTAGAATGGACTTACAAGAATATTGCAGGCAACCTGAATTATACTTGCAGACAGCAAACAGTGGTAAGGTGTTCAAGTCCAAAGCAAGTTACACATTCACTTTGGAGGAAGGACGACAAATTTGTGATCGGGTTACGAAATTGAAGATGCCTGAGGGTTATGCGTTGAATCTAGGGAAAAAAGTAGATATGGAGGTAGGGACGTTGAGCCATTTGAAAAGTTATGACTGTCATGTTTTCATGGAAACCTTAATGCCTATTGCATTTTGTGGTTTGCCTAAAAGAATCTGGAAACCCATAACAGAGATTAGTTTGTTTTTCAAAGACTTGTGTTCTATCACATTAAGGGAAGAAAACCTACTTCGGATGGATCAGAATATTCGTGTAACTTCTAGTAAGATGGAAAAAATATTTTCATGTGGTTTCTTTGATATGATGGAACACCTTCCAATCCACCTTGTACACGAGGCACGACTTGGAGGGCCTATTCAATGCAGATGGATGCATCCCTTTGAGAGGTAATATTATAAGTTTGATGTAATATTCTATTTTATTTTAATGTTCTTGGCTAACACGACATTATTTAAGACAATTAGAAAATGCAAACAATTTGTTAAGTAGAGGAATAGGATTGAAGGATCTATATGCGAAGCCTATCTTGCAAAGAAAACTGTACATTTTTGTTCTTATTATTTTGAGAGTAAAGTGCCATGTTCTAGGAATAGGCCCAATAGGCACACAGTCGAATATGTGAATGATCCATTATATCCACCAATGTCCATATTCAATCAACCAGGCCGATGTTCTAAGGATGTTAGAAAGAGAAGTTTGAGTAATATGGGATACAAATCAGCTACAACTCATGCGTTGCTAAATTGTCTCGAAGTTGTACCATTTCTCAAGTAAGTTTTGATTTATTACTTATCAAAATGTAATTACATATTGATGTAACTACTAAAAATATTTGATGTGTCACAGTCACTTCGTGGGTCAATTTGGCCATGATGCTGTATATACGAGATTTGATACGTGGTTCAAACAGTTTGTAAGTTTATCTTGATAATGTTTTTTTGAAGTGATCCGATATATATATATATATATATATATATATATATATATATATATATATATATATATATTCGGTTATGCTAACTTATGAATTTTTTTAACACTATGTAGGTAAATAATCCAAATAATGGTGTAAATTAATTTTTGAAAGATATATCTTGGGGGCCTAGGCTTCAGGTCACAACAATGTCTAAGTATGTAGTGAATGGTTAAGTTTCACACAGAGGATTGCTCTAAAAATAAAAATAGCAACAATAACAGGGTGTGGGTTCAAGGTGGTGATGGCAACCAAGTTGGAGATATAGATTATTATAGTGTGGTCAAAGAAATATTACAACTAGAATATACAGGTTGGCCATATAAGAAATTTATACTCTTTAGATACAAGTGGTTTGACCCAAATCCAACAAGAGGTACAAGAGTACACCACCAATACAACATAATTGAGGTTAATCATACGAGGGAGTTTGATCGCTATGATCCTTTCATTATTGCACATAGCGTTAGGCAAGTATATTATGCCCCTTATCCATTGTGGCGTAATAAGTTCGATTGGTGGGTTGTTATAAAAACTAAGCATGTAGGTAGGGTGGAAGTTGAGAATGTGTTAGATGTTGCATATCAAAACGATATCTCTAGTTTTCACCAAATAGTGGACGATCAGTTAGAAAATGATTTGGAACATCCTGAACGCATATTGGAAGAAGTTGATATAAATGAAGTAACAATTATAGAAAATGAGGACGAAGAATCAACTGAAGAAATTCAAACAAGTGAGGATGAGGAATTCTCGGACGAGGAACAATACGTCGACGAGGATTAAAAAGTTGGTTTTTTAAAGCACTCTCATTTTATAACTAGTTTCTTATATGTTTCAATCTAAATATGTATTATATTATGTAGATGGCAGGCAAGGGTCAAGGTAACAATGACCCTAACAGTACTCGGGGCCGAGAAAAGACTAGGAAGGGAAAGAGGAGGGTAGATAATAATACTCCTTCTTTTTCACCCTCTTCAGAGATGCTTATATCTTATCCTCCACCGCACGGCTATACTGAGCTGCCACAGCATCACAAGGCCTACACCTTCATCCAGATACTAGGTCTTCCATCACAGGGCCATAGGACTATACGTCCAACATACAATCCAGCTACCTCACAACCACGTGGATCCCAGGGATCTGCATCATAGCCACGTAGATCGCAACCATCTGCATCACATCCACGTGGATCGCATCCCTACATATCACAGCCACATGGATCACATCCATCCATGTCACAGCCACTCGGGTCACAACCATCAGTATCACATCCACATGGATTGCATCGATCCATATCATAGCTACTCGAGTCACAGCCATCAGTATCACAGCCACATGGGTCGTATCCAACTATGTCGCAGTCACAGGGATCGCAACCATCTTCATCATCGACTCCATCTATTTCAGGCATGTGCCTGTGAGACAGTAGCTCTAAGCCCCCTACATCGTCTACACATGCCTGTGATACACATGCTGAGGATGATGATCCAGAGGTAGTACATTATGATCACTATGGCAGGAGCATCATAGTCCCTGAGGGTGATGGGTAAGAGTTATTTGTTATTTTTGCGTCTATTGTTTTGTAATGTTTTTACTAATATATTCATATATTTTTATTGTTAAATAGCAGGTTCAGATCGGGTAAGCAGGCTACGAAGATAATCACCAATGCCATCAAAAAGCTTTATGATGGCCCTTATGCGACTTGGACTGATTTCCCATTCTCGCTGAAGGAGCAAATTTTCAATCAGCTTAAGGTATAAATGTTCTTTTAAGTAGTTTAATAATTTATATTTATGATGTTTTCATCTAATATTTAATTTTTGAAATGCAGAGCAAGTGTGTATGGGAAGACCGTTATAACGCGAAAGTGGCTGTAAATTTTCATCATAAAACTCGCAAGAGATTGGCAGATCATTTCTCGGATGCTAGAAAGAAGAACAAGAGGCCTAACTGGTGTCTTGAGCATTTATGGAATTATTTGTTAAGGCAATGGCTTACCGCAGATTTCTTAGAAAGGAGCAAAAAAGGAAAGAAAGCTCGCTCATCCGAGAAGGGAGGCTCCTTGCACACTGGGGGTGCTATCAGCCTGGAGACAGTAAAAAGAAGATTGGTAATTGCTTAATTAAATTATTTTACTTTTCTAAGTATATCAATTCTATTTATTAACTAAATTAATTTATTTTCAGGAATAGAAGTATGGGCGTCCAATGAGCCATGATGAGCTATTCAAGGAGACGCATATTGTAAAGAAGAAGAAAGAGGGGGATGGAGATAGGTGGGTCGAGGACCGAGCCTCGACTTCATATGTAAGCTTTTAATTTTTTTAAGTGTTATAATTTATTTTTATAAGAATTTTTAAATACTAATTTAATTTAAACTAATGTAGGATCGCTACCAAAGTAACGTGAGGGACTTCATTCCTAGTCAGCCAGCTGGTGAATCGGGCGAGCCAACCCAACCTTCGGACGAGGATGCTGAAAGAATATAGTTGGAGGTTGTTGGCAGTCCAAAATAGGGGAAGGTATACGGGCTTCCTACTAAAATATTCCATCGCTATAGGTGTGGAATGCAAGGAATAGGGACTTCCTCGCAAGGCGAGGAACTTAATAGGGAGAGCCTCTCGGCTATGCGGGAGACAGTAACAAAGATCACATCCGAGCTAGAAGCAGCCAAGGAAAGCGAAAGGCTTAAAGATGCTCAATTCCTTGGCATGCAAGCTCAGATAAGAACTCTCCTATCTACTAGAGCTTTTTCGTTGCCCCGGTCTCGTGAGTCATCGCCGGAGGCTCGACCTCCACGTGATCGTTCCTCCCATCCTTCTCGTGATCGTTCCTCCCGTCCTCCCCGTGATCGGTCTTCCCGTTCTCCCCGTGATCGTTCTTCCCGTCCTCCACAAGACCGTTATCCATATCGTCTTGTAGATGAAAGTTCATCAGACGGTGATGATGATGTTGTAGAAAACACCCCTTGACAATTACTTTGATAAACTTTTAACTAGACTAATAGAACCAGTTTTGGATTAGATTGAACAATTTTGAACTTGTTGTAATTAGTATTTGCTTGGTTTTGGATTGTGATGTTCAATTGAACTTTAATTTGTTAGTTTTAAAGTATTAATTGGATGTTTGGTTCTTATTGTTGTTGTTGTTATTGTTATTGGGATTTTGGTTGGATTTGTGGTGAATTGGTGGTTATTAGATTTAAATTGGGGGTATTGATATGTTGTTTCTATTTGGCAGGTGGTGTAGCTACCAAAACAGGCATATTCTTCCAAAATTAAAACCAAAAGACCGACCAACCTTGGTCGGTTACTAATAAAAAAAAATTAAATTGCACATTACCGACCAATGTTGGTCGGTTAATGTACAATGAATTCCCAGAATTCAACATTACCGACCATCTTTGGTCGGTTTGCTGCCTGCCCAGTCCAGTTTATCGACCAATTTTGGTCGGTATTGTTACATTTAAATTATTTAAAATAAAATATATTTTACAGTACCGACAAAAGTTGGTCTATTTTTTTAAATTTTAATAATTTATATAAAAAATATATTTTTCAATACCGACCAAAGTTGGTCGGTAGGAAAAATTAATAAACTTAATACACCGACCAAGTTTGGTCGGTAAAATTAAATTAATAAAATAATATTCCGATCAGTTTTGGTCGGTAAGCCAAATACATTGTCAGATGGTCATGTAGAGCATACTGACCAATGTTTTCCGACCAACTTTGGTCAGTATGACCTTCCAACCTTCAAAATACTGTCCACACGAAAATGGTCATGTTTTGGACAGTTATTGGCCATTACCGACCAACTTTGATCGGTTTTTGTGGACGGATTTTCCCGAATATTTAGTAGTGAATCCCTTAAATACACCGAATAAAAGAAAAATCTCATGGAACCGTACATACTTTCCAAAAAATATCAAGTTTGAATAATACATAAACCATGGTGATAGTAATAATAAGTACAACGGTGCATGACCACTAGTAGCCCTCAAAACCCGGTGCCATAAGTGCATGAGTAATCTACGGAATACACAAAACTACTACAACTACTGTACAAAATAAAATGGACAAAAATAGTAAAAAAGGTAGAGGGAGACTCTGGTGCTGCAGATCGAAGTAAGGCAAGCAGCTTACCACTAAATCTCCGTGAAAGTGCGTCTACGCGCCCGTGTGACCACTGAAAGTACCTGTCTCAATACCTGCACAATCAGTGCAGAAGTATCGCGTGAGTATGTAAAACAATGTGTACTCAGTAAGTATCTAATCTAACCTCGAAGAGATAGTGACGAGGGGTCGACTTGACACTTAATTACTAGTGGTCAAAGAGTAATAAAACACATAAAGTAGACATGGAGGATGTACAACAAGTAGCAATAAATAGATAAAACATTAATAGTAATCTCCAAAATTGATCTATATAAAGTCACTAAAGTATCGTAACTAGCCTCGAAGGCACGAACTCAGCTGATATCAAAGCCAAATCAAATCTCAAGTATTAAGTACGAGTCTGCCGAGGCGCATGACCCGTACCCATAGGAAGAGTGATACTCAATACTGCCGAGGTGATCGACCCGATCCCATAAGAATAATGATACACACTATTGCCGAGGCGATCGACCCGATCCCATAAGAGTAATTTACAACCTGAACCCATAAGAGTAATTAATAACATTGTCGAGGCGAATGACCCGATCCCAGTAGAGTAGAGAAACTACTTCATTCACGGAAGTACAAGTGAGTCGAGAAGAGATATATTGCTCATCAATTTTTTTAAATTTTTGTTTTTCCAAAATAAGAGTTTCAATCAATATTTTATTCTAACCTCAATCTCAGTCATAAATGAAGGAAATAAAATACACAGGGTAAATACAAATAACACATTTAAGGCATGATGTGAAGCTAAGTCTATCCGAGCATAACATGAATATAGCTACGTACGAACTCTCATCACCTCATGCGTACGTAGCTCCCACAACAAGTAGCACACAATCATTAATTCACCTAAGGGGATAATTCTATCTTACAAGATTAGGCAAGAGACTTGCCTTGCTTCCAAGTTCACTATCCGGCTCTTAACCTCACTATGATTCTCCAAACAACGCCGAGCAATCCGAAACTAATCAAAAGTCGTATGAACTAATCAATACATGCTCAAAAGTTCATAATTTAACTATTAAACGAATTTTCCAACCAAATTCGGAAAGTCCATAAAAGTTACCCCCAGACTCACGTGTCCGGATTCCAAAACATTTCGAAGATAAATGTTACCCGTGACCTCACAAACTCAAATATATAATTTATTCTCAATTCCATAATCAATTTCATGGTCAAATCTCTTTTTTTACCAAACTCTAGCTTCCAATAAAAATCTCACAAATTTTCTCTAATTCCATGATAAGTATATTCATAATCCATGTATTTAACTCAAGAATTGATAGAAATCACTTATCTTTTGATGTTGAAGAAAATCCCCCCCCCCCCCCCAACAAAATGCTCTCAAATTCGTCCAAGACCAAATGAAAAAGGAGAGAAAAGAGGCTAAGTCCCATATAAAAAATCAAGTATGCCCAGTGATTCCTTCTTCACGATCGCGGAAAATGCCTCGCGATCGCGAATCCCAACTTCTCCTAGCTGCCCAGGTACTCTTCGCGTTTATGTTCCACTAGTCTCCTTAGCGTTTGCGAAGACTAACAACCTACCATCCCCATGCCTCACTTGCCTTCTACGCATTCGCGGTAGCGCGTTCGCGAAGATTAACCAAGTCCTCCTTCGCGATCACGAACCATTTTTCATGTTCGCCTAGGGCAATCAGCTGCCCCTCCAAAATTTCTTCTTCGCGATCGCGGAATACCCTTCACGATCGCGAAGCACACCAGCACACCAGCAGTTTTCAGCCAACTCTAACTTGCTCTGGGTGGTCCGAAACACACCTGAGCCACTCGGGACCCCGTTCAAATGTACCGACACGTCCATAAACATACTACGGACTTACTAGAAGACTCAAAACATATAAAATAATACCAAAAGTATAAATCACACCTCAAAATCCAATTAATCAACTTCTAAGCTTCTAACACATTTCAACCAACTCCGGACGCGACAAAACATACTTAGACAACTTGGAATAATGCCAAATTTTACATACAGGTCATAAATCATAATACAAACCTATTCCAAGGCTTGAAATCCCAAACGGACATCGATAACACTAAAATTCACTTCAAGTCAAACTTAGAAAATTCTAAAATCTTCAAACTGCTAACTTTCAACAATATACGCTGAAACGCTCCCGGTTAATCTGAATCTTTATCCGAATATACGTTCAAGTCCAAAATCATCATACGAACCTATTGGAACCTTCAAATCGCAATTCCGAGGTTATTTACTCAAAGTGTTCGCTCAAGTAAAACTTGGCCACCTTATGCCACTATTATGGAACTAAGTGTTCCGAATTCAACCCGAACCCTTCCAAAATCAAACTAACCATCATCGAAAGTGATAAAATAGTAAATGTACATAAATGAAGTCTTAAATAGGGGAACAAGAATCTATAAAGCAAAAAAATCGGTCAGATCGTTACATCGTGCCACAACATATACCACAAGCGCACGGTAAAGACCTCGTGCCATAATGTATATCACAACCGCGCGGCAAAGATCTCGTACCACAATATATATCACAACTGCACAGCAATGACCTCATGCCTCAATATATATCATAACCCGTGTTAGTTATCAATAACATGTTCAAAAAAAATTTTTGGAGAATCAAATAAGTAATCCATGATAACAACTTTCTTTTTATTTTATTCTTTTATGTTACCAACAACTCAATAGAATATGAGATAACAACTCCACATAGGTGAATTTACCTTGGAAACCAAATTATCAAGTAAATGACAGAGACACAAATTAGCACATTGAAACCAACGCAACAAAACACGTAAAAATGCATGACACACACAAAGAAGTCATATCACCACACAAATATCATCAATGATATGCCTCCATGCCATCACATATTATCCCCACATAGAACCCCTTGTCTCGTCGCATGCGTAATAATAAAGTAAATGACCGCCTTATCTCGCCACACGCGCATAAATAATTATCCCACCCTGTCTTGCCATATGCACAAACCTGATATGTATATATAGCCCGCCTTATCTTGTCGTATGTGCAATATCAATAATAATAATAGCACGGCAGAAATCTCGTGCAAACGCCCCGACAATCTGCTCAACAAGTCCACGTGTGCCAAAAAAAATAACAATACAACATACCAATAATTTGTCATCAAGACATCAACTCATAAATTTGTCAACGCAGTACAAAAGGACAATCAATAAGGGAAAGTGGATGGGTGTTCAACATATAACATGAATTCAGCTATCCCAAATAGCAACAATTTCACAAATGCCCAACTTCTCCAATTAAGATAATAAAATCCTAAAACATGATCTCTAATGTGGAATATGAACTCAAGTAATCATCCACAATATGAAACATGTAGTGTAGAGATTTTACAATCAAAACAAGGCAATAAGAGCAATCTCGGGTCATATCCAGTCATAACCAACACATATACGCTCATGTACACACTCGTCACCTTATGTACACGTCGTTCACATAGCACAAATAATACAAATAGACCAAGACCTACAGGAGAGTTCCCCACACAAGGTTAGGCAAAGTACTAAACTCAAAAGCCCTTAATCAATACTATAAAATATTTTTCCTCTAAAATTCACCTCCGCTCAGCTCAAATATAACCAAAATCAACTTAATAATATCAAACAATGTAATGAAAACTAATTTCAATTAATAAAGTTAAGATAGTTACACAATTCTCCAAAAGTCAACAAAAGTCGTCCCCAGTCTCGGCCGATCAAAACCCGAGTCAAAGGATAGATCTTGACTACTCATAGCCCCACGAGTCCAAATATATGTTTAGTTTTCAAATTCGAGTCCAATTCGACTCTCAAATCTTAAATTTTTATTTTTCAAAACATAATAAAAAAATCACCAAAAATCATCATCAAATCGCATGATTTAGGTGTTAAATCTCATAAATAATCATATTATATAATTAAAATTGAGTTAAAATCACTTACCCAATGATAGTGTATGAAAATCTCTCATCAACATTGCTTTCCACCGAGTCTAAGGCTCAAAAAGTGATAAAATGAGACTAAGTCCCAAAATACACTACATATAACCAGCTGCAGATGTCGCATTTGCGATTGAAGGTTCGAAAATGCGACCTCCACAAATGCGACATAGGCGTTGCAAAAGCGAAGCTTGCCCCAGCCTTGAGACCCTCGCAAATGCGATAAATTATTCACAAATGCAAACCTAGCAGGCTCGCAATTGCGAGAGATCAATCGCAAAAGCGGCCTGCTCCAGTCCCTGCTCCCCATCGCAAATGAGAACAGGGGTCCGCATATGCGAACCCACCATCAGTTGCAAATGTGATCCAGTTTTAGCAAATGCAAACACTGGTCCCCTAGACCAACATCGCAAAAGAGATAATAACCTCGCAAATGTGGCTGTCGCAAATGCGAGGACAAACACACCAGCAAGAATGAACATTGCACAAAACTCTCCGGAACGCGTTCAAAACTCACCCGAGGCCCCGGGACTCCACACTAAAAAACCACGGACATGCATTAATATCAGACGAACTCGCTCGTGCGATCAAAATACCAAGATAACATTCAGAACCAAGAATCGGACACCAAAACACACAAAAATCATAATGAACTTCAAGAATTGCTAGAAACACAAACATGTGTCTGATTCCTATCAAACCAACTCGAAATGACACCGAATTTTGCAGACAAGTTTCAAATGACAAAATGGACCTATTCTAAGTCCCGAAACTAAAATCTGAACCCGATAGCCATAAAGTCAAACCATGGTCAAACTTAGGAAAATTCTAAACCTCCAAATTGCGAACTTTCGCCAAAAAATGCCAAACTAACCTAGGAACCTCCAAATCCAATTTCGGGCATATGCCTAAGCCCAAAACCACCATCCAAACCTAACGGAACCGTCAGAATACCGATCCAATATCAAGTACACAAAAGTCAAACTTGGTCAACTCTTCCAATTTAAAACTTCTAAAATGAAAATCATTCTTCCAAATCAATCCTGAATCGCTCGAAAATCGAACCCGGTCATACACGCAAATCATAATATATAATATGAAACTACTCATGATCTCAAACTACGAATTAAATACTAAAGCTCAAAACGATAGGTCGAGTCGTTATAGTTGAGTATAGAAGACCCCATGTAATGTTTAATTTAAGGCTCGGAAGTTCTGAAAGTACACGAGAGGGAACTATGATTTCGACCGAATCAATCTTTGCTTCATAGAGCCAGTCAAAGTGTTAACCGTCGAATGAATCTCTTTCTAGACAAATTACAAACTTCCTGAAAATGTTGTAGGTTGAAAATGAACTTGGTGAAATGTCAGGGTATACTGTTAAGGTATTAGTAAAGTCTAATAATGATTAGAGTTATAAGTATAAGTATGAACAGTGAGATAGATAGAAGTACCGACAAACATAAAGAATATCATAAGGAGTTTCTTTGTTTTGGTTTGGGCTATTTTTTTCTTCGTATATGGAGATCTGCACAAATAAGATTGATTTGTGGGCACTATTTGTAATTTATCCTCGCTTAAGGATGTTTTGCAAAAATTGAATTCGGGCTACACAATTGGAAGAACGGAAAATTACACTTGTTCAATTGTTAATTAGTTTTTTCAAGCGGCCACAACTTAGTACTATCTTCATTCTAATTATAAGTTTTTTCCGATGGGTAACTCTTGCATGTGTTGTTTAATTATTCACAAGTTTAGCCGGGAGGCCATATTTTAACTTAATACTTTCTTCATTCTATCTATTTATTAAATTGTGGTAAATTCATAAAAAACCTAGCTAAACCGGATAAATATTTTTTCTAATCTGTATGAAAAATCCCTACTATAAATAGGGAGAGTGAAATAAGTGCTATTTTCTAGAGTGAGGGCTTTCTCTCTCAATCCCAACTCGGATGAGGTTTCTCCCCATCACATTAGGTGAGATTCTAATGTGTTCGTGGAGATAAATTACTACGTATGTCAAAACAGTAGTAATAGCAAGAATTCACTTTAAATTATTTAGATTTCTTCCAAGAACTCAAGAACACCAAAAAGAAGCAAAGCTAGAATTTTAAACACAAAAAAAATGTTTTAGCTTGTGGTGACCCTTTTTCTTGGAAATTCATGGGAATGTTTGTGGCAACAGTAGCAACTTTTCGGAGGCTACTTGTTTGGACACAAAACGTTGACTTTGGTCGGTACCATGATTTCTTGTAGTAAATCCTAAATCCAGTAAGAGGAGATGCATCTGATTTATGATTTCACAGTACAAAAATTATTAAATTCAACTTTATTTATTTTAAAGTCATTTATCTAATGATTTTGGATTAGCTTTGTATATTCTGGCACTTCCCTCTGTAGTTTTTCTAAAAGTGGAACTTAAACTTTAACATTATATGCAATTACATGATAGCGTTTAATTGGTCTCGTTTATCTTTTCCCTCTCTCCTCATTATAGCTTTGACTTGGTTATAATTGTGACTCGGGCTGTCAAATTAGTCCAAGCCCAAATGACCTGTCCAACTCATCCAAGGTTGGATTGGTTAGTGACCCGCTCATTTATTGAACTCTCAACCCATTAAACTTGGGCTCCCTGTGTAACTTTGCCAAAATATCAAAAAAATAATTCTTTTTATTTGATATGTTACATATGACCATAACAAAAGAAAAAAAGTTTTATTTAGTAATTATGCTATTCATAAGAAAACAACACATATTAAGTGAAGCTTGATAATAGTTGGGCGGGTTGAGCAATGACCCAAATTTTAGCCCATCTTAGCCCAAATAACTTTTGGGCAGATCATTTGACCCACCTAATTATTAACTCAACCCGTTTTTGATTTGCCCAAAATCGGCCCAACCCGCCCATTTGACAATCCTAACTGTGACTTACAAAATTATTGCATTTCCTAAAAAGGGGTTCTACCTTGGAATAGGGAAAACTAGAAAGGAAAGGAAACTTAAGGTTAAAATCGAGATTGTGACGATTTTAATTAATTAGCTCAATCCCTAAGGCCGCGTTGACAATTATTAGTTATGTTTAACCTAAAAAATGAGTAACAATTATGTTTGTACATGGTCTAAAGGATATGTGATTTAATTGAATACGAATGATTAAGAACAACAGATAAATAAGTTAAAGATAAAATAAATAATCAAACCAATCACAATGTGATGATCAAGCCTCATCTTAGGTTGAACAGTGGAATTCGTCCTCGATCGGACCCTCCGTACAAGCTCGGTCGCGAATAAAGAAGAGAACAAATGAAAAACACTTTGAACAATAACTAGAAAACAAAAATAAACTTTTATTGCTTTGATTTTCGTTTCACTATGTGTCAAAATAAAAGAAACTTTCCCCTTTATATAGTAGAAAAATTTCAGTCCTAGTAGAAGTCTAAATAAGGTAAAAATATTTTTTTCGGTAAATGTCGATACACTATTGATATAGAACGGAATTCGCACTGCAGTATCCAGTTGAGGGTGAATATTACGGCCCCCTACTTGTCATGCGTAACCGTTCTCCACGTTTCTCGAGGTCCAAAAACTATACATGGTCTGGGTCCGTTATTTCATCTTGTCTGATCCCAAATACATTGTTCATTCCTCCCTTGGTTGTGATACGAAGCGTCCTTTGGCCTTGATTATTATCATGTTGAGTCATGCTTCCCCTTTGTTTCCTCATCGGTGAATCGGAAAAAACTCTGCCCCCGATTTTACCCGTACACAAATAGTCCTCTTGTTTCTCGGAGGGTAGATTTATCGAAGCGACGGGAAGTGATAAATTAACCCCGGTTCCATCTTCCGTACGCTACAACCTTGTTGATGGGTTAGTTAAATGTCCCATCAGTTGCGTCCTTCTTACTTAGGACACGTGTCAGCCGCCGGTTGACCGTCCCCGAATACGAAACGTCACGCATTGATTACCCCTTCTCTATAAAAGCTTCGGTCCCTTTTTCACTTTTTTACTTTCGGATTCTAGAGGTCCTTAATTTACACTCGAACTCTTTACTTATTCTTAGCACCCTTCAAACCTTCATATGTTGTTTTCGAGATCTTCATATTTTCATCCTCCCATCATCAAATCTTCATACTCCATCTTCAAATCTTTAAATATGACCTTTATACCTTCATCCTTATCTTCAAATCTTCATCCTCACTTGAAATCTTCATCCTCACCTTCAAACCTTCATATTTTCCAGAATTCCATGGCAAAGACTTCGAAATATGTGCCTCAACAGACCGTCCCTTAAATTTCCAACCCGACCACGGATGTCGAGGTGGCCGTGCCTTAGGTGGCCCCGGAGCCTCCCCTAAAGAGATTCATCCTTGGGGCTATTCCATTGAGAACAACTTTAAAGTCGAGAAAGCCTCCAGTCAACAGGACTGAGGCGAGGAGGTATGGAGGTATATATGCTCTGTTACCGAGGATACACTCCCTACAATTCAGGAGGACTGCAACTGGGAGGGTATGAAAGTGGTCGTCCCTGGTCCCGATGAGGACATTACCACTCACGTGTAAGGGTATCTAAGTGTTTACACTTACCCCTTCACATTTTCCACGGTGGACCCCATAATTCTTAGTTTTTGCAAAAGTTACGAGGTATGCCTTGTTCAGGTTCACTCATCCTTCTGGAGGATCGTAATCCTTCTCCGCCACTTGATCAACAACACTAAAGCACCTAGATTTACCATCGACCACCTGCTGCTTCATCTCTATAGTCCTTGAGTATTTCGAGAGGGGTTGATAAAGCTTGTCTGTCGAGCAAGAAAAGCTCCGTTCTCGAGCATCGATGAAGACCGGGATCAAGGTTGACAGGGGAAATTTGTTCGGGTGAAAACCGAAAGTCTCATTCCCCCCAAATTTTTACCTTTCCCTGAAAAGTAGAACTCAGCCCGTATGTTTCTTTCCTTCCTGAGTACTTGAAATTTCTTTTGTTCTTTTTCAAATTGCATGTTCCTATCATTGTTCAGCGGTCGCCTAAGTTCCCAAGGCAGTCCCTCACTTCAAAGAGTTGATCGAGGGGATCTGCAAACAAATGTCGTATTTTGAGCGCGAATGGAACAATTTTTCAAAGGGCAAGTGGGAGGCCCGTTCCCATGGTGAGTGATACTCCTAAACAAGTCTACTTTCATACTCAACCTTTATTTCTACTAAGTTCTCTTTCTTTTATAGGTTTTCCAAAGATCATTGAGCTTCGTCCATTGGACGAGGACGAGGCTCCGTCCTCACTTGCTAAACCCTCCGCTTTAGGACAACTTGGAGTTGCTGCGCAGGAGGAGAAAAAGAGGAAATTTTTTGGATCCCCGTACGTCGAGGCCAAGAAGAAGAGGGTAACTGTCCTCGTCTTAAAAAGAAATAAGTGTACCCAAGGCAGGTTACCGGACCCGGACTCCCTCTAACGGCTCAGGGATTATCCTGAAGATTATGAACTAGAGTTCGTCGCTCATAGGTCGACCATTGACGAAGAAGAATAGGAGGCAACCAGGGAAGGTGGCCGAGAGGCTGATCCTTCTTTATCTCTGGAGCCAGAAGGATAATCAGAGGCTACAGCCTCCCGAGAAACTATCACTGCCCCGAAGGAAATGGCCGATTTAAATGACATCGCAGATTTGCCATCTTATACAGAGTCCATGTTCGACGAGACTCAGGCCAACAAGGAGAAGTCAAATGAGACGGCATGAGGCCCAGACAAAGCCTTTAACATGTTCTTCGACATCGTGGACATGGGCGCGCTGGAGGAATATTTCGGGTTTGATCACCTGGAGATCCCAAAAAAGGATGTGCCATCGGGAGCAGGCGAGCCAAGCTCGAGCCTGATGCTGGTGAGGCAGGTCCCTTCACTGAGCGTGGATTCCGACTGTAAAAGAATGATTGTGTTTACCATCCCAGCGGACCGAAAAGGACAAGGAAAAGATGAACGAAATGGGCACATCAAGCCTCTTCAACGAAGCACAACAGGCACTGAACCAGGTAAATTTCCCCTTTCTCGTTTCCTTCGTGCATCATATTTAACTTCAACATGATCTTATCATTTTGTTTTTCTTCAGTGCTCCACCATGAAAGCTTTCTTCGGTCTTGTATGAAATTAGCTAGCTCAAGTTCGAGCTCTAAGAACAAGTCTAATAGAAGGACATGTATAGGATTCTTAGTGAGAAAAAAGACGAGGCCCTCAAGGACCTCCCTATTCTTCGAGCCGAGCTTGAAAAAGCTCAAAATGAGGCTCTGTCCGTGAAATAGGAGAACACCGACCTGGTCGAGAAGGTAAGGATTTTTTAGGTTAAAACCGAGAGGTTACACGTAGTGACTAATGATGCAACCTCATAGATCCAAGAGAAGATAGACATGATTGACTAGCTCCGGTCGAGATGAACTATCTCAAAACTACGACCGAGATCCTGAGGAGCAGGATGGACTTGCTGGCCTCAAAAAATGAGTCTATAAAGGAAGAGTTAGCGTCGGTCAAGGACGAGCTCCGGGTGGCAAAGGATAAGCTAACAAGTGGTCTCGGCTAAATGATGAACTTTGGGCACAACTGGATTCAGTCGTCTCGGAACGGGACGACCGTGACTGGGAATATACTGCGCTAAAGTCCAAGTTAGAGGCTGCCTCGATTGATTCCTCCGAGGTTGAAGAAATGGTGTCCTAGTATAAAACTGATGTGGAGATAGCCGATGCCCATTTAATAACGAAGGCCGAGTATGTAAAGCCGTTGTCCCAGAGGGAGACCCTCGAAGAGATTCACGCTCGGGGATTTGATCTGTCGGCCGAGATTGAAGAGGCCAAGAGGCTTGAAGCAGAGGCAAAAGAGCTTTATGAGCCCGAAGGTCCTGAAGGTTCCGGTGCCGAGTCGAGCTCCGGTGAAGATTACGTGGAGATGCCTTAGCTCCTTTTTTGTTTCCTTTTGTATATTTCTTTTTTGTTTATTTGAGGCCATTTTATCGTGTCTTTAGATACCTTTTGGACTACATATATAAAAAATATCCTTCAGCATCTATTTGTAATTTTTCATTTGTGGATCGTTCTTAATGCCTTAGCACAAAATTAGACGCAATCTGGAGCACCCGTCCTCCAGAAGCCCGAATGAGGCCCAGTTTCGATGGTAACTCCAAGTTGTTCATGGCTTCAAAATTTTGATAAAAATGAAGGCCTTTAATATTCTTGAGTATTTTAGTCATACACGACGGTGTTTTACCGAGGGTAACCCTTTAATAGGTTTCAATCATATGTAAGGGCCTTGCTTTCTGAATACAAACTCAACCGTCTTCGAGCCATTTTAGGTTGGTCATAGCCTTTCATGTTCGAGCCCTGCCTAATAGGCTCAGTGCCTCCGGCTCGATAACCCGGGCAATCCGATTTTTTATCGGACGACAGTCTCCGAGTGGGGGTAGCCCGTGGGCGCTAGGATTTAGGATCTGTTATTTATTCTATGTAATTCAACGAATGCATCAATGGAGCATAGTAATAAAATACAAAGGGCAAATTTCTTTCATTGCTTTGTATGCAAAGTACATAATCAGAGACACATAAGCCTTGTGCCATGGCAAGAGTGGGATACATGGGTACAGTTCGTTTGACTGTTTGACCCTTACAACGAATCCTAATTACCAAGCCTTGGATTTTCATATTAAGTAATAACACCTTCTAAGGATCCTAACTTAGGGGGTAATGGCCACCAGTATTTGAGGCCGAATTTGTGAGGGCTCGAATACTATTGGTTTGGTGTAGGTGATCAGCAACTTCCGGCTTTAGGCCGGTCTTTGAAACTAAAGTAGCATGTTTTACTGTTGCCTCATTAAAAATCTTGCTGTAAAACCCACTTCGGGAAACCAGTTCAAGGGAAAAAGAGTATAACACGTGCTTTTAGACCTAATAGTCACATTTGACCTCGGCCGAGTACCTGCACAAGTTAGTTCGTAATATAACAAATTTCAAATGGGAATTGTGCTCGTACCTTAGCTGTAGTACCACTTTAAGTGTGCCACATTCCAGTTGCTCAGTAATTGTATATCGTTTTCTGACTCGAGTTTATATGAACCTTTCCTTGTTATTCCGGCAACTCTATACGGTCCTTCCCAATTCAGGCCTAGTTTCCCATCGTTTGGGTTCCTAGTGTGTAGTGTCACTTTCCTTAACCCCAAGTCCCCGACTTGAAAATGCCGAAGGTTAGCTCTTCGGTTGTAGTACCTCCCTACTCGCTGCTTTTGGGCGGCCAACTGGACCAGTGCAGCTTCCCCCCTTTCGTACAATAAGTCCAAACTCGTGGTCATGGATTCGCCGTGTGACATTTCGGTAGCATATTATATCCTGAGGCTTGGTTCCCCCACCTCGACTGGGATTATGGCTTCCACGTTGTAGACTAGAGAGAAAGGGGTCGCTCTGGTACTCGACTTTGAAGTCGTTTGGTATATCCACAAAACACACTTTGAAGTGGTAAGGTGTTGATAATACCTTTTTGATTTTGTGGTCTTCAAAAAACTTACTTACCTTGCTGCCGACGAATTATTTTCCGTTGTCCCAAACGATCTCGTCCGGTATCCCAAATTGACATATTATGTGATCCCATATGAAGTCGATGACCTCTTTCTCCCGGACCTTCTCGAACGCCTGAGCCTCGGCCTACTTGAAAAAATAATCGGTCATGAGTAGTATGTATTGGGATTTACCGGGCTCCCATGGCAGGGGACCGACGATGTCCATCCCCCATTTCATAAACGGCCATGGCAACAGGACCGGGTGAAGCATATCTCCCGGTTGATGAATCATCGGGGCATGTCTTTGAAACACATTGTATTTTTGTATGAAGTCTTTCGCATCTTTCTCCATAATTCCATAAGTAACCGGCTCTGTTTAACTTCCGAAACAAGGATTCTGCCCGCGAGCGGTTCCCACAAGTGGCCTTGCGGACCTCTCTCATAGCGTATTCAGTCTCTCCTGGACCCAAACACCTAGCTAGTGGGCCGAAGAAGGATCTTTTGAACAATTTCCCCTTGACTAAGCTGAAATGGCAATTTTCCTGCCTTCAGGTAGTCTATGTATTTGTTTCTCCAATCCCAAGTCAAAATCTTCAAGTTTACCTCAGCGTGACCTTCTTCTACCATCGAGTTCATCAGTTGTACTACTGTTCCGGAGTCAAATTCATCGGAGTCGACAGTCAACCCCAAGTTGGCTAGCGCATCGGCCTCACTATTTTGATCCATAGGTACGTGTTGTAGAGTCCATTCCTTGAATTGGTGTAAGGTCACCTGCAACTTGTCCAAGTACCTACGCATCCATTCCTCTTTCACTTCGAACGTTCCGTTGACTTGATTTACGACAAGGAGAGAGTTACATTTGGCTTCGATCACTTCGGCCCCCAGGCTCTAAGACATATCTAGACCTTTAATCATAGCCTCGTACTCTGCTTCGTTGTTAGTCAATTTCACAGATCTAATAGACTTCCTAATTACGTTACACATAGATGGTTTCAATACGATACGAGCCCGGACCCCTTCGTGTTGGAGGAACCGTCCGTGAATAGGGTCCAAATCCCCGAATTAACACCTGAGGTGAGTAGTTACTCCTTTTCGACCTGGGGTATTAAAGCCGACGTGAAGTCGGACACAAAATTTGCCAAAATCTGAGATTTTATGGCGGTCTGGGGTTTATACTCGATATCATACCCACTAATTTCTACGACCCATTTGGACAATCAGCCCAAGTTCTTAGGTTTATGCATGACATTCCCCTGTGGATAAGAGGTCACGACACATATGGGGATGATATTGAAAGTACGGTTTTAATTCCCTAGAAGCTCTTAGTAATGCGTGCACTAATGTTTCTAGGTGAGGATACCTTGCTTCGGCATCACCTAGGGTTCTACTAACATAATAAATAGGAAATTGTATACCTTCTTCTTCTCGGACTAGGACACCTCTTACCCCCACCTCGAAAACCGCCAAATAGAGGTACAACTGCTCGTCCGCCTTCGGAGTGTGCATCAAGGAGGGGGGCTCGATAGGTATCACTTGATTTCTTCCAAAGCTTGCTGGCATTCTGGAGTCTAAGAGAAGTTGTTCTTCTTTTTCAATAGTGAGAAGAAATGAGACTCTCATCCGACGACTCGATATGAAACGACTATCCCCACGGTTAGTCTTTATATTTCCTTGACGTTATCGACTACGGTGATGTCCTCTATGGCCTTTATTTTGTTCGGGTTGATCTCTATTCCCCGATTAGTTACCATGAATCCGAGAAACTTTCCCAAGCTGACACCAAATACACACTTCTCTGAGTTTAGCTTCATGTTGTACTTTCTCAATATGTCGAAGGTTTCCTGCAAATGTTTCAAATGGTTCTCTGCTCGCATGGACTTAACCAACATATCATCAATATAAACTTCTATTGAATTTCCTATTTGTTCTTCAAACATCCGGTTGACTAGGCATTGATATGTGGCACCAACATTCTTTAATCTGAACTGCATTAGGTTATAGCAGTAGGTGCCAAATTTGGTATGAAATAAGTCTTTTCTTGATCGTCCGGGTCCATCTGAATTTGGTTGTACCCGGAATAGGCGTGAGAAATCTAAGTATCTCGTGTTCGGTCGTTTCGTCAATTATTCGAATGATGTGAGGCAAATGAAAAGAATCATTTGTACACACCTTGTTTAGATCCTTATATTCTACATGTATCCTAAGTTTATTTCCTTTTTAAGGCACTGCCACTACATTATCTAACCAATCTGGATATTTAACTACCCGGATGGAACCTATTTTCAAAAGTTTAGATACCTCATCCTTGATGAATGCGTGTTTGATCTAGGATTGTGGCCTTCTCTTCTTCTTAACCGGATTGAACTTTTGATCCAAACTCCACTTGTGAGTGGTTACCTCTGATGGGATCTGGTGATGTCCACAACACACATCTATATGAGATATGATTCGGTCGTATGCAATAAGAATTATCCAACTATGAGTCGGGGTCGAATCCGCTGGGAGTTATGAGGGGTGTTAGGAGTATATATTTGAAGCGAGTAAATAGGTTATCTAAGATTGCACTTCCGCAACAAGCTTTTGTTTTCTATTTCTACTGTTACTATAATGAATGCAAGCTAAAGAAAATAGATTATAGATAAATGTTTTTGAGGTTTTTTCAATTGGATTAAAGGCCTAGGGCTGTGACCATAACCTAGGTATTTTCCTAATGGGAAAAAAATGTTTATATTTGTTTTGTTGATTGGGGTGTATTATAGCTCTCAACTTCACGTTACTCACTCAATACCTTTCTGTCAGGGGGTGATTTTGCCCAATTTGACTTTCTCAAGTCAAAATGGGTATAAACCAAAACAGTTGATAAGAGCTCAAGTCGGGTTCTTACTATATCTAGTTTGAACCCTTTAATTAGGTTAATCAATCTTTCAATTAACCCAATTATTTGTTAGCTAAGTTATCCTAGACTAGGTCCCTCTTTCTCAAGTAGAGACTTAGTCAAATATGCATGAATCAATGTTTGCAACCATTAGATCTAAAATTAAAGCATGAAATAAGCTAAATAATCAACATCCTATCATAAACAAGCATAAAATTAATCACCCATATGGTTTACACACTAGGGTTGTTTACTAAAGATAATGGGATTTGAAGAAACAAAGATGAAAAGCTAATTAAACTCATAATGGAAGATTGAAATGATGAAATCTAATGTTAAAATACTCAAATAAGCTAAAACTTACTAAAGTAGCAAAGAGAAACGGTTACAACAACCTTTTATGTTCATACTTGACCTAATTTTGTGAAACTCATCTATTTATACAGGGCCAAACATTGCGGACAAAAATGCCCCTCGGCAGGTTCTGTGGCCGCACAATTCCATGTGCGGTCCGAAATTTCTTCAGTTGGGAGAAAGGTGAGTTCTGCGGCCACACATTTCTGGACTGCGGCCGCGAGGCAATCTTCTGCGGCCGCACATTTCTGGACTGCGGTCGCCAAGCAATCATCTGCGGCCGCATAATTCTTGTGCGGTCCGCAATTCACAAAGGCTCTTGGACCTGGTCTTTTTGCATACTCTCTGATCTTTGACTCTTAGGCCTAGTTCTGTAGTCGCACAATTCATGTGTGGTTCGCACATTGTTGAAAGTTTTGTTAGTGTTTTCTTCTTGTTTTGCGGCCACAGATGGAATTCTGCACTCCACAATTTCTTCTGCGGATTGCACATTTGTGCTTCTGCGCCCTTTATTGCCTTGTGCTTCGTAACACTCTTTTTTGAGTTGGATTTCATCTCGGGAGACCAAACTTCCAGCATTCATGCAATTTGCATAATTTCATTAGTTTCAGGAACATAATTCAATACTTTTGGACTAAAACAAAAGCTAAGATGTGCTAATAAGCAGTCAAAATCCCCACTTATCAACTGCCCCAAACTTAAGTCTTTGCTTGTCCTCAAGAAAATAAATTAGTTTCCTACCTCCAAAATTTAACGGTCATTTCAGCGAGTCAAAGGTGAGCAATTCACACATCAGTTGGGACCAACAATTGCCCACACTACTCATGTATTATCAACAAGGTGACAAGTTAAACATTCATGCACATATAGCTCTAATGTGACATTTGAGCTTCAAGAATTGACTTTACTCATCAAAGACTCTTGCTCTATCATTTAGGTCATGGTGGACTCCAAACTTTTCCTCCTCTACTTTCCATTTTCCTAGCTCACTTAAGAAATTTAGCACTTAATCCAAAGATTTATGAAAGTTTCACTCATCTCTCTCAAGAGAATGTCAGAAGTACGGCTTCAAGTACCATAGGCTTTCCCCTCATGTAGATCGCCACTAATTAATGTAAGCTCACTCGGTTTGAAATCAAGTAGGACTTCTTTCGAGATGTAATGAAGGATTTTATGTTAGGGTAGGATACCGTATGGGTAAGTGGTTACACATTTCCTTAAGCACTCCATCTTTCATTTCTTGGCTCACACTTTGCCAATTCTTAGAGGCACTTTCTTTTCATTGGGGACTAGAGAGACTTAGCATCACTCTTTCTTGATCATTTCATTCTTTTTCTCCCTTTTTGATTTCTCCATGTTTGGGATCATTACCTCTTTTTGAATCCTTTCAACCCTTCCACTTATTCACTTTTTTGCATCTTTCTTTTTGTTCTTTTCTTTTATTTCCTTTACTTCTCATAGAGATTATTTATTTCTCTTTTTGTGCCTTGATACCTTTTCAAGTTCCTAATCTCTCCCCCAAACTTACGTTTTAATCCACTTGTTTCACAAGAGTGTTAAGGAAAGCTCCGGTGCCAAGAAAGGGTCGCGACCAAATGGGTGAAGACTTGTAACATGGTTATCAAATGGGAAAGGCTAGAGGCTCAAAGGGGTTGACTAGGGATAATGACATTGGTTGGCTATAAAAAATTCAAACGGGCCAAGGAGAGCCTACAATCACTTCTCAAACAAAGCAAAACTTAGGATTTAGCCTTGAAACACATTCGGGGCAAGTTCTAGATCCTTCACACGGATAATTGGACTAGCAACAATTCACCTCACCCCTCATACAACCGGATTGTAAAAGAGGACAGAGTCGAGGGCCTACAACGAATACATTCAAGTTTAAAGACAACTATGGTTCAATTAAACTACTCGATGATTGCCAAAGTCAACACAAGAGTCACAAAGTCACCACTAGAGTTATTTCTTTCAAAAACCTTGTTTCTAACCATAAGCACGTAGTTAAGTGTGTTGGTGCCTATTGAAGCACAGTTGACTCTTCGAGCATGACATTATTAGGTTATTTTATTCATTACTACTACTATTGTTACCTAAACACAAAAAAATTGACTCATTCCCTTAAGAAGGTTGTCACGCCATCCATCGTTGGGACGAGTCGCCCAGTTCACACAAGAATTACCTTTGGAAAGAACTATGGCATTAAGGAAACCAAAGTCTTATTATCTACTAATACATAAAAAGAAGATACTAAATCAAACAAAGAAGCTTCTAAATCAAACAAAAAAGCTACTAAATCAAATAAAGAACTAATAAAGAAACAAAAATAATGAAGCTAATAAGCAAAAACTACTGAAGATAGAATGAATATACATAATGAGAGAAAGAGAGAGAATATATATACATAATAAGAAAAGAGAGAATAATATCAAGTTATTACAGGGGAAATGTCTCAGAATGTATCAAATATAATAAATAAACTCCACCCCCTCCCGAATAAAGATAAGCATTGTCCCCAATGCTTAATAAAATAAGAGTAAAAGAGGGAAAAGAGTGAAGAAAAACCCTATGGCTCCTTGGACATCTCCGTGTCCCCAGCAATGTCCTCGCCCTTAGGCTCAACCAACTGAATCTCATCATCCTCAACTCTGGGTGTGGCTGGGTTGGCGAACATCTGACGCACTGCCTCAACAGTGTCGGCAGCAAGGTCTAGCTCTTCAAACTGGCCATCTGGTGCCACCGGTGCAGATTGTGTTGTAGGATTTGGGACAGAATGGTCAGGGTCAAGCAACATGTCAAAGGGGAGATCTACGACTGTAGCAAGCCTGGCCACCTGTCTCCGGAGCTTGTCCATTGACTTATTGCTAGCCTGGTACTTTCTCATCTTCTTTAATTTTTTTCCCAGCTCTTCGATCACTGACCCATGTTGTACCAAGGTAGCCATAATAGTGTTCTGGTTCTCTAGGAGCTTCTTCAATGTCTCTTCAACTCTCGGGGGAAACTGATGTGCCTAAACAGAAAACTGCGCTGCAATAGTACTGGATAAGTCAGACAACTTTGCAGTGGTTGTCTGCATCCAGTTGTTGAGGCTCGCCAATGTCTGGGAGACTCGTAGCGTAGAAAGTAGGGCAGTAGGCATAGGAACTAGCTTCAAAGACGATGTGGGAGCTATGGTAGGAGCTGCAGTAGGGGTTGTGGAGGATTGCAGAGGCATAGTTGCAGCACTGGAGAAAGTCTCGGCTAAAGTGGATGGAACATCAACTGCCTCACCTTTGTTCGCATCCATCAGTGAATACCAAGTAACTGGCTTCTTCGGCCTCACCTTTATGTCATAATCCCTCAGCTCTACCCATGCATCCATCATATATTCTGTAATGGTGTTGGGATACGGGTAGGACGAGTCGTCTTGCCAAGCAATCACTGAGATGTTGGCTGACATCACAACACCCACATTGATAGGGTACCCGGTCATAATAGAAGCAACCAGAACTGCCCAAGGAATTGGAAGGTAAGTCTCATTCTGGCGCGGATCCAGTCTGCTGCAGACAAAGGTTTGCCACCACTTTGCCTCAAAACTCAGAGTGCTCTGGTGGATAAGAACCCCAGAGGCAATCCATGGTGGTGTTGTCCCTGGTGCTACTAGAATCTCTACTAACCAAGGTCAGGCTGCATCTCCTAATGTATACTTCTCCAAATATTCCTTTGGATCAACATCTTCGAAGCCCAAGTACGTGTTGAGTGTATGCTAATCAAATCTCACTTTTAAGTTACGTACTTTAGTCATTTTTGTCCCCTTTTTAATGTGAGCCACATTTGCATAGAACTCACGGACCAGGTACTCTTTGGCATCCACTACACTTTGAGTGAACCATATCCACCATTTGCATTCCCTAAACTGTCTCAACACCGCTGGGTTGTATCTCTCAAAATCTTTCAATAGAAATTGCCGCTCAAGGGTTAGTGACCTCACTGGCCACCATGTACAAAGGTTGGTGAAGGCATCCAAGCTAACAAATTGGTCCTCCCAAACCTCTTTATTCTTTGACCTTTCAAGGTCGGCAGCTGTAGCATCTCCCCCTCTGCCATCATCGGAGATATCTTGAACCGGTGCATCCTGTGCCTTAAGGATTGGTGTATTCGATGGCTCAAAAGCTTGACTAGCACTCTCCGAATACATGGAAGTGCTATGAGATGAGGATGGCTCCTCCCTGAGTTGGTATCCCCCTTGCGGCCTTGACTGTATAGATGACTGCTCCTTAACAGAGGACGAGTTGCTCTCTGATGCTTCCCTAGACGGGGCATATGAGCTCATCTCGGAGAGATGTGCACCTCTCCCTCTGCCGGTTGTAGCTTTCTTTGTAATTGTCTTTTGTTGGCCAAGGGGTAAGGCACTCTTGCCTCGACCCCAAGAAGGTTTACCTCTCCCTTTAGATATGTCGTCGTGTCCTCTAGATCGAACCATTGTCTGTATCAAGCAAAAATAATTATTAGTTTCAATTCAATGTTCAAACAGACATAGGAGATATGCAAGTAAGCTATAAACCAGATGACACAGTGAGGGTACACAGTCAAAGCATGCTTGCAAGAAACCAGGTCTGCGGTCCGCATAATTTTCTTGCGGCTGCAGATGATGACTTGCGGACTGCATAATTTAGTTTTGCGGCTGCAAAAGTCTAGTGCGGTATGCCTTATTCTACTTGAGGCTGCACCTCTGAGACCAAACAAATGCCAACTCTCTGATGATAGAGAATTGGATGATGTGTGGTCTTAACACGTTTTCTGCGGTCCGCACAATTAAATTTGCGGCCACACATTGGAGTCTCAAAGTATGGACTCTCTAATGACAGTAAAAGTGAATTTCCACGGCCGCAATGGGAATTCTGCGGTCCACACATTTTACCTTGCGGCCGCAGACCCCTTCTTCACTAATGCTTCCCTAAAATTAATATCTGCGGACCGCACAAATTCAGGTGCGATCGCAGAATTCAAAAATTACGAATAATTCAATGGTTTCGTTCTAGGTTTTTAAATTTCGTGCACAATTTGACACGACAACATCATAGAAGCATGAAAATATATTAATCCAGTCCCCAAAGAGCATGTATTATTTAACCCATTATAGATTTACCCCCCACATGGATACACAGTTGAATTTTAATGACAAATTGCCTAAAAGTAACTAAAAATCTACAAATTAAAAGAAAACGATTAACAAGAAATTGATGTATACCAGATGAATGAGTGTAATGAGTGACTGATCAAGGATGTTGTATGTGTGGACATATGAAATCACCAAGAAATTTCAAGAGGTTACAATTTTTATGCTCAGAGAGTGAAAAACATAACACATGCCCTTGTTCATCTATTTATATGAGTTGGATGGCTAAGGGAAAGAGGAGCGAGTGCGGCCGCACAATTTCATGTGCGGTCCACACTCTGTTACCTGGTGATCTTTACTCAGCATCTTATCTGCGGTCCGCATAATTTTGTGTGCGGCCGCAGTTTTCATGTTGCGGTCACACATCGACCTTTTCTCTGACAGACTAAACTTCAGAGAGTTGACATTTTTAACCTTTCATTTGTGCGGTCCGCAAGATAATTATGCGGCCGCATTGCACTTTTGCTGCAGTAGCCATAAATGTGCGGTCTGCCGAAATCTACTGCGATCCACAATTCTTGCAACACTTAGCTAGATTTCTGTCCATAATTCCTACAAGTCACACTCAGACCTGTAGCACACTTCAAATGAAGTTAGCACAAAAATAGCACCTAACTACAAAAGAAAAAAGGAAAAGAAACATGGGTTGCCTCCCAAGAAGCACCTGATTTAATGTCACGGCACGATGCAGAATACCATCAATTGAAATGAATGACCTCTACGATGTGTATATTTTATTGTTTCACCCGGTGACCATTGACTCGGAATATTTTATTGTTTTTGTTCTTCAAGTCTAATGCACCAAAAGGTGTCACACCCACAATTTCAAAAGGACCACTCCATTTAGACTTTAGTTTTCCAGAAAACATCCCCAACCTTGAGTTAAACAACAATATAAGATCGCCCACATTGAACTCTTTGTTCCAAATGTATTTGTCATGAAGATATTTCATCCTTTCTTTGTACAAGGACGAACTTGCATAAGCATGGTACCATAACTCATCCAATTCATTCAAATATGCAACCCTCAAGTTAGCGGCTACATCTCAAACAAGATTCAATTTCTTTAGAGCCCACATGGCCTTGTCCTCTAGTTCCACAGGAAGATGATAAGCTTTTCCGAACACCAACCGGTATGGTGACATCCCGATGGGTATTTTGTAAGCAGTCCAATAAGCCTATAATGCATCATCTCACCTCCATTACAGTCCAATAAGCCCATAACTTGTTTCACTATTACAGTATTTCTTTTGCAACGGAGGAACTATAATATCCGTTTTGGATCTGCTCCCCTCCATTACACTACTAGCTTTAGCGTATGCGCGTGTATCACGTATCATGAATACAAATTTATAAAATTACAAAGATTATTCACAAAAAGTATCGAAATTATTAAATAATTCTTTATTAAAAATTAAACTTCGAAAAGGATAAACATTTGGTCCTAATTATCTAACTATGCAAAGAAAGATTTATGCTCTACCAAAGTCTTCTATACCTTATTATTCGGACTTTCGTTAGGGATTGATTTAAGTTCGCACATCATTCTTTATAGACAAACCATTATTATGAATAAGAGAATATACATGTTGATTAACGCTCTTACTTCATTTAGGTTAATAGTGATAGGTAATATTATTCAACCACAATTTTCTGGTTTAATATATATTTACAATTATATGCAATAGCTATCCGCTGAATAATTTAAATACCAGGACAAACTATGAAACTTTACGACAACACTATTGAAAAGTATTTCAGTAACATTTTCTTTAAAAAGAAAATTACTTAGTTGGCAATAGCTAGTAAAATTTTTAACATTAGCAACCTAAGAATCTTCAAAATTTTAACAATCCGAAAATAATCATGAGACCTGAGTTTGATTTCTATATAATTTGCTTTACGTTTTCGTCTTTTTCTCTTGCAATTGATTTGCACCCCGGAGGAAAAATAAGGTTAATTTAAGAGTCGTTTGGTATCTTGAGATGGAAGACTTATAATTATAATTATAATAAATTAATAAAACTTATTGCAAAAAGTGTAAGCAAAATTGTTGTTCGAAAAAAATACTCATAGCTATTTAAAAATTATGTTATTCTCACGAATACAATTGGAGTATCTTTCGGATGTCACTTGCTAATTGCTATATGAAAACTACTTTATAATAGCGTATAGTACTAATGTTCCAAATAAATGACTTTTGAATATTTTATTTAAGGTAATTTTAATTGATCTTAAAGTCCTAAATTTTAGGCACATAATAAAAATAAGAAAATATATAATAATCAAATCTCAGTAGATTTTCAAGTGCTAAGTTTTAGGTAATTTAAAATTATTATTTTGTATAATATGAAATCTACTTTTAAAGGACAAAAAAGGCAAATGACATTTCGTTAAAGATCTTCATGCTTTTAATATATTACTAGTATTAGAGTATGCGCGTTGCGCGTGTACCCCATACTAATAAGTTTAAAATTCTAAAGAATCACAGAAAAAAGTAACGTGCTTAAGTTATAAAAATAAAAGTTAAATAAATATAAGTTCATGAATGATGATTATTGATATTAGTCGTAATCCTCTATTTGCATTTATGCCATTCTGTTGATCAAAGGTTTTGATTATTCACTTTAAATCATAATGTCAGGTTTATTATACATATATAACCAAAATTAAATCCGATCATGGAATACATTTTAAGAATGACTTTATGCACTTCTTCATGTTATATATGTTATTGCCCTTTTTTTTTCTTTACAGATGAAAATTGTATGTTTACGTGCAAATATATGTTTTGAATCGTTAGTTATTCATATTCGCATACTCATGTAGACTAAAAGGACGAATATCTTTAACGAAATATCATTCGCCTTTATTTATCGTTTAAAAATAGAGTTCACCTTTTAAAAATAAAACTTCTTATGTTGTAGTTCAAATAATGAAAGATTTAGTAAGTAAAATTTTAATTGATTTTAAAATCCTTAATTATATTCAAAAATTAATTAAATAATAATTTTAACCAATATAAAATTTATTTTTAGGAGAAAAAGATTGATCAACAAATCTATAAACAACAGTAAAATAGACAATTAAAAAGTATACTTTACAGGCAGAATTTATGGGGAAAAGAAAAGATATTGCAATGACAAAAGATATCGCTAAAATATTTATCTAGGCCTTTTACAAAACAAAGAATAACGTACCTTTGAAGTGTTGGTTTCCAAGAATCCAAAAAATGCCGGCAAGCAAGAAGAAGAAAGAGGCACATAAAAAAATATACAAAAAATAAGTTGATGTAAAACTATCATCCAACTATTTAGATTGAAATTCTTTAAGAAAAAATAAAAATATTGAACTGAAGTCCAATTCAAATACAAACAGCATGCCATAACAAATCTAATAAAAATAAAGATTTGAAATTCATCGATTATATTGCTACTATATTTAAGCATTTTCAAAGAATATCATATGCTAATACTAAGATCAAACTAAAACACTTAAAAATAAATAAAGGAAATAATTTATAAGCAAGCAAGGTAAGAAAAAGGTTCATTCATCTACCAGCAGCATCGCAAACCTTTCCACCTCAATGTGATAATGTAACATCAATCAGACAAATTTAATTATTAGAATCATAACGTATTAAAAATTTGAGTTTTCAATGTGTTTGAAACTGCTAGCGTCCCTAATATTAGCAGTAAATATTAACACATCCAAGATTTAATAGCGACAATAAGAAACGCAATTGGTAATCTTAAGGATATAAGATGTTTAAGTATGTGTCATGTGTTGATGTACTTGTATTCACATTCAAAGAGAACAAACATAAAAAAAATAGTAATTTGCCAATGATATACCAATATAAATTAAACATAAGAGTGAATTTCTTACCTCTTCATGGCCGCATATGCTAGCTTTTTAAAGATTGATATTCTTATATTAATCTGAGTACCTGGAGCCAAATCAATACAGAAATCGATATCATGATATGGTGGCATGCCTGGAAGATCAGAAGGAAACACATTGGAGAATTCCCGGGCCATGGGCACTGAATCAGTCGCCAGAGTCTCTGCAGTAGTATCCCGAACATAAGCGAGATAAGCCAAAACCCCCTTCCCGACCATGTGTCGAGCCTTCAGAAAGTAGATAACCCGACTAGATGTACTGACAGACAAACCCCTCCACTCCAATCTAGGAAACTCTGGCATCACTAAGGTAACAGTCTTGGCATGGCAATCAAGGATGGCGTGATATGGAGACAACCAATCCATGTCCAGGATGACCTCAAAGTCGGTCATATCAAGGAACAGAAGATCCGCTCGGGTCTCATAACCACAGAAAGTAACAATACAGGACCGGTAGATCCGATCCACAAGAACAAAATCGCCCACTGGAGTGGACACATAAATAGGAGTACCCAAGGACTCCCGAGTAACACCAAGAAAATGAGCAAACATAGATGAAACATACGAATAGGTAGACACTGGATCAAATAGTACCGAAGCATCCCTACCGCAGACAGAAATAATACCTGTGATCACGGCATATGAGGCCATTGCATCTGGTCTGGCCAAAAAAGTATAGAATCTAGCTGGAGCTCCACCTGACTGGCCTCCACCTGTTTGACCTCCACCTCTAGGACGGCCCCTACCCACCTTCCCTCCACCTCTAGGTGGCCGGACGACTGGTGTGGCAGCTGGTGCTGTAATCATAAGCTGGTGACCATGCTGTACTGCCTTGCCCCGAAGTCTAAGACAAAACCTTTTCATGTGACCAGGATCCCCGCACTCGTAACAACCCCTCAGAATGGAGGACTACTGACCTAAAGTCTAACCCTGACTGCTTGAATACCCACTGGAGGAACCCTGAATAGCGGGCGGCTGGTAGGAACTCTCTGGCTTGGCGCTGAAGTAGGGCCGCACTGGAACACCCTGAGGAGGCGGTGGTGCTGGATATGTGGGCCTGCTAGACTGACCCCTCACGAACTGACCCCTGCCCCCAGCCGGGCCACCACTGAACTCTCCAAAATACCAAAATCGCTTATCCCTCAAAGCCTATTCCCGACCACGATGACGTGCACCCTCGATCCTCCGAGCTATCTCTACAACTAGCTCGTAAGAAGTCCCCATCTCAACCTCTCGGGCCATAGTGGCCCAGCTAGTAGAGTGAAAACCTGCCACAAACCTCCGCACTCTCTCTGCATCGGTGGGAAGTATCATAAGTGCATGGCGAGACAACTCAGAGAATCTCGCCTCATAGTCGGTCACCGACATCTATCCCTATTGGAGCTGCTCGAACTGAAATCGTAATTCTTCCCTCTGAGAGGGTGGAATATATCTGTCCAAGAAGAGGCGTATGAACTGGTCCCAAGTCATGGGAGGAGAACCTACCGGTTTCCAGCTGGAAGGTAGTAAAATCCACCCCATGGGACTCCAATATCCTCATGTTAAGCAGTCTGTCCCTGCACCGATCAATAAAGTCTTGGGGGTCCTCGTGTCACTCACCTCCAAAGACAGGAGGTTGTAGCCTGGTCCATCTGTCCAATAGCCTATACGTATCGCTGACCACAACCGGTATGGGTCGGTAAGGGTATGTGCTCCCATCCCGCCTGAGAACTGGCTGGGTCTGCTGGAAATAAACCAGCCTGAGTCATAGAATCCATGAACCGTAGCACACGGCCCATGACCTCCTGGAATCCCGGTGCGGGCATGAATTCCACTGGAGCTGGCTCTGCTGCAGGCATATCGCCCTGCTCCTTAATAATAGGATCTTCTACTGGATCCACTAGTGGCATAACTGGAACAACTCTGGGATGTCCTCTTCCTCTACCACGAGCTGGAGCCCTCCCTCGGCCTCTAGCGACAAAGGGGACAACTCTTCCATGATCGGGTATATCTGCTGCATGCGTTCTAACCATCTTTGAGAGAATAAGAGAGAGATACTTAGCACAACCTCAATTGCACGATAGGAGATGAAGAAAGAGTAGTTTCCTAACACCATATAGACTCTCGAAGATCAGCATGGATGTCTCCGCACCGATCCGCAAGACTCTATTAGGCCTGCTTCAGATCCTGCACGGTTAGTGCATAAGTGTAGCGTGAGTACATAAACAACATGTACCCAGTAAGTATCTAGTCTAACCTCAAAGAAGCAGTGACGAGGGGTCGACTTCGACACTTACTATGGGCTAACAATAAAATACCTAAATTCTAAATAAACATGAATTATGTAAATAACCATAAATCTCCATAACAAGAGATAAACAAGTATTTCTTTCACTGATAATAAATCCCAAGTCAATTTCCATCATTTAAATAATTGTAACCTCTCAAGCCAATAAAATCATATCAAGAAGATTAGGCTCCAAGTATTATTGCGCACTATTTATGCCGAGGTCGTACAACCCGATCCAAAATATATGTATATACTGTGTGCACTGCCAAGGGTCGAATGACACGAACCATATATGTATCTATTAGCGAACGGCCCGCTCCCATGAGAGTAGAGGAAATTTACCTCGCTCGAGGAAATACTTGCGACGCGAGTGGACATAGATTTCTCAAAGTTGTTATAAAATTCTTGCATTCTTCCCCACAAATAAGAAATTTAAACGGGAGATTTTAAATCTTAAAATCCTTAATCTCAGCTCTAGTTAAGACAATTAATATGTATGACCAACATAGTAGAGCAAACAAAACATGGTGTAAGCCTAAGACTACCCAGACATCACAAAGAATATAGCTACGTACGGACTCTCGTCACCTAGTGCATACATAGCTCCCCACACATATAATTCATAACAAAATACGCCTAAGGGGATGAGTTCCCTCTTACAAGGTTAGGCAAGAGACTTACCTCGTTCTCAAGCTCACTCCCGATCCACAAATATGCTTTAAATCCTCAACTTGTTGCCAAATGACCCGAAACTAGTCAAATGTTATATAAATCAATCAATACATGTTCAAAGGTTCATAATTTAACTATTAGAGTAATTACCCAATCCAAATTGGAAGATTCCTAAAATTCACCCTCGGGGCCACGTGCTCGGATTTCGAAATTTTTTGAAGAAAGTTATTACCCATAACCTCACGAAGTCAAATATATAGTTTTCACTCAATTCCATAACTATTTTCGTGGTAAAATTCCATTTTTATCAAAACCTAGGTTTTTCACTTAAACCCATGATTTTCACAATTTTTACATGTTAAAACCTACCCATAATCTATGTATTTAACTCACATTGTATAGAAATTACTTACCTCAAAGTGCTAGGTGAAAACCCCTCTCCAAGAGCTCCAAAATCGCATTAAATGGATCATTCTGCCTCTAGCAATTTCGCACCTGCGATCACTGGGCCGCATCTGCGGTACGGCTTCTGCAGATTTCCCCAGGCCCAGTGCTGGCCACTTCTGCAGATGTGATCCCGCTTCTGCGGTCATGCTTCTATGGTCAGGGAAGCGCATCTGCGGCCTTTTCACACATGTGGCTCCTTATCGAAGAAGCGAGTCTTCTTCTGAGCACTCCCCTTCGCTTCTGCGAACCACTGGCCAACTGCTCCCAAGCCGCTTATGCGGTCAAAATCAAGCACCTACGGGCTCGCACCTGCATCCAAACATACCAACAAGTCCGTAAACATGAGACAGACTTGCTTGAACCCTCGGTACGCATAAAACAATACCAAAACTAAGAATCACACCCCAAACCAAATTGAATCAACTTATGAACTTCAAGTTCTTCCAACTTACTCCGAACGTGCCGACACATACTTAAAGTACTCTGAATGACTCCAAATTTTGCGTGCAAGTCATAAATCACCATACGAAACTATTCCCGGGATCGAAATCCCAAATGGACCTCGATAACACCAAAACCTACCCTAAGACAAATTTAAAGAACTTTAAAACCTTCAAGGTGCCAACTATTAATATTAAGCGTTGAAGCGCTCTCAGGTCATCCAAAATCCGATCCGAACATACTCCCAAGTCCAAAATCATAATACAAACCTATTGGAATTGTCAAATCCTGGTTCCGAGGTCGTTTACTTAAAACGTTGACTCAACTCAAACTTAGCCCCTTTTAGCCAACCTTAAGGAACCAAGTGTTCCGATTTCAACCCGAACCCTTCCAAATCCCGAACTAACCATCACTGCAAGTCATAAAATAGTAAAAGCATTTATGGGGAGTCTTATTTAGGGGAACGGGAATCTAGAAAGTAAAACAACCTGTCGGGTTGTTACAGGGTCATCCGTGAGCATTTCGGTACTTATTATGGAAGGTTGGCATTTTGGCGGTTTAAGAATTTCTTATGTTTGGTTTGAAGTGGATTTTGATGTAATAGATGTCCATTTAGGGTTCTGAGGCTTAGAATAGCTTCTTTATATCATTTATGACTCGTGTGTGAAATTTGAAGTCATTCCGAATTGATTTGATATATTTCGGCACAAGATATAGAATTTGGAAATTTAAAACTTTATAAGTTTGATTCGAGTCGCAATTCATAATTTTGATGTTGTTTGACATGGTTTAAGGCTTCGATTAAGTTTGTATTGTATTTTGGGACGTGTTGGTATATTTGGTCAAGGTCTCAGGGGCCTCGGGTGAATTCTGGATGGTTAACAGATCGAATTTTGGACTTAAGGAAAAGCTGGAGGATTCTGGTTGCTGGTGCAACCGCTTTTGCGGAAGCTTCATCGCAAAAGCGAGGCAGTAGACCGCAGAAGCGGCTAGAAGGGGAGCGAGGAAGAGGCTGTAGGTGCGAAGAAATTTATGCACCTGCATGACCGCAGAAGCAGCCCAGGGGTCGTAGAAGTGATGGGGAGTCAGGCAGGCTGGAGGCGCATGTGCGAGGTTGTGCCGCACCTGTGAGACCGCAAAAGCGGATTCTTGGGCGCAGGTGCGACTCTGCAGATGCGAAGGAAGAGGGGTTGAAGGGGGACCACAGAAGTGGTATTTTGGCCGCACCTGTGGAACCACAGAAGTGGTCAAATGGCTACATGTGCGAGAGATCGTTGGGTAGTGTGTTGTTTTAAGAACGGGATTTGGCCCATTTTTTTCCATTTTAACTTGGCTGGGGCGATTTTGGAGAGCTTCAAGGGGAGATTTTCATCAAACAACACAAGGTAAGTGACTCCCTCCTATTATAAGTTAAATACATGGTTTATATATGGATTTAAACATAGAAATTTGTAGAAACTTGGGATTTTGGTAGAAAACCTAGAATTTGGTATTTTTGGATTTTGACCACGAAACGGGATATGGAATTTGGAATAAGTTATATATTTTAGTTCGTGGTGTTATGGGTAAAGTTTATCTTTGGAAATTTTCGAAATCCGGGCACGTGGGCCCGAGGGTTGTCATTTTGGCTTTTGAACAGAGTTGGGAATCATTTTAAATTGTTAGATTATACGTTGTTTGACTAGTTTTGAAGATACGGGCATCGGGTTGAGGTGTTTGAGTGGTGTTGGAGCTGGTTATGAAACTTCGGAGTAAGGTAAGTCTCTTGTCTAACCTTCTAAGGGGGAAACTACCCCTAGGTGATATTTATTGTTATGTGCAACTAGTTATGGGTGTTACGTACACACGAGGTGACAAGAGTCCGTACGTAGCTACAACATGTTTATATCCGGGTAGACTTAGGATCTTATCATGAAATATTTGAATTATTTCAAATCATTTTGCCGGCATAATTAATTGAAGTTATAAATAAAATTTATTTAGAAATAAATATATGTATACTAGGCCAAGACATAACACTTTGGGTTGTGGGTGAGTTATTTGAGAAACGATAAAGGTTATATCCATTTTGTACTCATGTACGGTATTGTAAACGCGTGTCTCGTAATTCGGTAACTTTCTTCCTTTTCTTATGGAGCGAGCCGAACGCCTCTGCAGTATATAGATGAATCTATGGTTCATGCCGCTCCACCCTCGGTAGTGTACACATTATTCTGGATTGGGCCGAACGACCTTAGTAGAATCGTGCGTTATATCTCTAGTAGTCCGAATATTCACGAGCTAATCTCTCCACTGATGCCTTACATTTTATATGGTATTCCTTATTTATTTGATAATGACACTAGACATTTTTCTGAGCTGTTAAGGTAGAATATAAGATTTAGAAATTTATGCTTTGAAAGAGGAAATTGGAAGATTATGTAACTTACAGATTTATCCCATCATTGCCATATGCCTCATATCTGCTTATGTTTTATTATAATATTTTATTGAACCTTTAGTAAGTGTCGATGTCGACCCCTCATCACTACTTCTCCGGGGTTAGGCTAGATACTTACTGGGTGCGTGTTGATTTAAGTACTCATGCTGCACTTCTGCACTAAATGTGCAGGATCTGACAGGTTCATTTGATGATCACCTTGGCGCGTAGGCACACCTGTTGAGGAGACTTTATGTGAGTTGCATTCTAGGCTACGTATCGCAGTCCACCGAGTCTGTATTTTACTATTTATTTTATTCTGTCTTACTACATTCGGAACAGATGTTGTATTGTTATTGTACTCCTTAGAAAATGCTCATACACTTGTGACACCGAATTTTGGGGGTTCCTACTGGTTGTTCGTTATTGTAGTTCACATAGTTATTATCTTTTTACCCTGTAAATTTTATTTTATACTATTTAAGTAATGGAGATTATGATCTCGAAAGTAATAAAATGAGTAAATAAATTAATAAATTAATGTTGGCTTGCCTGACGGCGGCGTTGGGCACCATCACGACCTATAGTGGATTTTGGGTCGTGACAGATTGGTATCAGAGTGTTAGGTTCACTTAGGTCTCACGAGTCATGAGCAAGTCTAGTAGAGTCTTATGGATTAGTACGTAGACGTCTGTGCTTGTCTTCGAGAGGCTACAGGGGTGTTAGGAGAACTTCCCTTCTTGATTTCCTCATCGTGCGATTTGATTCTATTGAGGCTTGTGCCTTTATTTCCTTACTACTCAATCTTATGCGACGTGAAGCGCTTTTTAATCGGACATCCAGGAGTTGTATTGGTGCAGGATATTTTTTCCCTGCGTGTTCGGGCAGGCTATTATCATCGCTTTGCGGAAGGGTGTTCTGTCATTTCAGTTCAGTATCTATATTTCTTATGGTATTGAGTCTATGCACAGATTGCTATGATATTCATGAGTTGTTACCGCACCGTGTTGGTGTAATGGTAGAGTGCTTATTTATGGATCGCGGCAGTAAATGACTCGAAAAGAGGATTCCTCAGTGCATGATTTATAGGTTCAGCATTTAATTTCAGCAAAGGAAAGGCAATCGGACTATGGATGTTCAGGTTTTGGTTGATGGAGTAAAGAGACTAGTATTCTCGAGCGTGGTGGAATTTTCATTGTGATGCAGTGTCGTCGTCCTTGTTCGAACGCATTACGATTTGCCGATGTTATAGTCTTCTTTAATATTGCCTTCAGGGCAGGGTATTGTGAAATGGTGCCTAAGGCGCAGTTGTCAAAGATAGCGGTATGTAGCGGTTCTGAATCGAATATGTGATTCTAATGTTGATGGCTCGAGAAAGATGATCTTCCAGGAGGTTTAGAGTTTGTAGCCATTCATTAGTCCAAGTGCTACAAATATGGATTTGGTATGAGGCAACAGTTGGGCAGAAAAGTATGAGGGAGGACATGACGGGAAGTGCCTTGTGGTGGTTGAATTACTAGTAGGTCAAGTATGAACAACAGAGGTTGAGAAGTTGCTTAAAGGAGATGATTTAACCAAAGTAAGTGTGACAGATTAGCATAAGGGATATGTGGTAGGATAGCTGCGTGCCTTGAGAAAGTATAGAATGGTTTGGGAATCCTGATGGAAGGTGATTTGGTCTACGGATTTTATTTGGAATGGTTGTTACTATGCGGAGAAAGATTTAATATGGCAGAAAGGAGTTTTCTTGAAATGAAGAGGGGTGTGAAGATTTGATTATCATTTCAGATGCAACATGACTCGAGTTTGGAATGTATTGTTGGACTTTTAGTTGATGTAAATGGGGAAGGCACAGACTTATTCAGCTGGTGGACGAGCATGGGCTCAGGAAGGTTTACTGATTTCGTGGTAGGTGCACCCAGTGCAGCATCATTGGGAGATGTCGGTAAGAAATTCCATAGTTGGGTTATCTCCTGCGAGCAGGTTAGCAGTTGTGTGACTTTGATAAAGTTTCTACGAGGAGTTCTACTTACTACCCGACAGAAGGTCAAATATGCGGTCATGGCTGATAATTAGGAATGTTCATGAAAAGCTTAACAAAAGACTTCAAGAAATTTGGCGGGTTAACAAAGCGAGATCATGATAATTGAGAAAGAGGAATCGTTGTGGGCTCTACATTATGTGGTGGTAGCTTAAAGCTAAGTAGGGGAGCCACTCCATTTTTGATTGGATCATGTAGTTGTCTGCTTGTGTGGTTTCGGGTTATCGATGTGTTGGTGTATTAATTATGACTAGTACAAAAAGGGAAATGTCAGGAGTAATTCGAACAAGGAACTCAATGAATGTGTGTTATACTTCGCCTTATCGATTCATGTGTAGATTTTGGGAAGACTCGGAGTTTATGCTTCTTGTGGAAATAATGTAATAAGGAAAAGAATTCAGATGGTTGCTTCTTTGAGAAGGTGTTCATGTGCTAGCAGAGCGTTGAAGTTTGGTTATATACGGGATCAGGTCAGAGAGGGTGACTCTCAATAACGGTCCTGGTGGGTTCAAGAATTTAAGTGCAGTGCCTTAGGACTTAGAATATTCTATGTTATCATCGGACATACAGTGCAGTATTGCAGGAAAGAAAGAAATAGCTTCGGAGATGTTGTTGTGCGCTTGAGAAGAGTATGAGATGATTCATGGGTATTGAGACGATGTGGTCTCGTGATTTCGGTCACTCGGGATGAGTGCGGATTGAGTTCGTTATGTTGTGAATGGAGCTATTATTATTTCCAAGGCATGTCAAGAGTAAATTAAAAGAAGTTGGGTCGGTTAGTAATGGTTGAGTCGGCATGATTGTAGCAATGATCAGTTCCTTTGGTGCGAAGTTATGCATGTGGTTTGTGGTTGTACGTGCGGGCTTGACAACCACCATGCCTTGATTGATTTGGGAGGTATTTGATTTGAATGGCCTTGTTGTGTAAATGGACTCCAGAAGAGTCATGATGGTTTAGATCACGACTTGAGGTTTGTATTTTCTGTGGTTGGGGAATTCAGTTGTGTGTTGCATTGGTTCTTCTGAAATGAGCTAAGTGAAAGGCTTCTAGCCAATGAAGTGTTTATTTGTAACACATCGGAAATATTTTGAAGTACTTAACCGCTATTAAGAAAGTTGATGTGTGCTAATTATATTATTTTGGGTGCAGACAAAAACTATTATATGAATGATATTAATTGATCATGATAATATATGTATGAAGTGCATTAAGAATGGTTTATGGTCTAAGGAGAGCCCTAAGTCCAAGTCAAGTTGGAAATTTCATAATAGACTAAAGTTTCAAGTGAGTTAGCATAAGACCTAATTTCAAATGAGCATAACTCTCATGATACGAAGTTTTATATGGTGTATTAACTATCAAATGAAAGATCTTAGAATCTACTTTCTAACGCTTCAAACCGTTCATCATTTGGACACACCTACAAGAAGTTATGATCAAATTATCAAAGGCTAAAAAAATGCGATTCTGCGACCAATTCTGCTATCGCAAAATCGTTATGTGATCGCGAAACTGCTTCTGCGACCACAAAACTGGTCGCATAATGGACCAGAACAACCCAGTTTTGCGCACCGATTTTGCGATCAATTGTGCGGCCCGCATACCCATTCTGTGGTCCACTATGCGACCGCATACCTAATTTCGGAGGGTTAATTTTTCTATTTTCATAACCCGACTCCATTTTAATAAATAGCCTTTTGGGCTTATTTTGGGGTTTGTTTTAGGGTTTTAGAGAGAGGTAAGAGCATTTTAGAGAGAGAAGGAGGGAACCTAACATTCTAATCATCCAATCTTCAAGAATCAAGGAAGCTAATCACAGGATCTTCATCTAAGAGGTAAGATTTAACCCCTAGTCTTCAATTTCGAGTTTGGGGTAAAAGCTTGGTGATTGGGAATATGATTCTTGGGTGTAAGAGTATTATGTATATATTCTTGTACCAATAAGGTTTGTGGGAAAATTGTTTAGATCAAATAAGTAAAGATTGGGTTGTGGAATGAAGGAAATCTTGTAGGAGAACCTTGTAACCAAATTTACACACCTAGTGTTTGATAAAATGCTCAAATGAGCTAAAACCATGAAAATCTTCCTAATTATGGTTCACTTTTGTTATGTTTCTAAATAGATTAAAGTTGCTAGGATTTTCGGAACCTCGTAGTAATGTAAGGAAGGCTCAACAAAGATTGGAGCCGTCCGGAGGTCAATTCACATGAGAAAGCTATTTTGGAATATCGGCCTAAGTTCAAAAAGGTAAGTATCTTGCCTAACCTTGAGTGTGGGAATTACCACTTAGGCATTGAGTCTTATGTGGAAATTGTGTAATTGAAAATAATTTACGTGAGGTGACGAGTACGTACTTGGTTTATATGTGCAAATTATATCGGTTGAAATTCGTAGACTCTCTTATGTATTAAATTGAAAAATTGTTGAAACGTAGTAAATCCTTGATTTGTCATGCCTCATTCCTTGTTTGTTGAGTTTGTATTTTATATGATAATTTGGTGTGATTGCCATTTAATTTTTATGTGAAATCTGTGTTTGTTTGAGTTTCTATTTTTATGGAAAGTACTTTCATTATTGATTTTATCTATGGATAATTTAAATGGGAAATTTGGTTAATAAGATGAATAAATCTATTATTTTACGATGTTTTGATTTAAAAGAGGTGTTGTTCCTTAATGTATTACTTTTCAGTTCATGTTGTTAAAAACTTGGTATTGAATTATAAAGGCCGTGAATCATATTGAGGCAAAGTGCCAAATTGTGAAATATTATTCGGTAGAATTGTTCACTCCCAAACATTTTGTTAAGATTTTGGTGTCACGACCCGAAATTTCCCACCGTCGGGACCGTGCTGGCGCCTAACATTTTACTTGCTAGGCAAGCCAACGTTAGAACATCGTTAAACCAATTCCTTATTTTCATTCAATAAATAACAATAATTAACTAAGATAAAATATAATAAGTGCGGAATATCATAAAACTGTATTAATTACTACCACCCGGATCTGGAGTCACAATTCACGAGCATTCTAGAATTTAATATAAGTAATAGTCTGAAAGAAATACAACTGTCTGGATGAAAGAAAACAGTAGGACATAAAAGATAGACGGGGACTTCAAGGTATGTGAACGCCGACAGATCTACCTTGAGTCTCCGGACATCGGACAAGTAGTAAATCTCGATCAACCTGAGCCGGTATCAAAATCTGCACAGAAAGTGCAGACTGCAGCATCAGTACAACTGACCCCATATACTGGTAAGTGTCGAGCCAAACCTCGGTGAAGTAGTGACGAGGCTATGACAAGACACCCACATATAACCTGAACAATATAACCATGCTAGTGGTAACAACAGTAAATAAAGAAATAATGCAGAAATAATAGGAAGGAGACATACAGTGGGGAATATAACATAAAGAGTGAGAATAATGAAAAGACAGAATTTAACGAAAAATCCTTAAACGAATTGAGCAATTAAAATAGCAAAGGAAAACTGCACGATATCACCCTTCGTGCTTTTACTCTCAACCTCACCAAATAAATAAATAAAACGGCACGACATCACCCTTCGTGCATTAAACCTCTCATAATATACACGGCATCACCCTTCGTGCTTTACACTCTTCCTCACAATATAAATAAAGCATGCACGACATCACCCTTCGTGCTTTACACTCCTCCTCATAAATCACAGAATCGATAACAACAACTAAATAAGAGTATCCCAAAGGAACCAGTATTTTGCCCATAATCAATAGCACAATGTAATCTCAACCTTGAATCAAGAAAGTTACCAAATCTCAGTGAAACTAGATATGAATCACCCAACATTTCAAATAACCCGCTAAGCATGGATAGTAGAATTTAAGGCTACAAAATAGACAAGAATAGAATTTCACTCGCATGCTATGACTTGACAACGACGCATAGATGCTCGTCTCCTCACCTATACATCGTATTTAACAACCAAACACGTAGCAAATGAACACATAATACTTATTCCCTTAAGCCAAAATTAGACACGACACTTACCTCGCTCACTTTTCCTTTGGAATTCACCTCTAACCCACTCTTATATATTCAAAAATGACTTAATAATATCAAATATTTCTAAAGGAATCAATTATATTTCATAAATTAAATTTCCAAAATTTTCCTCCAAAAAGTCGAAAAATTCGACACCGGGCCCGCTTGATCAAAACTCGAGATTCGAACCAAAATCCTTTTGCCCATTCTCCCCCGAGCCTGAATATGTAATTAGTTTTGGAATCCGACCTCAAATCGAGGTCTAAATCCCCAAATTCTTGAAATCCCTAGTTTCTACCCTAACCCCTAATTCTACCATGAAAGCTCTAAATTTTAGGTTGAATTCTAGTAAAATGAAGTAAAAGATTGAAAGAAACGAGTTAAGGAACACTTACCTATGATTTGGGGAAGAAAATGTCTTTGAAAAATCGACATAGGCCTCCTATCCTTTTGAAAATGAGAAGAAAAATGGCTGGAGTCCAAACTAAATGAACTCACTGCCCAGCGACCTTCGCACCTGTGGTGCTTTGGTCGCACTTGCGCATCCGCACGTGCGGACAGGATGTGCTCTTCTGCGGAAAAGGACTAGGTCAACTAGGGCCGCACCTGCGGACAGGGTTTCGCTTCTGCGGTCCCGCTCCTGCGGAGAAAAGTCCGCATCTGCGGAAAAATGAAGTCCAGGCCTAGGTCGCACCTGCGGGGCTATCGCTCGCACCTGCGACCAAAGGCTCGCAGGTGCGGGCACACCAGATTTGTTGCACCAGCAGCCTTGTTGAGGTTTGAACTCAACTCGCGCATCGCCCGAATGGCACGCGAGCCCTCGGGGCTCCAAACCAAACATGCACGCAAGTCTAAAAACATCATACGGACCTGCTCGCATGATCAAATCGCCAAAATAACACCTAGAACTCTAAATTTAGCACCAAATCAAATGAAATTCTCAAGAACACTTCCAAATTTATATTTTCTCAATTGGACGTCCGAATCACATCAAATAAACTCCGTTTCTCACCAAATTTCCCAGACATGTCTTAAATATCATAATGAGCCTGTTCCGGGCTCCAGAACCAAAGTACGGACCCGATACTAACAATGCCAAATATCAATAGATTCTTAAAAACAAATAATTTCCAAACTTTTAATTTTCATCAAAAATTCATAACTCAAGTTAGGAACCTACGAGTTCGATTCCGGGCATATGCCTAGGTCCAATAATTCGATACAGACCTACCGGGACCATCAAAGCATGGATCCGGGCCCATTTACCAAAAATGTTGACCGAAGTTAACTAAAATCAACTTTTAAGGCAAAAATTCTTATTTTCATTAGTTTTCAACATAAACGCTTTCCGGAAACCTGCCTAGACTGCGCAAGCAAATCAGGGAGGGTAAAAATGAGATTTTTAAGGCTTAAGAGCGCAGATTCGAGTTCTAAAACATAAGATGACCTTTTGGGTCATCACATTCTCCACCTCTAAAACAACCGTTCGTCCTCGAACGGACATAGAAAAGTTCCTGGGCTGGTGAAAAGGTGGGGATCTCTACTCTGCATATCGGACTCAGACTCCCAAGTAGCTGCCTCAATAGGCTGACCTCTCTACTGCACTCGAACTGAAGGGTAACTCTTTGATCTCAACTGGTGAACTTGTAGGGCTAGAATCACCACCGGCTCCTCCTCGTAAGTCAAATCCTTGTCCAACTGGACAGAGCTGAAATCTAACACATGGGACGGATCTCCGTGATACTTTCAAAGCATGGACACGTGGAATACCGGATGAACAACTGCTAAACTAGGTGGCAACGCAAGCCTATAAGCCACCTCTCCCACTCTCTCCAGAATCACAAAAGGTCTTATATACCTAGGGCTCAACTTGCCCTTCTTTCCTAACCTAATTACACCCTTCATGGGTGATACCCGAAGTAACACTCTCTCTCTGATCATGAATGCAACATCACGAACTCTACGGTCGGCATAACTCTTCTGCCTGGACTGAGCTGTGCGAAGTCGATCCTGAATAATCTTGACCTTATCCAAGGCATCTTGTACTAAGTCTGTGCCCAACAACCGAGCCTCTACTGGCTTGAACCACCCAACTGGCGACCGACACCGCCTACCATATAATGCCTCATAAGGAGCCATCTGAATGCTCGACTGGTAGCTGTTACTGTAGGCGAACTCTGCAAGGGGAAAGAAGTGATCCCACGATCCTCTGAAGTCTATAACACAAGCGCATAGTATATCCTCCAAGATCTGAATAGTACGCTCGGATTGCTCGTCCGTCTGAGGATGAAATGTTGTGCTCAACGCAACCTGCGTACCCAACTCACGCTGTACTGCCCTCCAAAAGTGCGAGGTAAACTGCATACCTCAATCAGAAATGATAGACACGGGCACATCGTGAAGACGGACGATCTCCCGAATATAAATCTCTGCCAACCACTCCGAGGAATAGGTAACTACCACAAGAGTGAAATGCGCTGACTTAGTCAGCCTGTCCACAATAACCCAAACTGCATCGAACTTTCTCTGAATCCGTGGGAGTCCAACAACTAAATCCATAGTGATGCGCTCCCACTTCCACTCAGGAATATCTAACCTCTAAAGTAAACCACCAGATCTCTGATGCTCACACTTTACCTGCTGGCAATTTAGGCACCAAGCTACATAGGCAACCATGTCCTTCTTCATTCGCCTCCACCAATAATGCTACCTCAAGTCCTGATACATCTTGGTGGTGCCCGGATGAATAGAATACCGTGAACTGTGGGAATCCTCAAGGATCAACTCACGAAGTCCATCCATATTAGGCAAACAAATATGACCTTGCATCCTCAAAACTCTGTCATCTCTAACAATAACCTGCTTGGCACCCCCGTGCCGCACTGTGTCTCTAAGGACAAGTAAATGAGAATCGTCATCCTACCGATCTCTGATGCGCTCAAACAAAGAAGATCGAGAAACTGTACAAGCTAAAACACGGCTGGGCTCAGAAATATCTAACCTCATGAACTGGTTAGCCAAGGCCTGAACATCCAATGCAAGAGGTCTCTCACTAACTGGAATGTATGTAAGGCTACCCATACTTACTGACTTCCTACTCAAAGCGTCGGCCACCACGTTGGCCTTCCCGGGATGATACAATATAGTGATATCACAGTCTTTCAATAGCTCCAGCCACCTCTTCTGCCTCAAATTGAGTTCCTTCTGCTTTAACAAATACTGCAAGCTCCGATGATCAGTGAATACCGCACATGGCACACCGTAAATATAGTGCCTCCAAATCTTCAGCGCATGAACAATGGTTGCCAGCTCTAGATCATGAACATGGTAATTCTTCTCACAAACCTTCAGCTGCAATGAAGCATATACAATAAACTCTCCACCCTACTTCAATACCGCACCCAGACCAATACGAGATGCGTCACAGTATACTATATAAGATCTTGAACCTGTGGGTAACACCAATACTGGTGCCGTAGTCAAAGCAATCTTGAGCTTCTGAAAGCTCGCTTCACACTCGTCTGACCACCTGAACGGGGCACCCTTCTGGGTCAATCTGGTCAACAGAGCTGCTATGGATGAAAACCCCTCCACAAATCAACGGTAATAGCCCGCCAAACCTAGGAAACTACAGATCTCTGTAGCTGATGTGGGTCTAGGCCAGTCCTGAACTGCCTCAATCTTCTTAGGATCCACCTGAATACCCTCTACTGATACAACGTGACCCAAGAAAGCAACTGAACTCAACCAAAACTCGCATTTTGAGAACTTAGCATATAACTGGCAATCTTTCAGAGTCTAAAGAACGATCCGAAGATGTTGCTCAAGCTCCTCTCGACTGTGGGAGTAGATCAAGATAACATCAATAAACACAACCACAAAGGAATTCAAGTAGGGTTTGAACACCCTGTTCATCAAATCCATGAATACTGCTGGGGCATTTGTTAGCCCAAATGACATCACTAAAAACTCAGAATGCCCATACTAACTCCGAAAAGCTTTCTTAGGAACATCGGATGCCCTAATCCTCATCTGATGGTAGCCAGATCTCAAATCAATCTTTGAAAACACCTTGGCACCCTGACGCTGATCAAATAAATCATCAATCTTCGGAAATGGATACTTGTTCTTGATTGTGACTTTGTTCAACTGCCAATAATCTATATACATCCTCATCGATCGATCTTTCTTCTTCACAAACAACACAGGTGCACCCCAGGGCGAGACACTAGGTCTAATGAAGCCCTTATTAAGTAAATCTTGCAACTGCTCCTTCAATTCTTTCAACTCTGGCGGGGCCATGCGATATGGCAGAACGAAAATAGGTTGAGTGCTTGAAGCCAAATCAATGCAGCAATCAATATCCCTGTGGGGTGGCATCCCCAACATGTCTACAGGAAACACCTCTGGAAACTCACGAACAACCGGCACCGAACTATGGAAGGAACCTCCGCACTAGAATCGCGGACATAAGCCAAATAAGCTAGACACCCCTTCTCGACCATATGTCGAGCCTTCACATAAGAGATAACCCTGCTGGCATAATAGCCAAGATGCCTTCTCCATTCTAATCGAGGCAACCCCTGCAAGGCTAAGGTCAACGTCTTAGCATGACAATCTAATATAGCATGATAAGGTGACAGCCAATCCATACTCAGTATGACATCAAAATCAACCATGTCGAGAAGTAAACGATCTACACGAGTCTCAAGACTCCCAATGGTGACCACACACAAACGATAAACACGATCTACAACAATAGCATCTCCCACTGGTGTGGACACATACACAGGAGCACTCAAAGAATCACATGGCACAACCAAATAGGAAGCAAAATAGGATGACACATAGGAGTAAGTAGATCCCGGATCAAATAGAACTGAAGCATCTCTAATGCAAACTGAAACCGTACCTGTGATAGCAACGTCAGATGACTCAGCCTCAAGTCTGGCTGGGAAAGCATAACACCGGGGCTGGGCCCCACCACCCTGAACTACATCCCTGGGACGACCTCTAGTTGGCTGGTCTCCACCTCTAACGGCCTGACCTCCACCTCTAATATTCTGGCCTCTACCTCTGGCTGCCTGAGCCCTGCCTCTGGCTGCCTGAGCAGGTGGTGCAGCAACTGGTGCCAGATCCATGGCACGAGAACTCTGATGTTGTGAGCTGCCCATTGCCCGAGGGCAAAATCTAGCAATGTGCCTCGGATCACCTCAAGTATAACATTACTTTGGTTGATGTGACTACTGACCCTGAAGTGACCCTGTCGACCTGAATAACCACCCTGATAACTCTAGAGTGGAGGTGCACTAGTAGGAGCGGGTGGTGCACTATAGGCTAGCTGGTCGGAATAATGTATCTGAGGGCCACGACCACCTGAGGCACCGTGGGATGCCTGGAGCGCTGAATGAAATGGCCTGGGAGGATGGCCTCTATCAAAAGTACTCCTACCTCTAGATGAGGCACCGCTGAACTCACCGGAATGACGAGGTCTCTTGTCAGACCCCTAACCTCCCTAAGTAAGAACCAGTTGGACTCGTCTGGCGACATTAGCAACCGCTTGAAAAGAAATCTCACACCCAGTCTCCTTAGCCATCTGCAATCTGATAGGCTGAGCAAGTCCATCAGTAAACCTCCTCACCCTCTCTCTCTCAGTGGGAAGCATAAGAATAGCATGACGGGCTAAATCAACAAAATGGGTCTCATACTGAGTAACAGTCATACTGCCCTGCTGGAGACGCTCAAACTGACGATGATGCTCCTCTCTCAATGTGATAGGCAGAAATTTCTCTATGAAGAGCTGAGAGAACTTGTCCCAAGTAAGAACAGGCGACCCAGCTGGTCTGGTCAACAAGTAATCTCTCCACCATTTCTCGGCGGAACCAGTCATCTGAAATGCAACAAAATCGACCCCATTGGTCTCCACTATACCCATGTTCTGTAAACCCTCGTGATAGCTGTCAAGATACTCCTGGGGATCCTCTGAAGGAGCACCACTGAAGTGAACAGGAAAGAGCTTGATAAACCTGTCCAATCTCCATAAAGCCTCAGAAGACATAGCTGGCCCATCTCTGACCTGTGTCGCAATAACCGGCTAAACTAATCCAACTGGCTGAGCTTCTTGAGCCTGATACTGGGGAGATATCTGCTCCGGAGTGGGAGTGGTAGGAGTCTGGGATCCTCCTCCAGCCTGAGAGACTTCTGGTGTCATGAGAAATGCGCCAGTCTGGGCCACACTCTCCATAAGGCCCACCAAACGGACCAAAGCGTCCTGAAGTGCTGGGTTAGCAATGAACCCCTCTGGAACCTGAGCTGGTCCGGCAGGAACAGTCTGGGCTGGAACCTCCTCGTCAAGCTCTATCTGAGGCTCCACTGTTGGGGCTGCTGCTCGGGCCCTAGGCTGAGCCTTGCCCCTGCCTCGGCCTCTGGCACGGCCTCGGCCTCGATCTCTGCCCCGCGTAGGAGCTGTCACTGGAGGCTCTACTGTTGCTCAGATAAGGAAGCGGTACGTGTTCTTGCGATCTGCGAGAGAATAAGAGTAGAAGAGTTCAATCAGTATTGAGAAAGAAAAATCTCACGACAGAGAAGAATAGAAGTGAAACTTGTTCCTAAACTTCATAGCCTTTGGAAGATAAGCACAGACGTCTCCGTACCAATCCTCCAGACTCTACTAAGCTTGCTCGTGAATCGTGAGACCTAGGCAACCTAGTGCTTTGATACTAACTGTCACAACCCAAAATTTCCCACTGTTGGGACCGTGATGGCGCCTAACATTTAACTTGCTAGGCAAGCCAACGTTAGAACATCGTTAAACCAATTCCTTATTTTCATTCAATAAATAACAATAATTAACTAAGATAAAATATAATAAGTGCGGAATATCATAAAACTGTATTAATTACTACCACCCGGATCTGGAGTCATAATTCACGAACATTCTAGAATTTACTACAAGTAATAGTCTCAAAGAAATACAATTGTTTGGATGAAAGAAAATAGTAGGACATAAAAGATAGATAGGGACTTCAAGGTCTGTGAACGCCGATAGATCTACCTTGAGTCTCCGGACAGCAGACTAGTAGAAAATCTCGATCAACCTGAGCCGGTATCAAAATCTGCATAGAAAGTGCAGAGTGCAGTATTAGTATAACTGACCCCATATACTGGTAAGTGTCGAGCCTAACCTGGGCGAAGTAGTAACGAGGCTAGGACAAGACACCCATATATAACCTGGACAATATAACCATGCTAGTGGAAACAACAATAAATAAAGAAATAATGCAGAAATAATAGGAAGGGGACATACAATGAGGAATACAACATAAAGAGTGAGAATAATGAAAAGACAGAATTAAACAGAAAATTCTTAAATGCATTAAGCAATTAAAATAGGAAAGGAAAACTGCACGGCATCACCCGTCATGCTTTTACTCTCAACCTCACCAAATAAATAAATAGAATGGCACGACATCACCCTTCGTGCATTAAACCTTTCATAATATACACGGCAACACCCTTCGTGCTTTACACGCTTCCTCACAATATAAATAAAGCATGCACGACATCACCCTTCTTGCTTTACACTCTTCCTCACAATATAAATAAAGCATGCACGGCATCACCCTTCGTGCTTTACACTCCTCCTCACCAATCATAGAATCAATAACAACGGATAAACAAGAGTATCACAAAGGAACCAGTATTTTGCCCATAATCAATAGCACAATGTAATCTCTACCTTGAATCAATATTCGAAAATTACAAAATCTCAGTGAAATCAGATATGAGTCACCCAACATTTCAAATAACCCGCTAAGCATGGATAGTAGAATTTAAGGTTACAAAATAGAAAAGAATAGAATTTCACTCGCATGCTATGACTCGACAATGACGCATAGATGCTTGTCACCTCAGATGCTCGTCACCTCACCTATACATCGTATTTAACAACCAAACATGTAGCAAATGAACACATAATACCTATTCCCTCAAGCCAAAATTAGACACGACACTTACCTCACTCCGAAGGCCATTACATTCTCAATCACAATTTTTCCTTTGGAATTCACCTCTAAACCACTCGTATCTATTCAAAAATGACTCAATAATATCAAATATTCTAAAGGAATCAATTATATTTCATAAATTAAATTTCCAAAATTTTCTGCCAAAAAATCAAAAAATCGACCTCGGGCCTGCTTGGTCAAAACCCGAGGTTCGGACCAAAATCCTTTTATCCATTTTTCCCCGAGCCCGAATATGTAATTAGTTTTGGAATCCGACCTCAAATCAGGGTCTAAATCCCCAAATTCTCGAAATCCCTAGTTTCTACCTTAACCCCTAATTCTACCATGAAAACTCTAGATTTTAGGTTGAATTCTAGTAAAATGAAGTAAAAGATTGAAAGAAACGAGTTAAGGAACACTTACCTATGATTTGGGGAAGAAATTGTCTTTGAAAAATCGCCCCAGGCCTCCTATCCTTTTGAAAATGAGAAGAAAAATGGCTGGAGTCCGAATTAAATGAACTCACTGCCCAGCGACCTTCGTACTTGCGGTGCTTTGGTCGCACCTGCGCATCCGCATGTGCGGACAGGATGTGCGCTTCTGTGGAAAAGGACTGGGCCAACTAGGGCTGCACCTGCGGACAGGATTCCTCTTCTACGGTCCCGCTCCTGCGGAGAAAAGTTTGCATCTGCGGAAAACTAAAGTCCAGGCCTGGGTCGCACCTGCGGGGCTATCGTTCGCACTCGTGAGCTCGCACCTGCGACCAAAGGCTCGCAGGTGCGGGCACACCAGATTTGGTGTACCAGCAGCTTTGTTGAGGTTTGAACTCAACTCTCGCATCGCCCGAATGGCACCCGAGACCTCGGGGCTCCAAACCAAACATGCATGCAAGTCTAAAAAAATCATATGGACCTGCTCGCGCAATCAAATCTCCAAAATAACTCCTAGAACTCTAAATTTAGCACCAAATCAAATGAAATTCTCACAAACACTTTAAAATTTCTATTTCCTCAACTGGACGTCCGAATCACGTCAAATCAACTCTGTTTCTCACCAAATTTTACAGACATGTCTTAAATATCATAATCAAACCTGTACTGGGATCCAAAACCAAAGTACGGACCCGATACTAACAATGCCAAATATCAATAGATTCTAAAAAACAAATAATTTTCAAACTATTAATTTTCATAAAAAATTTATAACTCAAGCTAGGGACCTCCGAATTCAATTCCGGGCATACGCCCAGGTCGCATAATTCGATACGGACCTATCGGGGCTGTCAAAGCATGAATCCGGGCCAGTTTACCAAAAATTTTGACTGAAGTCAACTAAAATCAACTTTTAAGATAAACATTCTTATTTTCATTAGTTTTTAACATAAAAGCTTTCCGAAAACCTGCCCGGACTGCCAAGCAAATAGAGGAGGGTAGAAATGAGATTTTTAAGGCTTAAAAGCGCAGATTTGAGTTCTAAAACATACGATGACGTTTTGGGTCATCACAGTTGTGCACATTATAATTAATTAAATAAGTTTAAATTGAGGCATTTATATATTTAGCTAAAATTTAGATTAAAGAAGGCGTTGTCCTATGATGAGTTATTCTCCCATCCTTGTGGTTGTTTTTCAGATTTTATATACATTGTGTTGAGCCGTGGACTATCTGTTATAAAATTAATTGACTTTATTGTACCTTTGGAATGGTTGTGGTCTATGGGGAATTTGTAAATACGAGTTGATGATGATGTGCTATTGTGATAATATTCTGTGTGAATTGTTGTGTGATTTGAGTTACTGTTATGCGATGTATAAGGGCGGCATCTCGTTGTTGACATTATGCGGGCATAAGGGTGGCATTTCACTGTGGTTATATGTGTTGGGATATTGTCTGGGCGGAGTGATAAGGGAGGATATTAAATGAAGCAATAAGAGAGGCTATTATAGGAGCGATAAGGGTGGCTATAGGAGCGATAAAAGTAGCTATAGGAGCGATAACGGTGGCTATTGATATTGTCAGAGCAGAGGGATAAGGGAGGCTATTATTGGAGTGATAAAGGTGGTTATAGGAGAGATAAAGGTGGCTATTGTCAGGGATGATATGTGATGATGTGGGGTTATTGCGTTGGTAATTTTCATGTGATGTTGTGATTTTGCTTGTGTTTATTTTTATACCTTGTGCAATTTTTCTTGTTGTTGGTAAATTGATAATAGTCTGATCTATGTTGAAATTGGTATCCTGTGGTTATTGCCAGGCAGATTATAAAATGAAATGTCGTCACGAGGTGCCGTGAGTAAGTAATAATGATATTGGCACGTGAACTATCCGTGCAGTTGTGATATAAAATGTGGGCATGAAGTGTAGTGAGTAAATAATGATGATATTGGCATGTGAATTATTCGTGCAGTTGTGATATGAAATGTGGGCATGAGGTGACGTGGTTAAATGATGATGATATTTGACACGTGAGTTGTCCGTGCGGTTTTGACAGAGAAATTGGCATGAGGTGCCGTGGAAATATGAAAGTGGGCTGAGACCCGCATTTTATGCTTTTGAAATGCTGTGGCACAGGGTGACTTTTATTTGAAAGAGATTTATTTGAAAGAATTTTATTTGAAAGATATTTATTTGAAGGAATTATATTTGAAAGAGATTTATTTGAAAGTATTATATCCTGAAGATTTCTATTTGAAAAACATATAGGCAAAAGATTTATATTGAAAGGACTTGATTAATTGGTTGTACTTGTATTCATTATTTGTTGCGCAATATTTATGATGTTCTTGTCGCCCTGCTGTGTATATCACTGGTTGATTATTGTTGCCATCATTGTTATTTGTTTCCTATTATTTTTGTATACTATATTGCACAGGTTATTAGACTAGTGAGTGTCTTGACTGTACCTCGTCACTACTCTACTAAGGTTAGTCTTGATACTTACTGGGTACCGATCGTGGTGTACTCATACTATACTTCTGCACATTTTTTGTGCAGAACCAGGTATTGGAGCTATCGGACTCGGACAGAGTTAAAGTGTGATCGCAAGGATTAAAGGTAGAGTTGCTTGGTAATCGTAGTCCCTTGAAGTCTTTTCATTTTATTGTACTGTTAATTATTAATCAAACAGTATTGAGTATTCGATACTTGAGATCATTTCATGTATTCAGTTAGAGTTCATGACTCAGTATTACCAGTCTTGAGAGTTTGTTATATTTGAAATTATTTCCGCGGTTGGTTTATATATATAAAAAATGGCTTGAATTGTTTTGAAATTGGCTTACCTAGTCTTAGAGACTAGGTCTCATCACGACACCTGAGGTGAGATTTTGGATCGTGATAAGTTGGTATCATAGCTCTAGGTTCGTAGGTTCTGCAAGTCACGAACGAGTTTAGTAGAGTCTTTCAGATCGGTACAGAGACGTATGTACTTATCTTCGAGAGGCTACAGAGCTAGTAGGAAAAATATTTCACTTCTTTCATTCCTTATCGCGCGGTATTTATTCAGCTTGAAACATATATCTTATGTTGTTTTGCATCCATTCGTGTATGAAATTACGTACTCGGTATCAACTATGTGCCAACGGTTTGTGATACTACAGAGGGGTCATAAGGGAACCAGGGTTGCTCAACCATTGTTACAACGTTTCGTCTAAATCGAGGATGCGGAAGTATTGAGAGATCATTCAATTGTGCACATGGGGGTGCAATAGGTTCTGACATCTGGTTGATAAGTATGATCTTAAGAAGGTTTAATTAATTGCCTAATCGTCAAAATCGTGGTAGGGTCACGATGTGGATGTAGATCTGAAGATAGTTGGTTGTATTAGAGACTATGTAGTTCGTATGGGATTTCCATTTAGTGAAAGGTACATACTAGTAGTCAAGGCACTCAAGGAAGCAATTTTAACTGTTACTAGGATGGCATGGCCCAATAAATGGCTTGATGTGTCTTATGACTTGTGCCGTACGAGCGGTGAAGGTTAGTATTATGAATCATTGGATTGTGTCCTATGACTTCGTTCCAAGTGAGGGGAGTCCACTATCAACGATCAGATTGCGGTGTCATGTGTTATATCAGTTTTGGCCTGAGATGTATTTATGTGCTATTGAAAGATTCTCCGAAACTTGTATATGATTGAGAACTGAGATTTGTATGGGACGATGCTGGGACTTGCGGTATTCCCGCGTCCTTAATAATTCTATATTTCAGTATTAGCGGGGACATGGAAACAATTTCAGAATACTCGGGGTGTTCCAGTAAGTTCTTTTAATACACCACCAGCACGAGGTTCCTATAATGGTTATTCCAGTTATCCGGCATAGACTCAATATGAGCATCCAAACCCGCAGAGGGGTTGTTATCAGTGTGATGATACTAGGTACGATTCCAATTTGTTATAAAGGAATATTTCCCTTAATTTGATTCGGTTCTGAATATTGAGGTGAGTCCTCCTATTATGTTCCGCTTATGGGTGAGCTTCGTAATTTTGTGACACACTTATATGTTTATCCGTGTTGGGAGATTTGATGATGTTATCCCGTGTCTATCATTTTTATTTTTGTACACGATCGAGGGCTATAAGTCCAAAAGTGACTTTCTATTACTCACTACAGTGGGTTTTGATGTGATTTTGGAATAATTGGTCTCAATTTTATGAATTATATGCCCTATTGGTATGTGAGTTCATTATGTGTCGTGAAATTTATTTACGGAATTTATTAAAAAGAAGAAAGAAAGGGAATGGAAAATCTTAGTTTGCACAATGTGCAAAATACTTGTGATTCGGAGTTAAGGATGAGATCCTCACATTTTTATATGATGTGAAATATTTAAACTGGGCTACAAGATGCGGTGGAAGTTATGTAAGGACGAGGTCCTTGTGGAAATTTATGAGTTTAAATTCTCCCTTTGTGAAATTAAAGTTGTACTATAGTATTAATAGGGAGTCATGCCTGTTAGGCTTATTTGATAATTTTGTATGTATTTTGTGTGCATATTTAGCCATATTCGTGCTGTAAATATTGAGTTTTAGCCTATGAGATGAGTGCCCAGGTGGCGTTAAATGTGACTCGTTAATTCGGATAAATAATTATGAGGTCTTCATGCCTCATGTGTAGTCAGCGTTGTGAAAAATTTGAAACGAGATTTTGGTTAATAAAAGATTAATTGAGGATGCTGGAATTAATTATGAACAGTTATTATGACCAGAGATGTGATTATGGGCATACGTATAATGTATGTGTAGGCACAAAATTGCTACCGCCGGTTGAGACTAACACAATGTGTTAATATGGGAAATTAGGCTTTATGACATCTGAAGGAAATGGGCCAAACTATGAGCATGATGTTTCCCCCATCATGTCCTCCATGTACCTGGTGTTTCATGTGCCTATGTCTAAGAAGGTAATCGGAAATCCTTTATCTATTGTTCCAATGGAAGCTAGTGGAGGTGAAGTTAATGGATAGTTAGTTTATGAGAGTTACCTAATTGTCATCCTTGTTAGATAAGTCCGAAAGTTGGGATTGCCTATGTTAATGTGTTATGGCAAAGTTTGTAAGTCGAGAAGGTCAACTTGAAGGCCAAAAGTATTGTGGAGAGAAAATATTTTTGCTTGATTGTGTAGAAATTAGTTTTGATTTGAAAGGTACTTTCTAGGTGTCATGTCTAGATATCACTCTTGATAATATAATGCCGGTAATGTTGAGATTAGTGTTGTTGATATACCTTGTGATGCTTTGTCAAGTTGTGGATGTGTTGATAGGGTAATTTTGGTGATTCTCTGGCAGGTGGATAGGCCCAGTTACAGGGGAAACTCTGCCGAAATTTTTAAGAATTTGTAAAGATAGCAAAATTTTAAGGGCCATAAATAAGTTGAGATTTTGGAAAGGAAGTATAAGACCCATGTAGTCATAAGTGACTATGCATAATGATTGGAGGTAAAAAGATGGTAACTCTATTATTAGAAGTGACTTGTAAAACATTCGAGGATGAATGTTCGTAAGTGGGGGAGAATGTAACACCCCGGAAAGATTTCGAAGTACTTAACCACTATTAAGAAAGTTGATATGCGCTAATTATATTATTTTGGGTGCAGACAAGGACTATTATATGAATGAAATTAATTGATCATGATAATATTTGTATGAGGTGCATTAAGAATGGTTTATGGTCTAAGGAGAGCCCTAAGTCCAAGTCAAGTTAGAAATTTCATAATAGACTAATGTTTCAAATGACTTCGCACTAGACTTAACTTCAAATGAGCATAACTCTCATGCTACAAAGTTTTATATGGTGTAACTTATCAAATGAAAGATCTTTGAGTCTAGTTTCTAACGCTTTAAACCGTTTGTCATTTGGACACTCCTACAAGAAGTTATGACCAAATTAATAAAGGCTGGAAAAATGCGATTCTGTGACCAATTCTGCGATCGCAAAATCGTTATGCGATCGCAAAACTGCTTCTGTGACCACAAAACTGGTCGCAGAATGGACTAGAACAGCCCAGTTCTTGGCACCAATTTTGCGATCAATTGTGCGGTCCGCATACCCATTTTGCGGTCCATTATGCGACCGCATACCTGATTTCTATTTTCATAATCCAACCCCATTTTAATAAATAGCCTTTGGGGCTTATTTTGGGGTGTTTTTCTAAGGGTTTTAGAGAGAGGTAAGAGCATTTTAGAGAGAGAAGAAGGGAACCTAACATTATAATCATCCAATCTTCAAGAATTAAGGAAGCTAATCACAAGATCATCATCTAAGAGGTAAGATTCAACCCCTAGTCTTCAATTTCGAATTTGGGTAAAAGATTGGTGATCGGAAGTATGATTCTTGGGTGTAAGAGTATTTTATATATATATATATATATATATATATATATATATATATATTTGTACCAATAAGGTTTGTGGGAAGATTGTTTAGATCAAATAAGTAAAGATTGAGTTGTGGAATGAAGAAAATCTTGTAGAAGAACCTTGTAACCAAATTTGCACACCCAGTGTTTGATAAAATGCTCAATTGAGCTGAAACCATGAAAATCTTCCTAATTATGGTTCATTTTTTTTATGTTACTAAATAGATTGAAGTTGCTAAGATTTCCGAAACCTCATAGTAATGTAAGGAAGGCTCAAGAAAGATTAGAGTCGTCTGAAGGTCAATTCACGTGAGAAAGCTATTTTGGAATATCGGCCTAAGTTCAAAAAGGTAAGTATGTTGCCTACCCTTGAGTGGGGGAATTACTCCTTAGGCATTGAGTCTTATGTGGAAATTGTGTAATTGAAAACCATATACACGAGGTGACGAGTACGTACTTTGTTTATATGTGCAAATTATATTTGTTGAAATTCGTAGACTTCCTTATGTATTAAATTGAAAAATTGTTGGAACTTAGTAAATCCTTGATTTGTCATACCTCATTCCTTGTATGTCGAGTTTGTATTTTATATGATAATTTGGTGTGATTGCCATTAGACTTTTATGTGAAATCTGTGTTTGTTTGAGTTGCCATTTTTATGGAAAGTACTTTAATTATTGATTTTATCTACAGATAATTGAAATGGGAATTTTAGTTAATATGTTAATATGTTGTGCACAATATAATTAATTAAATAAGTTTAAATTGAGGCATTTATTTATTTATCTAAAATTTAGATTAAAGAAGGCGTTATCTTATAATGAGTTATTCTCCCATCCTTGTGATTGTTTTTGAGATTTTATATACATTGTGTTGAGCCGTGGACTATATGTTGTAAAATTAATTGACTTTATTGTGCCTTTGGAATGGTTGTGGTCTACAGTAAATTTGTAAATACGAGTTGATGATGATGTGCTGTTGTGATAATATTCTATGTGATTTGGGTTACTGTTATGCGGCGTATAATAGTGGCATCTCATTGTTGACATTATGCGGGAAAAAGGGTTGCATCTCACTGTTGTTATATATGTTGGGATATTGTCTGGACCGAGTTATAAGGTAGGCTATTAAACGGAGTGATAAGGGAGGCTATTATAAAAGAGATAAGGGTGGCTATAGGAGCGATAAGGGTGGCTATAGGAGCGATAACGGTGGCTATTGATATTGTCAAGGCAGAGAGATAAGAGATGCTATTATAGAAATGTGTCACGACCCAAAATCTCACCACATGCGTCGTGATGGCACTTAGTCTCTAAGACTAAGTAAGCCGATTATAATTATAATTCAAGACAATTTTTGTTTAAAACATATAATTAAATACTAGTGTCAAAACCAACAACGGAAATAATTTTATCAACCTCCCAAGACTGGTAATACTGAGTCACGAACTCTAACTGAATACATGAAATGATCTTAAGGATCGAATACTCAATACTGTTTGATTAATAATTAAAAGTAAAATGAAATGAAAAGACCCCAAGGGACTGTGACGACCAAGCAGCTCTACCTTGAATCCTTACGATCCCTCTTTAACTCTTCTCAAGTCCAATAACTCTAATACCTGGCTCTGCACAAAAATGTACAGAAGTGTAGTATGAGTACACCACAGTCGGTACCCAGTAAGTACCAAGACTAACCTCAGTGGAGTAGAGACGAGGTACAGTCAAGACACTCACTAGTCTAATAACCTGCGCAATATAGTATACAAAATAATAGGAAACAAAAAACAATAAGGGCAACATAAATCAACCAGTGATATGCACAATAGGGAAACAAGAACACCATTAATATTGCTCAACAAATAATAAATACAAGTACATCCAATTAAATCAAGTCCTTCAAATATAAATCTTTCGCCTATATGCTTCTCAAATAATACTCTTCAGAATAAAATTCTTTCAAATAAATCTCTTTCTAATATAATTCCTTCAAATAGATATCTTTCGAATATAATTCTTTCCAATAATATTTTGAATATAATCCTTTCAAATAAAAGTCACCTTGTGACACTTCATCTCATAATCATAAAAACAAATACGGGTCTCAGACCATCTTCATATTTCCACGGCACCTCGTGCCCATATCTCTATCACAACCGCACGGATAACTCTCGTGCCAAATATATCTATACATAAAATCCGCACGATTAATTTATTTTCAATAAAGCAAGGTTATCATTTTTAAATCGAGTAAGAATTCAACAAAGAAATGAGTTTATTTTAGAAATAATTGGAGTGAAGAAAAATGACATTTCAATTTAAATAAAACATAAGATAATCTATTGCTTCGGATGTAAAACTTATTAATTCAAAACATAATAGTAATTTCTTTTATTTAGAACAACTCAGTCATCAAAAATCGATAAAAACCAGGAATATAAATCTTCAGAGTCTCGTACTAAAAATCCCAAGCCAACACAATACAACAAGGAATACAAACACATAGTAAAATCAAATAATACATCACGGCAGATCACAAGGATTTTCCTAACACGGAAATACAAAATAAACAAAGGCAAGTGCAACAATAGAGAGATGTCAACAAAAGGGCACTCCCGAGGTACCGCTTCGTAGTCCCAAAAGTAAATATGCAAGATAGAGGGATCTCCCGAGGTACCGCCTCGTAGTCCCAAAAGTAAATATGTAAGACAGGGGGATCTCCCGAGGTACCGCCTCGTAGTCCCAAAGTAAATATGCAACAACAACAATGCCCCCAGACTATCACAAGTCATCATAATTCAATTCTCAACATAGCCCACCTTGTCTCGCCACGTGTGCAATAATAATGTAAATGCCCGCCTTGTCTCGCCGCACACGGATAATAATATTCCCACCTTGTCTCTCCACATGCACAAACCCACATATTTAGACCGCCTTGTCACGCCGCATGTGCATATATCAATAGTAATAATAGCATGGCAGAAACCTCGTGCAAACACCCGAATAATCATCCCAACAATATCATGTGCCAATATCACAACATATCATAAATTGCACCTTAAGTGCTCAAATATTATAATTTATCATAGATTTCACATCAAGTGCTCAAATATTACAACTCGCCACCAAATTCAACAATACATTATTTTCCATAATAAGGAGCCTATGGCTCGACCATAATGTACACAAAATCTCAACAAATATATCCGGGAGTGAACAACTCAACAAAATAATATTTCATATAAAAATCAAGGTGGAAATCACACCAAATCATCATATAAAAATAAATCCAACAAAACAAGGATTTAGGTAAGATAATTAAAGGATTTAATAAGTGTCAATGGTTATCCAATTTACTATACAATATGCCTAAGACTTTAATCCAATATATTTTGCACATATAATCCCGAGTACGTACTCGTCACCTCACGTACACGGCTTTTTACATTTCACAAATGGCACATAAGACTCGATGCCTAAGAGGTAATTTTCCCACTCAAGGTTAGGCAAGATACTTACCTCGACGAAACTAAGTCAATTCTTTAAATGATCTTCGCGAGGGAAGCCACCTCCGGATGGCTTGAAATTCACCCCTTAATAATACTACGATGGTCCACCACACTAAACAAATTTCAATCGACAACAATGAAACACAATTGCACCAATATTAGTAATAAATTTCCAGGTATTTGGTCATTTAGGCATTTTGTCAACCTCTACGCACAAAATTCTCTACAACCTCTTCAATGGAATTTATTCATCTAACAACCACCTTCCACACAAATGATTCACCTCACAATCATCTCTAGTCCATACACAACTTCCTTTAGCACATGCATGCCCAACAATTTACTCCCAACCCACAAATCTTATCAATTCATTCATTTTACAATCTCTACAATGGGTATTCATTTAACTTGATAATTTATGGCTTCCAATCACCATACCATGAGTTACAATACTTAATTCATACTCATATTTCCATAATAAATCCGTACATATAAGTCTAAGAGTGTAGGGTTACTTTTTTATTTTTTGGAAGAAAACTTGCAAAACCCACCTTTGAGTTCTTGAAGAAATTTCTTGAAGATCTAAGTATTTTATGTGTAGATTTCATCAATACTAGTGTAGAAATAATGAAATTTCATATAAAGATAATGGGGATTGCTTACCATGAAGAAAAGAGGAGTTGGTGGTCTTGAGAGAGTGGAGAAGAGCTCCAAAATCCGTCCAAGTGAAATGGGAGAAATGAACCCACAAGGTAAGTACTTAAAAGGCTTCAGGTGGGGGTAGCGTGCCTATGCCAGCACCAACTTCTATACTTCACTGATTTTTCAAACTTGCTGAGAGGGCTGGCATGCCACAATCCGCGCGTTGCACGAACCCTAGCACGCTCCCAGTTCTTTTCTTTTTCCATTTCTTGCTTCTCCACTCACCATCATTTGATACCTTGCTATGATATAGACCCGACTTGACTTCCAATTTTGCACAAAAGTTATAAATGAAATAACAAAGCTATTCCAAATTTCCAAAATCGAATTTCGACCCTGATATCAAAAATTCAACCTTCGGTCGAACTCTCCAAAAATATTCTATTTTCTAACTTTCGCCAAAATGCGTCGAATTGTCCTACGGACTTCCAAATCCAAATCCAGGCATAAGCATAAGTCCGAAATCACCATACGAAGTTATTAAAATCATCAAAATTCTATTCCGGGGTCGTTTGCTCAAAATTCAACTATTCGGTCAACTCTTTCCATTTAAGCTTCAAAATAAGAATTATTCTTTCAATTTAATTTCACATCTTCAGAAAACCAACTCGACCACACCCGCGGGTCATAGTGCATATTATGAAGCTGCTAGTGACCTTTAGTCGCTGAACGAAGAGTAAATTCTTAAAATGACAAGTCGGATCGTTACATTCTCTCCCCCCCCCCCCCAAACATGCGTTCGTCCTCGACGTGCCAAGAATCTTTCTGAGGACTTTAATTTACTAAGTGTATTTACTACACACATACTCGCGGGAGATTCTATGTCACCACAAACTTAACAGGGGTCCGACAACACCATCTCAGTGGAAATTATTTTTTTTATCCACACTTATAAACTTTAAAGCCAACTCCTTAGATTCCAATCAATTTCAAATGCCTGATTTTTCATATTAACACACTGTGTTAGTCTAAACTAGCTATAGTAACTCGTGCCTACACACATATCAACTTTCTTAATAGGACTTAAGTACTTCTTCTCCGCTTAGGATCATATGTCCTCAACTGTGAAGTAGAGTCGGCCCTCAAACAAATAACATAACTTATCTCTTCCTTTGCCATCTCAATCTCCCAAATCTTTTTTCTAACTCCCAAATTTTTCAGAAATTTCGACAGAGTGTCCCCTGTAATTAGGCCTATCCACCTGCCAGAGTAACACCAAAACAACTCTTAAGAACACATCCACAACACAAATCAATAACACTAATATCAGCATTACAAGCACTACATTATCATAATGATATTTGAACATGAAACACATCATATGCATGCCCATAACCACATCTTTGGTCTTAATAGTTGTTCATAATTGATTACAACATCGCCAATTAATCTCATCTAAACAAAATCTCGTTTCAAACCTCTACTTTACTAACACCGTGGCACGAGGTGTAACGACCCGACTTGTCATTTTAAGAATTAATGCCCCGTTAAACTACTTAAGGTCCCAGACAATTTCATAATATGTATTATGACCCGCGGGTGTGGTCGAGTTTGATTTTCAGAAAATTTAGAATTTAATTGAAAGAGAAATTCTCATTTCGATGCTTAAATGGAAAGAGTTGACCAAAGAGTTGACATTTGAGCAAACGACCTTAGAAAAGAATTTTGATGATGTCAATAACTTCGTATGGTGATTTTGGACTTAGGCGCGTGTTCGTATTTGGATTTGGAAGTCCGTAGGACAATTCGACGCATTTTGGCAAAAGTTGGAAAATAGACGATTTTCGGAAAGTTCGATCGAAGGTTGAATTTTTGATAACGAGGTCGGAATCCGATTCTGGAAATTGTAATAGGTCTGTTATGTCACCTATGACTTATGTGCAAAATTTGAGGTCAATCGGACTTGATTCGATAGGTTTCGGCATTGAATGTTAAAGTTGGAAATTTCATAATAGACTAAAGTTTCAAGTGAGTACGCACAAGACCTAACATTAAACGAGCATACCTATCTTGATATGAAGAGTTATATGGTGTGTTACCTATCAAAATAAAGGTCTGTGTGTCTAGTTTCCAACGCTTTAAATGGTTCATCATTTGGAAATTATTACAAGTAGTTATGACCAAATTACCAAAGTTGACAGAATGCGATTCTGCGACCTATTATGCGATCGCAAAATGGTTATGCGACCGCAAACTGGTTGCAAAATGGTCCAAAACAGCCCAGTTCTGGGCACCGATTTGTGCGATCATTTTGCGACCCGCACACCAATTGTGCGGTCCATTGTGCGACCGCATAACTGAGTTTGGAGGGTTAATTTTTCAATTTTCATAACCCGACTCCATTGTGATAAATAGGGGAAATCTTGTCCAAACTTTGAAATCCAACAAGGAAATATCACAAGTTTTTCATCTAAGAGGTAAGGTTCCATACCCTAGTTTTCAATTTTGAATTTAGGTAGAAGATGGTTGATTAGGAGTATGATTCTTGGGTATGAGAGTATTATTTATACATGTATGTACCAATAAAATTTGGGGGAAGATTGTTGGGCTAAAATAAGTAAAGATTGGGTTGAGGAGTGAAGGAAATCTTGTAGAAGAACCTTGTAGCCAAATTTGCCCACCTAGTGGTTGATAAAATGCTCAAATGAGCAAAAACCATGAAAACCTTCCTAATTATGGTTCACTTTTGTTATGTCTCTTAATAGATTGAAGTTGCTAGGATTTCCGGAACCTCGTAGTAATGTAAGGAAGGCTCAAGAAAGATTGGAGCCCTCCGTAGGTCAATTCATGTAAGAAAGCTATTTTGGAATATTGACCTAACTTCAAAAAGGTAAGTGTCTTGCTTAACCTCGAGTGGGGGAATTTTCCTTTAGGCATTGAGTCTTATGTGCAATTTGTGTAATTGAAAACTATGTACGCGAGGTGACGAGTACGTACTTGGTTTATATGTGTAAATTTTTTTGAGTTAAAGTCTTGAGCATATTGTATAGTAAATTGGATAATTGTTGGCATATATTTAATCATCCATTTGTCGTGCCTAAATCATTGTTGTTGACTCTATTGTTATATGACAATTTGATGTGATGATTATTCATGAAATTTTGTGAATTTGCTGATTTGATAATTATTGGAATTTAATTTCATTTTGGATTTTTCCTTCTACAAATAATTAATTAAATGAGCTTAAGAAGAGTTGTTTATATAATTATTGAAAATCTGAAGTTAATGAAGACTTTGCTTTATGTTAAGTAATTTCTATCTCTATTGATTGTTTTTGGGTGTTGTGCACATTGTGCGGAGACTTCGGCTATTTGTTGTGAAATTAATTTACTTGGTTTTATATTTGGAATTTTGGTTGTAGCCACTGGGAAAATTATGATATGAATTGATTTTGTTATGTTGCCGTGATAATTTCCCGTATAAATTGTTGTATTGTGTTAATTATTATTTTGAAGATATAAGGGTGGAAATTCACCGTTGATATTATGTGGGTATAAGGGTGGCATTTCACTGTGGTTGTGTTTGTTGGAATATTATCTGGGCGGAACGATAAGGGTGGCAATAGGAGCGATAAGGGTGGCTATTGATATTGTCTGGGCGGAGCGATAAGGGTGGCTATAGGAATGATAAGGGTGGCAATAGTAGGGATAAGGGTTGCTATTGTCAGGGACGATATGTGATGATGTAGGGTTGTGGGTTTGATGATTTTCATATGATGTTGTGATACTTTTGTGTTTATTTTTATACCTTGTGCAATATTTCTTATTTTTGGCAAATTGATGACAATCTTATTTATGTTGAAATTGAGAGCATATGGCTATTGCCAGGCGGATTATAAAATAAAATGTGGGCACGAGGTGTCGTGAGTAAATAATGAGGATATTGGCACGTGAATTGTCAGTACAGTTGTGATATGAATTGTGGGCACGAGGTGTTGTGATTAAATGATAATGATATTTGACATATGAATTGTCCATGCAGATGTGATATAAATTGAGGGAATGAGGTGCCGGGGGGAAATATGATGATTTAATTATGGACACGAGGTGCCGTGAAAATATGAAAAATAGGTTGAGACCCGTGTTTACGAAAAATATGGAAATGGGCTGAGACTCGTATTTTTATGATTATGAAACGAGGTGTCACATGGTGTCTTTTTAATTGAAAGAATTATATTCAAAATATTTATTTGAAAGGATTTTTATGTAGAAGGTATTATATGAAAGAATTATATTTGAAAGATAATTATTTGAGAAAATTATATTTGAAAGAGAGTTATTTGAAATAATTATATGTGAAAGACATTTATTTGAAGGATTTGAGTTATTGTGTGTAATTGTATTTCTTAATTGTTGAGCGATATTAATGGTATTCTTGATGTCTGTTGTGCATATTACTGGTTGATTTATGTTGCCCTTATTGTTTTTTGCTTCCTATTATTTTATATATTATATTGCCCAGGCTATTAGACTAGTGAGTTTCTTGACTGTACCTCGTTTCTACTCCACTGAGGTTAGTCTTGATACTTACTGGGTACCGACCGTGGTGTACTCATACTATACTTCTGCACATTTTTATGCAGATCCAGGTATTAGAGTTATAGGACTTGAGAAGAGTTAAAGCGGGATCGTAAGGATTAAGGTAGAGCTTCTTGGTCGTCGCAATCCCTTGGAGTCTTTTCATTTCTTGTACTGTTAATTTTTAATCAAATAGTATTGTATACTCGGTCCTCGTGATCATTCCATGTATTCAGTTGTAGTTCATGACTCAGTACTACCAGTCTTGGGAGGTTGTACATTCATATTTGTTCCGCTGTTAGTTTTGGTTACTTATTTAATTCAAAAGAAAAAAGAAGAAATGGCTCCAAAAATATAATTGAAATCGGCTTACCTAGTCTTAGAGACTAGGTGCCGTCACGACGCGTGTGGTGGGATTTTTGGGTCGTGACAAATTGGTATCAGAGCTCTAGGTTCATGGGTTCTACGAGTCACGAACGAGTCTAGTAGACTCTTGCGGATCAGTACGGAGACGTCTGTACTTATCTTCGAGAGGCTACAGAACTGTTAGGAAATTTCCATTTCTTTCATTCTTGTTGTGCTGAATTTGTTGAATTTGGAATTTGAACCTTTGTATCTCCATTCTCTCACAGATGGTGAGGACACGTGCTATTGGGTTAGCTGAGCAGGCATCCGCACATACGGCTAGGGCTGCAAGAGGTTGGGGTCGAGGTAGAGGCCGAGGTAGAGGTCAAGGAAGGGCACGTGCTGCGACTAGAGCACCTGTCAGAACAACAATTGAGGAGCCACTAGTAGCTCTAGTTGGGGGACAAGTACCAGAAGCACATGTTGTTACACCAGCACTTCAGGAGACTTTAGCACAGTTCCTGAGTATGTTTGGTACATTAACTCAGGAGGGATTGATCTCTGTTGCACCAAACATTCCGCAGATTGGGGGAGTAGCTCAGACTCCTACCACAACTCCAGAGCAGCAGGTTCACGTTGGACAGGTTCCGGGTGTAGTACCGGTACAACCTGTTATTCCGATTTGGCCTGAGGTCAAGCCCGAGGCATCAGAAGAAGAACAAATGAGACATGAAAGGTTTAAGAAATAGGACCCACCAACTTTTAGTGGCACAACTACAGAGGATGCCCAAGGATTTTTGGAAAATTGTCACCGTATTCTCCGCACCATGGGTATTGTGGAAGTGAGCGGAGTTTCCTTTACTATATTTCAAATGTCAGGCGTAGCGTATCCGTGGTGAAAAATCTATGAAGAAGGTTGACCAGTCGATGCCACACCACTAACTTGGGCTCAATTTTCGGAAATGTTCTTGAAAGAGTTTGTTCCCCAGACTCTCAGAGATGCGTGGCGCACAAAGTTTGAATGGTTACGTCAAGGCACTATGACAATGTCAGAATATGCTATCAGGTTCAGTGAGTTAGCCCGTCATGCACCTATATAAGTTCCTACAATCAGAGAACGGGTCCGCAGATTCATTGAGGGGCTCGATTATGATGTTGAAATATGCATGGCTCGAGAGTTGCAAATCGATGCTCCATTTCAACAAGTAGTGGAGATTTCAAGGAAGATTGAGGGTATTTTAGGAGAGGAAAGGGAGTCTAAGGAGGCCAAAAGTTCTCGAAGATCTGGAGGGTTCAATGGGTTTTACTCTTCAGCTAGAACCCATTATAGCGGAGGCTCGAGCAGCCGGTCAACTCAGTCCGCACATTAGATTACTCGGAGTGCTCCAGTTTACAGTGCACCACCGACACGAGATTCTTACAGTGGTTATTCCAGTTATCAGGCACAGACTCAATACGAGCAGTCGCGACCTCAAAGGGATTGTTATGAGTGTGGTGATACTAGGCATATCATGAGAGATTGTCCTAGACTTAGGAGGGGTGGATTTCATCTGAACACTCCAGCCACAAGCTTTATTCCAGTTAATACTCCACGTGCACAGTCAGCTAGAGGTGGAGGACAGGCGGGTTGTGGGCACTTAAAAGGGTAGAGGCCCGACCCGTTGATTTAATCACTATGATTTGGCTGGGCCAATACACCAGATGGTGTTGTTACAGGTACGATCCTGATTTTATTATAAAAGGATATTTTCCTTAATTTGATTCGATTCTGAATATTGAGGTGAGTCCTCCTATTATGCTCCACTTATGGGTGAGCTTCGTAAATTTGTGACCCACTTATATGTTTATCCCTGTCGGGAGATTTAAAGATGTGAACCCGTGTCTGTTATTTTATTTTTTGTACACCATTGAGGGGTATAAGCCCAAAAGTAATTTTTATTATTCATTACAGCGGGTTTAATGTGTTTCGGAATAATTGATTCCATTTTTTATGAATTATATGCCCTACCGGTAGGAGGGTTCATTATATGTTGTGAAAATTATTTATGAAATATATTGAAAAGAAGAAAGAAAGGAAATTGAAAATTTCAGTTGGCTCAATGTGCAACATACTTGTGATTCGGAGTTGAGGACGAGATCCTCGCATTTTTACATGATGTAAAATATTTAAACCGGGCTACAAGCCGCGATGGAAGTTATGTAAGGACGAGGTCCTTGTGGTGAAATATTTATGAGTTTAAAATTTTTCCTTTGTGAAATTTAATTGTACAATAGTATTAATAGGGAGTCATGCCTGTTAGGCTTATTTGATAATTCTTGTATATTTTTCTGTGCATATTCAGCCATGTTCATGTTGTAAACATTGAGTTTTAACCTATGAGATGAGAGCCCAGGTGGCATTAAATGTGACTCATTAATCCGAGTAAGAAATCATAAGGTCTTCATGCCTCACATTTTATGGTCAGCATTGTGAAAATTCTAAGAGAGGTGGTGGTTAATATGACATTAATTGATGATACTGGAATTAATTATGAACAGCTTTTAAGACCAGAGATGTGGTGATGAACATACATATGATGTGCTTCATGTCCTGATATCATTATGATAATGCAGTGCTTGTAATGCCGAGATTGGTGTTATTGATATATACCTTGTGGTATTTTGTTGGGTTGTGGATGTGTTGTTAGGAGTTATTTTGGTGTTACTCTGGCAGGTGGATAGGCCCAATTACAGGGGGGACTCTGCCGAAATTTCTGAAAAAATTTGGGAGTTAGTAAAATTTGGAGGATTGAGATTTGCAAAGGAAGAGATAAATATGTTATGTGTTTGAGGGCGAATGATCCTAAGTGGGAAAGAATGTAGCAACTCGGAAAAATTTTGAAGTACTTCAACACTATCAAGAAAGTTGATGTGTGCGTAGGCACGAGTTATTATAGCCAGTTGAGACTAATACGGTGTGTCAAAGTAAAAATCATGCCTTTTGGAAATGATTGGAGAGTTAGGGAATTTGCTTTAAAGCTTATAAAAATGGACAAAAGAAATAATCTCAATTGAGATGGTGTCGTCGGACCCGTGTTAAATTGAGGGAACGTAGAATCACCCAGAAGTATGTGTATAAGAATACACTCAGTAATTTAAAGTCCTCAGAAAGATTCTTGGCACGTTCGAGGACGAACGTATGTTTAAGAGGTGGAGAATGTAACGACCTGACTTGTCGTTTTAAGAATTAATGCCCCATTCAACGAGTTAAGGTCCCGGTCAACTTCATATTATGTATTATGACCCGCGGGTGTGGTCGAGTTTGATTTTCGAATGATTTAGAATTTAATTAAAAGAGAAATTCTCATTTTGAAGCTTAAATGGAAAGAGTTGACCAAAGAGTTGACTTTTGAGCAAACGACCTCGAAATAAAATTTTGATGATGTCAATAGCTTCGTATGGTGATTTCGGACTTAGGCGCGTGTTCGGATTTGGATTTGGAAGTCTGTAGGACAATTCGACGCATTTTGGCAAAAGTTGAAAAATAGACTATTTTCGAAAAGTTCGATCGAAGGTTGAATTTTTGATAACGAGGTTGAAATCTGATTCTGGAAATTGAAATAGGTCCGTTATGTCACTTATGACTTGTGTGGAAAATTTGAGGTCAATCGGACTTGATTCGATAGAATTCGGCATCGAATGTTGAAGTTGAAAATTTCATAATAGACTAAAGTTTCAAGTGAGTTCGCAGAAGACCTAACTTAAAATGAGCATACCTATCTTGATATGAAGAGTTATATGGTCTGTTAACTATCACAAGAAAGGTCTGTGTGTGTAGTTCCCAACGCTTCAAACGGTTCATCATTTAGACATTCCTACAATAAGTTATGACCAAATTACCAAAGGCTGCAAGAATGCGATTCTGCGACCAATTATGCGACCACTATGCGACCATTATGCGACCATTATGCGATCGCAAAATGGTTATGCGACCGCAAACTTGTCGCAAAGTGGTCCAGAATAGCCCAGTTCTGGGCACCGATTTGTGTGATCATTTTGTGACCCGCACACCAATTGTGCGGTCCATTGTGCGAATGTATAACTCAGTTCGGAGGGTTAATTTTCCTATTTTCATAACCCGACCCCATTTTGATAAATAGGCTTTGGGGTTTATTTTGGGGCAATTATCTAATGTTTTTTTAGAGAGAAGTGAGAGTGTTCTAGAGAGAGGAAGTAGATGAAGTGTTTTGTTCATCAAGATCTTGTCCAAACTTTAAAATCCAACTAGGAAATCTCACAAGTTCTTCATCTAAGAGGTAAGGTTCCATACCCTAGTTTTCAATTTCAAATTTGGGTAGAAGATGATTGATTAGGAGTATAATTCTTGGGTATGAGATTATTATTTATACATGTATGTACCAATAAGATTGTTGGGCTAAAATAAGGAAATATTGGGTTGAGGAGTGAAGGAAATCTTGTAGAAGTACCTTGTAGCCAAATTTGCACACCTAGTGATTGATAAAATGCTCAAATGAGATAAAACCATGAAAATCTTCCTAATTATGGTTCACTTTTGTTATATTTCTAAATATATTGAAGTTGCTAGGATTTCTAGAACCTCGTAGTAATGTAAGGAAGTCTCAAGAAAGATTGGAGCCGTCCGTAGGTCAATTCACGTGAGAAAGCTATTTTGGAATATCGACCTAACTTCAAAAAGGTAAGTGTCTTGCTTAACCTCGAGTGAGGGAATTTTTTCTTAGGCATTGAGTCTTATGTGCAATTTGTGTAATTGAAAACCAAGTACGCGAGGTGACGAGTACGCACTTGGTTTATATGTGTAAATTTTATTTAGTTAAAGACTTGAGCATATTGTGTAGTAAATTGGATAATTGTTGGCATATATTTAATCATCCATTTGTCGTGCCTAAATCCTTGTTGTTGACTCTGTTGTTATATGACAATTTGATGTGATTGTTATTTGATTATTCATGAAATTCTGTGAATTTGCTAGTTTGATAATTATTGGAATTTAATTTCATTTTGGATTTTTTCCTTTACAAATAATTAATTAAATGAGCTTAAGAAGAGTTGTTTATATAATTGTTGAAAATCTGGAGTTAATGAAGACTTTGCTTTATGTTGAGTAATTTCTATCTCTGTTGATTGTTTTTGGGTGTTGGGCACATTGTGCGGAGCCTTCGGCTATTTGTTGTGAAATTAATTTACTTGGTTGTATTTTTGGAATTTTGGTTGTAGCCACTGGGAAAATTGTGATATGAATTAATTTTGTTATGTTGCCGTGATAATTTTTCATGTAAATTGTTGTGTTGTGTTAATTATTATTTTGAAGATGTAAGGGTGGCATTTCACTGTGGTTGTATTTGTTGGAATATTGTCTGGGCGGAGCGATAAGGGTGGCTATTGATATTGTCTGGGTGGAGCGATAAGGGTGGCTATAGGAGGGTGGCTATAGGAGTGATAAGGGTGGCAATATGTGATGATGTGGGGTTGTGGGGTTGATGATTTTCATGTGATGTTGTGATACTCTTGTGTTTATTTTTATACCTTGTGCAATATTTCTTATTTTTGGTAAATTGATGACAATCTGATTTATGTTGAAATTGAGAGCATGTGGCTATTGCCAGGCAGATTATAAAATAAAATATGGGCACGAGGTGCCGTGAGTAAATAATGAGGATATTGGCACGTGAATTGTCCGTGCAATTGTGATATGAATTGTGGGCACGAGGTGCTGTGATTAAATGATAATGATATTTGACACGTGAATTGTCCATGCAGATGTGATATGAATTGAGGGCACGAGGTGCCGGGCGAAATATGATGATTTAATTATGGACACGAGGTGCCGTGGAAATATAAAAAATGGGTTGAGACCCGTGTTTACGAAAAATATAAAAATGGGCTGAGACTCGTATTTTTATGATTATGAAACGAGGTGTCACATGGTGACTTTTTAATTGAAAGAATTATATTCAAAATCTTTATTTGAAAGGATTTTTATGTATAAGTTATTATATGAAAGAATTATATTTGAAAGGTAATTATGTGAGAAAATTATATTTGAAAGACAGTTATTTGAAAGAATTATATATGAAAGACATTTATTTGAAAGATTTGATTTATTGTGTGTAATTGTATTTATTAATTGTTGACCGATATTAATGGTATTCTTGATGTCTGTTGTGCATATTACTGGTTGTTTTATGTTTCCCTTATTGTTATCTGCTTCCTATTAATTTGTATATTATATTGCTCGGGCTATTAGACTAGTGAGTGTCTTGCCAGTACCTCGTCTCTACTCCACTGAGGTTAGTCTTGATACTTACTGGGTACCGACCGTGGTGTACTCATACTACACTTCTGCATATTTTTGTGCAGAGCTAGGTATTGGAGTTATTGGACTTATGAAGAGTTAAAGAGGGATCGTAAGGATTCAAGGTAGAGCTGCTTGGTCGTCACAGTCCCTTGGGGTCTTTTCATTTCATTGTACTATTAATTTTTAATCGAACATTATTGTATATTCGGTTCTCGTGATTATTCCATATATTCAGTTAGAGATCGTGACTCAGTACTACCAGTCTTGGGAGGTTGTACATTTATATTTGTTCCGCTGTTAGTTTTGGTTACTTATTTAATTCAAAAAAAAATGGCTCCAAAAATGTAATTGATATCGGCTTACCTACTCTTAGAGACTAGGTGGCATCACGACGCCTGTGATGGGATTTTTGGGTCGTGACACGAGGCATGAAGACCTCATAATTATTTATCTTACATAATGAGTCACATTTAATGCCACCTGGGCACTCACCTGGTGGACTAAAACTCAATAATTACAGTACAAATATGGCTAAACATGCACAGAAAATACATATAAAATTATCGATTAAGCCTAACAGGAATGACTCCTTATTAATACTATAGTACAAATTTAAATTTCACAAAAGAAGAATTTAAACACATAAATTTTTTACTACAAGGACCTCGTCCTTATATAACTTCCACTATGGCTTGTTGTCCGGTTTAAATATTTCACATCATATAAAAATGCGAGGATCTCGTCCTCATCTCTGAATCACAGGTATTTTGCACATTGTGCCAACTGAAATTTTCCATTCCCTTTCTTTCTTCTTTTTAATAAATTCCGTAAATAGTTTTCACAACACATAATGAACCCCCATACCAATAGGGCATATAATTCATAAAATTGAAATCAATTATTTCGAAATCACATCAAAACCCATTGTAGTGAGTAATAGAAAGTTATTTTTTTTTGGACTTATAGCCCTCAATAGTGAACACAAATAAAAATGATAGACACGGGCTAACATCATCAAATCTCCCAACAGGGGTAAACACGTGAGTGGTGTACAAATCACAAACTCGCCCTATATGGATCACGGTGGGAGGCCTCACCTCGATAATCAGAATTGAATCAAAATAAGAATATTGCTCCTTTTATTATAAATTAAATCATGCATGTACGACACCATCTGGTGTATTGGCCTCAACCAAGTCATAGCAATTATATTAACGGGCCGGGTCTCCCCCTCTTAGGCATCCTCTACCCCCTGTCCTCTACACATAACTGGCTGTGCACGTGGAGTATTAACTAGAATAAAGCTTATAGCCTAAGTATTCTGATGAAATCCGTCTCTCCCAAGTCTGGGACATTCTCACATGAATTGCCTAGTACAATCACCACAATGATAACAACCCCTTTGCGGCGTCGGCGGCTCATATTGAGTCTCTATCGGATAACTGGAATAACCATTATAGGAACCCTCTGCCGGTGGTGCATTAAAAGAACTTACTGGAGCACTCCGAGTATTCTGAAATTGTTTCCATGACCCTGCTGATACTGAAATATAGAATTATTAAGGACGCGGGAATACCGCAAGTCCCAACGTCATCCCATACAAATCTAAACTCTTAATCATATACAAGTTTCAGAGAACCTTTCAATACCACATAAATACATCTCAGGCCAAAATTGATATAATGCATGACCCCGCAATCTGATCGTTATTAGTGGACTCCCCTCACTTGGCGTGAAGCTATAGTATATAGTCCGATGATCAGCAACACTAACCTTCATCGCTCGTACGACACTGGTCATAAGACACCTCAAGCCATTTATTTCGCACATGTCATCCTCGTGACAGTTAAACTCGCTTCTTCTAGTGCCTTGGCTGCTAGTATGAACCCTTCGCTAAATAGAAATCCCATACGAACTACATAGTCTCTAATACCACCAACTATCTTCAGATCTACATCCACCTCGTGAACCTACCATGATTATGATGATTAGGCAATTAATTAAACCTTCTCAAGATCATACTTATCAACCAGATGTCAGAACCTGTTGCACCCCATGTGCACAACTGAATGATCTCTCAATACTTTCGCATCCACGATTGTGATGATTAGGCAATTAATTAAACCTTCTCCAGATCATACTTATCAACCAGATGTCAGAACCTGTTGCACCCCCATGTGCACAACAGAATGATCTCTCAATACTTCTGCATCCTCGATCTGGACGACACGTTATAACAATGGTTGAGCAACTCTGGCTCCCTTATAACCCCTCTGTGGTATCACGAACCGTTGGTGAATAGTTGATACCGAGTGCGCAATTTCATACGCGAGTGGATGCAAAAGAACATAAGATATATGCTTCAAGATAAATAAATGTCGCACGATAAGGAACGAAAGAAGTGAAAATTTCCTAACAGTTCTGTAGCCTCTCGAAGAAAAGTACAGACCTCTTCGTATCGATCCGCATGACTCTACTAAACACGTTCGTGACTCGTGGAACCTATGAACCTAGAGCTCTGATACCAACTTGTCATGACCCAAATTTCTACCACATACGTCGTGATGGCACTTAGTCTCTAAGACTAAGTAAGCCGATTATAATTATAATTCAAGCCAATTTTCTTTTAAATATATAATTAAATACTAGTGTCAAAACCAATAGCAGAAATAATTCTATCAACCTCCCAAGACTGGTAATACTGAGTCACGAACTCTAACTGAATACATGAAATGATCTCAAGGATCGAATACTCAATACTGTTTAATTAATAATAAAAGTACAATAAAATAGAAAGACTCCAAGGTACTACGACGACCAAGCAGCTCTACCTTGAATCCTTGCGATCACACTCTAACTATGTCTAAGTCCGATATCTCCAATATCTGGCTCTGCACAAAAATATGCAGAAGCGTAGTATAAGTACACCACAGTCGGTACCCAATAAGTATCAAGACTAACCTCAGTGGAGTAGAGACGAGATACAGTCAAGACACTCACTAGTCTAATAACCTATGCAATATAGTATACAAAATAATAGTAAACAAATAACAATAAGGGAAACACAAATAAACCAGTAATATGCACAATAGGACAATAAGAACACCATTAATATTGCTTAACAAATAATAAATACAAGTACATCCAATTAAATCAAGTCTTTCAAATATAAATCTTTTGCCTATATGCTTCTCTAATAATACTCTTCAGAATAAAATTCTTTCAAATAAATCTCTTTCTAATATAATTTCTTCAAATAGATATCTTTCGAATATAATTCTTTCCCATAATATTTTGAATATAATCCTTTCAAATAAAAGTCACATTGTGATACCTCATCTCATAATCATAAAAAATAATACGGGTCTCAGCCCACCTTCATATTTCCACTGCACCTCATGCCCATATCTCTATCACAACCGTACGGATAACTCTCGTGCCAAATATGTCTATACATAAAATCCGCACGATTAATTTATTTTCAATAAAGTAAGGTTATCATTTTTAAATCGAGTAAGAATTCAACAAAGAAATGAGTTTATTTTAGAAATAGTTGGAGTGAAGAAAAATGACATTTCAATTTAAATTAAACATCAGATAATCTATTGCTTCGGATGTAAAACTTATTCATTCAAAACATAATAGTAACTTCTTTTGTTTAAAATAACTCAGTCATCAAAAATCGATAAAAACCATGAATATAAATATTCAGAGTCTCGTACTAAAAATCCCAAGCCAACACAATACAACAAGGAATACAAACACATAGTAAAATCAAATAATACATCACGGCAGATCACCAGGATTTTTCTATCACGAAAATATGAAATAAAGAAAGGCAAGTGAAACCATAGAGAGATGTCATCAATAGGGTACTACCGAGATACCGTCTCGTAGTCCCAAAAGTAAATGCTTAACAGGGTATCTCCTGAGGTACCGCCTCGTAGTCCCAAAAATAAATATGCAAGATAGAGGGATCTCCCTGTAACGACCCGACCGGTCGTTTTAATCAATTTTGCACCTTTCAACTATTTGAAGTCTTGAATAACTTCCTACATGGTATTATGACTTGTGTGAATTGTCGCTTTTGGTTTTAAGGCATTTCGGAGTTAGCTTGGAAGAATAAATTTCATGTTGGAAGCTTAAGTTGAAATAGTTGACCGGATGGTGACTTATGTGTAAACAACCCCAGAATAGAGTTTTAATTATTCCAATAGCTCCGTATGGTGATTTTGGACTTAGGAGCTTGTCCAAAAAATTATTTGGAGGTCCGTAGTGAATTAGGCTTGAAATGCCGAAAGTTGAATTTTTGGGAAGTTTAACCGGGGATTGGACATTTTGATATCGAGCTCGGAATCTGATTCTGGAAATTGGAATAGCTTCGTTATATCATTTATGACTTGTGTGCAAAATTTGAAGTCATTCCGGATTGATTTGATATGTTTCGGCACAAGATATAGAATTTGAAAGTTCAAAGTTCATAGATTTTGATTTAAGGTGCGATTCATCATTTTGATGTCGTTTGATATGATTTGAGGCCTCGAGTAGGTCCGTGTTATGTTATGGAACTTGTTGGTATGTTCTCTTAGGGTCCTGCAATGACCCGGCCGGTCGTTTTGGCTATTGCAGTCCCGTTTCCCCATTTACTGCTCAAATTGTGAATTACAGTTGTTATTTGACTTGTCGGGGTAATAGGTTTGGGTTCGGTGAGGTTTTAAAATGATTCGGAGCGCTTAGCTCCAAGGTTTAGAATTTAAGTTGAAAAGGTTGACCGGATGTTAACTTGGGTGTAATGACCCCGGAGAAATTTTTGCTATGGAAATTAAGGTTTGGTGGTGCCGAGCTAGATCAATTAGTATAAAGATTATAGAAATTTGCCGCGGGGAGCAATCTCGCCGCGGCTCGGACTTTTTGGGTTGAACAATGCACCGATGTGTAAAGGAAAATTTTGCCGGAAATAGGTCATTTCTGCGACCACTATGCTATCCCAGAATCACTCTGCGGACCACATATTGGTCGCAAAGTGAAGCAGGAGAAGGGCAAGATTTGAGGAAAATCTGTGGTGCACTATGCGACCGCAGACCTGTTTTCCGGTGCATTATGTGACCGCAGAACAAGTATGCGGACCGCATAATGACCGCAGGACAGGTCAGTAATGCCCATCTTTGGAGGCCAAATTAGTGGCCGGTATGCGGACCGCATACCTGTTATACGATCACATATGGGACCGCATAACTGCGTCGGAGCTTCCATTCTTTCTAATTTTTTACCCAACCCAACTTCGATTTATAACCCTTGAAACTCATTTTTGTGCCAAAATTTGATATTTTAGAGAGAGGTGAGAGCATTTTAGAGAGAGAAAGTGATGACTTGGTCATTTATCCATCAATTCCTGTTTAAGGTTTGAAGATTTCACAAGGATTTTGCTAGGGCTACCAAGAGGTAAGAATTTCTTTCCCCAATTCTTCAATTCCGGGTTTGGAGTAAAGATAGGTGATTAATAGTATGATTCTTGGGTATAAGAGTATTATGTATACATACCAATAAGGTTGTGGAAGGATTCTTAAGTTCAAATGCATAAAGATTGGGTTGAAAATGGTAGAAATCTTCATAGATTTTAATTGATGATTTGAGGGCCGAGTTGATGTCGGATTTTGGTTAAATTTATATGGTTGGACTCGTGGTTGGATGGGCGTTAATATTCTATAACTATTGTCGGGTTCTGAGACGTGGGCCCTACGGTCGATTTTTGAGTTAATTTCGGATTTTATTCGAAAATATTGTATTTTCTTATGGAATTAATTACAATAATTTGTATTGACTGAATCAAATTAATTGTAGCTAGATACGAGACTTTTGGAGACCAATTCTCGTGGCGAGGGCATAGCGAAATAAATAATTGCACGGGTTGAGGTAAGTAACAACTATAAATCTGGTCATGAGGGTATGAAACCCCGGATTTTGGTATCATGTGATTATTTTGGAGGTGGCGCACATGCTAGGTGACGGGCGTGTGGGCGTGCACCGAGGGGATTGTGACTTGGTTCGTCCCGGGAATCTGTAAAGTTGAATAATTTATAGTTAGCTGTGTGATCTCTATGTGTTGAAAAAACTGGACTATAAATCATGTTAGAAATCATGCTTAGGCTATGTTATAATACTGTTGAGACCCGTAGAGATCGCGTACTTGTTGAATTATTTGCTAATTGTTGTCTTGTACTCGGTCATGATTTTTCTTGCATATTATACCTCTGTCTTTCTGGAGATTCGATGATATACTATGTTATCTTTGTTTGGGCTGATCTTTGTGATTTCTGAGAGCCTGAGAGACTTGAGAGGTTGAGGACTGAGTAAGGCCGAGGGCCTGTCGGTGAGGTAAGGATATTATGGCACGTAAGTTGTCCGTGTAGGATATTATAGCACGTGAGTTGTCCGTGCATATTATGGCGCTTGGGCTGTAGGAGCCCCTCCGGAGTCTGTACACAGCCCCAGTGAGCGCAGGTACCCATTGAGTGTGAGTGCTGAGGGCTGAAAGCCGAGTGGTTGAGCTGAGTGACTGTTGCCTGAGAGGTTGTACTTGCTTTGAATATGTTGTTGCACTTGGTTGCTATTTGTCATTGTTGTGAAATCTATGAAAGCATTTATATCCGGATTACTTGAAATTGAACTGTATAAAATTTATTTGACTTAAACTACTGGATTTGAAATCATGTCTATTCTTTGCTGGAACTACTGAAAGTGAACTATGACTGTGTAGCTCGTCATTATCTTCAATTCCTTAGTTATTATTGTTACTTACTGAGTTGGTTGTACTCATACTACATCCTGCACTTCGTGTGCAAATCCAGGTGTTTCTGAATAGAGTGGGTGTTGATCATTTCACGCAATTGATTTTCAGGAGATTTTGAGGTAGTTGCCGTGTTCCGCAAACCTTGTCTCTCCTTCTCTATCTCCTTGTTCACTTTATTTAGTCTCAGATTATTATAGACCGTATTTTCCAGACTTGTACTCATATTAGATGCTCAGGTACTCAGTGACACCAGGTTTTGGGAATGTTGTATCGGAAATTGCTGGATTTTTGGTATTGTATTAAACGTTACGTTTTTAAATTTAAAGGAAATCGTGGGTTATTGATGTTGTCGGCTTTCCTAGTACTGAGATAGGCACCATCACGACAGGTTAGGATTTTGGGTCGTGACAGGTCCCGAAGGCCTGCGGTGAGTTCCGGATGCTTAACGGATCGAATTTGGATTTGGAGGAGGAGCGGAAGCAGCTGGGTTGCTGGTGTGATCGAACCTGTGTGAAAAAGGACCGCAGGTGCGAGCTCGGGGATGTGAGAAATTAGTCGCGGAAGCAGAAAAATACATGGACTGTCCAGGTACCGCGGGTACGAAAAATTTTGCCGCGGGTGCGAAGACCGCAGGCGCGAAGAAATCATCGCGGGTGCGAAGAAATCTTACCGCAGATGCAACGAAATCATCGCGGGTTCGAAGACCGCAGGCGAGAAGAAATCGCCACGGGTGCGAAGACTGCAGGTGCGAAGAAATCACTGCGGGTGCAAAAATCCTGGACAGAATGTTAAAAACAGAGGGGTTACAAGTTTTGCCATTTTTGTACCTTCAAGCACGGTTTTTGGAGGTGACACTCACGATAGGTGACGAGCATGTAGACGTGCACCACAAAAAATGTGTCTTGAATAAATCCTATGCAGTTGTAAAATTAATGAATCATGTTATTATCCGGATATTCTCATCGTGTTAGGAAATTGAGCTGAGACTCTTATTAAAGATCATGTTTAGGCTATGTGCCAATATTTTGGGATCTATGGGGTCGTGTTGCTGTTGAATTAATTGTTTTAAATTGAAAATTCATACTCAGTCATATTCATGTCATTATATATTATATCTTTGTCTCTGTTGTTATTTATTGATACATCATATTACCATTTTTGGGCTATTTTTATGACATTGTGAGCCCATGAGATAGAGAGACTGGACAGATTGATGACTGAGTGAGGCCGAAGGCCTGATTGTAAGGATAATTATGGAATCGGGCTGCGCTCCGCAGCAAGCCATATTGGCTTTATATACTTTATTATTATATGGATCGGGGCTGCCCACCTGTAGCAGTCCTTATAGTCTTTATTATTATACGGATCGGGGCTACCCCCAGTAAGCGCGGTTGATTTATATTGAGGGATGGATCTTCCCTGGGCATGGATCTTGCCAGAAGCATTTATATTGAAGATGGATCTTCCCTGGGGATGGATCTTGTCCGAAGCATTTATATTGAGGGATGGATCTTTCCTGGGCATGAATCTTGCTCGAAGCATTAATATTGAGGGATGGATCTTCCCTGGGCATGGATCTTGCTCGAAGTATTTATATTGTAATGAGTTTACCTGGACATGGATCTTGTCCGTATCATTTATATTCGAGGATAAATTACCCCAGGGCTGGATTGGCCTTAAACGGTACTGAGTGACTGACTGTCAGTCGATGTGCATATATATACGGGTTGGGAATACCCCTAAGCTGTATTCTCCATAAACAGTACTGAGTGACCGGATGATTTGTGATCTACATTTACTTGAGATCCTTCTACTGAGATGTCATATTCCTTATATCATACGATATTGATCTATTTCGCTTGTACTGAGTTAAACTGTTGAACTTGAAAGCATGCCTACATTTTTGTACCATTATTTATATTGGATTGTGCATGCGGAGCTCGTCATTACTTTCAGCCCAGAGGTTAGTCTTGTTACTTATTGAGTTGGTTGTACTCATACTACACTCTGCACCTCATGTGCAGATCAAGGTGCTTTCGGACAAGGCGACCGCTAGATCACAGAATTTTATCAGTTGGAGACTATCAAGTTAGCTGCCTGGAGTCCGCTGACCTTGACTCCCTTTCTTTCAATTATTGTACTCTTCTATACTTTCAGATAGAGTTTTGTCAATCAGACTTTGTATTCATATTAGATGCTCATGTACTCAGTGACACCTGGTTCTGGGAAAGATTATATATGTAATTGTGAGATTTCTTCCGCTGAATTTAAATAATATATTTTTAAACTTAAAAGATATGGTGTTTTATTGAGATATTCGGCTTGCCTAGTATTCAGACAAGTTGGTATCATAGCTTTAAGTGACATAGGTCTCATGAGTCATGAGCAGGTTTAGTAGAGTTTTGCGGATCGGTACAGAGACATCTATACTTATCTTCGAGAGGCTGCTGAACCCTTAGGAATATTTTACTTTCTTGTATTCTATCATACAGAATTGATTTAGCTTGAAACATAACTCTTTGAATTCCTTCCATGCATTCGTATGCGCACATGAGCGCTCGATATAAGTTGTGCATTGCCGGCTTATGATTCTATAAATGAGGTTCAAGATGTGTATTCTATGTTTTGGTGATGGGCCAGTCTGGAGGACTTGAGGCCAGGTTTAGACAGCAGCTTAGGCTTGGTAGCTTCAGTTGTAATCTGTACATTTTGGCTCATATGTATGGTAATATCTTTAGGAGTGGAATTTGTGGCTCGATGAGCGGTGGAATGGCTTTGTGATGAGTATGATGTGACTGCGGTATGTGTTAAGACGATTTGAATGTGACGAGAAGTGTTTCCTTGAAATGTAAAGGAAGGCCATTGGGCGCTTTATTTTCATTTGATGTGACATACAATCTCGAGTGTAAATGTTTTGAAAGATTCTTCACGTTGTTAAATTTTTGGGGCAAATTATATTCTCGTGTCTGGTTAATGAGTTTGGACTTAGAAAGATTAAGTGATTTCATAGTAATTGTGGCTGCGAAAGGGTATAACAAGATGCCAATTTGAGACTAAGCAGGTGGGTTATCTCCTGTGGAGTAATCTATATAGGTGTGTACCTTATGATGTGAATAGAGAGTTTCTTTTCTGCCAGCGTGGCGTATGTGTTGAGACTTGAATTTGAATCTGGTTGAGAAAGTTGACTTGAGTGTTAAGAGAATGAATGCGAGATTAGCGGATGATTGAGAAAATTTTGGTTGGTGTGTCTTGAGCTTGAGAAGAATTTTCGTTGAACTGACTGTAGTATTATGGCAGTAATAAAGTATGGGTATTGTGAGTTATGAAGTGTTTTAATCTATGCTTTGAGCCAAGTGGGGGAGCCGGATATTGACAATTCAATTGATGGTTATATGTTAAATTTTAGTTTGGTCTGATGCATACTTGTGGATTAGTTATGACTTGCAGAGGTTGAGATCGAGGATGACTCGAGTACTGAAATTTTGAAATACGAAATATATTACGCTTTATGGGTATATGAAAATCACAGGGTGAGTAAGTTGTTATTCGTGAATGATGTAGTGCGCACGGAGTATGAATTTGATACGTAGTATTAAAGTAGAGTTACTTCTTTGAGTGTTGTTGTGCTAATGGGGCACGTGTTTTTTGGCCCATTTGGGCGGTGTAATGTGGATTTGAACAAAGGGGGTGACTCTCGGGAAAGTTCTAATGGATTCGAGATTAATATGTAACAATTGAGAATTTTTGGCGGATTTATTTATGGCTAAAATCTGAGGTTTAAGTTGGATGGTGTCGAGACTTGTGGCATTTTTTGTATATCATTATGGATTTTATATTTCGGTATCAGGAAGGTGAATGAAACGACCTTAGACTCAAATAAGGTATTTTCTGAGTGGGTGTTTCGGATGTGGTATTTATAGGGGTAATTATGATGTGGTGAGACTCTACAAATGTTTTGGTGACAATATTCTTGGGTTTTGGTGACCTACGTGATTTGGTCGAGTTAGAGGAATTTAGTTCTAATATCTTAGTTATGTGCAGATGGATTTCAAAGTGTTCTTGACGGTTTGAACCGGATATTTTCTACTAGTGTGGATAACGTGTTGTATATTGTGATTTCCTCCTGGAAGGAAGCGAGAGAAAGGTTTATAACTAACCGGGTATGTAATTTGCCAGTGACTCAGAGTTGATAATAAGATTCTTGTGTCTTTCACATAATGAGATTCACACGAATAAGGTGGCAGTTCATTCTTGAAAGAAAGATCACGAATTTTGGACAGAATGGTCAGTTTCAGATATTTAGAGGAATGTTATAACTGCCCGAGGATCCCTGAGAAGGGTGTGTATTTCAGTAGGCGCATTGTGTTTTGACTTACGGATGTTCATCGATATTGCAGTATCCACCTGGTTGATAAACTGCTGATATTCAAATTATTGCTATATAGCATGGAGGAATTATGGGAATATTGCTAGTGGGATGATCGTGCATGAAGGATGTGATAGCTATGCGAGTGCTGGAGTTTTGATCAGTTACGATGGTTCATGTGTACTTATTTGATTGCTCCTGTATATTCTGCTTGAATTAAAGGCCTGTGACCATGCCGGGCGGATTATGTTATTGGCATGTGAGTTGTCCGTGCGATTTCAGATATTGATACCATATCACGTGAGTTGTCCGTGCGAGTGATGTTAATGTGAGCTCTATAAGACCTGGTTACTATTATTAAATTTGTGTGCCTTGGTTCTACTATATATAATGAGCTTATAAGATTACAGTTGTGGTGGTGCTTCTTGAACTTACAATACAATTCTCTACTTTGCGACATCTCCCATATTTGGCTACACAGATTGCGCAATTGTGGCTTGAGTTATATGGATGTGGCGTGTCTGTGGGACAATTGTGTTTAACAAAATAAGGTCATTGGACCTAGAATGGGTACTATCAGGCTTGATTATGGTATATTCGAGAGGATTGTGGTTCTGGTTGGGGCGAGAGAGCTGCATGACTTGTCGATTTGATAAGAGGTTATGAATTGTTGATTGTTTCTTTCATCATTGGCAGTGTACGAAGGTTTTGGAATGAGGTTCTTTTGAATGCGGGGTTTTATACTAGTACTTGGTTGGTTTGAGTAGTTATTGTGATCAGAAGGTTGCTACGAGTAAGGGAGTTGTGTAGTATGTTATGCGATTATATCTAGGATTATGGCTATGGCTTGGTACAACGTGTTCAAACTCATATAGCGTGTAGATGTGAGATTCAGGTCTTGAAAAGAATTTTTGAATGTTGGAAATTGAAGTCCCAAGATTCTGGGCTAAGGTTAAATTACTGATTTTTCAGTTATGTTGTGTTGTCAAGCCAATACATTTTATATAGAATAGGGTGACGTGAGAAATTAGTCACGGAAGTGGAAAAATGCATGGACTGTCCAGGCACCACGGGTACAAAAAATTTTGCCGCGGGTGCGAAGACCGCAGGCTCGAAGAAATCATCGCGGGTGCGAAGACCGCAGACGCGAAGAAATCATCGCGGGTGCGAAGACCGCAGGCGAGAAGAAATCACCACGGGTGCGATGACTACAGGTGCGAAGAAATCACTGCGGGTGCGAAAATCCTGGACAAAATGTTAAAAACAGAGGGGTTCCGAGTTTGGCCATTTTTGGACCTTCAAGCACGATTTTTGGAGGTGACACTCACGATAGGTGACGAGCATGTAGACGTGCACCACAAAAAATGTGTCTTGAATAAATCCTGTGCAGTTGTAAAATTAATGAATCATGTTATTATCCGAATATTCTCCTCGTGTTAGGAAATTGAGCTGAGACTCTTATTAAAGATCATGTTTAGGCTATGTGCCAATATTTTGGGGTCTATGGGGTCGTGTTGCTGTTGAATTAATTGTTTTAAATTGAAAATTCATACTCAGTCATATTCATGTCATTACATATTATATCTTAGTCTATGTTGTTATTTATTGATACATCATATCACCATTTTCGGGCTATTTTTATGACATTGTGAGCCCATGAGAGAGAGACTGGACAGATTGATGACTGAGTGAGGCCGAAGGCCTGATTGTGAGGATAATTATGGGATCGGGCTGCGCGCCGCAGCAAGCCATATTGGCTTTATATACTTTATTATTATATGGATCGGGGCTGCCCACCTTCAGCAGTCCTTATAGTCTTTATTATTATACGGATCGGGACTGCCCGCCTGTAGTAGGCCATATAGGCTTTATATAGCGCTTGGGCAGAAGGAGCCCCTCCGAGAGTCTGCACACACCCCAGTGAGCGCGGATGATTTATAGCGCTTGGGCTGAAGGAGCCCCTCCGGAGTCTACACATACCCCCAGTAAGCGCGGTTGATTTATATTGAGGGATGGATCTTCCTTGGGCATGGATCTTGCCTGAAACATTTCTATTGAGGGATGGATCTTCCCTAGGCATGGATCTTGCCCGAAGCATTTATATTGAGGGATGGATCTTCCCTGGGCATGGATCTTGCCAGAAGCATTTATATTGAAGATGGATCTTCCCTGGGGATGGATCTTGTCCGAAGCATTTATATTGAGGGATGGATCTTTCCTAGGCATGGATCTTGCTCGAAGCATTAATATTGAGGGATGGATCTTCCCTGGGCATAGATCTTGCTCGAAGTATTTATATTGTAATGAGTTTACCTGGACATGGATCTTGTCCGTATCATTTATATTCGAGGATAAATTACCCCAGGGCTGGATTGGCCTTATACGGTACTGAGTGACTGACTGTCAGTCGATGTGCATATATATACGGGTTGGGAATACCCCTGAGTTGTATTCTCCATAAACAGTACTGAGTGACCGGATGATTTGTGATCTGCATTTACTTGAGATCCTTCTACTGAGATGTCATATTCCTTATATCATACAATATTGATCTATTTCTCTTGTACTGAGTTAAACTATTGAACTTGAAAGCATGCCTACATTTTTAAACCATTATTTATACTGGATTGTGCATGCGGAGCTCGTCATTACTTTCAGCCCAGAGGTTAGTCTTGTTACCTATTGAGTTGGTTGTACTCATACTACACTCTGCACCTCGTGTGCAGATCAAGGTACTCTCGGGAAAGGCGACTGCTAGATCACAGAAATTTATCAGTTGGAGACTATCAAGTTAGCTGCCTGGAGTCCGCTGACCTTGACTCCCTTTCTTTCAGTTATTGTACTCTTCTATACTTCAGACAGTGTTTTGTCAATCAGACTTTGTATTCATATTAGATGCTCATGTACTTAGTGACACCGGGTTCTGGGAGTGATTATATATGTAATTGTGAGATTTCTTCCGCTGAATTTAAATAATATGTTTTTAAACTTAAAAGATATTGTGTTTTATTGAGATATTCGGCTTGCCTAGTATTCAGACAAGTTGGTATCATAGTTTTAGGTGACATAGGTCTCATGAGTCATGAGCAGGTTTAGTAGAGTTTTGCGGATCGGTACAGAGACATCTATACTTATCTTCGAGAGGCTGCTGAACCCTTAGGAATATTTTACTTTCTTGTATTCTATCGTACGGAATTGATTCAGCTTGAAGCATAACTCTTTGAATTCCTTCCACGCATTCGTATGCGCACATGAGCGCTCGATATAAGTTGTGCATCGCCGGCTTGTGATTCTATAAACGAGGTTCAAGATGTGTATTCTGTGTTTTGGTGATGGGCCAGTCTGGAGGACTTGAGGCCACGTTTAGACATCAGCTTAGGCTTGGTAGCTTCAGTTGTAATCTGTACATTTTGGCTCATATGTATGGTAATGTCTTTAGGAGTGGAATTTGTGGCTCGATGAGCGGTGGAATGGCTTTGTGATGAGTATGATGTGACTGCGGGATGTGTTAAGATGATTTGAATGTGACGAGAAGTGTTTCCTTGAAATGTAAAGGAAGTCCATTGGGTGCTTTATTTTCATTTGATGTGACGTACAATCTCGAGTGTGAATGTTTTGAAAGATTCTTCACGTTGTTAAATTTTTGGGGTAAATTATATTCTCGTGTCTGGTTAATGAGTTTGGACTTAGAAAGATTAAGTGATTTCATAGTAATTGTGGCTGCGAAAGGGTATAACAAGATGCCAATTTGAGACTAAGCAGGTGGGTTATCTCGTGCGGAGTAATCTATATAGATGTGTACCTTATGATGTGAATAGAGAGTTTCTTTTCTGCCAGAGTGGCATATGTGTTGAGACTTGAATTTGAATCTGGTTGAGAAAGTTAACTTGAGTGTTAAGAGAATGAATGCGAGATTAGCGGATGATTGAGATAATTATGGTTGGTGTGTCTTGAGCTTGAGAAGAATTTTCGTTGAACTGACTGTAGTATTATGGCAGTAATAAAGTATGGGTATTGTGAGTTATGAAGTGTTTTAATCTATCGCTTTGAGCCAAGTGGGGGAGTCGGCTATTGACAATTCAATTGATGGTTATATGTTAAATTTTAGTTTGGTCTGAGGCATACTTGTGTATTAGTTATGACTTGCAGAGGTTAAGATCGAGGATGACTCGAGTACTGAAATTTTGAAATACGAAATATATTGCGCTTTATGGGTATATGAAAATCACGGGGTGAGTGAGTTGTTATTCGTGAATGATGTAGTGTGCACGGAGTATGAATTTGATACATAGTATTAAAGTAGAGTTACTTCTTTGAGTGTTATTGTCTAATGGGGCACATGTTTTTTGGCTCATTTGGGCGGTGTAATGTGGATTTGAACAAAGGGGGTGACTCTCGGGAAAGTTCTAATGGATTCAAGATTAATATGTAATAATTGAGAATTTTTGGCGGATTTATTTATGGCTAAAATCTGAGATTTAAGTTGGATGGTGTCGAGACTTGTGGCATTTTTGTATATCATTATGGATTTTATATTTCGGTATTAGGAAGGTGAATGAAACGACCTTAGACTCAAATAAGGTATTTTCTGAGTGGGTGTTTCGGATGTGGTATTTATAGGGGTAATTATGATGTGGTGAGACTCTACAAATGTTTTGGTGACAATATTCTTGGGTTTTGGTGACCTACGTGATTTGGTCGAGTTAGAGGAATTTAGTTCTAATATCTTAGTTATGTGCAGATGGATTTCAAAGTGTTCTTGACGGTTTGAACCGGATATTTTCTACTAGTGTGGATAACGTGTTGTATATTGTGATTTCCTCCTGGAAGGAAGCGAGAGAAAGGTTTATAACTAACCGGGTATGTAATTTGCCAGTGACTCAGAGTTGATAATAAGATTCTTGTGTCTTTCACATAATGAGATTCACACGAATAAGGTGGCAGTTCATTCTTGAAAGAAAGATCACGAATTTTGGACAGAATGGTCAGTTTCAGATATTTAGAGGAATGTTATAACTGCCCGAGGATCCCTGAGAAGGGTGTGTATTTCAGTAGGCGCATTGTGTTTTGACTTACGGATGTTCATCGATATTGCAGTATCCACCTGGTTGATAAACTGCTGATATTCAAATTATTGCTATATAGCAGGGAGGAATTATGGGAATATTGCTAGTGGGATGATCGTGCATGAAGGATGTGATAGCTATGCGAGTGCTGGAGTTTTGATCAGTTACGATGGTTCATGTGTACTTATTTGATTGCTCCTGTATGTTCTGCTTGAATTAAAGGCCTGTGACCATGCCGGGCAGATTATGTTATTGGCATGTGAGTTGTCCGTGCGATTTCAGATATTGATACCATATCACGTGAGTTGTCCGTGCGAGTGATGTTAATGTGAGCTCTATAAGACCTGGTTACTATTATTAAATTTGTGTGCCTTGATTCTACTATATATAATGAGCTTATAACATTACAGTTGTGGTGGTGCTTCTTGAACTTACAATACAATTCTCTACTTTGAGACATCTCCCATATTTGGCTACACAGATTGCGCAGTTCTGGCTTGAGTTATATCGATGTGGCGTGTCTATGGGACAATTGTGTTTAACAAAATAAGGTCATTGGACCTGGAATGGGTACTATCAGGCTTGATTATGGTATATTCGAGAGGATTGTGGTTCTGGTTGGGGCGAGAGAGCTCCATGACTTGTCGATTTAATAAGAGGTTATGAATTGTTGATTGTTTCTTTCATCATTGGCAGTGTACGAAGGTTTTGGAATGAGGTTCTGTTGAATGCGGGGTTTTATACTAGTACTTGGTTGGTTTGAGTAGTTATTGTGATCAGAAGGGTGCTACGAGTAAGGGAGTTGTGTAGTATGTTATGCGATTATATCTAGGATTATGGTTATGGCTTGGTACAACGTGTTCAAACTCATATAGCGTGTAGATGTGAGAATCAGGTCTTGAAAAGAATTTCTGAATGTTGGAAATTGAAGTCCCAAGATTCTGGGCTATGGTTAAATTACTGATTTTTCAATTATGTTGTGTTGTCAGGCCAATACATTTTATATAGAATAGGGTGACGTGAGATCACCCTCGGGTATGTGTGTGGTGAGGTGGAATAGATATTTGAAGATGAAGAACAACTTTTGGCACATTCGAGGCCGAACATATGTTTAAGTGGGGGAGATTATAACGATCCGACAAGTCGTTTTGAGCAATTACGCTCCTTTTAACTATTTGAAGTCTTGAATAACTTCCTATGAGGTATTATGACTTGTGTGAATTGTCGGTTTTGGTTTTAAGGTATTTCGGAGTTAGCTTGGAAGAATAAATTTCTTGTTAGAAGCTTAAGTTGAAATAGTTAACCGGATGGTGACTTACATGTAAACGACCCTGGAATAGAGTTGTGATGATTCCAATAGCTCTGTATTGTGATTTTGGACTTAGAAGTGTGTCCGTAAAATTATTTGGAGGTTCGTAGTGGAATTAGGCTTGAAATGATGAAAGTTGAATTTTTGGTAAGTTTGACCGGGGTGTTGACTTTTCGATATTGAGGCCGGAATCCGATTATGGAAATTGGAATAGCTTCGTTATGTCATTTATAACTTGTGTGCATAATCTGAAGTCATTCCGGATTGATTTGATATGTTTCGGCACAAGATATAGAATTTGAAAGTTTAAAGTTCATAGATTTTGATTTAAGGTGCGATTCATCATTTTGATGTCATTTGATATGATTTGAGGCCTCGAGTAGGTCCGTGTTATGTTATGGAACTTGTTGGTATGCTTGGTTAGGGTCGCGAGGGCCTCGGGTGAGTTTCGGATGCCTAACGGATCGAATTTGGATTTGGAGGAGGAGCTGAAGTGTAACGACCCAAATTGTCGTTTTAAGAATTAACGCCCCGTTCAGTGGATTAAGGTCTCGAGAAACTTCGAAATATGTATTATGACCTGCGGGTGTGGTCGAGTTTGATTTAGTGAAGATTCGGAATTTAATTAAAAGAGCAATTCTTATTTAGAAGCTTAAATGGAAAGAGTTGACCGAAGAGTTGACTTTTGAGCAAACGACCCCAGAATAGAATTTCGAGGTTGGAAATAGCTTCGTATGATGATTTCGGACTTAGGCGTATATTCAGATTTGGATTTGGAAGTCCGTAGGACAATTCGACACATTTTGGCGAAAGTTGGAAAATATAAGATTTTGGAAAAGTCCGACCGAAGGGTGAATTTTTGATAATGAGGTCGAATTTCGATTCCAAAAAATGGGAATAGCTCCATTAAGTTAATTATGACTTTTGTACAAAAATTGAAATCATTCCGGATTGATTTGATATGTTTCGGCGCAAAATATAGAAGTTGGAAGATTTGAAAACTTATAATTCGATTCGATGAGCGATTCGTAATTTCGGCATTGTTTGGCATAGTTTGAAGCCTCGACTAAGTTCGTATTGTATTTTGGGACATGTTGGTATAATTGGTTAAGGTCCCAGGGGGCTCGGGTGGATTCCGGAAGGTTAACGGAGCAATTCGGACTTGGAAGAAGCTGCTGGAAAATGGCAGCAGTTGTTGGATTCGCACCTGCGGAATTTTGGGCGCAGGTGCGACCTCGTAGAAGAGAGGATTTCGTTGCAGAAGCGAGCTGGGCAGAGCTGGAGGAAGGTCGCAGATGCGGACAGCCTTCTGCACCTGTGCAATTGCAGGTGCGATGTTTTCTACGCAGATGCGATGAGTGAGCGCAGAAGCGGAATATGCTGCGCACCTGCGATCATCGCAGAAGCGAAAATAGCTCCGCAGGTGCGATCTTGTGGCTGGGAAGTGATCATCGCAGATGCGCATCTTGGCTCGCAAATGCGAGGCAGCAGATGCGTAAAATTAGTCCGCATGTGCGAAACTGGGCAGAATGTTAAGGACCAAAAATGGTCATTTCGCCATTTTTCGATTGAGATTTTGGAGCTCGGTTTTTGGGCGATTTTGGAGGAGTTCTTCAAGACTTTGACTTGGGTAAGTCTTCTATATCCTGAAGTGATTATATTTCATGAATCCATGATTATATTTATCATTTAATTCGTATTTAATGGAGGAAAAATCAAGATTTTTGTAAAATCTTCCAAAAACAAAAATTTAAGATTAGGAAGTCGAGTTGTTATTGAAATTTGATAAAATTGGTATGGTTGAACTCGTATCGGAATGAGTGTTCGGATTTCATAAAAATTATGTCGGGTTTCGAGAGGAGGGTCCCGCTTTGTCTTTTGAACTCGTATGTAATTTGTGTAATTGAAAACCATGTACGCGAGGTGACGAGTACGTACTTGGTTTATATGTGCAAATTTTATTGAGTTAAAGTCTTGAGCATATTGTGTAGTAAATTGGATAATTGTTGGCATATATTTAATCATCTGCTTGTCGTGCCTAAATTCTTGTTGTTGACTCTGTTGTTATATGACAATATGATGTGATTGTTATTTGATTATTTATGAAATTTCGTGAATTTGCTTGTTTGATAATTATTGGAATTTAATTTCATTTTGATTTTCCCCTCTGCAAATAATTAATTAAATGAGCTTAAGAAGAGGTGTTTATACAATTATTGAAAATTTGATATTTATGAAGACCTTGCCTTATGTTGAGTAATTTCTATCTCTATTGATTATTTTTGGGTGTTGTACATATTATGTGGAGCTTTTGGCTATTAGTTGTGAAATTAATTGACTTGGTTGTAGCTTTGGAATTTGGTTGTGGCCATTGGGCAAATTGTGATATGAATTGATTTTGTTATGTTGTTGTGATAATTTTTCGTGTAAATTGTTGTGTTGTGTGAGTTATTATTTTGGGAAAATAAGGGTGGCATTTCACCATTGATATTATGTGGTTATAAGGGTGGCATTTCACTGTTATTGTGTTTGTTGGAATATTGTATGGGCGGAGGGATAAGGGTGGCTATAGGAGCGATAAGGGTGGGAATAGGAGCGATAAGGGTGGCTATTGATATTTTCTGGGCGGAGCGATAAGGGTGGCTATAGGAGTGATAAGGGTGGCAATAGGAGCGATAAGGGTGGCTATTGTGAGGGACGATATGTGATGATGTGGGGTTGTGGTGTTGATAATTTTCATGTGATGTTATAATTTTCTTGTGTTTATTTCTATACCTTGTGCAACTTGTCTTGTTATTGGTAAATTGATAACAACCTGATTTATGTTGAAAATGAGAGCATGTGGCTATTGCTAGGCGGATTATAAAATGAAATGTGGGCACGAGGTACCGTGAGTAAATAATAATGATAATTAGCACGTGAATTGTCCATGCAGTTGTGATATGAAATGAGGGCACGAAGTACCGGGCAAATATGATGATTTAATTATGGGCACGAGGTGCCGTGGAAATATGAAAATGAGCTGAGACCAGTGTTTACGAAAAATATGAAAATGGGCTGAGACCCGTATTTTTATGATTATGAAATGAGGTGTCACATGGTGACTTTTTAATTGAAAGAATTATATTCAAAATATTTATTTCGAAGTATATTTATTCAAAAAGAATTATATGAAAGAATTATATTTGAAAGATATTTATTTGAGAAAATTATATTTGAAAAGATTTATTGAAAGAATTATATTTGAAAAATAATTATTTGAGAAAACTACCTTTAAAAGATAGTTATTTGGAAGAATTATATGTGAAGGATATTTATTTGAAAAACTTGAATTAATTGGGCGTACATGTATTTATTAATTGTTGAGTGATATTTATGGTATTCTTGTTGTCTTGATGTGCATACCACAGGTTGTTTTATCCTTTCCTTATTGTTATCTGTTTCCTAGTACTTTGTATATTATATTGCAAAGGTTATTATACTAGTGAGTGTCTTGACTGTACCTCGTTTCTACTCCATTGAGGTTAGTCTTGATACTTACTGGGTACCGACCGTGGTGTACTCATACTACACTTCTGCACATTTTTGTGCAGAGTCAGGTATTGGAGATATCAGACTTGAGCAAAGTTAAAGCGAGACCGTAAAGATTCAAGGTAGAGTTGCTTTGTCGTCATAGTCCCTTGGAGTCTTTTCATTTCATTGTACTGTTAAATTTTAATCAAACAGTATTGTATATTCGGTCCTCGTGATCATTCCATGTATTAAGTTAGAGGTCATGACTCAGTACTACCAGTATTGGGAGGTGTTATATTCATATATATTCCACTGTTAGTTTTGGTTACTTATTTAATTCAAAACAAATGGCCTCAAAATGTAATAGAAATCGGCTTACCTAGTCTTAGAGACTAGGTGCCATCGTGACGCCTGTGGTGGGATTTTGGGTCATGACATGAGGCAACTGGGCTGCTGGTGTGATCGCACCTGCGAGAAAAAGGGCCGCAGGTGCGAGCTCGTGGATGCGAGGTATTAGTCGCGGAAGCGGAAAATGCATAGACTGGCCAGGCACCGCGGGTGCGAAACATTTTGCCACGGGTGCGAAGATCGCAGGTGCAAAGAAATCATCGCGAGTGCGAAGACCGCAGGCACAAAGAAATCATCGCGGGTGCGAAGACCGCAGGCGCGAAGAAATCACCGCGGGTGCGAAAATCCTGGACAGAATGTTAAAAACAGAGGGGTTCCAAGTTTTGCCATTTTTGGACCTTCAAATACGGTATTTGGGGTGATTTTGAGAGAGAATTCAAGAGAAACTTGAGGTAAGTCACTTGTGATCATTTCTACTCCATAATATTGAATTATCATCGAATAATCCGACTAGATTATATGTTTTTGAGGTGTAAATCGGGTGTTTGAACTTAGGGATTTGAAAATAGGATTTGAAGATTTGGAGGTCGAGTTGAGGTCGGATTTTGGTAAAATTAGTATGGTAAGACTCGTGGCTGAATGGGCTTCCGGATTTTGTAACTTTTGTCGGGTTCCGAGATGTGGGGCCCACAAGCACTTTTTGAGCTAAATTTCGGATTTTTATTGGAAATTAGTATTTTCTTAAGGAATTAATTCCAATAAATTTTATTGACTGAATCGAAGTAATTGTGGCTAGATTCAAGGCGTTTGGAGGCCAATTCACGAGGCAAAGTCATAGCGGAGTAAAGAATTAACATGTCATTACATTCATGTCTATTGAAAATTCATACTCAGTCATATTCATGTCATTACATATCATATCTCAGTCTCTGTTGTTATTTATTGATACATCATATCACCATTTTCGGGCTATTTTTATGACAATGTGAGCCCATGAGAGAGAGACTGGAGAGATTGATGACTGAGTGAGGTCGAGGGCCTGATTGTGAGGATAATTATGGGATCGGGTTGCGCGCCGCAGCAGGCCATATTGGCTTTATATACTTTATTATTATATGGATCGGGGTTTTCCACCTGCAGTTGGCCTTATAGGCTTTATTATTATACGGATCGGGACTGCCCGCCTGTAGTAGGACATATAGGATTTATATAGAGCTTGGGCTAAAGGAGCCCCTCCGAGAGTCTGTACACACCCCCAGTGAGCGCGGATGATTTATAGCGCTTGGGCTGAAGGACCCCCTCCAGAGTCTGCACACACACCCAGTGATCGCGGTTGATTTATATTGTGGGATGGATCTTCCCTGGGCATGGATCTTCCCTGGGCATGGATCTTGCCCGAAGCATTTATATTGAGAGATGGATCTTCCCTGGGCATGGATCTTGCCCGAAGCATTTATATTTATGGATGGATCTTCCCTGGGCATGGATCTTGCCCGAAGCATTAATATTGAGGGATGGATCTTCCCTAGGCATGGATCTTGCCCGAAGTATTTATATTGAGGATGGATCTTCCCTGGGCATGGATCTTGTCCGAGGCATTTATATTGAGGGATCGATATTCCCTAGGCATGGATCTTGCCCGAAGCATTTATATTGAGGGATAGATCTTCCCCGGGCATGGATATTGCCCGAAGTATTTATATTGTAATGAGTTTACCTGGACATGGATCTTGTCCGTATCACTTATATTCGAGGATAAATTACCCAGGGTTGGATTGGCCTTATACGGTACTGAGTGACTGACTGTCAGTCGATGTGCATATATATATACGGGTTGGGAATCCCCCTGAGCTGTATTCGCCATAAACAGTACCGAGTGACCGGATAATTTGTGATCAGTATTTACTTGAGGTCCTTCTACTGAGATGTCATATACCTCATATCATACAGTATTGATCTATTTCGCTTGTACTGAGTTTAACTGTTGAAGTTGAAAGAATGCCTACATTTTTGTACCATTATTTATACTGGACTGTGCCTGCGGAGCTCGTCAATAATTTCAGCCCAGAGGTTAGTCTTGTTACTTATTGAGTTGGTTGTACTCATACTACACTCTGCACCTCGTGTGCAGATCCAGGTGCTTTCGGGCACGGCAACCACTAGATCTCAGAATTATATCAGTTGGAGACTATCAAGGTAGCTGCCTGGAGTCCGCTGACCTTGACTCCCTTTCTTTCAGTTATTGTACTCTTTTATACTTTCAGACAGTGTTTTGTCAATCAGACTTTGTATTCATATTAAATACTCATGTACTCAGTGACACCGGGTTCTGGGAGTGATTATTTATGTAATTGTGAGATTTATTTCGCTACATTTAAATATTATGTTTTCAATCTTAAAAGATATGGTGTTTTATTGAGATATTCGCCTTGCCTAGTATTGAGATAGGCGCCATCACGACAGGTGAGATTTTGGGTCGTGACACTCCCGAGGTACCGCCTCGTAGTCCCAAAGTAAATATGCAAAAACAACAATGCCCCCATGCTATCACAAGTCATCACAATTCAATTCTCGACATAGCCCACCTTGTCTCGCCACGTGCACAATAATAATGTAAATGCCCGCCTTGTCTCGCTGCACGCGCATAATAATATTCCCACCTTGTCTCGCCACATGCGTAAACCCACATATATAGCCCACCTTGTCACGCCGCATGTGCATATATCAATACTAACAATAGTACGGCAGAAACCTCGTGCAAACACCCGAACAATCATCCCAACAATATCATGTGCCAATATCACAACGTCTCATAAATTGCACTTCAAGTGCTCAAATATTATAATTTATCACAGATTGCACATCAAGTGCTCAAATATTACAACTCGCCACCAAATTCAACAATACATTATTTTCCACAATAAGGAGCCTATGGCTCGACCATAATGTGCACAAAATCTTAACAAATATATCCGGGAGTGAACAACTCAATAAAATAATATTTCATATAAAAATCAAGGTGGATTTCACAACAAATCATCATATAAAAACAAATCCAACAAAACAAGGATTTAAGTAAGACAATTAAAGGATTTAATAAGTGCCTATGGTTATCCAATTTACTACACAATATGCCTAAGACTTTAACCCAATATATTTTGCATAAATAAGCCCAAGTTCGTACTCGTCACCTCGCGCACACGGCTTTTCACATTTCACAAATGGAATATAAGACTCGATGCCTAAGAGGTAATTTCCCCACTCAAGGTTAGGCAAGATACTTACCTCGACGAAACTAAGTCAATGCTTTAAATGATCTTCACGGGTGAAGCCACCTCCGGTTGGCTCGAATCTGAAATTCGCCCATTAATAATACTAGGATGGTCCACCACACTAAGCGAATTTCAATCTACAACAATGAAACACAATTGCACCAATATTAGTAACAATTTTCCAGATTTTAGGTCATTTAGGCATTTTGTCAAACACCTAGAGTGCATAATTCTCTACAACCTCTTCAATGAAATTTTTTCACCTAACAACCACCTTCCACACAAATGATTCACCTCACAATCGTCTCTAGTCCATCCACAACTTTCTTTAGCACATGCATGCCCAATAATTTACTCCCAACCCACAAATCTTATCAATTAATTCATTTTACAATCTCTATAATGGGTATTTATTTAACTTGATAATTTATGGCTTCCAATCACCATACCATGAGTTACAACACTTAATTCATAATCATATTCCCATAATAAATCCGTACATATAAGTCTAAGGGTATAGGGTTACTTTTTTTGTTTTTGGAAGAAATCTTGCAAAACCCTCCTTTGAGTTCTTGGAGATATTTCTTGAAGATCTAAGTATTTTATGTGTAGATTTCATCAATACTAGTGTAGAAATAATGAAATTTCACATCAAGATAATGGGGATTGCTTACCTTGAAGAAGAGAGGAGTTGGTGGTCTTGAGAGAGTGGAGAAGAGCTCCAAAATCCGTCCAAGTGAAATGGGGAAAATGAACCCCCAAGGTAAGTACTTAAAAGGCTTTAGGTGGGGGTAGCGTGCCCGTTCCAGCGCCAACTTCTATACTTCACTAGTTTTTCAAACATGCTGAGAGGGCTGGCGTGCCACAATCTGCGCGTTGCACGAACCCTAGCACGCTCCCAGTTCTTTTCTTTTTCCATTTCTTGCTTCTCCACTCACCATCATTTGATACCTTGCTATGATATAGACCCGAATTGACTTCCAAATTTGCACAAAAGTTATAAATGAAATAACGAAGCTATTCCAAATTTTCAAAATCACATTTTGACCCTGATATCAAAAATTAAACCTTCGGTCAAACTCTCCAAAAAATTTCTATTTTCTAACTTTCGCCAAAATGCGTCGAATTGTCCTACGGACTTCCAAATTCAAATCTGGACATACGCATAAGTACGAAATCACCACACGAAGTTATTGATATCATCAAAATTCCATTCAGGGGTCGTTTGCTCAAAATTCAACTCTCCAGTCAACTCTTTTCATTTAAGCTTCAAAATAAGAATTGTTCTTTAATTTCACATCTTCCGAAAACCGAACTCGACCACACCCGCAGATCATAGTGCATATTACGAAGCTGCTCGTGACCTTTAGTCGCTGAACGGAGAGTAAATTCTTAAAACGACAAGTCGCGTTGTTACAGAGTGATAAGGGTAGCTATAGGAGAGATAAGGGTGGCTATTGTTAGGGATGATATGTGATGATGTGGGGTTATTGTGTTGGTAATTTTCATGTGATGTTGTGGTTTTGCTTTTGTTTATTTTTATAGCTTGTGCAATTTGTCTTGCTATTGATAAATTGATAATAGTCTGATCTATGTTGAAATTGGGAGCCTGTGGTTATTGCCAGGCGGATTATGAAATGAAATGTGGGCACGAGGTGCCGTGAGTAAATAATGATGATATTGGAACATGAACTGCCTGTGCAGTTGTGATATGAAATATTGCACGAAGTGCCGTGAGTAAATAATGATGATATTAGCACGTGAATTGTCTGTGCAATTGTGATATGAAATGCGAGCACGAGGTGCCGTGGTTAAATGATGATGATATTTGGCACGTGAGTTGTCCGTGCGATTTTGATAGAGAAATTGGCAAGAGGTTCCATGGAAATATGAAAGTGGGCTGAGACCCGTATTTTATGATTTTGAAATGCTGTGTCACATGGTGACTTTTATTCGAAAGAGATTTATTTGAAAGAATTTTATTTGAAATATATTTATTTGAAGGAATTATATTTAAAAGAGATTTATTTGAAAGTATTATATCCTAATATTTGAAAAACATATAGGCGAAAGATTTATATTGGAAGGACTTGATTAATTGGTTGTACTTGTATTCATTATTTGTTGCGCAATATTTATGGTGTTCTTGTCGCCCTGCTGTGAATATCACTGGTTGATTATTGTTGCCATCATTGTTATTTGATTCCTATTATTTTTGTATATTATATTGCACCGGTTATTAGACTAGTGAGTGTCTCGACTGTACCTCGTCACTACTCCACTGAGGTTAATCTTGATACTTACTGGGTATCGACCGTGGTGTACTCATACTACACTTCTGCACATTTTTGTGCAGAACAAGGTATTGGAGATATCGGACTCGGATAGAGTTAAAGTGTGATCGCAAGGATCCAAGGTAGAGCTTCTTGGTCATCGCAGTCCATTGAAGTCTTTTTATTTTATTGTAATATTAATTATTAATCAAACAGTATTGAGTATTCGATCCTTGAGATTATTTCATGTATTCAGTTAGAGTTCGGGACTCAGTATTACTAGTCTTGGGATGTTGTTATATTTGTAATTATTTTCGCTATTTTATATATATATATATATATATATATATATATATATATATATATATATATATATATATATATATATATACCTTGAAGTGTTTTGAAATCGGCTTACCTAGTCTTAGAGACTAGGTGTCATCACGACACCTGAGGTGGGATTTTGGGTCGTGACATTATTCTACTAGTAGTTCAGGGGTTATGATGAATTCTTGTATTCTCGCGTAGCGGCATGATAAGTGCAGTGAGCGGCATGAGAATTTGAAAGTTGAGACAACGTGAGTATTCGCACATGTGTTGTGGTCCTGTGTAGCTTGTTGTATTATATGAGCAGGATGGCTCTCAAGATGCAGATCATTTATTGCACCTTAGTCGTTCTTGGGTTTTATAGCGTATGGCGCTATCCGTCTCCCAGGGTGGTATTTTCACACTTGGCGTGCTTGTGGTCGGTATTCGGTATTTCGTAGGTATAAGCATTATGGCTTGATGGGCATTTCCTTATCTATTGTTATGTGTGGATTGGGTGGCACGCCGCCACGGGTACGTTGTCTGGATCGGGTTGTACGCCGCAACGGTATCATATTTGGATCGGGTTGCATGTAGCAACGATATCATGTTTGGATTGGGTTGCACGCTGCAATGGTATCATGTTTGTATCGGGTTGCACGCCGCAATGGAATCATGTGAGGATCGGATTGCACGCCGCAATAGTGAGCTGTTGAGTACGGTTTCCTATATCTATTCATGTGTATTCGTTTCTCATTCTCTGAGAAAGGTTTATAGCATCTCTTCGGCCGTTTTATTCGTTACGCGGGATGGGTAGTTCTTTTTCCAGAGTTCGTTTTTCCTTATGTATCACATTCGAGTGTGTAGCTTGTTGGCGCATTATGGGCGTCATATAAGATTTTTGGCAGTGTCTGAGATAGCTTATTGCCTGAGCAACTTGTACTGGGTGAGATGAAATTTTTGGACCTAAAATTAGTGCAATCAGATTTATATAAGGTACATTAAAGAGAATATACGTTTATTCAATTTAGAACGAGGTAATAGTTCTTGTTAGGAGGAGAGACTCCATGAATTATTGATTCGGCAGGTGGTTATGAGTTCTACATGTCTTTTTTGTCGTGGAAGTATTGCGAGAGTTGAAATAAGATTTATAAGAGTCATGAGATGTCTTGCGGGCATCGGATCCGTGAAATTACAGCTATTGTGGTCGGAGGATGTTATTATGGGCAACCGACTTATGTGTGGTACATGGTGTGATTTCAGCATTGGTGCATGATCATGTTTTGGTACAGTGCGTGGTGATTGGTACAGTGTTCGTATGTTAGAATCAGGACCTGTAGAGAAATTCGCAGGTTGGAATTTGGTCCTAAGGTTTATTGACTAAATAAAAGGGAGGAACTTAAGTCTGACTCGAGCTAATGTGTCCAACTGGATTGTGGTAGCACGGGTAGGTGCACGGGGTGTTAAACAATAATTTTTGACAACTCCGGAGTAGTCCTTAGCACGTTCAAGGATGAACGTATGTTTAAGTGGGGGAGAATGTAACGACCCAACCGGTCGTTTTGAGCTCTAATGCGTCGTTCGGCAGTTTGAGGCCTTGAGTAGATTCACTTCAGGTATTATGACTTGTACGTGTGGTCGGAATTTGAATTTCGAGAAGTTAGGGATTGATTTGGCAAGCAAATTCCAATTTCGGAAGCTTTAAGTTGAAAGAGTTGACTAATGTTTGACTTTTGAGTAAACGACCTCAGAATCAGGATTTGAAAGTTTCAATAGGTTCATATGATGATTTCGGACTTGGGCATGTGTTCGAGTTGAGTATCGGATTACCCGGGAGCATTTCAGTACTTATTATCAATCTCTGTTTGGGGTTATGAGCCTTGGAATAGCTTCGTTATGTCATTTATGACTCGTGTGTGAAATTTGAAGTTAATCCGGATTGATTTGATACGTTTCGACACATGATATAATTTGAAAAATTATAAGTTTGATTCGAGGCGCAATTCATGATTTTGATGTTGTTTGACAAGGTTTAAGGCTTCTACTATGTTCGTATTGTATTTTGGGATGTGTTGTTATATTTGGTCAAGGTCCCGAGGGCCTCGTGTGGATTCCGGATGGTGAATGGATCGAATTTTGGAATTAATCCGGAATGGATCGAATTTTGGAATTAAGTAAAAGCTGGAGGATTCTGGTTGCTGGTGCAACTGCTTCTGGGGAAGCTCCATCACAGAAGCGCCCTCGCATAAGTGAGGCAGTGGACCGCAGAAGTGGCTAGAAGGGGAGCTGGGAAGAGGCCGCAAGTGTGAAGGAATTCCCGCACTTGCATGACTGCAGAAGCGGCCTAGGGGTCGCAAAAGCGGTAGGGAGTAAGGCAGGCTGGAGGCGCAGGTACGAGGTTGTGCCGCACCTGCGAGACCACAGAAGCGGATTCTTGGTCGCAGGTGCGACTCCGCAGAAGAGGAGTCTGGTCTGCAGCAGCGAAGGCAGGGGGATGAAGGGGGACTATAGAAGCGGTATTTTGGCCGCACCTGCGGAACCGAAGAAGCGGTCAAGTGGCCACAGGTGCGAGAGGTCGCCGGGCAGTGTGTTCTTTTAAGAACGTGATTTGGCCCATTTTCTTCCATTTTCACTTGGTTGGGGAGATTTTGGAGAGCTTAAAGGGGAGATTTTCATCAAGCAACACAAGGTAAGTGACTCCCACCTATTACAGGTTAAATACATGGTTTGTATATGGATTTAAACATGGAAATTTGTAGAAACTTGGGATTTTGGTAGAAAACCTAGAATTTGGTATTTTTGGATTTTGACCACTAAACTGGACATGAAATTTGGAATAAGTTATATATTTTAGTTCGTGGTGTTATGGGTAAAGTTTATCTTCGAAAACATTCGGAATCTAGGCACGTGGGCCCGAGGGTTGTCTTTGTTGGCTTTTGAACGGAGTTGAAAATCATTTTAAATTGTTAGTTTATAAGTATTGGGGTATATTTTGATTGGTTTGCATGTTGTTTGACTAGTTTTGAAGAGACGGGCATTGGGTTGAGGTGTTTGAGTGGCGTTGGATCCTGTTATGGAACTTCGGAGAGAGGTAAGTCTCTTATCTAACCTTGTGAGGGGGAAACTACCCCTAGGTGATATTTATTGTTATGTACAACTAGTTCTGGGTGTTACATACGCACGAGGTGACGAGAGTCTGTACGTAGCTAAAGCATCTTTATGTCCGGGTAGACTTAGGATCTTATCATGTAATATTTGAATTATTGGAACTCATTTTGCCGGCTTAATTAATTGAAGTTATAAATGAAATTGATTTAAAAATAAATATATGTATACTAGGCCAAGTCTTAACACTTTGAGTTGTGGGCGAGTTATTTGAGAAAGGGTAAAGATTATATCCATTTTGTACTCATGTACGGTATTGTAAACACATGTCTCGTACTTCGGTAACTTCCTTTCTTTTTTTGTAGAGCGGGCAGAATGCCTCATCAGTATATAGATGCATCTATGGTTCGTGCCGCTCGACTCTCGGCAGTGTATATATTATTCTGGATCGGGCCGAACGACCTCGGCAGAATCCTGCGTTCTATCGCTAGAAGTCCGAATATTCACGAGCTAACTCTCTCCACTGATGCCCGACATTTTATATGGTATTCCTTATTTATTTGATAATGACACTGGATATTTTTCTGATTTGTTAAGGTAGAATACAAGATTTAGAAATTCATGCTTTGAAAGAGGAAATTGGAAGATTATGTAACTTACAGATTTACCCCATCATTGTCGTACGCCTCATATCTGCTTATGTTTTATTGCATTATTTTATTGGACCTTTAGTAAGTGTCGATGTCGACCCCTCGTTACTACTTCTCCGGGATTAGACTAGATATTTACTGGGTACGCGTTGATTTACGTACTCATGCTGCAATTCTGGACTAAATCTGCACGATCTGACATGTTCATTTGATGATCACCTTGGCGCGTAGGCGCGCCTGTTGAGGAGACTTTATGTGAGCTGCATTCCAAGCTATGCATCGCAGTCCACCGAGTCTCTATTGTACTGTTTATTTTATTCTTTCTTACTAAATTCGGGACAGATGTTGTATTATTATTGTACTCCTTAGAAAGTGCTCATGCACTCGTGACACCGGGTTTTGAGGGTTCCTACTAGTTGTTCGTTATTATAGTTTACGTAGTTATTATCTTTTTGCCCTGTAAATTTTATTTTATACTATTTAAGTAATGGAGATTATGATCTTGAAAGTAATAAAATGAGTAAATAAATTGATAAATTAACGTTGGCTTGCCTGACGGCGGCGTTAGGCGCCATCACGACCTATAGTGGATTTTGGATCGTGACATTTTTGGCGTATGAAACATGTGCAACTAATTACAATTCTAATTATTCAAATATTTTGTAACCATGTTATTGGAATATAGCATGTAGATTTAATAAATTCAAAGCTATATACGCTTACTTCTATATAGAAAATCAAACATCATTGAGACAAATTGAAGGCACTTCGGACTTGGTCACTTTAAATATAATCAATATTGAATATGTAAAAGATGCGTAAGAGAAATTTTTGACTTGCAAACTATACACATGCAAAGTATACAATAGATCTATAAAGTTAAATCAAAATTCATTCAATCATCAACAAATACAGAACAACCTATTCATATTGTTCTTTCAATGAATTCGAAAAGAAGACTTAATTTAGCTCGGCTTCTACTAATGAGACCTACGATAGACCTAACTCTCTTTTATTTTGAAAAGGATATTAATACAATTTTATTCCTTCTTAACTAGTGCCAACCTCACGTCATTCATGTTCGAAACAATTTGTAACCGAAAGATTCTTACCCTTAGACCAAAATTCCGTTTGTTTATTTAGGTAAGGAAATTTAACAAAGTCAAAGTTGGGTAAATACATAGGATACTTCTAAGGAAAGAATTTTTATAAATAAGAAATTTACTCTATTTTAAATTCATAAATATTAAAAGCTTTTACACTGTTCAAATAAGGAAAACTCTAATAATCAAAAAAATTTAGTTGATTTTAAAGTGTTAAATATTAGAAAAATAATTAAATTATAATTTTGTCTAATATAAAATCTACGTTTAAAGGGTAAGAAAAGACGAACGACATTTGGCTAAGGGCATTCGTGCTTTTAATATAACTAGTTTTAGGATACACGTGTTGTGCGTGAATCCTGTCTGAATGAGAACAAATTAAAAAAAAAGTACTTAAATATTATATGAAAAATTGTGTTTGACTAAGAAATAAAAGTTAAAGAGAAAATGTAAACTCCTGAAAATGATAAATGCCGATCCTATTTAACTAACTCAATAAAGAAAAAAACTTTACTTTTTAACTAACTCAATAAAGAAAGAAACTTTACCTCACAAAAGGTAATTAGTTATCTCGGTTAATATACTCAACTTGAAATTTATCTCAGTTTAATCATTTTATTGCTCAAACATTACAAATTATCATGCTTCCTTTTTTGTTTTAGTTAGAACACATAACGTTTGAAGATTTAAGAGCTTATTCGAAAAAATTTCTTGATGAGTTGTATGTTCAGATGTATTCTTAAGTTCATTCTAAAAGACACAACATGTCAGCTAACTCACAAGATGCTTTTTGTTTTCTTCTGGCGAGCAAATGCAAGTTGTTCTTGTTCTTTAACTAATACGAAATACTACATAAATTATTTTCAATATTTTATATATTGTGTTTGTGGGTTATCTTCAATATTAAAAAATTAATTAAATTATAATCATGTCTAGTGTAAAATTAATTTTTAAAGGAAAAAAAATAAATAATATTTTATTAAGAGGTTTTTTGTTTTAAATATAATATAATTCTTTGATAAGTTCTCCCGTAATATAGGAGTTATTGATGATCCATAAGTTCTTTTAACATATTTTTAGCAATCTATTTCCGGAAAAAGATCGAAGATGTAACAAAAAAGGATAAAGAACTGAAAAAATAGGAAGAAAGAATAAAAATACATACTTACATCTACACGCTGAAGGTATTTCATGGCTACAAGTTTTTTGGTTTCTCTGTGTCAGTTGCTACCCCAAATTTATAGCTATACCAAGTCCTTTATTTTGTCAAACTTTTGCTTGCAATGTAAAGTAAAATAATTCTAGACTAACGTGGATACCCCTTATTTAGGATCAGAATCTTAATGATATAAAAGTTCTTAGTTAATTTAAATTTTTAAATACTAGGGTTCTTTAAATAAGGAAATTTTTTAATAAGTAAAGTTTTAATTGATTTCAAACTCTTAGATATTAGGGTATATAACTAAATGACTATTTTGCCTAGTATGAAATCAATTTTTAGAGGGTCAAAAAGGCGAACAATATTTTGCTAATGACCTTCTTGCTTTTAATATAGTACTAGTTTTAGTATACGTGCGTTGAACGTGTGTATAGTGTCTATCAATTAAAAAATATATACGTTGACGTTAAAATAAAATATAATATTTATTTAAATGATGAAAATAATTTTTCTCACATTAACATGGTAATTATATTCAATATCTTTTGAATACGCGTGAATGATGCATTTAGATAAATTAGTTGTGCATAATTTTATAATTATACATATCTTATAATACGATATACAAATATATTAAATTGTGTCTCACATGACATCTCTTTATGAATACATTTTATCTTCTACTATTTCATTCTTATTTCTTAAAGTTTGTATTTTAACAATTTATTCCTAATACAATAATTGATTTTATTTTATATTCTGATCTCTTTTAATTCAAATACTTAATTATCTTTTTTAATAAATAAAAGAAATAATTTATTTTTTTGAGGATTCAGATTATTAATATTAGCTCATATCATATATTAAATATTTAATTATAACTATATTTTTATCCATAAAAATTCTTTTGTCAAATGATATTAAAAATCAACCTTTTGTACTTTATATTTGTCGTAGTATTGGTAAACAACTTTTATCAATCACTTTTCTTTCTCTCTTGCTCTTGCTATTATTAAATATTTTCGTAATTATTTTTTCTAATTATATTTAAAAATCTGTATTAATATTTATATCTACTCAAATTATTGATCAAAGAATAAAATTATAGTCCGTGGATCAATTTCACATGTCTACTCATACAATTTATACGTTACTTTCTGATTTGGGATAAAGGACAATGCTTCCTCTTTCTTTAGTCTTTTCTTTATTTTATTTTGTTATATCATAATTATTTACCTAAAATTTAGTATAATTGTACATTGTCTTTTGCACTAAAAATATTTAATTGTAGAAATTCATACGCATAAAGATTTGGTGACTTAATCATACTTTAGTCGTAAAATTTATAAAAGATAAAATTTTAATGATTTTAAAGTCCTAATTATAAGGACTTCTTAGTTATTCAAATAAGGAAAGATTAATAAGTAATAAATCTGATTTAATTTAAAACTCCTAAATATTAGCTAGGAAAATAATTAAATGACTATTTTGTCTAGAGTGAACTCTATTTTAAAAGGGTAAAAAAAAGCGAACGACATTTCGCTAAGAGTCTTTGTGCTTTTAATATAGTATAGATATAGATATAGATATAGGTAATAGCACCAGTTAAACCAAATTTATTAATTTGCATTTTAGAATATTTAAGTATTATGCAAGACAAGTAGAACTAGATGATTTAAAAACTACAATCAGAAAAGAGCATTATATTACATATGGCGCACACTATACAACAGTGGATATCCTCCACTTATATAAATCAAAATTGGCGTTCGTACGTAGTCAATTAGACAAAATGACATAACTCCATTTGTCCAAAATGGCATCACATTTTTTGGAGTGTAAGTAGTAGATGTCTTTGCCACAGCCTGTGCATGACCGCAACGTAACGTATTAACATTCACTACAATACAAAAATCAAATGTTAGATAAATAAAAAGCATACTCTTCTTCTTCCACCACTTCTCTTAATTCAATCTTTATGTATTTGATCCCTATAAAATACTCTGCAAAAGGAAGGAGATATAGGCGAGGAATTTTGAGAAAAGAAAAGAAAAGAAAAACAATTAACCTAATGTAACTGGTTGATCACGCCCAAATATGCGTCATAAAAAGGACTAAATGGTCGCTGCAAAAATAATCCGGTTCAAGAGTCCGGAGTCGAATCCCACATGGAACTAACCTATTTGCTACTTCTTTTAGTATCGCTAATGATAAGCTCAGAAAATTTTCAGAATTCAAGATTTTATTTGACAATTAACAGAAATTATTTAACTAAGGAAAAATGACAATAAAAACTATCAATAAGCAAGAATGAAGTTGAATTCAAGGGTAAAAGAATCTAGGGTTATTGATTTCCCCAATTGTCGGATTAATTCCTGACACATTAGCTATAATCTCGCCGTAACACTCTATAAAGATGATGAGTTCTTGCTTACCGTACTTATCTCTCGATCAATTACGATAATTTACTAGAAGCATTCTCTCGAACTACTCTAGTTGACAATTTGTACAACTCATAAATATCACACCAAAGGTTCGTTATCTCTAATCCCGCTTTTAAATTCAAGTAATTAATCTCTTAACTTACTCGAAAGTGGCGTTGTTTAACAACAATCTAATCAAGTGTAATTTCTCAAGCAACACTAGACAACTAGACACGATTAATCAAGGGCCCTTTCAATTAATCACAAGAAACACATAGTTGAACAATTATAGAGTAAAAACGGCTCAATTATATCAAAATGTAATCAATACTTCATCCAACAATTAGTTCCATCAACCCTAGATGACGGGTTTAGCTACTCATACTACTATGCACGATTACAATATAAAAAGTCATAACCAACAATGGAATTAAGAAGAAGAAGATGAAAAACTCGTACGAGAATTCTCCGTCTTGCTCCTTTTGTGATCTTGCCTCCAAAGTTCTTCTAAACACAGAGATACCCTCTTTTTGGGCGAGCTGGGCTTCATATAGGTCAAGGTTAGTCTCCTCTCAAATTACAAAATTAGCCTTGGACTATTTTTCTCGGAAGCACGTGCGCGGCCGCGCATCAACCGCACACTTTGGCCAGTTTCTGCCTGACATGCGCGGCCCAGTACGCGGCCGCGCATAAACCGTACACCTGGAGGATTTTCTGCAGCATTTTTTTCTTTCTTCTTTTTAAGTGCGCTAACCTCCAATTGGCCTTTAATGCTCCATATTAGCTCCAAAACACTCTTTAACGTCCTCATAACCCGGAATTGCTCTTGCAAAGCATACAGTTCTTAATTAGAGCAATTTGTTATCATTTAACATTCAAATATCAATAAAGTACAGCTAAGTTATAGTGCAAGTAGTAGCTAAACTATATGATTATAGCATACTATCAATACCCCACATTTATACTATTTCTCGTCCCCGAGCAATCAAATCACACTCTACAGAGGCCCAACTTCACTAAGCGACTTTCCTAACTCATCACACCAAGAATATTTCACATAGATTGAGCACAATAGTGTAACATCTTCACCTCAAGAGTTGACTCCCATGCACCACGCAGTATTCCTAACTTACTCACTTACTCTAACGCAGAGGTCAAGAATTACCTTTCCTTCATAAATCAAGTGTATGCTCACAACAAAAGGGACTCATTCCACAATCAATAAAATTCACGCACAATGAGGGACTTCAAAATGGACAGAATTCACTCACCCTCAGAAACGATATTCTTGTGCCACAAAAGAAACTCCATAGGTTTGCCCGTAGTGTACTACTCTACTAATCGAGCTCATTCAGTCTAGGATCAAGTAAGACTTTATTTGGTTGTAATGTAGCCTGCGGGTCGGGTAGGATATATTTGGATATAAGAGTGACTACACCTCCCTAAGCACTTTAATACATATACTTTAATATTCAAGTTCATACTTATGTGAAACCATAACTCCACCTTCACATTAATATATATTAACTCCATACTTCTTTAAGTACAATTACATCAAGAGTCACCACTTATCAAGGAATATTTTTTTTTCACAGCAATACCACTATTTTTTCCTTTTCTTTCTTTTCCAATTCAAGTGGCTCTTACTTTTTCAAAACAGTGCACCTTTCTCCTTATTTTATTAGTTCCACTCAAAAGCCAAACCAACCACCCCACACTTTAACTTTTACATAGTTTATAACAATTCAAGTGCTCATGAGAGGTTAGAAAGTTCAAATAGATGGTTAATTCAAACAAATGGGTAAGGCTTGTAATGTGGTTACCAAAGAAATAGGATTACAGGCTCAAAGTGGTTAACTACGATACATAACAATTAGGTGGGTAATATATATATATATATATATATATATATATATATATATATATATATGTGCGGCTCAATAAGAAAACGCCTATATCACTTCCAAGACTGAACAAAACTACTATTTTGCTTTGCAAACACACTGGGCAAGTTCTAGGTATCAAATGTAATGCACAGAATAACACTCAAAACTCACACACACATGGCACATAACTCACTCAGGATTGGACTCATCAAGACACTCTAGTCAAAGAAGTTAAGCAAAGTTAAGATTATACAATATATGGTACTTATACAAGAGTCAAAAACTGAGACTAAGCGTCACAACCAAAGTATTCACTATTCTCAAGGCATAACAAGGTCAAGAGATATTGCTTCAATTCAATTCATAGCACAATGGCTCCTACTCGTAAAGAATAAAATTAACTACACCCGATTCAAACAAAACTCTTGGAAAAGAACCGCGACACAAAGAAAACCCAAGGGGGAATTACTACACTACCTACAAAGAAAATCTTTTTTTTTCTTTAGACTTAAATCCCTCAAGAAACCCGTCGAATGATATCCATCGTCGGGACAAATCGAAACTTTTGAAGATTTTTTTTTTATTTTTATTTTTTATATTCAGTTAACTAACGAAACTACACTACTCTACATAACTTTATACATACAACATACAGACAAAATATCCCCCACCGCACACTTAAAACGGTGGCATATCCCCATGCCACACAAATAAAAATAATGTGAGGTAAAGGAAACTTCCCTGGTATATCAATCCTGATCGGAGACAGTGCCGGGGTCGAGATGGCACACCCTCCCCAGCACACACAGCCAAGCCATGATCTTCTTCTCAGATTTTTTATTTTGGGTGGCCAGTGCATCAACTCGAGTCCCCAAATCTGTGACAGAAGTGCGTAACCCTACCATTTCATGTTCTAGGGCTTTCATCCGCGTATCCCATCTGACTACAGATGTTCCCTCAGCCTCAGCAACTTGCTCGTGTGGGGGTGACTTAGCCATAACCTCAACCTTCCCTTCATCTCCCTCATCTGGCGCATTAGACTCATCACTATTAGCTCTGCCAGGTACTATAGGATCCTTCTCAATGGTCACTTTATCTGCCCGGAACTTTGGTTCTTTTTTCACTCTTCCATCCACGTTCTTATTCTCCGGCACCCGTGCTTCCTGACATAATCTAGTGACTAGTGAAGGGAAGAAGAACCCATACCTCTGCATTGGACAACGGATGAACATCTCGTCGTGAATAACCTTAGCCACATCAAAATCATGGCCATTCGTGAAGCACCATATCAATGCAGCTTTGGGACCGTTCACATCAGTGGAGTTGGAGGAAGGCAGCAGGTAGCTATTGATGATATAAAGCCAATATTTCCCTTCAAAGGTGAGTGAGGCCGAGTGAAACTTCCACCCCGGCGTAATCCACACTATGTCTTTATTTGGCACACAGATTGTTCTGAAAAACAGGTTCCATGAGGTTGGTTATCGCCTATACATATCATAATAGTCCTCATCCCCACCAAATACTGGCAGTCGGTACGCCCTCCTAATGGCGTCTATTGATGCCTCAACACTCTTTTGTCGCACAGTGCAAATATGGTCCTCATGTTCAGAGCAGTTCGCATAGAACTCTCGTACAACCATCAAGTTGGCCTCCTCAGGTTCTTCAAAGAAAATATCCAGCCTGCGTCGAACCAACTCTTGATACATATTGGGACAATCAATCTGGAGGGACCCTTTATCAATACCCCGTTCTAGTATAGGATTCTTAGGAGCCTTCTGACTAAAACGTTCATGGGCTGAGCTTGATATAAATCTTGTGCTATCAAAATGAGGTGCATTGGTTTAGGCTCGTGCCAGGGACGAGCCTGCACGACCACTAGAAGAGGCGCATGTGGTTCGTCTTTTCTTTGAGGGTTTCATAATATCTCTAAAAAAAATACCACTATCAGTACAAGGTGGGATGTGTGAACCAATAGCGGTTACTCAGACTTCACCTGCACAATTGGTCACAAATTATATTCACGAACTCACTGCGGCATTTAAACAAACAGTTGATGTGCAAATTCACCCCAAATTCCCCAAACACCCAATTATACATCAATTCCACCACAATCTTAACAATATCTAATCCACCCCAACAAGATGAAATTATATTATTCTCACATACCAACAAGTATACTTAGTAATACAAAGCAAAGAAATGAACAACAATGACTTCTACTACCATACAATTAAATGAGAAAAAGAAAAGAAAAAAATTGGAAAAACTAATAAAATAGAAATTGATGGAAAAGGAAAATAGAAGCCATTGCACTTACCTGAAGAAGCTTGTGAGGAATAGAGATTTGGGAGTGATTGAGTAGGGAAGAGGAGGAAAGGGAGGTAGGTTTTTTGCTTTTGAAATTGGGGAGAAGGGAGGTTTTTTTTTTTTTGGGTGTGTGTTTGTTGTGAGAGAGGAGGGTTTGTTTTGTTTTTATTCAGATTTTAGGAGAGGAATAAGGGGGTGGGGGGTTATTAGTAAGGTATAAATAAAATAAACGAAAAGAAAAGAAAGGAAAAAAAATAAAAAATAAAAAAATTAACTAATGAAATAATCTAAAAACGTCGCCCCAGTGTGCAGTTCATGCGCGGTCAATGTGCGACCGCGCACATGAGGCAGTGGAGGTCGACAAATGTGCGGTCCATATGCGGCCGCGCATGTGCAACAGTAGGGGTCCGAAAGTGCGCGGTAAGTGCGCGGCCGCGCAAGTTTGTCCTTCGAAATTTCTCCCTTTTAGCCACTTTTTACCTATCTCGGGATGGATTTCTTCACCCCGAGTCCTTCCGTCGCGCACAATTTCATCCCTGCACACTAATAGACTTATCAATACTTTCACCGTTCAAAATCAAATACGAAAAATAAGAACAAAGAAAAAATATTGGGTTGCCTCCCAAGAAGCGCCTGATTTAACGTCACGGCACGACGAATTACAACAAAACCATGGGTTGCCTCCCAGGAAGCGTCTGATTTAACGTCGCGGCATGACGCAGGCTTTCATGATTGCACTTCGCTCACATATTGAGTCTCTTCCAATGACATCACAACTTTCTCCCCTTTTTCTTCAACCATTCCAAGGTTGTGTTTCAACCTTTGCCTATTCACTTTAAACTTATCCATTCCATCTTCAGATTCAATTTCTACTGCTCCACTTGAGAACACTTGCACAACTCTAAATGGTCCTGACCATCTAGATTTCAGCTTACCCGAAAACAATCTTAATCTCGAGTTGTATAACAATACTAGATCTCCGGGTTTGAAGTTCCGATCTAGAATATGCTTATCATGCATCATATTCATCCTTTCTTTGTACAATCATGCATTCTTGAATGCATGGAACCGGAATTCCTCGAGTTCATGTAGCTCTGTGACTCTACTTGTGCCTGCAATTTCCATATCCAAGTTCAACTGCCGCAGTGCCCATAAGGCTTTATGATCAAGCTCCACCGGAAGATGGCATGCTTTTCCAAACACCAACTTGTATGGAGACATACCAATTGGAGTTTTAATTGTTGTGCGGTACGCCCATAAAGCATCATCCAACTTCTTTGCCCAATCAGTCCTTGTCGCATTCAACATTTTGGTCAGGATACTTTTGATTTCCCTGTTGGACACTTCCACTTGCCCGCTCGTTTGTGGGTGGTAAGGTGTAGCAACTTTATGGCAAACTCCATACTTTTCTAACAACCTTGCGAACGCTCTATTGCAAAAATGGGTTCCAGCATCACTGATTATAGCTCTCGGAGTGTGAAAATGTGTGAAAATATTTTTCTTTAGAAAGCCTATCACTCCTTTGGCATCATTTGATGGAAGGGCCACAACTTCAACCCATATGGAGACATAGTCAACTGCTTCCAATATGTACTTGTTACCATACGAGCTGACAAATGGTCCCATAAAATCAATCCCCCACATGTCAAATACTTCCACCTCTTGAATTGTAGTCATCGGCATCTCGTGACGGCGAGATATGTTGCTTGTCCTTTGGCACTCATCACAACTTTCACCCAAGCATTGCATCCTTGAATAAAGTTGGCCAATACAAACCCGACTCCAACACCTTCGCCGCTGTCCGAATTCCTCCAAAGTGCCCACCATATGGTGAAGCATGGCAAGCCTGCAAAACAGAAGATTGATCTTTCTCGGGGATACACCTCCGGATCATGTTATCTACACATACTTTAAAAAGTAAAGGTTCATCCCAGTAATAAGACCGACAATCGCGAAAGAACTTTTTCTTTTGAATCGAAGAGAGTTCATAAGGTACAATAACGCTTGCCAAATAATTAGCAATATCAGCATACCATGGCGTATCCTCCATTGCCACTACTAGTAATTGTTCATCTGGTAATGTCTCAGTTATATCTTCAACCTCTACTTTCTTTTCAGCTCCCTCCAACCTTGAAAAGTGGCTTTGACTCCTTCTTTGCTATCAAGTACCTAAGTGTTGCATGGTCAGTATAAATAATCACTTTTGAACCAATCAAATAAGGCCTGAATTTGTCGAATGCAAACACCACAACTAACATATCTTTCTCAGTCACGGTATAATTGAGTTGTGCACCGCTTAGCGTTCTGCTTGCATAGTAAATTGGGTGCACCAACTTGTCCTTTCGCTTCCCCAGGACTGTTCTTATAGAATAGTCACTTGTGTCACACATGAGCTCGAACGACTACACCAGTTGGGTGCAATGATGATTAGCGCAGTCACCAGTCTCTTCTTCAGCTCCTTAAATACCAACCTGCAATCATCAGAGAACACAAAGGGATGATCCTTTTCAAGGAGTTTACATAAGGGGTTAGCAATTTTAGAGAAATCTTTTATAAATCGCCTATAGAACCCGGCGTGCCCAAGGAAACTTCTCACTGCCTTGACCGAAGTGGGCGGTGGAAACTTCTCAATCACATCAACCATAGAATGGTCGACCTCAATACCTTTACTGGACACTCGATGCCCTAACACTATACCTTCTTGTACCATAAAATGGCATTTCTCCCAGTTCAGCACTAAATTTGTCTCCACACACCTTTTTAAAACTCTTCTTAAATTGTTAAGACAGTCTTTGAATGAATCCCCCACCATTAAGAAATCATCCATAAAGACTTCCATAATATCCACTACCAGATCAGTGAAAATGGCTAAGATACACCTCTGAATTGTACACGGTGCATTGCACAGGCCAAACAACATTCTCTGAAAGGTAAAGATGCCATACGGACAGGTAAATGATGTTTTCTCTCTATCTTCAGGGGCTATTGAGATCTGATTGTACCCCAAATATCCATCCAAAAAGCAGAAGTGAGATCGCCGAGCAAATCTATCCAACATTTGGTCAATGAATGGCAAGGGGAAATGGTCTTTCCGGATGTCTGTGTTCAGTTTTCGATAATCCATGCGAATTCGCCAACCCGTGACTGTATGAGTCGAGATCAACTCGTTATTCTCATTTTGCACGACCGTCATTCCACCCTTATTTGGCACACACTGAACTGGGCTGACCCAATTACTATCAGAGATGGGGAAGATGATACCCGCATCTAACCACTTGATCACTTTTTTCTTCACCACTTCTTTCATGTTCGGGTTCAACCTTCTTTGATGTTCTCTGGAAGATTTGTGCCCTCCAAGAGAATCTTGTGCATGCAAAAGGCCGGGCTTATACCCTTTATATCTGCCATGGTACAACCAATAGCAGTCTTACATTCCTGTAACACCTATAGGAGTTGTTCTACCTACCCAACTAACAAACCGGATAAGATAATAATGGGTAAAGTAGAGTTAGGCCCTAAGAAAGCATACCTGAGGTGAGCTACAAGCAGTTTCAGGTCCAACTGTGGTGGCTCCTCTATTGATGGCTTCGCGGGTGGTGTTGCCCTTTCTTCTAAGTGTAGAGGCTCGAACTGGGGTTCCATTTTCTAGAACCCTTGACCTTCGAGAGCCATGACCCACTCTTCCAACTCTTCACCATCCACATCTTCCAAATTCATCAAGTAAGCTTCTAACGGATCTCTGACATTAAGGGTCTCATCATCCTCTTGTAGTATTACATCCACCGCCTCCACTAGTGTACAATTCGCAAATTTGTTGGGCCTCCTCATAGAATGTTGAACATTGAATATTATTTCCTCATTATTCAACCTCATTTTTAACTCTCCAGACTCATGGTCGATCAATGCACTCCCAGTGGATAAGAACGGCCTCCCCAAAATTATTGGTATTTCTTCATCAACTTGACAGTCAAGAATAACGAAGTTGGCAGGAAATACAAACTTCCCCATTTGGACAAGGATATCATCCAGAATTCATGTCAGCCTTTTGACTGTGCGATCAGCTAGTTACAACAAACATTAAGGTCGGTCTAGCTTTGCCAATGCCTAGTTTTGTGTAGATTGCCAAAGGCATCAAGTTGATACTGGATCCTAAGTCACATAATGCTTTAGCAAAAGCATAACTTCCAATTGTGCATGGGATAGTGAAACTACCAGGATCAGACAATTTTTGAGCCATAGGTCTTGTCACTATCGTACTGCAAGTTTGAGTTAGAGTTATAGTAGACAGGTCCTAGAAGTCAAATTTTTGAGACATCAGATCCTTCATCATTTTTGCATAGCCTGGCATTTCCCTCAAAGCATCCATAAGAGGAATATTCAATTGAATTTGTCTAAGCATTTCTATGAATTTTCTGTATTGATCATCTTTCTTTTGCTTTGCCAATCTTTGAGGGAATGGTGCAGGAGTTAGCTTCTGCCCACAACTTGGTGTCTTTTATTTATTAGGAGCCTTTTCCACCACCTGTTCTGGGAATTGTTCAAATTCCTTCTCCTTGCCTTTGTCCACTTGTACCTGTTCAATTACAACTTATGTGAGCTCCGTTGACTCGTCGGTCTCTAATGTCACTGGAGTAATTGTCACTGCGTCTCTCCTAGATTGAGCAACTTTTTTCTCTCTGTCTAAATCCCTTCCATTCCTGAGACTCACTGTCATTAGCTGATTTGGGTTTTGCTATTTTGGATTGATGTTTGTATTTACAGGCAACGTTCCATGTGGGCGATTGTTCAAGACAATAGATAACTGGCCTAATTGAGTTTCAATGCCTTTAATAGCCGAATCATGTGCGGCTAACTTTTCTTGCATCTTTCCATTTATCCAAATGAGTTGTTATAGCATGCCCTTGATTTCTATCATATTATTGTCTTGCTATCGATGAGGCGGTTGGCAAGCCAACTGTTGTTGGTGCTGCTGATTATAGCCCTGCTACCTTTGATAAGGCACGACTTGGCCTTGTGGTCGTGCTCCCCCTGGAATGGTAGTGTATTGTTGCTGGGTTGGTCTGTACTATTGAATTTGAGGTCCCCATTGTTGTCCACCTTGCCTCTGACCCCCAAAATTATTGACGTAATTCATGTCTTCTCTAAAGCCCTGGTTATCATTCTCTCCACTCTGCGAGCAAACATATGACTGATTTATGCAGGGAGTGCATAGGCCTCCATTTGTCGTATCAATAATGTACACCTGTTTCGTACCCATCTCATCAATTTGCTTTGTCAACAAGCTCATCTGGGTCATGAGAGTGGCTATGTTTTCTGCATTTGTATTGTTTGGGTCAAGAGAAACATAATGCACTATTGGAGTGAGTGTTGTATCTCTCGTCATCCAGCTTGAATTTTGAGCCATCTTGTCAAGAAGAATCTTACACTCTGTGAATGTTTTGCTCAAGAATGCACCCCCAGATGAAGCATCTACATTGGTCTTCAGACCATTAGCCAAACCCATATAGAATCTCTGTCCAAGCATCTGATCTGGAATGCCATGGTGTGGACACTTCACCTGCATACCCTTAAACCTCTCCCAGGTTTCCTGCAAGGTTTTAGTCGGTTTCTGTCTGAATTGCAATATCTCATCAATTTGCCTCGCAGTTTTGTTGGGTGGATAGAACTTGTTTAAGAACTGCTTGACTAGTTCCTCCCAAGTAGCAATGGAGTTTATTGGGAGAGAATTCAACCAAGTTTGAGCCTCCCCAGCCACTGAGAAAGGGAACAGTAATAATCTGATTGCTTTAGGAGTCATATTCAGATGTCTTTGAGTGACAAAAATTGATAGAAAGTTCTTCAGATGTTGTTGTGGGTCTTCGATGTATGACCCGGAGAACAACCCTTTATTTTGCAGCAAGTGCAGCATGTTATTTGTAATCTGAAATGTCTTAGCTTGTATCGGAGGGACTGCAATTGCGGTGGCCAGGCTATCAGCAGTTGGTTGCGCCCAATCATATAGAGCAACTTCCGGCACAAGAGGTGCTACCACTCCAATGTTTGGGTCAACTCGATCATTCCTATTGTTCTCGTTGACGTTCTCCACGTCGTCCATTTCAATTTTGAATTGTTCGTGTTGTTTTAGTTGTTTGCCCTTCTTGTTAGCCCAATGCAATGCCCTGAATGCTTTCTTGGGATCTGAGAGTCCTTCAAAAAGTTCACCAGTTCTCAAGAAGCTTCTAGGCATGCACCTGAGTCATAGAAGAGTTCAAATGTGAGAATTTCAATGGAAATATTTTTAACACCACAGAAACTTGATCTAAACTAAAAATCCTAGCAATTATTCCAACTTGTAATAAATAACACCGTTAGTTCCCCGGCAACGACGCCAAAATTTGATCATGCCCAACTATGCCTTATAAAAAAGACTAAGCGGTCGCTGCAAAAATAATCCGGTTCAAGAGTCCGGAATCGAATCCCACGGAGAACTAACCTATTTGCTACAACTTTTAGTATCGCTAATGATAAGCTCAGAAAATTTTTAGAGTTCAAGATTTTATTTGATAATTAACATAAATTATTTAACTAAGGAAAAATGATAATAAAAACTATCAACAAGCAAGAATGAAGTTGAATTCAAGGGTAAAAGAAGTTAGGGTTATTGATTTTTCCAATTGTCGGATTAATTCCTGGCACGTTAGCTATAATCTCGCCGTAACACTCTATAAAGATGATGAGTTCTTGCTTACCGTACTTATCTCTCGATCAATTACGATAATTTACTAGAAGCATTCTCTCGAACTACTCTAGTTGATATTTTGTACAACTCATAAATATCACACTAAAGCTTTGTTATCTCTAATCCCGCTTTTAAATTCAAGTAATTAATCTCTTAACTTACTCGAAAGTAGCGTTGTTCAACAACAATCTAATCAAGTATTCTTTCTCAAGCAACACTAGATAACTAGACACGATTAATCAAGGGTCCTTTCAATTAATCACAAGAAATACATAGTTGAATAATTATAGAGTAAACATAACTCAATTATATCAAAACGTAATCAAGACTTCATCCAACAATTAGTTCCATCAACCCTAGATGACGGGTTTAGCTACTCATACTACTATGCACGATTACAATATAAAAAGTCATAACCAACAATGGAATTAAGAAGAAGAAGATGAAAAACTCGTAGGAGAATTCTCCGTCTTGCTCCTTTTGTGTTCTTGCCTCCAAAGTTCATTTAAAAAAAGAGATACCCTCTTTTTGGGCGAGCCGGGCTTCATATAGGTCAAGGTTAGTCGTCTTTCAAATTACAAAATTGGCCTTGGACGATTTTTTTCCGAAGCACGTGCGTGGCCGCGCATCAACCGCACATCGACCGCGCACTTTGGCCAATTTCTGCCTGACATACGCAGCCCAGTGCGCGGCCGCGCATAGACCGCGCACCTGGAGGATTTTCTGCAGCATATTTTTCTTTCTTCTTTTTAAGCGCGCTAACCTCCAATTGTCCTTCAATGCTCCATATTAGCTCCAAAACACTCTTTAACATCCTCATAGCCCGGAATTGCTCCTGCAAAGCATAAAGTTCTTAATTAGAGCAATTTGTTATCATTTAACATTCAAATATCAATAAAGTGCAGCTAAGTTAGAGTGCAAGTAGTAGCTAAACTACATAATTATAGCCTACTATCACTGGTGTACTGGATATGTAGCTTTTTTGCGGATAAGTTCATGTAAAATAAACTTGAATTTCTTTGTAAAATGAAATTCCTTTTTTTCCCAATCAGGAAGATCAATAGTATTCCCACTTACCCTCCAATATGACTCAAACCTTCAACCTAACGATTGATAGTGGAGGTGCTCAACCACCAGAGCAAGCATCCTTTGTAAAATGCAATCCCTTTAATTTGTGATTAATAATTTCCATCAATCGGGAGCTAGTTGATATTGTATGTCTACCGAGCTCAAGTAACGAGCGAATAATCTATCTCGACAGTGAAGTCGATGGATAGGATGACTATCAATAGAATCAACGAAAAATTCATGTCCCCGTGTTGGTGATGCATGCTTATAGGCTAAAACATGGTACGAGTTATAAAAGATGCTCATCGGCGAATTGCAAATCAGTCAAGTTAGCAACATATACGACTTGTAATGCATGAAGGCAGGGTAAAACATAATAACGCCCTGACCTGTAGAGATAATCATCGGCAACAGCAAGTTAAATAGTAATAAAAGGGTTGCCCCGGTACATCAAGCGTCCCGCATTATTTATGTAAGGCCCGGAAAAGGTCACACCCCAAGAGTGTGATGTGGACAACATACCATAATGCAAGCATAGTGGCTGATTCCACAGTTCGAACCCGTGATCTATAGATCATACAAAGACAACTTAACCGTTGCAATAGTTAAATAGTAATGCAAATGACAATGCCCCTTTAATGTCACAAGTTAGTAAAGGTGCTTATTTGTTGCTGTAATGTCATGATAAGAAAAAGTTAGGTCATGAGGTAAAATTATCTAAACTATATAAGGAGACCATCCCATCCTAAAGAGCCGATGTGAAGTCAACACGTCACAAGTTAGCAGAGTGGCACTGTAATGATATCAATAGTACTAGCGGCAAGTTAGTATTAGTTGTATCAGTAAGCTTCTGCCTCTCATATATAGAGGCTAGTCACTAGAGCACGTCCAACCACATAACCTTCGTTCGTTAAACCCCTTAAAGGACTCCCAGATGCGGACATCTCATCTCCTCTCATTCCTACCAATGAGAGGAGATTAATGCTCGACATGCATGGTGAACAAAGAGTGATAAGCCGACTTTACGCGAGATGTATAAATACGTGAGTACTCAATATAATTAGCTTGATGCGCGCGCATAGCACGAATAACATCATCTCTTGAAATCTAAGAAGCTCAAAGATGAAAAGCTCGACTAGATGTACATGTTAGGTTTTTATCCAATTAGATAAGAGCTGTGAATGGGAAATGGAGGTAAACGATTTGGAGGAAAATGAAAAGATTGAAGTTGTTTCCTTTACTAATGTACTTTGTCCCACGTCGGAAATGAAAAGAAAATTTTTGTGTTTATATAGAGAAGCACATCTCCTAATTCTTAAAGAGTTAAGGAGAAGTGGTGTCTCGTGCCGTCGTCGTCGTCGCTCGACATCGGATACCAAATTTATTTCTTGTTTTCCGTTATATAATTTCGTTTCTAATATTTTTTTCGCGAAATTTTAAATGTCAAATTTGCGACTAACAGCGAGAGGGGATTAAATTCTTTAAGGAAACACAGTTTTCTGTTGGGCTCGGAATTTTTTATTCTTTTGTTTCTGTTTTTGTTATTGTTTTATTTTTGCAGAAATTATTTTTCGAATACAGATACTAACAAGCTTAAGCAATTTATTTTTATATTCTGTGTTCATCTTACTTTCTGCTTTGGGAGACTAAAATCCTATCGATTTTCTACTCCCATTTTGGAGATTAAAATCTTCGGATTTTCTACACTAGTTTGAGATTAAAGTCTTTGTGACTTTCTACTCAATCCGAGATTAAAATCCTTGTGATTTTCTACTCGGTTGTTTGTATTCAGTTTGAAGATATAAAAATTTCACCGACTTACTAATTCTGGTTGTGTCAATTTCTTTTACAGAAAAATAACAATAAGTACGGAACAACAAAATGGTTCTGTTGGGACTACTACTGCTGTAATGGCTACTACATTTTCAAGTCGCACAACGCCTACACCGGCGATGGCACTGGCAGAAAAGCCTAAAAAGTTTTTTGGTGCGGATTTTAAGCGTTGGCAGCAGAAAATATTTTTCTACCTGACCACACTCAATCTGCAGTGCTTTATCAGTGAGGACGTTCCAGTTCTGGGAGAAGAAACTCCTGAAAATGAGTGATTTGTAGTCACGGAGACATGGAAGCATTCTGACTATTTGTGCAAAAATTATATTTTAAGTTACTTGGAAGACGGCTTGTACAATGTTTATAGCATCATGAAAACATCACGAGAGTTGTGGAATGCTCTTTAAAAGAGGTACAAGACTAAAGATGCTGGACTTAAGAAGTATGTGGCCGCCATATTTATGGATTTCAAAATGGTTGACGGCAAATATGTCATAACGCAAGTCCAAGAATTGCAAGTTATTGTTCATAACCTCCTTGCTGAAGGTATAAATCGAGTCAATTTTTTTATTCAATATATTGATTATCTTACTAATTATAAATGTATGATTGAAAATTTGGTCATAAATGAAGCATTTCAAGTTGCGGCATTTATTGAAAAGCTGCCTCCGCTGTGGAAGGACTTTATGAATTACTTGAAACATAAGTACAAGGAGATGACACTTGAAGACCTTATTGTTCGTCTACGGATTGAAGATGAAAACAAGGTTGCTGAGAAGAAGTCTCGTGGTAATTCAACAATAATGGGAGCAAATATTGTTGAGGAAGCGTCTACAAGCAACAATAAGATAAAGAAGCCGTCTGGACCAAAGAATTACCCGAACAAGAAGAAGTTTAAAGATAATTGTCACAACTGTAAAAAGGTTGGACATAAGGTTGTGGACTATCGTGCACCGAAGAAGGACAAGAAGAAGAATCAAGCAAACATGATAGAAAAGAATGATAAAATGGAGGACTTATGTGCCATTCTATCTCAATGAAGTTTAGTAGGAAATCCCAAGGAGTGGTGGATTGATTCTAGAGCCACTCGCCATGTTTGTGCTAACAAAGAGTTATTTGCCTCTTATGTTCCCGCAGGGGCCGGCGAGACTATCTTTATGGAAAACTCCGCCACTGCAAAAATTTAAGGTGTGGGGTGATATCTTTGAAGATGACTTCACGCAAAGTTGTGACTCTAAACAATGTTCTCCATGTTCTTGAAATTCGCAAGAATTTAGTGTATGCTGGACTTCTTATCAAGAATGATTTTAAGTGTGTTTATTTTTGAAAAAGTAAGAATGATATATATATAGGAAAATATTACCTAACTAAGGGCCTTTTTAAGTTGAATGTAATAACTGTTGACATCAATAAAGTTCAAGCTTCTTTTTACTTGAGTCAAATAATTTATGGCATGCACGTTCAGGTCACGTGAACTTCAAAATTATATGAAAAATGGTTAACTTGGAAGTATTGTCTAAATATGAATGTGATAATTTGAAATGTCAAATATATGTGGAATATAAGTATGTTAAACATCCTTATAAATCAGTTGTAAGGAATTCAAATCTTTTAAACTTAATTGATACAGATATTTGCGATATGAAGTCAATATCATCTCGCGGTGGGAAAAAGTATTCCATAACTTTTATTGACGACAATACTAGATATTGCTATATTTACTTACTTAATTGTAAATATGAAGCAATTGCAGCATTAAAGCAATACAAAAATGAAGTTGAAACGCAACCAAACAAAAAGATCAAAATGATAAGAAGTGATAGGGGTGGCGAATATGAATCTATCCTTCCTTCCCTATGGTTGACTACTTTTTATTCTTTTTTCCATACTTCAGGAGGAAGAGATCGTCGGGTTCAACTGTTGAAGAAATATGTTTGGAATTTGGCATTATTCAACAAACAACTGCCCCTTACTCACCACAATCTAATGGAATTACGGAAAGAAAGAATAGAACATTAAAGAAGATGATGAATGCCTTGTTGATTAGTTCAGGTTTACCCCAGAATTTGTGGGGGGAAGCAGTTCTTACAGCTGACCAAATACTCAATCGAGTTCCCCATAACAAAACGCAAACCATCCCATATGAAAAATGAAAAGGTAAGAAACCCAACTTAAAATATTTTAAAGTGTGGAGGTGTTTGGCTAAAGTTCAAATTCCTAAATCCAAAAGGGTGAAGATTGGACCGAAAATGGTTAATTGCATTTTCATAAGATATACAATAAATAGTAAGGCATATTATTTTCTGGTCCATAAATCAGAAAATACCGTTATTTAAATTAATACGGTCATCAAATCCGATAATGCTGAATTCTTTGAGAATATTTATTCGTTTAAAAATGAATGTGAGTCGTCTAGTGAAAAATCAAAGCGACCTTGAGAAGAAGCAGAGGAAAGTACGTTTAATAAGGAAAATCCAAGATAGAGTAAACGTCAAAGGACAACTATTTCCTTTGGACCAGACTTTCAGATATTTTTGTTAGAAAATGAGCCTCAAACGTTTAAAGAAGCAATGTCTTCCTCAGAAGTACAATACTGGAAAGAGGCAGTCAATACTGAGATAGAATTCATATTAAGTAATCATACTTGAGAATTAGTTGATCTTCCTCCAGGAAAAAAACCTTTGGGTTCTGAGTGGATTTTCAAAAGGAAAATGAAAGTTGAGGGTACTATTGAAAAATATAAGGTAATATTAGTTGTCAAAGGGGTTAGACGATGAGAAGGTCTTGATTGTTTTGATACATACTTGTCGGTAACGAGGATTACATCTATTCGGGTGTTCATAGCGTTAGCCGCCGTGTATGGTCTTGAAATCCATCAGATGGATGTGAAGACAGCCTTCTTAAATGGAGATTTGGAGGAAACAATTTATATGGAACAATATGAAGGGTTCGTGGTTCCCACAAAAGAAAAGAAGGTGTGCCGACTTGTTAAGTCACTTTACAGATTGAAACAAGCACCCAAACAATGGCATGCGAAATTTGAAAAAATAATATTGGCAAATGGATTTAATATTAATGAGTGTGATAAATGTGTTTAAATTTAAAATACTCCAAATCATATAGTCATTGTATGTTTATATGTTGATGATATATTAATAATGAGCAAAGACATTGCCTATATAAATGCTACTAAGCGTATACTTGCTAGCAAATTTGATATGAAAGACTTAGGAGTTGCTGATTTAATTCTAGAAATTAAAATCCATAGGAATCCTCAAGGACTAGCATTGTCTCAATCTCATTACGTTAAAATAGTACTTGAAAAATTCAAGTATTTAGATTTCAAAGTCGCAAAGACCCCGATTGATGTAAATGTTGCTCTTACAAAGAATCTAGGTCAAAGCAAATCTCAACTGGATTATGCTCGAGTGTTGGAAAGTTTAATGTATATCATGAATTATACACGACCTGATATAACTTGTGTAGTAAGTAAATTGAGTCGTTACACAAGTAATCCCAACCAAACTCATTGGATGGCAATGAAACGAATTTTGGGGTATCTAAAACATACTCAAGATTATGCTTTGCACTACAATAAGTATCCTACGGTAATTGAAGGATATAGTGATGCAAATTGGATCACAGGGTCATCAGAAACAAAGTCCACAGGTGGATACGTGTTTACTATTGATGAAGGAGCAGTGTCTTGGAAATCAACCAAACAGACATGCATCGCTCGCTCTATAATGGAGTCTGAGTTTATAGCTTTAGATAAGGCTGGAGAAAAAGTTGAATGGCTCCGGAATTTCATGGAAGATATTTCATTTTGGCCCAAACCAGTAGCTCCTATATGCATATATTGCGATAGTCAAGCGGCAATAGGAAGGGCTGGAAGCGTTATGTATAATGGAAAATCTCGTCACTACGACGAAGACATATTACCATTAGACAATTACTCTCTAGTAGAATTATCATAATTAACTATATAAAGCCAAAAGATAATGTGTCGGGTCCGCTTACAAAAGGCCTAAATAGAGAGGCGGTTGATAAATCATCGAAGTGAATGGGACTATGGCCGAGGACAAGTCACTGTGGCGGTAACTCTACCTAGAAGACTGGAGATCCCAAGATCTAGGTTCAAGGAGATCAAACAAAGTCATTAGTGACGGTTCAGCATTGTCAAATAAAATTTTGGTCTATTCTCGTGATAAGACAATGTTCAGTACCAATGATAAAACGTTAAGGCTTTTTAATGTTTTGTAAATTTGATACGGAGTATATCAAATAGTGTATCTATGGGATAACACGTTTAGGAATCAGCTATATAAGTGTGAAGTGTAAGTTGCTTCAAGGACAATTTTGTAAGGTCTGTTCTCTACACACTTATGAACCGGGCGGTATTCATGGATGAAACGAACACAACAATGAGAACTAATGGCGGTTAAAGAGTTGATTGTGTTACTTATGACTGTCTAGGTATATACTAAAGTTCGATGGTTCAAAGATATCAAATCTACCAATTGATCGAGTATATCCGACATAAGTTCGCTATGAAAAGTTCAAATGGAGGCCTAATTATCCAAATGCGGTTAATCATTACTTGTAAATCACACAGTTTTTCATACATGCATATTTTCAGATAGCCATTCTCCATTCATGTGGGGGGGGAGGGGGCGGGGGGAGGATTGTTGGATTTTTATCTAATTAGATAAGAGGTGTGAATAGAAAAAGAGGGAAAAGATTTGGAGAGAAACGAAAAGTTTGAAGTTGTTTCCTTTACTAATGAACTTTGTCCCTCATCGAAAAATGGAAAGAAAATCTTTGTGCTTATATAGAGAAGCACATCTTCTAGCTCTTAAACAGTAAAGAAGAAGTGGTGCCTCGCGCCGTTGTCGTCGCTCGCTCAGCTTCAGCTTTGGTCAATTGATATGATTGATTGAGAAGCACATTTGGACCAAATTTATTTATTTATTGGACCAAATCGTTGGCTATAAATACATAGGAGTAGCCTCATTTTTTTTACCACCGAAAATCTGCAAACTCTCCCCTCATCTTCTGCATTATTATTTTCAAAGCAAAACGTAAGTTTACTACCGTTTGTTGAGTTTGTCAAAATTCTCTAATTTTCATTGCCGGCATTACAGAATAGTTATTCTGTTCTATCCTGGGAGAAATTAATCCAATAACCTTGGGCAACAGTGAGAGAATTAAATTCCTTAAGAAAACACAGTTTTCTGTTAGGCTCAGAATTTTTTATTCTTCTGTTTCTGTTTCTGTTATTGTTATATTTTTGCAGAAATTACTTTTTGAATACAGATACTAACAGTATATATAGTCAATTTGACGTGTGTTCCCTGAAATTTATCTGCTAGTACAATAAAGTCAAAATACAATTCATTTTATCACATTATAAATGACAACAACAACAATCCAGTATAATTCTACTAGTGGGATCTGGGGAGGATAGTGTGTACGCAGACCTTACCCCTACCCTAGGATAGAGAGGTTGTTTCCGATAGACCCTCGGCTCTTTCCCTCCAAGAATTCCCCCACCTTACTCTTAGGGTGACTAGAACTCACAACCTCTTGATTGAAAATGGATGGTGCTAAAGCAACCCACCGTTGTCCACGTTATAAACTATAAAGGAGCAAAAGATCAAATTCCTGACGCTGGTCCGGTTAAATTTCCTCCCCGAGTAAAAGTGGCAAGCAAATGTAAGTGCTTTTAATAGCTGACTCTCCACCCAAGTCATTTCCAAGTTTATGGTGAGATGATAATAGTTGCTATAATCATATAAAAATCATAGATTTTGTCAATCACTAATGGATATATGTCACAGACACTAGACAAAATTCAAAACTGTCAGAGTCAAAGTAGGACAACCTGACATCAGTGCAATTTGCCTTCTCCAAAAAAAAAAAAAAAAGGAATTTCCAATATGCCTTCCCCCAATACTCCAACAACCTGCCTTTTCACAATTGTGGGATGTAATGAATGGATGCCTTGACCATGGCCTGTGCATGGTAGGACTTACCGCTACAACTCAACGTTTTGATTAGCCACCAGATTCCCTTGTCTTTGTCCTTATTACATTTTCTATTTAAAGAAGAATTTGATGATGGAACCCTACGATTCCATCGATTCTTGATATCCCTCAGTTCCATCTCCGTTGAAAATTTTGTCAATCCAAAAAAGAACAAGTACCATCTTGAGCTCTTACCTTGAAAATAGGTAACATAGTTATTCCATCCAAAAATACCACATTTTTTCTCACTAATTTGCCTCTTGCTTACGAGCTTAATATTTGGGTTTTTCTGTGGAATGAGTTTCCCACAGAAGATGATGTCTTGAGGAGGGTGGTGAAGATTATGGGACAATATATTCTTACTCCATTCTTCATTATAGAACTGAAAGAAGCCTTTCTCCTCCACTGATGATGATTGAAAAGCAGTTGAGGTTTGTATTAATTCACTTGAATAGTACTTTTTCAGTTCACTAACATTGCTATAAATTGGAAGATCACAAAAAGAAAGAGTATCTTCTTCTTCTTCTTCTTCTTCATCATCAATATTTATTTTTAGCATGTTGATGTCCATCTTTTCTTCTTCACCATAACACACTCTAGTAATCATAATAGAGATATATAGAGAATAGAATTCTAAGATGTGAAGAAAATTGGTGATGTGAGTTAAGATGGAAATAAGTACTTATATATATAGAGAGAGTGTGTGTGTTTTGGAAACAGTGGTAGTTAAAGGATATACGGTTGATGAATATTTGGCGTCTGGATGACCACAAAACAACAGGAGAAGAGTAAATATTTTTTGTTAGGAAAAATAGGGATTTTCTTTTGGACTGGAATCTAGAAGTGGAGGCGGAGGAAACAAAATGTGCGACAATTCTTAAAGTTGAAAGGAGTTCACATTGTAGAATTAGTTAAATTAAAGTACGTAGAAAAGTAAAGTCAAAAGTGCTTAATGCTGGCCACTTAAATGTTGGGATAATATTTATTTGACACGACAAAATGTTGAAGAAATTTAAGTACGATGGTACTTAAACAAAGGTTTCATCGAATTCACTCGGTCGATCAAACAGAAATTTGGATTTGATCCAGCAAGTGAATCCCTCCCCAAAACAATCTAACAGTTAGGTCATTAATGGAATACGAAGCGTTTAAAAGAGTTTTAAGTTTTTAAAATAAATTTGTCTCATTATAGGATTGACATATATAATATTGTATCTTTAGAATTGAGACCAGTATTATTTAAGAAGTTACTTGAAATATACAGAAATTGCAATCCTGCATTTTGAAAAATTAAAACACGTTTTCTTTCATTAATGTCAAACTTTGCTTGATCATGGGATTAGGTGCGACAAATACGTATATCCCTGTCATAATCCCACCAGAATTAAGTAACCAATTTGCCCTTAGTTTTTTAACTAGATTTAAAGTAACTATTGAATTGATCTTTTTTCAACTTCAAAAAGTTGTTTAAAGAAATCAATTGAGTTGACCTTTAAAATTATTCAAAACAAGTCAGCACTTCTCGCGCAGCCCCCTTCACCACCAAAGATATCACATACCACCAGAATTAATCCACTGACTTGTGGGCAGCTCAACAAAATATTTCTAAATCCCTCAGTTTTTATAATCTTTCTGCCCACTCAACCCATATGCAAACGTTACCAAATTCGTTGATCCTAAGAAAGATCGAGGAGGTTCAAAATTAGTCTAGACCTACTAATATTATCGAGATTCAGAACTTCTTGATAGGTTACTATTGTCGTTTTATATAGGGATTTTTATTCATTACAATCCCATTGACCAAGTTGACTCAGAAAGGTGTTCCTTTTAGATGGTCTAATGAGTTTGAGGAGAGCAATTAGAAGCTCAACACCACATTGACTACATCCTCAGTGTAAGTGTTACCCACGGGTTTAAGATTATACATGGTGTATTGTGATGCTTCATGCATTGATCTTGGAGGTGTATTAATGCAAGAAGTAGAGTGATTGCTTATACGTCATTGCAATTGAAGGTTCATGAGAAGAATTATCATATCCATAATTTGGAGGGCGGCAATTGTGTTTGTATTAAAGATTTTGAGGCATTACCTATATGGTATGACTTGTGAGATTTACATTGATCAGCATAGTTTTCAACACCTGTTTAAGCAGAAAAATTTGAATTTGAGGCAGTAGAAGTGGCTTGAGTTACTTAAGGATTATGATATCACTTTTGTATCGTTCGGAGAATGCTAATGTTGACATGACCCAAGCCCATGGCATATATTGTTCGTTTTGGGCCAAGGCTCGCACTGGTTTGTCTTTCAGGCTATGCCACATCGAGCCCCAAAAGCGCCCGTACCATGTAAACTTGTGTCATGCCTTATAAAGCTCTTCACTTTCCTCTCCAATTCCCATGTGAGATTCGCCTAAGGTGACATGTGCACCCTTTCTTCAGAAGCTTGCCAGCCTAGAAGCCTGCCAGTCCTACTTGATCTTCCCTCATCAGCCCGCCCTCCGTTATGGGCATCACATTCACCCTCCTAGGACTCGCCTTCCCCGTAGAAGTTTTTCCCTCCATCGTACTGAGATATATTCGGCTTTGATACCATATTTATTATGACCTAAGCCCATGACACATATTATCCATTTTGGGCCTAGGCCCGCATGGATTTGTCTTTCAGACTATGCCACATCGAGCCCCAAATGCGCGCGTACCATGTGAACTTGTGCCTTGCCTTATAAAGCTCTTCATTTTCTTCTCCCATTTCAACGTGCGATTCTCCTAAGATGATATGTGTACCCCTTTTTCAAAACTTTCCAGTCTAGAAGCATGTCTGTCCTGCCTGACTTACCTTTATCAGCCCGCCCTCTGTCATAGGCATCACAAATGTGATAGCGGATGCTTTGAGTAGAAAGACGGAGAGTATGGGTAGTTTGGCGTACACTCCAGTTGAGGAGCGTCCCACATTATGGATTTCATGTTTTGGCTAATATATTTGTAAGACTGGATATTTTTTTAGCCTAGCAAGCTTCTTGCTTGTGTTGTTGAGCCATTCATTTTTGTTTGAGTGGATTAAAGTACACCAGTATAATGAACCTTATTTGCTTGTGCTTAAAGTTACAGTGCAGCAAGGTGGTGCTAAGAAGATTGCTATAGGTGACGATGGTGTTATGCGACTCGGCTTGATGCCTTGTGGTAAATATATAAATAAAATCCAAAATAGGAATCCAGTACAAGATGTGTAAAATAAGTAAGCAAACGGGTGCAAAAAGCAATAAAATCTAGCTATTACAATAGTTTGAGTTGGATAGGTTCCAGTCGAATGTGTTGTTTGTATCCTCTAGCCAAGTGCAAAACCTCCATGTAGCACCTCAAACTTTCTCACCAGGCACCATATTTTGCGTTCCAAAAAAATTTGGCCAAATTGAATCTCTAACGTACACCTTCGATTGTTGTGGTTGTCTATGTATGTGATGGTGCGTGCAAGTAAATTTGAGACCTTTGTCTTTCCAAATATTGTGATGCATTGCCGAGTAAGATGCTGGTGAAGGATGTTGTTGCAATTTACTGTATGGCTTTGTAGTCTACTGTTTTGACAGCAACACCACAACAGTTTTGACATCTCTGATCGAGTATGTAAGAAATGAAATTTCAGCAGGAGTATTGTTGTAGAACAGACCTATTCAAACCAGACTTGTTTGAACCCAATATTGCATTGATAATTTCAATAAACCGAACAACTACAAAGATTCCATAATCCATAACAAGCGTTATAGTTCTTTCTCATATGGTGCTCTACCACTCCCAGAATGAGCATTATAATATGCTAATACCACTGGTAAACGATACAACCCCATACAGTTAAAAACTGTCCAAAGCTTCCCAGCACAATCGGTAGAAGAAATCCAGCAGTTCCATGGATCTTAGTGACAACCTGTGAAACATATATATATCTATTCCTGAAGCTGCCAAGACCATCCATGATACAGTTGTAATGCATCCTTGAAGACTATGTAAAACATGTTGCCGCCTCATGTCCAGATGCTGAGGCTGCCAAGAACAAATCTGTTAAAACAGTGATTCTTTGTTTCGGTCAGTTGCGAAGTGAAGCAGTTAACTAACAGTAGTAGGAATTTGAATAATTGAAGTTGTTGAAGGCCACCCAAATATTGTTTAGTTGACCTCTAGGATGAGCAGCAACTGAAGCTGCCTTGACCCGCTCTATTGCACTAGTAATCCATGCTTGATGAATATTTGAGCAGTTGTAGCTGTGGTTGACTATAAGTTGTGGAGCACCTCAAATTTGTGATCTCTTCTTGGAAACCAACTGCTGTTTGACGATCTCCATAAATAACAACAATTGTGGAGTAATAGCTTAATAGCATCAGTCTGGAGCCTTCCTCTTTGCTACCCTTATCCTAAGGTTAGGGATATGGGCCTTGTCTAGGTTGATTAATCTCCTACCTGCACTTGGTAACTCATTGAATGAGTTAAATGTTATTGTACCGGCAAAAGAGAAAGCCAGGTTAGTTAAATAGTCTGCCAGTGTGTTGCCCTCCCTTAGAACATGTTGGAAAATCACATTGAAATTGTCCTTCATCCCCTTGATCCTCTTCACCTCCTTTGTTATGCACCATGGTGTTTCCCATTCACATTCTATTATCCTTTTCATTACCAGAGAATCTGTCTCAATTATTAGTGGATAAATTTATTGAGTTACACAGTATGTCAGCCTTTCTATGATTGCTTTTTCTTCTGCAACAATATTAGTGGTGTCTTCTACCTTTTCTGCCCTAGCAAAAACCAAATCACCTCTCCAATTCCTCACGCAAAGACCATATGAGCTTTGTCCATGATTTCCTCTTGAGGCTCCATCCGTGTTGCATTTGAACCATCCTTCATAGGGTGAATGCCATGCAACTCTCTTGGTTACCATATATGGTTTGTACCCTTCAAAAAATGTAATTATGTCTGTCCATAAAAAGAGTATGTTTGTCAACCAGGTATATCTATTCTTTCCTAAATTATGAAATGTCTTGTTCACCTCATGAATTACCTTGTTGCATGATACTGTTCCTCCATGTTTCATGGTGTTTCTCCTCTTACAAAGTTCCCAATTTATCACTGTCGGGGCTGCCTGGAACAAGGGTTTCAGTTTTGGACAACATTCCACATTCCACCATGTTTTTATCGCTTGATGAACCTATATTAAGTTATCTATTATGCCTGTTGTCAGCCCAAATGATCTCCACACTCTATCTGCTGTTGAACTTGTTAGGAAAAGATATTGAAAAGTGTCATTATGAGGTTGAACACAACACTAACATTTTGATACCACCATGTATCCATTCCTTCTCCAAATATCATTTGTTGGTATTTTGCCTTTCTATAATCGCCACATAAAGAAAGATATTTTGAAAGGCAATCCTCTAGTCCATAGTTGCTTATATTCAGGCATTGTGGGTGCTCTCTGCCTCATTAATTGCCATGCAGTAGTTACTGAAAATCTCCCTGATGTAGTAGGCATCCATTTAGGTGTGTCCCAATATTCACCATTGTTTTTAAAATGTAATTCGTGTCTAATATGATTTGCAATCTCTGGTGGAAAAGTTTGTTCCAACAGATGATGATTCCAATCATTTCCTTCTCTCAACTCTGCTGCGTCTTGAATGTTTTCATTGATGTCAAAGTCTGGTTGAACAACATGATATAATGCACCTAGGCCTGTCCAGTTTTCATGCCATATGTTGGTAGTGCCTCTGTTCATCTCTCATATGATTTCATGTTCCACTTCTTCCCTTGCCTCCAACAATTTTCTCCAAACATGTGAACCTTTTCTGAATTGAACAGTATTGGGGAATTCCTTTTTGCAGTATTTATTCCACATGAAACTAGCGCAGAGTGATTTAATGGCCCTGAAATTCCACCATAGTTTAGCAAATAATGCTTTTGAAACATCAAACAGGGATCTGAACCCCAGTCCACCTTCCTCCTTTGGCATGCACAAATTCTGCCATTTACTCCAATGCCTGCTTCTTCCTTCATCTTTGTTTCTCCAGAAGAACCTAGCAAATGTTTTATGCAAAAGTTCCAGTACGTTTTTGGGTGGATCAAGGACCGATAGTATGTGAGTAGGCATACTTTGTAGTATACTTGAAATTAAAGTAGCTTTGCCTCTATATGACAGTAGTTTACCCTTCCATGAATGCAGTTGAGTCTTGACCTTTTTAATAAGATCATTGTAGTACACCTTTCTTCTTCTTTTGTAGAAGATTGGACATCCAAGATAGGTGAATGGGAAATATCCTTTTGAAAAGCCTGTGAGGGTTCCTATAGTGTTAACCAAAGCTCCTGAAGTATTTTTGTGCATGTAGTATGAAGTTTTTGCCTTGTTAATCAATTGGACAGAAGTGTGCTCATACTTGGCCAGGAGCTCCAATATCTTTTGTAAAGAGTACGGATCAGCAGAAGCAAAAATGATAGTTTTGTCAGCATATGCTAAATGATTTAATGCGTCAGTCCACTTAGGCATTCCATATTCTTTGAAACTCTTGTCTTCAAATAGTTTATTCAAAGATCTAGATAGTACTTCTGCTGAGAGTATAAATAGGGCTGAAGATAGAGGATCACCATGTTTGACTCCTCTTGTTGAGTGAAAAATATTTGAAGCTTGACCATTAATCAGAATTGAGTACCAGTTATTGGATAGTAAATTCCACACCATGCTGATGAAGAATTCTGCAAATCCCATTTTCCTCAATACATGCATCAAATACTTCCAAGAGACCCTATCATATACCTTCGCCATGTCAAGTTTGATCACTACATTGGCAGGTTTACCCCTCAATCTTATGTCAATAACAATTTCCTAAGTTAACAAGATGTTTTCAAAAATACTCCTGCCCTTGATAAAGCATGTCTGATTGTAAGAGATCAAAATAGTCAATATCTTCTCCAGCCTATCATGTACCACTCTAGATATTACCTTGTTCGTAAAGTTGCTCAAACTTATAGGTCTTAGATCTGAGAATGTTTGGACAGTTGCTTTTTTTGGTAGAAGAAAAATGTTTGTATGAGTTATTGATTTAGGCAAAGCGCTTCCTCCATAAAATATTTTCAGCATGTTGTGTATGTCTTCACCTACTATATCCTAGCATATTTGGAAGAAAATGCCAGTGAAACCATCTGGGCCACTTGCACTTTCACCATTTAAAGAAAAAATAGCTGCCTTGACCTCCTCCGTTGTTGGAAATATGCGTAGCTCTAAGTTCTGTTCAGCAGATACCATGGTAGGAATATTGTGGAGTAGTTCAAAGTTTGTAGGCTCCTCTTGAATTGATTCTGGAAGAATTCAGCTGCAGCAGCAGCGATAGTTTCCTGTGTATTAGTCCATGTTCCATCATGATTTTGAATTCTTTTCAGCTGGAGCTTCTGCCTTTTACCATTGACATGGTAATGGAAAAATCTGGTATTTCTGTCCCCGTCTGCAAACCAATTCATTCCTATTTTTTGTTTCCAATACTGTTCCTCAATGTTCAGATATCTCTTCAACTCTGCTTGTGCCTTCTGAAGCATAATTCTATTCTCTTCTGTTGGATTTTCTTCAAATAACATTTCCTTCACTCTGAACACATATTCTCTTAATGCCAGTTGTTTGAAGATATCCCCATAAGTAAGCTTGCTCCATTTAGAAAGAGAAATCTTAACTCTCTTTAGTTTCTTCTTGAATGTCAAGAAGGGATCTCCTGTGAATTCTGCCCTCCAATTCTGTCGGACAACTTCCATAAAGGATGCATGTTTGGTCCAGAAATTCAAGAACTAGAATGGTCTGACAAATTGCATAGTCTGACCACCACAACTCATCAAGAGTGGAGCATGATCTGAGCTTGTTCTAATGAGATGCTCCACTTATGTACTTGGAAATAAGGTCTGGAATGGTGTATTGACAACAATTATGTCCAACCTTTTGAATATGCAGTCTGCAGCTGGCCTCCCATTCCACCAAGTAAATGGGCTTCCTGTATACCCAGTGTCAAACAGTCCACAAGAGTTTATACAGAAAGCAAAATCTTCATATTCTGGAAGGTACACTGGCAGTCCTCCAATTTTTTTCTCTTCACTAAGAACTATATTAAAATTCCCTCCAACAACCCATGGTAACCCCATATCACTAGCAAGGTAGTATAGATTATACCACAATTCTAATCCATCAAGTGATGAACACTTTACATAAGCAAAATTTATCATTATGTACTTCCCAAGATCTTGATGAAACACCCTGATAGTTAGTTGTTGTTCAGTGTCAATCAATAAATCCCATTGTACCACATCATTTATAAAGAGCCATATCTTCCCATTGACATTTGATATTGCAGTTTCAATGCCTAGCCTCCTCCTGTAGTTCTGAATAAACTTCAGCTTTTGGAAAGGTTCCATAAGTGCTATAATGAAAAAGCCATGTTCTCTTTGCATGCTGATAACTCTCTGAAAGGCATGCTGAGTCATAACGGACCTTATGTTCCATATGAGTGTTTTAATCATCATCTAGTTGTGGAGGCTGCCCTCTTGGGCAATATTCTTGTAGGTGGGTGTTGTTCTTTTACTTAAGTTTTCTTCTTCCCTTTCTTTCCCTTTCCGGCTGAGACTCTAGGTGATAAATCACTTTGCCGTGCGACATCTTTGAAGTTTCCAGTAGTAGATTCATCATCACTTTCATCTGCTTGTTGCTCTTTAAGCTCCAAAGCATTATGAATATCCATAGGTAGGTTGTTGTGTGTAATAATCTCATGCATTACCTGATTAGCAGATTTCAATGGTACATTGATTTGAATCTGCATAGGAGATCCAGTACCTGATGCACATGCAATAGGCACTGTCTCAATTGGACTTGACTCCCTAGGAACTAGAGCTGACCCCATCTCATCATAACCCATGATTAGATCCTTCTCATCCACATTTTGAGATTCTGACCTCAGTGATTGTTGGGAAGTTTCTACATCAATATTACTAGCTTGCTCCTTAGCTGAAATTCTTACCATAGTACCTTCAAAATTGGGAAATATCTGTCCAGTTGAAGTATTGTTCAAAGCCTGCATGGATGGTACTTTATGAACCTGTGCCTTCGATGAGTTAGCCCTTTGATCTTCCAGTCTTATACTTGTATTTGCCTCTGAACTGTATGCAAGCTGTTGTTCATCATCACTACATAGTTGTCTAGCTCCTCTAGTGGTTCCAGTGGACTTATGTGAGTCTACAAATGCCTGCGAAGGTATTTCATGGCATGGGTGGTTTAGGGTAACATTAAGAACTTCCTTGTGCATTCCAAAGCTTTTTTGAACCCAATCAATTGTCTTTTCCTTTGTAACTACATCGTTAACCCCAGACTTTGTGTACCTAATATTGATAGTTTCAGAGAGTTGGTACTTGAGGTTCATAATTTGCAATATTTAATTTACTCAAGTTTACAAAGATATATTATAACTTAGAAACAACACTATTGGTAGCATATGACGAAGAAGAATATTGTTGGACATGTTTTATGATGTTTGAATTGCCAACAAGTCTGGGAAGGTCAAAGAGATTGGTAAAGAGGAAGGTGGGCTATATCTACTTAATACAACGAAAGGAAGTCTAACAAATAAAGGTGATAAGTCCTTGATAATACAACATGTGGAGGATGCTGATATTTGGCACACGAGATTACGGCATGTGCCAATGATAGTGCTCAGAAAAATTTTTATATTCAAAATTAGAGGAAGTTTTGTTCTCGATCACTGTGTTGTCTGTCCGTTGGCTAGGAAAATTAGAGTGCCTTTTTCAATTATCAACATAATTTCTTTTCCTGTTCTTGATGGGTTATCCCCATTTGAAGTATTCTCTGGAAAGCCACCCACCTTTAATCATTTGAAGATTATGGGATGTTTATATGATGAGCTAAATATTACTTGACATTTGACTCTTTTTGTCTTTAATCGGGTTGATTTGATAGGGGATTTGCTTGAATTATGGTCTAATATGTTGCTTTTTGGTGGAGGTGTTGATGAGACGATCAATGGACAAGTAATGGACAAAGTAGGAGAAACAAATCTGAAAAAAGGAAGAAAATGTTGTGTGGCCGCGCAACTGAAGCCCATGAACGCACACATGTGCGCGCATAGAAGACATGTGTTCTGGAGGAGATGCGTGCCCAAGTACCCAGGTGTTCGGCATCACACGTTCGCCTACGGAAAATTTAAGTCATGCCTATTTTTGTAAATTGTGGGCAATTCCCTTTGAACTATATGAAGCCTAAGCTCGTCCCAAACTAGGTATCTTGGATTTTGGAGAAACTTTTGGAGAGAAAAAGGCAAGAAAATAGAGGATACTTTGCGTCACGATCCAAAACCCACTCTAGGTCGTGATGGCACCCAACGTCGTTGTTAGGCAAGATAACGGTGATCTACCAACTTAATTATTCATTTTGTTATCTTTGAAATCATGAATCTTATTAGGTAAAGAGATAAATGCATTGAAATCATAGATACATACAATTTAAATAAAATATAAAGTAAAAGGGTGTCAATGGTAAGCAAAACCATAAACAAATTCTAGAACACCCTAAAACCTGGTGTCACAAGTGCATGAGCAACTGCTAAGAAATAAAATACCCATACAACATCTATTTGAAATGTAAAATAGACAAGATAACATAAATGAATATGAAGGAGACTCCGTGTGCTGCAGATTGTAACATGGAATGCAGCTCACCGTAAAGTCCCCGCAATAGCTGTGCCTTTGCACTCAAAACACAACCAGAAATGTATGCCTACACAATAAGTGCAGGAGTATAGCATGAGTACGTAAATCAACGCTTATCCAGTAAGTATCTAGCCTAACCCCGGAGAAGTAGTGAAGAGGGGTCGACATGGACACTTACTAATGGTCTAGTAAATCAAGTACAGTAAAAAGTAGACAAGTATGAAGCATGATAATTAAATAGTGAAAATAAATATAGGTACATGATACGATCCTCATCTGAACAGTAAACACAAAGTCCTCGAATATAGGTTATTTCCTCAAATGGAGTATATAATATGGTCCCCACCAGATAGATCATCACATCTCAAGTCAGGAAACTCACGGATACACTAGCTTCTTGTCAAATATTATGCACGATTCTTCTGAGGCGAGCGGCCCGATTCCATAAGAGTATTTCATGAAATGGCTGAGGCGAACAACCCGATCCCATAAAGATATTTACATCATACTGCCGAGGCAAATGGCCCGATCCCATAAGAGTGTGTTACAATATCATGCCGAGGCGAACGACCTGATCCCATAAGAGTGTGATACATGATACTGTCGAGGCAAACGGCTCGATCCCATAAGAGTGTCATTTATCCCAAACACATTAGAATAAGAAGCTTCTACAGGTCTTTGACCCAACTCACGAATATACGTGTGAGTTATGAGATTCAAAAAAAACTTTCTGATTAATACGCACAACACATGAGAAATCTGTAAGGGAAGTACAATTTATACGGCTAATCCAGTAGCTCGTCAAGTATCTAAAATAGCGAGTCCATTACTCTACGTGAGTCTAGTCTCAGGTCATAATGTGAATTGAAGCAATTAAACATGCAAGTATAACTCAAATAGTACAATTAAGGCATGGCGTGAGTCTAAGTCTACCCTGACATAATTAGGAATTCTAGCATACGCACGGACACTCATCACCTTATACGTGTATAGCTCCCACGACATGTAACACATAACAAATATAACACCTATGGCGTAATTTCCCCCTCACAAGGTTAGACAGGGGACTTACCTCGCTCTGAAGTTCCATAACCTGCTCTAACGCCCCTCTAACACCTCAAACCAATGCCCATTGATCCGAACTAGCCAAACAACGAACAAACCAATAACAATATACTCCAACACTCATAATTAATCAATTTATAACAATTCCCAACTTCACTCGAAAAGTCAACAAAGTCAACCCTCGGGCACACGTACCCAGATTCCAAAATATTTTAAAGATAAACATTACCCATAACATAACACACTCAAATATATAATTTGTTCCCAATTCCAAGTCCAATTTCGTGATCAAAATTTAAAAATATAATTTCTAGGTTTTCTTCAAAATTTTCACAACTTCCACCAATTTCTATGTTCAAATACGTATATAATTCATGTATTTAACTTATGACTAGTGGGAATCACCTATCTTGTGTTGCTTGATAAAAATCTCCTCAAAATAGCTCCCAAAATCTAGTACCCAAGTGAAAAATAAGAGAAAAGTGAGCCAACTCCCGAAATTAAATAGCACTGCCCAGGCCTGACCTTCTTCGCGAACGCGGAAAATACCTCGCGATCGCGGAGACCAATCCCAGGGAATTGCTATATGCGTACGCGATATCCTCCTCGCGTTTGTGAAGCATAACCTGCCCAAACCACCTTGAACGCGGGAAAAACAATGCGAATGTGAAGGATTAACTCAGCCTCAACGAATTTCCTCCCATGCGATCACGTAGCACAACTCTCCCAAACAGGCATGCCTCCTCAACTCACCGTGTTCGCGACTCAGCCCACGCGAACGAGAAGAACCACCTGCTCCAGCTCCGCGATCGTGACCCCTTCTATGCGATCGCGATGAACAAAACCTTCACCATCCTAGCTAACCCTTCGCGATCGCATACTTACCTCCGTGATCTCGATGCACACCAAACGCACCAGAAACCAGCAGTGAAAATACAAGGAGAATTTGTCTGAAACCATTTTGAAACACACCCGAGGCCCCCGGGACCAACTAGTCCTATACCTTATCCAAACTTATCCCAAGGCTTCAAACGCCATGAATAACCTCAAAATCACGAATTGACGATCAAAATCCTTTTTCAATTTTCAAACATTCCAACTTTGACGAACGCATCTGAATCATACTTAAACATTACGAAATGACGCCAAATTTGTGTACAAGTCCCATATCATAATACGAACCTATTCCAAGGCTCGGAATCCCAAACAGACATCAGTAACACCAACGTCTACTTCAACTGGAACTTAGAAAATTCTAAAACCTTCAAAATGCTAGCTTTCCACAATAAGCGCTGAAATGCTGCCAGATCACTCGATACTTAACCCGAACATATGCCCAAGTATAAAATCATCATACGAACCTATTTGAACCTTCAAATCCCGAATCCGAGGTCATTTACTCAAAAGTCAAACCTTGGTGAACTCCTCAAACTTAAAGCTTCCGAATTGGAAAATTTCCATCTCAATCAACTCCGAACTTCCCGAAATTCAATTCTAACAATTAGTACAAGTCATAAAACTTGAAGTGAAGCTACTCAAGTCCTCAAACCACCGAACAACGTGCAAGAGCTAAAAATGACCGATCGGGTCATTATATTCTCCCCCACTTAAACATACGTTCGTTCTTGAATATCCGAAGAACCAATTCAGAGCTGCCCAAAATCATTGTTTAATACCTCGTGCACCTACATGTGACACCACAACCCATGTGAGCACATTAGCTCGAGCTCGACTGAAGATCATTCCTTTACCTTATCCTACAAGCCTTAGAGCCAAATTCAACATCCAGAATTCTCCACAAGATCTGATTCCAATATACGGACACCGTATCCCTCTCGACACGCTAAACCAAAACATGATCTTGCATCCATACTGTAACCACACAATGCACTGCATAATTCGTATGCCCATAATAACATCCTCCAACTGTAGAAGCTGCAAATTCACTAACCTGATGTAGTAGTATACTGACACACATAAGCCCTGATCCAACCCTCGCTATACTGCAACGATGAAAGCGACACGTAGAAGCACATCACTACCTGCCAAATCAATAAATCATGGAGTCTCTCCGCTTAACAAGAACTATTACCTCATTCTGAACCGAATAGTGACATTTTCTCTTTAATATACCTTACATAAATTCGATCGCACTGATCTTAGGTCCAGTAACCCCGTCTCACCCAGTACAAGTTGCTCGAGCAATGAGCTACCTCAAAAACAGTCAAAACCTCATATGACGCCATCAATGCGCCAACAAGCTACAACTCGAATATGACCCATAAGGAAGAACGAACTCTGGCAAAGAACTACCCAGCCCGCGTAACGAATAAAATGGCCAATCACTTGCTATTAAAATTTCTTAGAGATGAGAAACAAGGCACCCAAAATAAGTATAAGAAATCGTTCTCAACATCACACTGTTGCGGCGTGCAACCCAATCTACACATCATACCCGTGGCAGTGTGTCACCCGATCTGCAGATAGTAATCAATAAGGAAATACCCATCGAGATAAAATGCTCATACCCATGAAATTCCTGAATATCCACCACAAGCACACCATGTGCATAATCACAACTCTAGGGAGATAGATAGCACCATGCGCCACAAAAATGCCAAGTACGCCTAAGGTACCATAACGACCTGCATCTCGAGAGCCATCTTGCTCATATAACATCACAAGCTACACGGAACCAAACACATGTGCGAATAATCAAGCCGTTTCACAACCGACTTGACATAATAGAGTATTACAAAGAATAACATGAATAACATCCAATGCCCGAAGACTCCTCCATAAGCAATACTATGTTGGATGAATATACTTGACATGATGTAGAGCAAATATTCACATTAGATCTACCAACGGACCTCAATCCAATTCCAATCATCCCATATTAGGCCAATAACCTTTCAAGGATCCACAATGACTATATTCATGACACATACGAGTAGTCATCCAATCCGGAACAAACTCACACAGTCCACAACCAAAGGAACATAGCGCCTCTCAGGCATAAACTCTCCCATTAGCAACAGTACCAGAATCTCCATACCTGATTTCAATCTCTAACACTCAAATGACTAACACGTCACACTTATAAGATCTTCCCGTGGGATATACTCCTACAACCTTCCACACCAAGTAGTAAAATCTAAACATCAATGGCCATCGACTATGCTACTTCTATAGGTCTAGCCAGGCATATGTATTTCAATACCCAACACCTCTTCCACAAACAGACCATCCTCAGGTTGCCAGAAAATAGTGCGAGCATACTCCGAACATCTGAAATCCTCCCTTGCTCCTTCGAGCTCATGACTTTCTTATCAAAACCGAACCGCAACATTGATTCTCAACTTCCAATTTCCATGCCGCTCACTGCATCTAACATGCCTTTACGCGAGGGAACAAAAATTCCATCATAACCCCTGAACCCTTAGTAGGATTAACACTTCATCGGCTCAAAACCGTTCACTTAACTCATTTCAGAAGAAGAATCTCCACCCAGAACTGACTTCCCAAAACCCTAGAAATTGCAAACCTCAAATCGTGGTCTAAACCGTTGTAACTTTTCCGGGATCCATTTAAACATAACCAAGCCATCAAAATAAAATACATCCAAATCAATCAAGTGACGGTGGATGTCAAGCCTATACGTACAACCACGAATCACCTGTATATCCTTATCACATCGAAGGAACTGATTATTTCCCCAACCATGCAGATTCAAACCATGACTAACTAACTCAACCTCTTCCAATTTGCTCTTGACTTACCTAAGAAATAATAGGCCTATACAAACACACAATAGACCTCCAATAACACTCATCCCGAGTGACCCAAATCATGAGACCATACCGTCTCAATTCCCATAATCCATTTCATACCCTCCTCATGCAGTCTATAGTAACTCCAACTGATACACCTGCACTGATTAGATCTTCTGCGAATCCGAAGTTGTTTCTCCTATTTTCCTAGGAACTTCATCAAAACATTCTGAATTATCCACCACAATCGCGCCTTTGACCTCTTGCTGTGTAGAAATTATAACTCTTCGTAGGAACTTCATCAAAACCACGCAACCGCTAACCTGCTCACAGGAGATAGCCCACCTATGTAATCTCATATCGACCTCCTCCGAAGTCATTGCTATAGTTATATCCATCATGAAATCAATTAATTTCCCTAGGTCCACACTGATTCGCCAGCAGTAAGAATCCTTTCATTCTTTAACACCACCCAAAGGTCCAGCAATATGTTTGAAACTTGAAGCCGTATTGGATCCAAAACAATGATTGAATACTCTTATTTTCCTACATTCCAATCAAGCTTTCTCGTCACATCCAAAATTCCTAAGCACAGAAACCACCTTAGGGGTCATCTCCCTCGAACCATCAATACTAGAAACGCTAATTCGATCCTGAAATCACAACACATAGCCATCTCTAATAACTTCCTCTTAGGTTCCATCTCACAATGTCATGCCCAGAGGCAAACAAATGAAGACCAACATGCCGATGAGCCTCAATATATTCAATAAAGGATGGTGACACCACAATGTTAACAAGAATTCCACCAAATTCGGAAATATCAAATCTCGACTGTAGGCAAAACCAACATTGGGCTAAAATGACAGAACAATCCTCCGCAAGGCGACGATAATAGTCTGTCCGCATTCACAGGGAAAAGCATCCTGCACCGCATCGGTAGTAACTTCACAACTCGTTGGTGCTCAACTGAGAACAAATGCCCGACGTCGCGTACAAATGAGTAGAAAGGAACCGAAGGTATAAGCTTTAAAAAAATTAACTTGCATGATGAGGAATAAAGAAAGGGAAGTTCTCTTAACAGCCATGTAGCCTCTCGAAGATAAGTACAGATGTCCCGTACCGATCCGCAAGACTTTATCAGACAAGCTCGTGACTCGTGAGTCCTAAGTGAACCTAGTGCTCTGATACCAAGTTGTCACGATCCAAAAGCCACTATAGGTCGTGATGGAACCCAACGTCGACATTAGACAAGCCAATGATGATCTACCAACTTAATTATTTATTTTGTTATTTTTGAAATCATGAATCTTATTAGGTAGAGAGATAAATGCATTAAAATCATACATACGTACAATTTAAATAAAATATAAAGTAAATGGGTGCCAATTGTAAGCAAAACCTTAAAACAATTCTAGAACACACCAAAATTCGATGTCATAAGTGCATGAGCAACTGCTAAGAAAGACAATACCAATAAAATATCTGTCTAAAATGTAAAATAGATAGGATAACATAAATGAATATGAAGGAGACTCTGTGTACTGCGGATCGTAACATGGAATGTAGCTCACCATAAAGTCCCCGCAATAGCTGCGCCTTTGCGCTCAAAACACATCCAGAAATATATGCCTGCACAATAAGTGCAGAAGTGTAGCATGAGTACGTATATCAACGTGTATCCAGTAAGTATCTAGCCTAACTCCGGAGAAGTAGTGACGAGGGGTCAATATCAACACTTACTAATGGTATAGTAAATCAAGTAGAGTAAAAAGTAGACAAGTATGAAGCATGATAATTAAATAGTGGAAACAAATATAGGTACATGATACGATCCTCATTTGAACAGTAAAAACAAAATCCTTGAATATTGGTTATTTCCTCAAATGGAGTATATAATATGGTCCCCACTGGATAGATCATCACATCTCAAGTCAGGAAAACTCATGGATACAGTGGCTTCTTGTCAAATATTTTGCACGATTCTGCTGAGGCGAGTGGCACGATCCCATAAGAATATTTACATCATACCGCTGAGGCGAACAACCAGATCCCATAAGAGTGTGTTACAATATCCTGTCAAGGCGAACAACTCGATCCCATAAGAGTGTTGATGAGGCATTCAGCCCGATCCCATTAGAATATGAAGCTTTTAAAAGACCCTACTCACGAATATACGTGTGAGTTATGAGATTCAAGAAAAACTTTCCGATGAATACGCATACCGCAGGAGAAATCCGTAAGGGAGTACAATTTCTACGGCTAATCCAGTATCTCATCAAGTATAAAAAATAGTGAGTCCATTACTCTACACGAGTCTAGGCTCGGGTTATAATGCAAATTGAAGCAATTAAACAGGAAAGAATAACTCAAATAGTATAATTAAGGCATGGCGTGAGTGTAAGTCTACCCGAACATAATTAGGAATTCTAGCATATGCACGGACACACGTTACCTCATATGTGCATAGCTCCCACGACATGTAGCAGATAATAAATATAACACCTATGGGTTAAATTCCCCCTCACAAGGTTTAGACAGGAGACTTACCTCGCTCTGAAGTTCCATAACTAGCTCCAACGCCCCTATAACACCTCAAACCAATGCCCATCGATCCAAAACTAGTCAAACAACGACCAAATCAAAAAACATATACTCCAACACTTATAATTAATCAATTTTTAACAATTCCCAACTTTGCTCGATAAGTCAACAAAGTCAACCCTTAGGCTCACGTGCCCGGATTCCAAAATATTTCGAAGATAAACATTACCCATAACATAACAAACTCAAATATATAATTTGTTCCCAATTCTATGTCCAATTTCATGGTCAAAATCAAATAATATAATTTCTAGTTTTTCTTCAAAATTTCCACAATTTCCACCAATTTTTATGTCCAAATCCGTATATAATTCATGTATTTAACTTAGGACAAGTGGGAATCACCTACCTTGTGTTGCTTGATGAAAATTTCCTCATGAACATATTCCATTATAATGGAGAATCACATGATGCTATCTACCTCAAAGCATTTCTTTTCTCACTAAATGATGATGCAAAGCAGTGGCTAAGGAGTCTACCTATGGGTTCTATCCGTACGTGGGAAGAGATGACTATCAAGTTCCTAGACAAGTACTTCTCTGCCGCTAAGACCGAAAAAATGAGGAAGGAGATTCAAAATTTCAGTCAAGGTGAAGGAGAGACTGTGTTCGAGGCATGGTAACGGTTTAAGGAGCTTTTACCATGATGCCTACATAATGGAATGGAGCAATGGATGCAACTCCAGGACTTCTAGGATGGTTTGACTCCTCCATCGAGAATGGTACTGAATAGTGCAGTGGGAGGCCTACTGATAAAGAAAACTCTGAAAGAGATTGTCGTTCTTCTAAATGAACTATCTTAAAGCGTGGATCAATGGGATACTAATCAAGGTGATAGAAGAAGGCCAGCAAGTGTGCACCAAGTGGAATTATTTGGTTCAATACAGACCCATACTGTAGCTATGGCTAAGGACATCAAGCAGCTGATGTTGGCCCAGGTGAAGAGTCAACCATAGTCGATATGTGATATTTGTGGAAGGGACACCCAACACATGAGTGTCAAACCTCCACTACCGAGGAAGAAGTAAAAGTAGTGGGAAATTTCAGTAGAGGTAACCAAGGAGGTAATAGTTTCAACTCTATGGGATAGAGACATCCAGGCTTTTCATAGAGCTCTTCAATTGGTAGTCTAAACTCGTGTCAACAGAAAAATCCTAGAAAACCAGGGCACGTACCTCCTGGCTTTCAAAATCAACAAAGGCAACAGTACCAGCCTCCATAGCCCAAACATTTAAGTCTAGACAATCTAATTGAGGCGTTCATCATCAAATTAGATTAGAAATGTGAAACCCCGGGCATAGCCATCTAGGAACAAGGCACTGTCATCAGAAATTTAGAAAGAGAGATGGGGCAGATTGCAAACATGTTGTCAAAAAGGACCCCTGGACTCTTCCTTCAGATACTGAGAAGAACCCAAAAGAGACAATCAAACCTGTGTTTCTAAGGAGTGGCAAGACGTTAGCAAATCCTATTGCGAAACCAAAAGCTGAAAGGGTGAATAACCCAACCAAAACACCATACGAGCAGAGAATTGGTGGATCTTTAGGCACAGAGAGCACCAACAAAAAGAAAGGGGGTAAGCAAAAGCCAAATAGTGAAGTTGATGAAAGCAAACACATGCCAGTGCTTCCTTTTCCTCAGAAGATGAAGTGGGAAAAAATTAGATAAATGCTTTTGGAGATTTTTAGAGATGCTCAAGTAGTTGTATGTGAACATCCCATTCACTGAGGTGCTCACCCAGATGCCTTACTATGCCAAATTACTAAAGGAAATCATGTCTAGTAAAAGGAAACTGGAGGAAACGACAATGGTCAAATTCAATGCACGATGTAGTGCCATCCTGCAGAATAAAATTCCTAAAAAGTGTGGGGATTCTGGAAGTTTCATGATACCTTGCTCTCTGTGTGTGAGAAATTCGACAAAGCCTTGTGCGGCTCAAGTGCATCCATTAACTTAATGACATTGTCTGTTTTTAGGAAATTAGAAGGAGAGCTGGGAATTATCAAGTTTCTGCCAGTATCATTGCAACTGGTTGACCAAACTACCATTATACCAGAGGGAATAATCGAGGATAATCTGGTAAGAGTCGAAAAACTCGTATTTCCTATGGACTTCATCGTAGTAGACATGGAGGTGAATAAGAAAGTACTTCTAATTTTAGTGAGACCATTCATTTGCACTGGCAGGGCAATTCATGAGGGTCAACTCATGCTAAGAGTGGAAAACGAAAAGGTAGTTTTCCAAATGAAGAGAATTATGAAGTAACCTTGCGATGAGGCATCTGCCTACTCATGTTTCAAACTAGATGTGGTAGGAGAGTTAGCTGAAAAACAAAAGTTGGACAAACTTATGTGGGATTCATTAGAAAGATGCATTACTCAATCAAGTACAACTGAAGATAAAGACCCAAATATCAAGAAAGAGGCCGAGGCCCTAGACACTGAAAATTAAGTGGTGGATGAAGAGGAATTTAGGAAGGAAATGACTAAGCCTAGTATAGAGTTGAAAGTACTTCCAACCCATCCAAAATATGCTTTCCTTGAGGCTAAAAATTTTCTTGTGATTGATTCTATTGATTCAGCTGGAGCATGGCCGATATTTATAGAATTTTCCCTGCAATCTACATGCACAAGATTTTGTTGGAGGAAGGTAGCAAACCTGTAGTGCAGCCTCAATGAAAATTGAATAAAAACCTGGAGGAAGTGGTGCAGAAATAGATACTCAAACTGCTAGATGTTGGTATAATATTTCCTATCTCCGACAGCCCATGAATCAGCCCAGTGTAGGTTGTACCAAAAAGGGGGGGCATGACAGTAGTGAAGAATGAGGACAACGAATTAAGTCCTACCAAAACTGTCATTGGATGGAGGATATGTATAGATTACAAATGGCTAAATTAATTCATGTCCCTTTCATTGATCAGATGTTGGAGAAGGTGGCAAGGCATGGATGCTACTATTTATTAGACGTCTATTCCGGGTACAATGGAATACTCATTGCTCCTAAAGACGTCGAGAAAACCATGTTCACCTGCCCATCAGAAAGTTTTGCATACCGGAGAATGCCTTTTGGACTTTGCAATGCGCCAGCTATATTTCAAAGGTGCATGATGTCCATTTTTTAGATTTGAATGGGAAATGTTTGGAGGTGTTCATGGATGACTTCACTCTTTTTGGGGACGACATCAACTACTGTTTGAGGAATCTTAAGCTCGCATTGAAATATTATGAAGACACTGACCTAGTACTCAACTGGGAAAAGTGTCACTTCATGGTCAAGGAGAGGATAGTTTTAGGTCACAAGGTAACAGCCGAAGGCATCAAAGTCAATAGAGCTAAAGTTGATATGATTGCTAAACTCTTACCACCAACTTTAGTGAAGAGCATTAGAAGTTTTTTGGGGCATGCTGGATTTTATAAAAGGTTCATCAAGAATTTTTCCAGCATCACCAAGCTCGTAATGGCATTACTTGCCAAGGATGTGAAATTTGTGTTTAGTGTAGAGTGCCTCCGAGCATTCGAGTTGATCAAGGAAAAACTAGTGAGTGCTCCCATAATGGTGACCCCCGATTGGAGCGAACCCTTTGAAATCATATGTGATGCTAGTGATGTTGCAGTGGGGGCAGTATTGGGGTAAAGAAGATACAAAATGCTCGTATCCATCTACTATGCGAGTCAGACTTTGAATGATGCCCAGGTAAACTATGCTACCACAAAAAAAGAGTTCTTTGCAGTGGTCTTTGTCTTTGACAAGTTCAGATCATATCTAGTAGGAAACTAAGTGATAGTGCATACTAACCACTCAACATTGAAGTATCTACTGAGTAAGGAGTCAAAGTCGTATATGATGCGGTGGTTATTGTTGCTGCAAGAGTTCGATCTTGATATCAAGGATAGGAAGGGCACATAAAACCAAGTGGCTAACCATCTGTCTCGATTGGATAAACCACCCGTGGAAACTGTGGAGATAAAGGAACAATTCCCAAATGAGTGTTTTTTCCCCATTGCAATGGCCCCTAAAAGACTGTCATGGTATGCTGATATAGCCAACTTCTTGGCTAGTGGGTGGCTACCTCATCATTTGTCCTCTAACCAGAAGAGGAAGTTGCAAAGTAGGGTAAAAAGCTATTTTTGGAATGACCCTTTTTGTTTAAATTATGAGCAGATGGCATGATTCGGAGATGTGTACCAGAAGGGGAAATGGAAATCATACTCTCCCATTTTCATGACGGAGCAACTGGAGTACATTATGGAGGAAATAGGACAACAACAAAATTCATGGAAGTCGGGTTCTCCTGGTCATCCCTCTATAAGGACGCTAGAGCATATGTCGATGCATGTAACAAGTGCCAACAGACAGGTAACATTAGCAAGAGGGATGAGATGCCTCTGAACTCTATTCTAGTATGTGAGGTCTTTGTTGTTTAGGGCATCGACTTTATGGGTCCTTTCCCATCTTCCCATTCATATGAGTACATCCTAGGAGTCGTTGAACACATCTCTAAATGGGTTGAAGCAATCCTACTAGGACTAATGATGCTCGTGTGGTATATGAATTCTTGCAGAAGAACATATTCACCCGCATTGGCACACCCCAAGTCATCATCAGTGACAATGGATCACACTTTGCCAATAAACAATTTGCAGCATTGCCCTTTAAGTATGGGGTGACTCATAAAATAGGAACCCTATACCATGCTAAGGCTAGTGGGCAAGTGGAAGTAGCTAACCATGAACTTAAGAGAATTCTATAAAAAAATGTTAGTGCTTCCCAAAAAGATTGTTCAATAAAGTTAGATGAAGCTCTATGGGCATATAGAACAACGTTCAAAATGACCATAGAGAGTTCACCCTTTAAGCTAGTGTACGAAAAATAGTGTCACTTACCTGTGGAGATAGAGCATAAGGCCTATTGGAAAATTAAGTTGCTTAATCTTGATCTTAGTCTTGCAGGAAAACAAAGAATTTCATAGATGAATGAGCTGGAGGAATTCAGATTGGACGCGTATGAGAATGCGCGAATCTTCAAGGAAAAGACGAAGAAATGGCATGACCGTCCGATTAAACCAAAATAAATTCATGAAGGGGAAAAGGTCTTGCTATACAATAGTATACTTAGATTGTTCCCCGAAAAATTCAAGTCAAGATGGGCAAATCCATATGTGGTAAAACATATATCACCATATGGAGCAATTGAGATCGAAAACATGGAAGGAATAGAGAGTTTCAAGGTGAACGAGCACATGTTAAAACCTTATCTTTTTGGGGGATTTACTAAGAAATCCTCTAGCATCATAATCAATTGAGCGTCCCCGACTGAGAAGCTGACGACTATAACTCAGAACTACCTCTAACCATTTTACAAGTTTTTGTTTTTCATTCTTTGTTGGTAGTGTAAGTTAGGTTGATTTCGTTTTTCTCTTTTAGAAGTTTCACGACCCAAAATCCACTATAGGCCGTGATGGCGCCCAACGTTGCCGTTAGGCAAATCAATGGTGATTTACCAACTTAATAATTCATTTTATTATTTTTGAAATCATAACTTTTTATTAAGTAAGGAATTCAATGCATTTAAAGATCATGAATACTTAAACCATTAGTAAGATATAAAGTAAAAGATGTTAATATTGAATCGAACCATAAACAACCACTAGGATATCACAAAACCCGGTGTCACAAGTGCATGAGCATCTGCTAAAGAGTGCAATAATAATAATATATCTGTCTGGAATATGAAATAGACATGATAAATTAAATAAATACGATGGAGACTCTAAGAGATGTGGTGCGTAGCATGGAGAGCAGCTCACCATAAAGTCTCCTAAGTAGTTGCGCATACGCACCAAGATGACCATCGAATGAACCTGTCAGATCCTCCACATTTAGTGTAGAAGTGTCGCATGAGTACGTAAATTATCGCGTACCCAGTATCTAGCCTAACCTCAAAGAAGTAGTGATGATGGGTCGACATCGATACTTATTAGTAGTCCAATAAATAAAATACAGGAATCATAAATAGAAATGAAATACAACAGGGTCAAAAGAATAAGGAAACAGTAGATTTCAAAATCCATTAACATCAATTGTCAATTAAAATTCCCCCAAGGCCACATGCTATCTCAATAAATAGGAACCCTCAATTAGATATCCGATCTCATGTCATAAATAAAGTATTACGAAATTTTCAAGTTTAATTAAGAGGGTAATCTCGTGGGTACTCGGACTCTTAGAGATTTTACGCACGAATTATGCCGAAGGTGTTCGGCCCGATCCATATAGTCGTGTATATACACTGTCGAAGTCGTATAGCTCGATCCATGGATGCATCCCATAAAATATATAAATATCGCCAAGGCGTTCCGTCCGATCATACACTGTCGAGGTCGTACAGCCCGATTCATGGATGCATCCCATAATATTATGTATTTATAACTTCAAAGTAAGCCCACAAAAGAACATAAATTCTCATCAATAATTAACACTCCGCCAAATCTCTAGATAACGAAGCTCGACATAGCATAATCTTTAACTAAATTCTTACTCATTAATTCAAGAAATTTAAACTAGCAAATTGAGTTCATATAGTGCAAGTAGTAACATAATTAAGGCCTGCATCTACCCGGACATAACATCAATCCAGCTGCGTATGGACTCTCGTCACCTCGTACGTACGTAGACCCCACAACAAGTAGCATATATCAAATACATTACCTAGGGATAGTTTTTCCCTCACAGAGTTAGACAAGAGACTTACCTCACTTCAAAGTCCCAAAACTGGCTCCAACACCTCCTAAAACCTCAAACTAATGCCCATCAATTAGAAACTAGTTAAACAATGTGTAAATCAATCAAAATATACTCCAACACTCATAATTAATTAATTTATAATAATTTCCAACTCCGCTCGAAAAGTCAACAAAGTCAACCCTCGGGCCCACGTGCTCGTATTCCGAAATATTCGAAGATAAACTTTACCCATAATGCCACGAACTCAAAATGATTTATTCCTAATTCCATGTCCAATTTCGTTGTCAAAATCCAAAAATACGCTTTCTAGGTTTTTCTTCAAAAATTCAACAATTTTCACAAATTTCCATGTTAAATCCTTATAGAATCCATGAAATTAACTTACAATATGTGAGAATTACTTACTTTGCAATAGATGATGAAAATCCCCTCTTGAAGAGCTCCAAAAATCGCCCAAACCATGAGAGAGGTGGAAGAAATGAACCAAAACCCGCAATAAAACAAGTCTGCCCAGCAACTCCCTTCTTCGCGATCGCGGAAAAACCCTCGCAATCGCGAAGGCCAAAAGTCCAGCTGCCAAAAATCCTCCTTTGCGTCGAGGCAAAACCGAGGATCTCTGGGCAGAATTATAAAAATGGGGACTTCGTCCTATTTGCCATTTTTGACAAATTGGAGCTTGGGGAGAGGAGATTTTGATATATTTTCAAGGAAAACTTGAGGTAAGTCCCTTGTGATCATTTCTACTCCATAATATTGAATTATCATCGAATAATCCGACTAGATTTCATAATTTTGAGGTGTAAATCAGAGATTGAAACTTAGAAATTTGGAAAAAAGATTTATAGATTTGAGGGTCGAGTTGAGGTCGGATTTTGGTAAAATTGGTATGGGTAGACTCGTGGTTGGATGGGCTTTCGGATTTTGTAACTTTTGTCGGGTTCCAAGATGTGGGCCCCACAAGCGATGTTTGAGCCAATTTCGGGTTTTGGTTTCATCACGTGAACAATGGCTACTAATTTTAAGTCATGCACAGGGTAATTCTTTTCATGAAACTTTAATTTCAGAGACGCGTAGGCAATCACCCTACCGTCCTGCATCAATACCGCGCCATGACCAATATGTGATGCATCACAATACACGGTGTAGGATCCTAAAACTGTAGACAATACCATTACTGGGGCTGTAGTTAATGCAGTCTTGAGCTTTTGAAAGATCAACTCACACTCATCGAACCATCTAAAAAGAGCACCCTTCTAGGTCAACTTGGTCAATGGGTCTGAGATAAATGAAAATCCCTCCACAAACCGACGATAATAACCTGCCGAACCCATGAAACTCTGAATCTCTGTAGCTGAAGTAGGTGTAGACTAGTTCTGAACTACCTCAATCTTCTTAGGATCTACCTTAATGTCCTAGAAAGATAAAACATGGCCCAAAAAGGCAATCGAGTCCAACCAAAACTCACACTTAAAAAACTTGGCATATAACTGACAATCCCTCAGTGTCGTAAGTACGATCTGAAAATGCTGCTCATGCTCCTCTCGACTGCGGAAGTAAACCAAAATATCATCAATGAAGATGATCACAAATGAATCTAGATATGGATTGAACGTCTGGTTCATCAATTTCATAAAGGTTGCTGGGGAATGAGTTAAGCCAATGACATCACTAAGAACTTGTAGTGACCATACCGAGTCCGAAAAACTGTCTTAAGGACATCTAATGCCCTAATATTCAATTGATGGTAGCCAGATCTCAAATCAATCTTTGAAAACACCTTGGAACCATGTAGTTGATCAAATAAGTCATCAATCCTCGGCAACGGATACTTGTTCTTGATAGTACCTTTGTTCAACTATCGATAGTCTATACACATCCTCATCGTCCCATCCTTTTTCTTTACAAATAACACAAGTGCACCCTAAGGTGAGACACTAGGTCAAATGAATCCATTATCAAGCAATTCCTGCAACTACTCCTTCAATACTTTCAACTCAACTAGGACTAGATGGTATGGTGCGGTAGAAATAGGCTGAGTGCCCGGAACCAAGTCAATGTAGAAGTCGATATCTTTGTCATGTGGCATCCTCGGCAAATGTACAGAAAACACCTCTAAGACTGGTACTAAATCCATTAAATAAACCTCCGCACTAGGATAATAGATATAGGCCAAATATGCTAGACACCCTTTCTCGACCATACGCCGAGCTTTCACATAAGAAACGACCCTAGTAGTATAATGGCTAGGAGTCCCTCTCCACTCTAATTAAGGAAATCCCGGCATGGCTAATGTCACAGTCATGTCATGAAAGTACAAAATATCATTATAAGGTGACAACCAATCTATGTAGAAGGTCCCCTTAGATATCTTACCGGGCCTTTTGGGAAGGCCAGCTACTAAGTCTCGAATCTATCGCATTTCTTCTGTGAGTATAGCAAATGGTCCTACTATAGAAGATGATATATGGATACCCTAGTTGGTTTAGGAAGATGATCCCAACTTCCTCTTTTTGATTTTCATGGCATTGCTCTCTCTCTTTTCTTCAATGGAGCAATAGGCTTTGCCAGATCTATCTAATTGTCTTCAAGATCCTCATCAATCCCCGCAATCTAGCACAGCTCAGTGATGGAGATGGGAACACCAGTGATTAACTATCATGCTTCATATAATCCCTCAACTCACTGATAATAATTTCACCAACATTGAGCTGGATATCATCAAGAACGGAGGTGATCATTTGAGCTCTCAATATTGGTACATTCCATATATTCCCCGCAAGAGAGATGCGACTGCATGTGATGGCTATCCATATCTTGGCTTCGGCAATGAATTCTTTAGATGTGATTCCTCTCTTTTTAGCCGCCCATGGTACATCTGTACCCGGGCATAATTTGGAGACCAACCACTCGCCTAAGGCACAATCCTTTGCACGAAATGGTATCATTCATAATCCCCCTATGTTGTAGATTCGATTCACGGCTTCAACTCCACAATTCACCATCTTGGCTCATATCCTCATGATTGGATTTCTTAACTTGATGGCTGGGAGATTTGCTTAGAATTCCCTCACCTATTGCTCATTTGCTTTGCAAGGTTGAGGGGCAAAATAAGTACATCCCATGGCCTCAAGCCTCTGATAGAGCTTGGGAAGACGTTCGGGGACCTTTTCCATTATCATACCACTTTCCAAAAGCAACTTCTTCAAAATTAACTCGGCATAGTACTGTTGTCGGCCATGGGTTTCCAAAGGATTTTCATGTACGGATTTGGCAGAGTTAGAGCTCATTTTTAATTTATGGTACCTAAACAAAGTATTGGAGTAAAAATATGATATGGGTATGAAATACATTGCAAAGTGATTTGAATATGCTAAGAAAATAATTGGACAGTCGAAACCCAGCCTTAGAAAACATTTCAAGTTTTTTAGTTCAGCAGAGTTGGCCCTCTGATGTTGCAATTGTGACATTTGCTTAGCGAATGGAAAGGAAGAAGGGATGCTAGAAATCGTAATTGTGATCTAGTCTTCGCAAATGTGAAGGTTGCTAGATCTGTTGATGTTTGCAATTGCAATCTCCTCTTTGCAAATGTGAAGCTCGCAAATGTGAAAAGGTCATCGCAATTGCGATGCCATCATCCCTAGTAGCCCTTAAACTCAGAATAGTTTCAACTCTAAAAGTTTCAAACAAAGGCATACTTTTAGAGAACCCAATCAGATTTTAGGCACAAAAACATGCAAAAAAACTTCACACACAACCATGAATTGAAGAAATTTCAATGATTCAGTCAAGAATCTCATTCGGGCCTTTGATCTAACACATTACAAGCACATGGAATTACTCTCATTTTAACAAGGTTATGGGTACTCAGACCTACCCATTTTCAAGAAAATAAAGAAGCTCACATTCTCAACCAACCTCACCTAGAAATCAACACAGGATTTGAGTTCAATTTGAAGAATTTCGCATAAAAGGAAAGCTTAAACTAGAACCCTAGATTTGAGAGATTATGGGAGAAGACGAAGAAGATGAATTATAAATCATAAAGAGCATAGATATTAAGCGTTCATACCTTGATGCTTGCAAATAGGATTGAAAATGAAGGAATTTGAGAGTTGAGAGAGTGAGGAAGGAGAAAATCGTTTACTTGAAAGCCTCAAAGTTTTTTGAACTTTTATTAAATGTGCAGCAAAACCCCCATTTAAGACCCTCAGAGGTTACAATTGCGACTCCCTACTCGCAATTGTGAATGATGAAAATCAACAGAGGTCGCAATTGCGACCGGATCTTCAGTTTTGCGATAGGCCCTAAGTTCGCGAATGTGAACCTGTGTTCGCAAATGCGATACTTGAGGCATAGACCTGGCTTTTTCTCATTGCTCAATCTCCTTACTTTTTGTCCCAAACTTACTGAAACTTGGTAGATTGATCCAAAATAATAACATAAACTATTCTAAAAAGAAAAATTGAAAAATAAAATGAAAATTTCAAAAATTACGAAAACTTTGAATAACGATGGGTTGCCTCCCAAGGCCGCATTTAACGTCGCGGAAGGACACAGATCAACTTTAGAAATTTTTTCTCTCCACTTGAAAGATATAAATTGGGCACCTAACTTGGAATCAAGCTTGTGACCACGAGCGGTGGGGGTGGTAAATAGATGATCAAGCCAAACTTCAAGTTCTTCATGTTGTATTTCTTGGCTCTCTGTTGCACTATATCTTGCACAAGTCAAAACAAGATTCAACTTGTGGTTTCGCTGTTATTGACGAAAGGGAGTTGCCACCTAATATTTAAAGGTATACTAGGGTACCTATTTAATTACTAAAGGTTATATTCTTTATTGGTCTACTAACTGATGAGATTACGGGTAAGGGTTCTTGTTCTTCTAAAGGGAAGGTGTTAGACACCCCTTAAAATCTACATGAGGCAGCTCCATAGGACTTAGACTAGATTTGAGACTAATTGTTTGTACTAAGCTTTAACTAGTGTTCACAAGAGTACACCTACCATATATTAGGATATAATATTTATAAGGGAAGAGTATGGTTTAAAGACGATGAATTTAAAGAAAAGCCTTTAGGAAATTAATGTTAGTACATATATAAAATATGTGAAAGGGAAAGCTAAGTTTAAACACTTTGTTTTAAATGTGTGAAAGGGAAAGCTATGTTTAAACACTTTGTTTTCCTAAATCATGAAAGTTCATATTATTCTAATGTGATGAAAGTATTTATGAAAATGATCCTAAGATATACCTTGGTTTTAAAGTAGAAAACTATTTGAAAGCCTTTGTTTTAGGGCAGCATTACCTTAATCTTTTCGAAATAGTTGATTCTCTTTTAGAAGACTTAAACTCGCCACTCAGTTCTGGTTTTTCCTTTTGAAAGAGTGACTGCCACCTTTATTAAGCCTTTGGGCTTCAAAAATCTTTAAGGAAAAGGTTAGTAAGGCATAATGGATCGATAACAAGCTCGGGATTAGTGGTTATAGAATTTATTGATGACTAATACCTCTTTTAATCCTAGATTATTTACGTCTTGCCTAAGTTATTTTATGTGAGCTAAAAGATAAAGTAGAGCACCCAATCCAATTTATAATTGTTATATACATATGAGATAAAGCAACAAGAAATATAGCAAAGAATAATGACATAGTGCAACTGGAGAATAATGAAAACAGTAAATAAAGAAGCGAAGGGAAAGAAGTGACTCTAGGAGGTTTGGGCCTCAAAGAAGTAGGCCCAACAGTAACAGGGACGAGCAACATGGGCTATAGCTAACTATAAACCTTCTAAGACATAGCAAGGCTGGACTTGGACCTGAGTTCTTTATCATTATACATGTTCAAAAAAGAAAAGAGAACGTCATTAGAATAACAGTACTATATACATATTCATATGAACTTTGTAAGAAAATGATAAAAGTAAAGATCACTGGAACTATTTAAATACTAAGGAAAGTCATACTAATGTGGAGGTATGCCTAGTAAATAATTCACATTGAACATCTTTCGTTATCATTAAACACCAAACCCAAAGAGAGTAATAAGTGTCAATGAATTAAAGGCTAAGGAGAAATTCTACTCAAGGTTGTTGCCCACTTTGAATCCCCAACACTTCAAAGTTCCCAAGGGTCTCAAGGCCCAGGGCAATGCGTGTACCAGGGAGAGCAGCCCAACCTAGAGTTACACTCCACTCCCAAATACCTTTAACCACTAATGACTAATTCTTACCTATAGGTTTGAATGCCAATGAGGCCCTTTTAATGCAAACCAACCACTGTGACATTTCCTACCACAAAAGCATACCCCTTCTTAATAGAATAACTTAGGAAAAAACTCATAGAGACAGTATGACTATACTTCAGTGTTAAGCGAGTGAAACACATATTGAACAGGTTTAAAAGTCAAGTTCTAAACACATATGGATGCAGGAAACATTTATACTATTGTTGCGAAAGAACCAAACAACTGGAGCCACATGACTTATTGACAGATAAGGCATATAGTCTTAGAGCTGTAATAGCAAATGCTATTGTCCTAATGGATTGATCACAAGTTAGTTCAATATTAGATGTGAGCATGCACATAAATGGATAACACCACTTGAATCCTTTGGAATTCTCAATAAAGATTCAGACAATGATATGGGCAAGTTACTATACTCAATTAAGTATAGCAAAAGAGTTCTCCTATACCAGATTCAATCCAGAATGGCAGGGGAGGGAAGGACTGAGTATAGTTTCAAAACAATGTTTAGAATATTAAGTCATGAGGGATAAATAAAGGTTCATACCAGACTCCTACACATACAGAGATTTCAATCAAGATTATGACCTCACAAGACAAAATGAGTCTCGAACATTACAGGATCAGGTTATCAGTCTCATTAGGGTTAAGAATAGGGGGGGAACATCATACTTGAACAGACTTAAATCAACTGTGCAGACATAGGTTGAATACTAGACATGGTGGAATTGTACTCAGATTATAGAAAAATAGTAGGCATTCAACCATAACAGGTACAACTACACAATTACTCATAAGAGATAGACTGGTCATAACAAATATTACTGATGTGCAAAGAAGTTCATTCAAGTAGGACTGTTTGCAACTAACATTTAGACTTGGATGTAAAGCATTCTTAGAGAGGACTCAAAGGACAGATAAGGAATGAAAAGCATTTGTATGAAGAAAGGAAAGCATTTTTTATATTCAGATTTTACAATCCCTAACCAAATAATACAGGGTTACCCTATATACCTTCATATATACCCTAGAGTCATCTAACAACATCCCAAAATTAGGAATAACAAAACTCCAAAGAACATGGCATAATAAGCATGAATACTGTAACATCAACCTTAAATATAGCATAACAGAGCTCAAAGAATATGGCATGAAGAAGAGAAAAACCTAAGTATAGGATAGCAGAAGTTAGAAGGGTACACCATGTTAAACATGAAGACTATAGCAGGACCTAAATCAGAGTAACATAACTTAGGAGAATATAACATAATGAGCATGAAGATTATAACTGAACAGAACACAACATGATGAGCATGAAGATTACAATAGGACATTAAAGTAAAGTATGAAGTCTAGGTAGATGTGAGAAATCATCAAGGCAGGTTAGGCAACTTAAACACATAGGTTGTTCAGTGCACAAATTGAGGTCATTAAAGTCACACAACTACTTAATTAACACTTGCTAAATATAATAGCTTATCATAGATCATTAACAAGTCATGATGAACTAAAAATAAATAATTACATACTAAATAAATACTATAACTAAGCAGTTAATCAAGAAAACAATAGCACGTTCATGATTTTCAAATAAAGTAATTAAGAGAGAGGGGATGGAGGGGTACTGACCTCCTCTTGGGCAACAAACCAAAAATGATTTTAACTTAGTTGTATGAGAAACCAAAGTTTCAAACTTTTGAGCATTGGAGGAACTCGAAAATAAAAGAAATGGAAATTAATCAGAGAGAGAGAGAGGGAGAGCCTTAAGCTTTGAAATCTCGATAGTTTTGATAATCGTATTAGGGCTTTAGTTTCTGATAGTCTGTTAGGTCTATCTTGTTGTGTGTTAGGTGAGATCATTGAAAGACCCTTTTATAGTGCCATTAATGGCTTAGGGTTTCAAAAAAATTCAAATTTAATATGGGAAGATGACGAGTACTATATGATGCAAGCATAGGCGAGTGAAGTCAGAGTGAGCAGAGGGGAAATCATTAGGGATTTTACCTGATAAGAGAGAAACTAATCGTTGAGGCATGAGAGACCTCTGGTCAGAACCCTAATACCCATAGGTCATTGCATTTGACCTCTAGGTGTCGAATATCAGCATTGAAGCCAGCTAACGTCTCAGACTCGCTTCGATTTGAAAAGATGAAGTAAGAAATATGGCGAGTTGAAATTTTACCTTTTTGGTCTGACTTTTTCGATTAGGGCTTTGAAATTGAATGGTGAAAATGGAAGGAGTGACGAGGTCTAGGATACAGGAGAAAAATGAATGGCCATGCATGCCATGAATTTGAAAGATTCAGCAGGAATCATGGCTAGGGAAGGCAAAGGAGATGAATATCTGATGAATTCGTGACCTTGCACGAATTTGTTTAAGGTCTGGTGATTGATTTGGCTTGTGAGGTTGAGAGAAAAGAGAGAAGAATGGGAAAGAGATGCGGTTGTGCAAGAGGAAATGATTTTAGGATTTTGGGTAATTGGGGTTGGTCTTTACGTTAAAGGGTAGGAGATAAGATCTGGGCCGTTGATCTTTTAGATCAACGGTCTTGATATTTAGGGATTAAACCAATTTTTGTGGAAAATTCGGTAGCCGCTAGATATTTGTGATCCAACGATCAAGATTAAAAACTCCGAGTATTTTGAAAATTAAAGGGGAAAGTAGAGTAAAATTGTGGGTCGTCGATCTAGGAAATAAACGGCTTAGATCAGCTGTGTTTGTTATGTGAGTGTGGGAGGTCGGTGAAGTGGCACAATCTCATTGGTTCAGGGAGAGGGACGCTGATCGCAACAGTGGCTTAGAGGGTCTTTGGACTGGGTGTTGTTTCCGGATTGGGCTTGTCATTTGGGCCAAATTAATTTAAAAGATGACCATCTTGTGTTTAATTAGAGATTTGTAATTGTAGCCTTTTTTTCCTTTTAACCCCTTTAAAATTAATTTAAATAAACTTAATTATTTTCAATAAAATATATTAGAAATTATAATCATCAAATATACTAGTAATCATTATAATTAATTATTTATAAAATACCTTGTCTTCTAAATTATAACACTAATTTTGAATTTAACAATATAATTAATCAAAATTTGAGAAATAATTCATGAAAATAATTATAAAGCCTAGATGGTGTATTTTAGAAAAGAGTAGGTATATTTGTAATTACACAATGTTAATACTGAGTGATTAATTTTGAAACTAATATTTAATTAATTTTTATAAAACAGGTATTTGTTGATTGAAAATACTTTCAAAATATTTATTGTAAATATTTAAGTATGAATAAATTAATTTTAAAAGGGAGGGTCAAAATTGGTCGTCAACAGCTGCCCCTCTTTGACCGGAGACGATGAAAGAGTTTTCGGGCAAAAAATTTGAACTGAAGTCAATTTTGTCCCGACTTCTGGCATACATTGCGGGGATGGCATATGGATTTAAGGAAGATTAAAGATTGCATGTTTTTAGGGAGAGTTGAGAAAGATTTTGGGAAGATTATGAGGAAGTTGGGGCCGAATTCTGGCTTTGAATTGCTTACATACCTCGGGCTTAACGAGGATCAGGCCTCATGTAGTTTTGGAGTGAGGATTTTGAGGAAACAATGCTCGCAGGAACTGCCCCAGTATCGTATTATGACGATACGGCAAGACAGAGGATTGGACACTTATGATAGCTTGAATTTTGTGGCTTGACTTGAAGGATTTGAAGATTTGGAGTTCCACTAGTCTTTTTGTGTCTGAACCTGGGTCCTTGGCCCACTAATGAGTTTGTTGTCCCTCATAGCATTGTAGTTTGGTTTGCTGCTTAGAAAGAGTTCCACGTTGCGATATTTGTTCCTTCAAAAAAAATGAAATACATACATACCCATATATTGCAATGCAGAATATATTATGATGTAATGTAGATGCTGAAGGAATGGTGATGCATGGATGTCGGCGAGCCATTATTTGGGATCGGGATGATGGGATACCTGAACTTGACTAGCTTTGTTAGCCGGGTTATATACCATTCCGCAGCTGTCGAGGCATTGAAAAGTGTTTCCACATGTTAGGAGAGCTTGACTTGTAGAGTGTGTCTACGCTTGTTGGGAGAGATTTGCACTGAGAAAATGTCTCCGCTTGTTAGGAGAGCTTGTTTCGTAGAGTGCGTCTCCATTTGTTGGGAGAGCATTGTACTGAGAAAATATAAAATAATCTTCGCTTGGGAGTGATCGACTTAAACGGTAACCATGCCTGAAGCTGCATGAGCAAAACGTCAAAACATTCAAGGTATTGCAAAGGAAAGAAAAGCATGCCCAAGATATAGTCTTGACTGCGAAGCTAAGTTACGGCCATCGATTGGCAAAACGTCGGTGACGAGGTTTGTGACTATCTATTCTGGCCTCTGTTGCTATGGAACGGTGGTGCGGATTATTCCGTTGGCATAATGAACAGTTTGCTATATAAGGCTTCGATTGGCGAAGCTGATGTTTGATTTGTACAGGGCGCTCTAATCGATTGAGCTGACAATTTGCAATATACATGACTTCAATTAGTGAAGCCGACGGCTCGTTTGTAAAATGTGCCCTAATTGGTTGAGCGGGCAGTTTGCTATATATAGGGCTTCAATTGGTGAAGCCAGCAGTTTGTTTTGTACGAGGTGCTCCAATTGGTTGAGCATGCGGTTTGCTATGTACAGGGCTTCAATTGGTGAATCCAGCGATTCATTTTGTACGAGGTGCTCCGATTGGTTCAGCAGACGGTTTGCTATGTATAGTGTGCCTTTTTTGTATCAGTGGTTTGACTCCAAGGTACCGGCAAGGATTCAAGGATTAGCTTCAGTTGTACCCGAAAGAATTCAAGTAATGGAGTAAAGTGAGATAATCATGGGAAAGTGGCGGATCTGTCATTTTCCCCAGTGTGGTCACAGCATTTCCTTGCTTCCTGTTGACCCTGCACTTAAATAAAAATTCTTAGTGGGAGCGGGGAAGTTGGTTTGTGTTGACCACAGTGTTGGTTTTTCCCAGCCCTTGATATGGTTATGCCATGGAGTTCGGTAGGTGGAAAAAATTACTATATTTTTTGAAAAATAATTTTGAAAAGCTTTGTTTTAAGGAAAGTGTTGTTGTTTCGAATTATGACATGTTACAAAAAATTATCCACACGCGAGCGTTTTTTATTGAAAACTCTATCCTGTTGATGTCGATCTTTCACGATGCTTGACGATGCGACTGCTTGCCGCTACGACTGCATCCTAGTTAAAACTAATGCATTACAAAGGTTTTTCCTAAGGTTATGACCGAACCCTTTCAGGTTGCCTACGTATCCAAAATGGAATCAGGTATGAACGTAGTTCGTGGATGATGACAAAATATGATGAAGATGATCGAGCCAGACTCAGGCAGCCTACGTATCCAAATGGAATCAGGTCAAGACGTAGTTCGATTACAATAGATACAAAAAGGATGAGATTAAGAATGAAATGGCCGAGTCTGACTCAGACTGCCTACGTATCCAAATGGAATGAAGCTAGAATGTAGTTCAATTACAAAAGAAGACTGAATCTGATGAGGATTACCTACGTATTCCTTTCTGAGGAAATCAAGTCGGCGTAGTTCCAGAGAAACATAAAAAATGATGTTTGGATCGTCTATTACAAAAGAAAGAAGGGGGAGAAACCAACCCCACGTGGGTTGCCTACGTATCCCTCCGTGGGAAGTCAGGTTGAATATAGTTCTGTTATAGCAAAAACCTAACTCAATTTGTCTTCAAATATAGTATCTCTTGATTGCGTCTGAGTTGATGGGCTTCGTGTTGATTATTCCATCAATTTCTGCCAAGATTAGAGCTCCACCCGACAATACTCGGTGAACCACGTAATGACCTTGCCAGTTTGGTGCGCACTTTCCTTTGGTTTCCTCTTGGTGGGGAAAGATTTTATTCAGGACCAAATGCCCTGGTGTGAACTGATGAGGCTTCACCCTTATGTTAAATGCACCGACAATCCTGTTCTGATATAGCTGACCATGGCATACTGCATCCATTCTCTTCTTGTCGATGAGCATGAGTTGCTCCTGTCTGACCTGTATCCACTCTGCATCGTCCAACTTAGCCTCTTTAAAGATGGTATCTCGACCTTTGCGGGTATCACAACTTCAGTGTCATATACTAACATGTACGGTGTTGCCCCAGTGGATGTTCTCATGGTGGTCCGATAACCGGTAAGGCGAAAGATAGTTTCTTGTGCCATTGCATGTGGTTGTCCACTATCTTTCGAAGAATTCTCTTAATTTTCATGTTGGCTGCCTTGACTGCCTAATTCATTTGTGGTCTTTAGGCTGTGGAATTGCGGTGAATGATTCTAAACTTCTCGCAGATTTCTCTCATGAAGTCGTTATTGAGGTTATCGGCATTGTCAATGATGATTGATTCTAGTATCCCGAATCTGCAGACGATGTTGTTTCTGACAAAATCCGTTACAACCTTCTTTGTGACGGCCTTGTAGGTAGATGCTTCGACCCATTTAGTGAAGTAGTTGATGGATAACAATATGAAGCGATGTCTATTTGACGCAACAGGCTCTATAGGTCCGATCATATCCATGCCCCAAGCAGCAAATGGCCAAGGTGAACCCATCACATTTAACTCATTCAGTGGAACTCGGATGAAATCGTTGTGAATCTGGCATTGGTGACACGTCTGTACGTAGCGGATATTGTCGCTTTCCATAGTCATCCAAAAGTATCCAGCTCTCAAGATCTTCTTGGCTAACGTGAACCTGTTTATATGAGTTCCACACGTACCTGCATGTATTTCTTCTAATAACTTGGTTACCTCGATAGCATCTACACATCTCAACAAACCCAATTGAGGAAAAAGTGATTCGCCAACCTCCTGAGGTCTCGCTTTTGACTATTAGTAGCATTTTTCGGGTACTCTTTGGTTGCAAGGAATCTCTTGATGTGATGATACCATGGTTTTCCATATGGCTCTTCATCCACAAGGAAGCAATAGGCATGTTGATCCATGATCTCCACCACAATAAGGTCGATGTAGTTCTTGTCTGGATGCTGAATCATGGATGATAGAGTTGCAAGGGCGTCAGCGAACCCGTTCAGAATCCTAGGGACATGCTTGAACTCAATCTTCATGAACTTCTTGCATAGTTCTTTCATGCAGTGCAGGTACGGAAGGATCTTGACATTTTTGGTGGACCATTCCCCTTGGACTTGGTGTATCAATAGATCTGAATCCCATAAGACCAAAAGTTATTTTACGTTCATGTCGACTACCATTCTGATCCCAAGGATGCACGCTTCGTATTTATCTATATTATTGGTACATGTGAATCTTATGTTTGCCGATGCTGGATAGTGTTGTCTGGATTCCGAAATTAGGACTGCCCCAATTCCGATTCCTTTAAAGTTTGCTGCTCCAAAGAAAAACATTCTCCATCCAGGGTATGACTCGGCAATATCTTCTCCAGAAAATAATACTTATTCGTCGGGAAAACACGTAGTGAGCGGCTCATAATCTCTGTCCACTAGATTCTCTATGAGGTGGTCAGTTAAAGCTTGCCCCTTGATAGCCTTCTGAGTTATGTACACAATGTCAAATTCACTGAGGACAACTTTCCATTTAGCGAACTTTCCTACCGGCATCGGCTTCTGGTAGATGTACTTGAGCGGGTCGAGCCGAGATATCAGATATGTAGTGTATGCTGACATGTAATGCCTTATTTTCTGGGCGATCCAAGTCAGAGCACAACAAGTGCGTTCTATCAAAGTATATTTGGCCTCGCATGGCCTGAACTTCTTACTTAAGTAGTAGATGGCCTGCTCCTTTCTCCCAGTTTCGTCATGTTGTCCCAGCACACAACCGAAGGCGTTACCCAAGACTGACAAATATAGTAACAATGGCTTTCCGGTCTAGTAGGGATCCAGCACTGGTAGATTTGACAGATACTCCTTGGTTTTGTCTAAGTCTTTCTGACGCTCTTCTATCCTTTTTTGTGGGAGCATCCTTTTTTAGCAACTTGAAAATGGGCTCACAGATTACCATGGATTGGGCTATGAAATGACTCATGTAATTTAGTCTTCCCAGGAAACTCATCACATATTTCTTACTCTTGGGTGGTGGAAATTCCTGAATGGCCTTGATTTTTGGTGGGTCTAGTTCTATCCCTTTCCTGCTTACAATGAAGCCCAACAGGTTTCCAACAAGGACTCTGAACGCGTACTTTGCCGGATTCAATTTCAAAATGTACCTCTGCAGGTGCTCGAAAAATTTCTTCAAGTCGTCCAAGTGCTCTGAACTCTTTCGATACTTGATCATGACGGAATCCACATATACTTCGATCTCCTTATGAATTATGTCGTGAAAAGGGGTCGTCATGGCCCTCATGTAGGTGGCATTGGCGTTCTTGACACCGAACGGCATGACTCTATAGCAGTAAACTCCCCAAGGTGTGGTGAAGGCTATCTTTTCTGCGTCTTCCTCATGCATCAAGATTTGGTGGTACCTAGAGAAACAATCCCCAAACAACTACAATTCATGCTTTGCGCAATTATCGATGAGGATGTGGATATTTGGTAAAGGGAAGTCGTCCTTTGGACTAGCTTTATTGGGATCTCGGTAATCCACGCATATCCTGATCTTTCCGTCTTTCTTAGGTACTGGGACCATATTTTCCAACCAGCTAGGATAATTGGTGACCCTTACCACATTCGGCTCTATCTGCTTGGTCACTTCCTTCTTTATCCTCAGTCTTAAATCAAGTTTGAATTTTCTAGGTTTCTGCTTGACCGACGGTCTGGTAGGATCGGTGGGCAGTCGATGCGAGACAATATCAGTACTTAATCTTGGCATGTCATCATATGACCATGCAAAAACATCAATGTATTGTTGGAGAAGCTCAACCAGTTTTTCCTTCTGCTTTGCTTCTAGATAAATGTTGATTCTGGTTTCTTTCACGTCTTCTTCACTTTCAAGGTTGACCACTTCCATTTCTTCGAGGTTGGGCTTTTTATGACTCTCCAGCTATTCGATCTACTGTGGGAGATTATTTGACATCATACTCTCGGCATACTCCTCATAATCTGGGTCATTTCGATCGACGGTTTTGTTACATATCACAATCGCAGAACACAGGTTTTTATTGTTTTGATTACAAGATTCTCGGCGAACCAAAGATGGACTGGCGGTCCAATTTCGCAGCTCTTCCCCTAGTTCAGCATCCCTGATGGTCAGTGTCTTAATATTAACTCTTTCACAGCATTCTTCAATCATATTCACGAACAGCTTTCCCATCACATCAATGATATCATCTTCCGGTATTGAACTCTAGCCCAAACTTGAAACATGCTCTAGCACAAAAACCTTTTTCCCGAAGCTACCGGTATGAGCTTACCCCACTGGAGGCTGATATCATATGGTGGCCCTTCCTTTCTGCATGTTAGGTTCAATTGGCTCTATGATCCCGTCCGACCTGGCTCCTAACCTCGTTCCTAGTATGTATCCATATTTTATCATCTCCCTCATAGCCATCTTGGATCTATACGACGACTGCATTCCCAAGTTCTGTTCAGTATCTTCCATTTCGGTGGTCTGCATGATTTCCACTGCATGGAAAGCAACTCCGTCTAGCCCTTCAATAAATGGGACAACATGCTCCAAATAAGTTGACTTGCCCCATTCGCCATAGACCACGACCTCCTACCATCCCTACTCAAATTTCGTGCATTGGTGTAGAATGGATAGGACAGCCCCTGCCATGTGTATTCAGGGCCTTTCTAGCGGCAAGTTGTATGAAGAAGAGATATCCATTACTTGAAACAATATGGGAAATTCAATCGTCCCGATCTGCAAAGCCAAATAAATTTCTCCGATGACATCCTTCTATGAACCATCAAAATCCCTTACCCTCATGTGACTTTCCTTAACTTCCCTCAAATGGATTCCCAACTCCCGCATGGTAGCGAGCGAGCAAATATTGACTCCTGCCCCTGTATCGACCAGCACTCGGGACACCACTTTGTCCTCGTATTTGACAGTGATATTAAGGGCTTTATTGTGACTTACGCCTTCAACAAGAAGTTCAGCTCTTATGAAAGTGATCATATTTGCTTCGACCATTTTCCCAATTGTCGCGGCCAGTGCCTCACTGGTGGTATTTCTTGGTACACTTGCCCCACTTAGTACTTTCAACAGGGCATCCTTATGACTGTCGAAGCTAATCAGCAAGTCCATGATTGATATCTGTGCTGGAGTTTTCTTCAGCTGCACTTACACAGAGTACTATTTGGTCGACATTCTCTTCCAGAATTTGGCGGCTTCTTGGTTTGTTATGTTCCTTATTTTAATCTGCTCTCTTCCCAAGTTCCCTCAATTTGCATCTTCAGGAGAGTGTTATCTCCCAGACCTAGTCATACCATGGGCTGTGGCAGAGTCTGTCATATTGGCCTTCTGGTCGTACATCTATGGGACAGTTTTGTATTCCTGACTCTCTTCATCCCCTGTAGCAACAGCAGGTTGTCGTTGATAAGTCTAAACTGTCACCGTAGGTCTCACTTGTACTGTAATCATTGGAGCCCTTTGAGGTGGGATCCCCGCGGCCTCTGCATTTCCTATTGTGACAATCGTTCCTTTCAAATTATATTGTTCATCCAATGTGATCATGTTGACCCCTAGTTTCGGTGATTTAGCAATGGATTCGATTCACATTGGGCGGTGCCGGAGTGCACTGAATGGCTCCTCTCTTGATTAGTGTTTCAATCTTATTTTTTAGCTTAAACCAATCTTCAGTATCATGCCCAAGCATGTTGGAATAGTACACGCACCTTTTAGTTGCATCAAAATACTTGGAGGGATACTCGGGAACCCTTCCTTCTACTGGATGTATCAATCCTGATCTTCTCAATCTCTCAAACAATTGGGCCAGCAGCTCAGCAATCAGGGTATCATTTCTGGAACCCCTCTCTTTAAAATTGGGACGAGGGTGTGGTGCATAAGTGGGTCGATTTTGGTAGGTAGTGGTTTGGAGAAGAGCATATGGTCGATTTCGATTCAACACAGAGATCACTCTTGATAGGTTCGCACTGGTAAACCTGCAAAAAAATCCATCTGATTCATTCCAAGAATATGCACATCGGTGGAGGTCAGAGGCCGCTAGTGCGCAAGACAGTGAATTAACCAATTATTTCATCAGAGCCCAGGAAGGGATATATTTCAAAAAAATGATGGACAAAAATTCCCCGAGCTGGTAAAGATGGGAGATTTCTTAGAAGAAGGTATAAAATTTGGTAAAGTACAGTCCATGGGTTCACAACAAGCGACCAGCAAGGCAATCTAATCAGGGTCAATCGATAGCGAAAAGAAGAAGAAAGATGAGGTCTCAGCAGTCGTCCCTTACTATCAACCTAACCCACATCATGGAAACACTTCCTATTAACCAAACAACCATTAACCACCACCTACTTACGCTCGAGTCTATAATACCCAGCTATAATATCACCCTAACCCCAATACAACCCTCCTCGAGCCCACAATGACTCATGAAGTCCTCCGCCATATCTTTCCAGGTTCTCTAGTTTCGCGGATCCTGTCGAGTATACCAAGTGAGTGCTTCTCCTGTCAGGCTCCTAATAAATAACTTCATTCTTAGCCTCTTGTTCCTCCCCACTCTGACTAACTTGTCACAATATGCCCTCAAATGCACATGGGTATCATATGTCCCGTCAAAGATATCAAACTTTGGAGGCTTATACCCTGCTGGCATATCCACATCCGGATGGATACACAGATTGTCGTAGTCCAAACTTTCACTTCCCTGGGCGACTTGGAGGTTCTTCATTGTTTTATCAAGATTTACAGCTGCTCAGATACTGACTCCTCTTCCTTACACCTGGACTCCCTCTCCATCTCGGCATATTGGTTAATCTCATAAGGCCCCATGACCGTGACAGGCGCTGTAAAGGTAGGTTCAGAAAAAGCATATACAGGAGGAACATATCGCTCATGGACGGCGGTATATGCCACAGGTATGTGCTAGTTTGGGTGAGTGGTAAAAGTGACTCCATCACGAGGAGGGGTGTGATTTGCGTTGGTGGTGATAGGCGGATTTTGTGGTGTTTAAATGTACTGTGGTACGTAGGGAGTATGGATAGGGAGGTTTGGTGGGTTAGCGGGGGTTACTGGAGTTATGACTTAAGTGGTGGGGACTAAAGTTGGGGTGTTGTTGTTTTGGAGTGATGTGGAAAGAAAGTGGTTGGGGATTGAATGCAAAGAAGGAAAGCGAGGTGGTTGAGGGAGTGTTGTCACGGCCAGATATGCTAGTTCCCTGCTATGTTGTACTTTGTCCCTTAAAGACTCCATCTCATGGGCCATCCTGGCCACGTGTTCATCATTCCTAGTGTCATCCTTCTCTCACGATCTCCTCGGGCTATCGGCTATGACCAGAGCATGTTCAGTCGGGTTTTCTGCAGCATACATTTTTCCCTTTGATCTTAGATTATACGGTGGTTCCACCAGTTTTGTGTCGACACAAACCAACTTTATTTTTGGGGAGTAATAATAAAGTAAAAAAATAAAGAAAAAGAAAAGAAACAGGAGTCAGTTTCTTCATTTATACAAGCAGGAAATCACACAGAGTAATAAATTCACATATTAAGGCTAGCGCATTTTCCTAGGATTCGTGGGACCTCTCATTGCCGGAGATAGGCCTAAATCGTAGATGTTTGACAAATAATTAGACTTGACACATTTAGATCCGAAGCAAGTTTGTTTTCATTGATAATATTTGGATTGAGATAAGTGGTAACAAAGATTACATCATTGTTTCTGATATCCATAAATGCTCCATGGGCATAAACTTCTTGCCCTTTAGGAAAGTAAGAAAAAACTAGGGACAAGGGTACATAGTGGGAAAGAATGGGAAACCAGCCAACTTCTAGTAACCATCCCCGGAATCATTTCCCATCTCTTCTTCTTCTTCTGGCTCTTTCTCCGGATCTTCCACCAAATCTTCTTCAATATCCCCCTCGTCATCGTTGAACTCAGACCCTTCCTTTGGATCTTCCTCTGGCTCTGTCCCAGACTCTATCTGGATGCACTCCACTACCCGGTCATCGTCCTTATCAGGTGGCAACATGTGATCGATGGATCCTGGGACCACTTGACGGTGCATTGAGGTAGTCACAAGGTAATGTGGCAGAATCTCATGGTAGATCTGCAAAGTAGCCATTGCATCCTCCAGCCAGGCTATACCCTCTCTGCTTGATCGGGCTAGCTCATCTTCCTCATTGATCTAGACATAATACTCTGGAGTGCACCACGAGTTTTGATCCATCGACATTATGACCAGGTCATTCCACTCTTCTTAGAGCCTTCTTATCCTAGGAATTAGAATCTTTTCATTGTACTCATCCTCATATAGCGATGTCCTCATCCATAAAGTCATATCCTGGATCATCCCGAACTGTCTAAGAACCCGTAGAGGTGAGTATGGTTGGATTCCCTCAAGTCTGATTAGCTCAATGAAGTATTTCTGAGGAGTCCTTAAGATTGACCTCCCTCATAACCATGATGGCTTCCAGTTGACGCATTCTCCACTTAGATTAGTCAGCATTTCCCTCCACTCTTCTTGCCCATGTGAGGAGACCCTAATGTCTCATCCTCTCATTGTGGCTGCAGATCGTGTTAATGACACCCACAAAGTAGTCAATGGTGGCCTCTCGCTGGAAGAAATTTTCTGTGGCCCAGATCTGAAGTAGCAAATTACAACCCTTAAAAAAATCATACCCTCGTGCACATGCGGACAAAGCTCTCAGAATCTCAGCTAGCACCATCAGCACTAAAGTATCTTTAATATTTCCACGGAAGGTCGCAAGAACCACGAGTAATAAGTCGATGTTAATCCGACCCCTCCTCTGCGGAAGACCAATAATCCCAATAGTGCCAATGAGAAAGTGATAGGCATGAGACTCTCCCACATTGCTTAATCAGACTGAGACTCTCCCGAATACAACTCATAGCATTCATGATGTCCAAATCTATCGAATAACTGATCTAAGCTCACCCATCCATCCTCGATATTTCTCAGACCTCAACTGTTAGCCAGATCCAAATCATCGAAGAAACTGTAATCGGGCATAGTGACTGGCAGTATTGGCTTCCTTCCTATGATTGGTAGCTCCGTGAAACTAGTAACTTCTTCCAATGTCGGTAATAACTCACAGTCGGCAAACTTGAACACCACCTTAGCCGGATCCCAAAACTCTATCAGCAGACGAGTGAGAACCATGTCTCTTCAGATGTTTAGCAAAGCGGTCAGTGCCCCCAAGTGTGTCCGAATCTAATCTCCGTGTTCCCGGCGAATGTTCTTCCACCACTGCTTCAACTTGTGTAGTGCTCCCATCACCATGTTAATCTCGGGGATGTTTTGGTTTATTTCCATTTTCTAAAGTGGGTAAAGATAGGTTTTGGTGAGTGTTTGCTTTGGATCTTTAAGTGTCTCATCAGGTTTATTCATCTTTCCACAGAAGTCATGTCGTTGGGTGCATGACCCTTTGACATTAGGGTGGTTTTCCTAATTGTGTGTCGATGCCAAGGACCGACTCACCTAATGTTTATGTGATATGATCTATTTTTGCTAGAGTAGAGTGTTTCCTATTTTTGAGTTAGACTGAAGACTGCAAGAAGTTATATTAGTTGACCTGACAAAGTGATTCTCTGAAACTAGAGAAGGTTCGGAGGGGTGCAAAAGACAACCCTCGCGTGCCATTGTTTGTGATAGTGTACGGCCAAGACTCGATAAGAAGAAATGTGATGACGGTATATGTAAAGCGGTAACAAATAAGGGTGTTGCAATAATAATCATCATAATAAGCTTAAAGAGCAAATAAAGCAGTTAAGCATGTAATTGCAAATTTAACTACAGTTAAAACAATGTACAAAAAAATCTAAGTGCCAAATTCAGTCTAAGTATGCTAAGGTCAGAACCTAAGTGTGAGTCCCCAGCAGAGTCGTCATGTTGTTGCACCCTATTTTGTACTAGTCAAAACAAAATTCAACTTGTGGTTTCTCTGTTGTTGATGAAAGAGAGTCGACACCTAATATTTAAAGGTATACTAGGGTACCTATTTAATTACTAAAGGTTATATTCTTTATTGGTCTGCTAACCGGTGAGATTATGGGTAAGGGTTCTTGTTATCCTAAGGGGAACGTGTTAGACACCTCTTAAAATCTACCTTAGGTAGCTCCATAGGACTTAGACTAAATTTTGGACTAATTGTTTGTACTAAGCTTTAACTAGTGTTCACAAGAGTATAGCTTACCATATATTAGGATATAATATTTATAAGGGAAGAGTATGGTTTAAAGACAATGAATTTAAAGAAAATCCTTTAGGGAATTAATGTTAGTACATATATACATGAAAAGAACTTTGAAGGATGGAACGTTTGTATTAAATGTGTGAAAGGGAAAGCTAAGTTTAAACACTTTGTTTTCCTAAATCATGGAAGTTCATATTATTCTAATGTGATGAAAGTGTTTATGAAAATGATACTAAGATATACCTTGGTTTTGAAGTAGAAAACTGTTAGAAAGCCTTTGTTTTAGGGCAGCAGTACCTAAATCTTTTCGAAATAGTTGATTCCCTTTTAGAAGACATAAACTCGCCACTCAGTTCTGATTTTTCCTTTTGAAAGAGGGACTGCCACCTTCGTTAAGCCCTTGGGCTTCAAAATTGCTAACTAATACCTCTTTTAATCCTAGATTATTTAAGTCTTGCTTAAGTTATTTTATGAGAGCTAAAAGATAAAGTAGAGCACCAAATCTTAAATATAGCATAACAGAGCTCAAAGAATAGGCATGATGAACAGAAAAACCTAAGTATAGGATAGAAGAACTTAGAAGGGTACATCATGTTAAACATGAAGACTATAGCATGACCTAAATACAAAGTAACAGAACTTAGGAGAATATAGCATAATAAGCATGAGGATTATAACTGAACAGAACACAACATAATGAGCATGAAGAATACAATAGGACATTAGAGTAAAGTCTGAAGTCGAGGTAGATGTGAGAAATCATCAAGGTAGGTTAGGCAACTTAAACACATATACTGTTCAATGCAGAAATTGAGGTCATTAATGTCACACAGCTACTTAATTAACACTTGCTAAATACAATAGCGTATCATAAATCATCAACAAGTCACGCTGAACCAAAACTAAACAATTACAGACTGAATAAACACTATAACTAAGCAGTTAAGTAGGAAAACAATAGCACATTTATGATTTTCAAATAAAGTAATTAAAAGACAGAGGATGGAGGTGTACTGACCTCCTCTTGGGCAGCAAACCAAATAGGACTTTAACTTAACCATATGAGAAACCAAAGTTTCAAACTTTTGAGCAGTAAAGGAACTCGAAAACAAAAGAAATGGAAATTAATCAGAGAGAGAGAGAGCCTTAAGTTTTGAAATCTCGATAATTTTGATACTTGTATTAGGGTTTTAGTTTTTGTTGGTCTGTTAGGTCTATCTTGCTGTGTGTTAGGTGAGAACATTGAAAGCCCCTTTTATAGTGCCATCAATGGCTTAGGATTTCAGCAAAATTCAAAATACTGGAAGATGACGAGTACTAGATAATGCAAGCATAGGCGAGTGGCAGAGGAGAAATCATTAGGGATTTTACCTAATAGGAGAGAAATTAACCGTTGAGGCACGAGAGACCACTGGTCAGAACCATAATACCCAGAGTTCATTGCATTTGACCTCTAGGTGTCGAATATCAACCTAAATAAAAAAACCAACGAGTTGAAATTTTTCTCTTTTGGTTTGACTTTTTCGATTAGGGATTTGAAATTTAATGGTGAAAATGGAAAGAGTGACAAGGTCTGGAATACAGGAGCAAAGTAAATGGCCATACATGCCACTGATTTGAAATATCAATGGTGATTTGAGGTTTTATTTTTTGGGGGTTAGGGTTCAGATTTAGGAGTTTAAGTCTCTGATGATGAAAGAGAAAAAATTCAGCGGGAATCATGGCTAGGGAAGGCAAGGGAGATGAATATCTGATGAATTCGTGACCTGGCACGAATTTGTGCAAGGTCTTGTGATTGATTTGGCTTGTGAGGTTCAGAGAAAAGAGAGAAGAATGGGAAAGAGAGGCGGTTGTGTAGGAGGAAAATGATTTTAGGGTTTTGGGTAGTTGGGGTTGGTCTTTATGTGTAAGGGAAGGAGATAGGATCTGGGCCATTGATCTTTTAGATCAACGGTCTTGATATTTAGGTATTAAACCAATTTTTGTGGAAATTTCGGTAGGCGTTAGATGTTTGTGAACCAACGATCAAGATTAAGAACTCCGAGTATTTTAAAAATTAAAGGGAGAAGTAGAGTAAAATTGTGGGTCGTTGATCTAGAAAATAGATGGCTCAGATCCGTTGTGTTAGTTTTGTGAGTGTGGGAGGCCGGTGATGTGGAACAATCTCATTGGTTCAGGGAGAGGGACGTGGATCGCCACAGTGGCTTAGAGGGTCTTTGGACTGGGAGTTTTTTCTGGATTGGGCTTGTCATTTGGGCCAAATGAATTTGAAAGATGGCCATCTTGTGTTTAATTAGATATTTGCAATTGTAGCCTTTTTGCCTTTTAACTCCTTTAAAATTAATTTAAATAAACTTAATTATTTTCAATAAAATATATTAGAAATTATAATCATCAAATATACTAGTAATTATTATAATTAATTATTTATAAAATACCTTGCTTCTAAATTATAACACTAATTTTGAACATAACAATCCAATTAATCGGAATTTGAGAAATAATTCGTAAAATTAATTAAAAGCCTAGATGGTGTATTTTAGAAAATAGTAGGTATATTTGTAATTACACAATGCTAATATTGAGTGATTAATTCTGAAACTAATATTTAATTAATTTTTATAAATAGTTATTTGTTGATGGAAAATACTTTCAAAATATATATTGTAAATATTTAAATATGAATAAATTAATTTTAAAAGTGAGGGTATAAATTGGTCGTCAACACTCTCAATTGAGGCATGTCATTTTTTTGTCTTTTGCCTTCAAATCTCAAAATGTTCGGCGCTTGCCTTTCCTCTTCGCAATCCCGCATTGATTCGTGTAGTTCAATTCCCATATTACCACACAACTCCAATGTTGATAAATGCTTGGAATGTGACATCAAGCCTCCAAATTGCAATATTTTGGATTTTGACATCCTTTTTATCCCGGAACTAGAGTCAATTTCAACCATCTATTCCATTATGCCGGTTGACTCTAATTCTAAATTTTTTTCTTGGCATCACCAATAAGCATGGAATCGGTTGGCAGATTTTCAATTCTTGATTCAAGCTCCAAACCATTTTGGAGACTATTTTCCAAGATATCCTCTAAGGCTTTTGCTCCTTGCTTCTTTCTTCAAGTAGGCAACTTCATCATGAGTTTAAACTCTCCGTTTTGTCCATGCTCATTTTCTCCAACTTTCAAATTCCTATAAATGTCAAAACCAAAAGTAGAATTATCATAGTGGGGGTTCGGGGAAGGGAAGAACAAACAAGCATAATTACCCAAATGGCCATTTTGACCACCACGCCTATCACATATACTCCACTCATGGATTTGATATTGTGTACACAATCTACCCCGAGAGAATTTAAACAATTTTGTCACGAGTGTGGTCTTCCACAATAAGGACAAGAGTCATCAAAGTATGTGTAAGGCCCCGTAAAATTTTACCTAAAACCCGGGATATCATGGTGCCGAAGTAGGATTACACGTTGATGACTGTAGAGATTCTGCGATGTGGGCTTGCGAGCCGCGGTTCGGACTTTTTGGGTTGAACGCTGCATTGGGGAGTTCAAGAAATTTTTTTGAAAATAAAAGGCATTTCTGGGGTCCATTCTACGGTCGTAGAACTGATCTGCGAACCGTAGATCTGTCACAGACCGAGGCAGAATCTGGGCAAATTTCTGGACCAATATGCGGTCCATTATGCAGCCGCATAATAATTTAGCGGGTCGCATAACCCCTCTCAGATCCAGCACAAAACATATCCTGGAGGATAGCTCTACGGCGCATTATGCGAACGCAGAATAGGTCTGCGGACCGCAAACCGATCGCAGAGTGAGGCAAAGGTGCCCAGTTCCGGAGGGCCATTATGCGGCCCATTTTACGGACCGCAGAAGAGTTATGCGATCGCATATGCGACCGCAGATCTACATCGGGGCTTCATTTTTTCTATTTTTTGAACCCGACCCCACTCTTATAAAATAGCCTTAGGGATCTTTTTAGAAGGTTAAAACTTATATTTCTAGAGAGAGGGAGTGCCATAGAGTGAGAGGGGAAGTTCCTAAGATTATAATTCATTAATTCTTGCTCAAAGTTGAAGAATATACAAGAATAATTCACTAGGTCTTCATCCTAGAGGTAAGATTCTACTCCATAGCCCTCAATTTCGTGATTTTAACTGAAAATAGGTAATAAGCCAATCAGTTCTTGGGTGTGGGAGTTATTTATTTTACATGCATGTACCATCAAGGGTAGTGGAAAGATTGTTGAGCTCATTTGGGTAAACTTTGGGTAGTGGGATGAAAGAATCCAACATATGAGGACCTTGAAACCTTAATGCACACCTAGTATTTGATAAAATGCTCAAGTGAGCTGGAACTTTGAACTCCTTCCTAATTTGTGTTCAGTTTTTCTATATCTCTAAATAGATCAAGGTGGCTAATATTTCCAAAATATTGTAGTAATTTAAAAAGCTCGAAACAAGGTATGTTGGCTAAACTTCTCTCTTAGAATTGAATTCCCATGGTGTTCTTGAAAGTTCCGAGTTGTCCATTATAGATTGACTTTTCTGAATGAGTTTGGTGTTGAAAGATGTATATATATATATATATATATATATATATATATATATATATATATATGAATATGTTCAAAATGTGTTCCGAAATATTCTTATCATATTATGTTATTCTTCGGGAGCATGTTCAAAGTAAGAGTATGTATTAAAATATTGTGACTTCAAATCAAGACCAAATGAAAGTGAACATATCAAATTGTGTAAGAAATCATGTGTGCCTAAGACCCTAAATTGCTCAAATGTGTGCTTAAAGTCTTGAAAGGAAATCGGATGCCATGCCGCACACATGGTGGTATTGTGAGTGTATGTCTCGAGGTGAGACGGCTTAGCCGGTCGGGCTGAGATCGGACTCCGTGCTAAAACACGGTGGTGTATCGGTGCTAAATATCTCCTAACTTAAATTACTGAAACTTACTTGAAATTTACCTTTCCCCTAACTTAACACCTTGATACTGTTTGAGTCTCTTATTGATTTCATGTTTTATTCTCCGTTTACTATTACTCGTTCTATTGAGAGGGTGTTTAGTTTTACATACTAGAACTATTCCATATGTACTAACGTCCCTTTTGCTGGGGGCGTTGCATCTTTAATGGATGCATGTGGTTCCATAGCATGTGGTATTGATCAGTGATAGTAGCGCACCCTCTCCTCAACTGACTTGGTGAGCCCCACTTCATTTTGGGGTCATGTATCTCTTACCCTTTGTACATAGCATTTTGAGGTATAGCCGGGGCCTTGTTGCCAGCACTGTCATTGTACTCTTTTGTTCCTGTTAGAGGCTCTGTAGACATAGTGTGGGTTGTATATGTTTTTGGGAAGGTTAAACTAAAAATGTTGTAATCGTATCATCTATTCCACTTTAACTATGATTGTACAATGTACTGCTTTGGAGACTTGTTAATGACATAACTAATGGAAATGAATTGGTGTTATTCACATGACCTCTTACTGCCTAATTAATGAAATATATTCTTCTATTTGTTCATGGGTGAGTAGGGTTGAAGATATTGTAAAGTCTTGCTTAACTGCGGTATCTCGGTTGAGCGTCGGTCACGCTCCCCGAAGTAAGGTCGTGACAAACTTGGTATCAGAGCCTAAGGTTTTAAAGTGTCCTAGGATGTATTGGAGCCATGTCTAGTAGAGTCCCTCTTATCGATGTGTTGTCGACCACATCTATAATTAGGAGGCTACTTGGGCATTTAGGAATAATACCCTTCTTTGATGTTCTAGATCATGCGATAAAGCTGATTGTAAGATTGTTCCTCCTTTAACTCATGCATTGCTCTAATTTTCAGTATATTATATGGCACCTAGGAAGAAAGCAAGAACTGGCCAAGGAGCCAATGCCATCCCAAGAGTGGCAGTTGATCCTTTACTTGGTTATGCGGGTGAGCACCCGGGGGGTGAGAATATTCCCTCGACACTGCCTGATTCTTCTTCACCTAATCAGACTGCACATGTCCCTACACCTACTGAGGGTGCAACGATCTCTCCATCTAATATTCCAGTTCCACCTCCAGCCCCAGCTTCCGATCTCGGTGTATCTGATGGGGATCTTAGAGGAGCCATACAGATGTTGGCTCAGATAATGGCTTCCCAGGCCCAGAGATCAAATGTTGTACCCACTTATTCTAGTCAGCCAGGGGATTCCGCTAGTTACAGAGTGAACAAATTTTTCCAGTTGGACCCTCTAGTGTTCACAGTTACTGATCCTGGGAAGGACCCCCATGATTTTATTGACTATATGCACAAGGCCCTCTGAGTTATGCGTGCTTCTGAGACGGAGGGAGAGGATTTGGCATCTTACCGCCTAAAGGGGGTAGCCTATTCTTGGTTTGAAATGTGGAAGGACTCCCGTGAAGAGGGAAGCCCTCCGGCGAGGTGGGGTAAGTTTGCCGATGCTTTTATTGACCATTTATTGCCTGCTGAGACTAAGGCAGCCCGTGTCGCCGAGTTTGAGGGACTGAAGCAAAGTAGCATGAGTGTGTGGGAGTATCATATGAGGTTCGCGCGCCTGTCCAAATATGCCATCTATATGTTGCTCACTATGGAGGCTAGAGTGCGCCGGTTTGTGCAGGGCCTTAGCCCCTTGGTTATTAATAAGGCCGCTACAGCGGCCTTGAATTCTGACATGAACTATGGTAAGATGGTGGAATTTTCTCAAGCCACAGAGACCCACAAATTGAAGAATAGAATGGAGCGTGAGAGCAGCAGCAAGGCCCAGTCCGCTAGCAACTTTGGTGGTTTTCTGGTGGTGGAGGTGGTAGGTCAGCATTCAGGGGAGGGTCATCCGGGCCATCCCAGTCTTTTGCTCACGCTTCAGTCAATGCACAACTATTGGGGCCCAGTCAGTAGCAGGGGAGCCATTTTAGGCCCAGCCAGGGCAATAGGGGATCCTACTAGCAGGGTCGGTCTGGTGGAAGGTTTCAACAGCAGCGGAGGACCTCATGCCCTAGGTGCGGGAAGATGCACTTTGGGGCCTGCTTCATGGACCAGCCCATATGTTACGGGTGTGGTATGAGGGGTCACATTAAGAGGGATTATCGTTTGTCTCACCAGAGCCTGGACAGGGGTATAGCACAGCCAGCCAGTTCTGCACCTACTACATCCGCAGCATCTCCTCCAGCTCGAGGGACCCCAGCACCCGCAGGGCGTGGTGCATCTAGGGGTGGCAGACAAAGTTCGGGAGGAACCAGCCATTTCTATGCTATGAGGGGTCGCCAGAGTTCAGAGGCTTCTCCAAATATTGTCACATGTATTGACTGTCCAATCTCATGATGTGTATGCTCTTATTGATCCCGGTTCCACTTTGTCTTATGCCACTCCCTATGTTGCTATGGCATTTGGGATAGAACCGGAACAACTCCATGAGTCGTTCTCTGTATCTACTCCGGTTGGTGAATCCATTGTGGCCGTGCGAGTTTATAGGGATTGTGTTGTCACGGTGCGTGGTCGGGACACCATGGCCGATCTCATTGAATTGGGGATGGTTGATTTTGATGTAATAATGGGAATGGATTGGCTTTGTTCATGTTTTGACAAGCTTGATTGTCGAACTAGAACTGTTAGTTTTGAATTTCCAAATGAGACAGTGATTTAATAGAAGGGGGATGATGTGGTGTTGAAGCGTAGGTTTATTTCTTACCTTAAGGCCACGAAAATGATTAACAGAGGGTGTATCTACCTTTTGATCCGGGTTACTGACACCGATGCTGAGGCACCTACACTTGAGTCTATGCCTGTTGTGAATGAATTTCCGGAGGTCTTTCCGAATGAGCTCCCTGGGATCCCACTAGACATGGGGATTGATTTTGGGATTGATGTGATGTCAGGCACGCAACCTATATCTATTCAACCCTACAGAATGGTACCTGCGGAATTGAAGGAGCTAAAGGAACAATTGAAGGATTTGTTAGAGAAGGGTTTAATCCGGATGAGTGTGTCGCCTTTGGGCACACCAGTCCTATTTGTAAGAAAGAAAGATGGGTCATTGAGAATGTGAATTGACTATCGGTAGCTCAACAAAGTCACGATCAAGAATAAGTACCCACTGCCAAGGATAGATGATTTGTTCAACCAGTTACAGGGTGCTAAGTATTTCTCCAAGATTGATTTAAGATCCGGGTATCACCAATTGAAGATCAAGGAGCAGGATATTCCGAGAACAGCTTTCAGAACCCGGTATAGGCACTTTGAATTTTTGGTAATGTCTTTTGGGCTAACAAATGCCCCGACAGCTTTCATGTATCTTATGAACCAAGTCTTATAGCCTTTTCTTGAATCATTCGTTATAGTGTTTATTGATGATATCCTTGTATATTCGCGAAGTCGAGAGGACAATTCCGGTCATCTCAGGGCAGTTCTACAAACCCTATATCAGCACAAGTTGTATACGAAGTTTTTGAAATGTGAATTTTGACTTGAATCTTTCACATTCTTGGGACATGTCATCTCCAGAGAAGGAACTGAGGTTGATCCTCAGAAAATTGCAGCTGTGAAGAATTGGCCTAGACCTACTACCCCAAAAGAGATTCGCAATTTCTTAGGCCTAACAAGGTATTACAGGAAGTTTGTGAAGGGGTTCTCTACTCTTGCCTCTCTGTTGACTAAATTAACGCAGAAGGCGATTAAGTTCCAATGGTCAGATGCTTGTGAAAGCAGCTTCCAGGAGTTGAAATCAAGATTGACTACGGCACCGATGTTGACCCTACCAGAGGGTACAGATGGGTTTGTGATATATTGTGATGCTTCAAGAATCAAACTTGGGTGTGTATTAATAAAACATGGCAAGGTGATAGCTTATGCTTCTAGGCAACTAAAGAATCATGAAAAGAACTATCCAACACATGACTTAGAGCTAGCAGTGGTGGTCTTTGTGTTGAAGATTTGGCGTCATTATTTGTATGGGGTCCATGTGGATATATTCACGGACCATAAGAGCCTTCAATATATTTTCAAACAGAAGGAGTTGAGTCTGAGGCGTAGAAGATGGCTTGAGTTACTCAAGGATTACGACATTGATATCCTATATCATCCGGGGAAGGCTAATATTGTGGTGGATGCTCTTAGCCAGAAATATATGGGTAGTTTGGCTCACTTGGAGGCATATCAAAGGCCATTGGCCAAGGAGGTTCATCGAGTGTCTAGTTTGGGAGTTCGTCTTGCGGACTCTAGTGAAGGAGGGGTGATTTTCCAAAATAGGGATGAATCGTCGCTTGTGGTGGAAGTCAAGGAGAAGCAATACAATGATCCATTGTTGGTACAATTGAAGGAGGGGATTCATAAACATAAGACCATGGCCTTTTATTTTGGCATGGATGATGGAACACTAAGGTACCAAGGGCGATTATGTGTTACAAACGTGGATGGTCTCTGGGAAATAATCATGACCAAGGCTCACACTTCTAGATATTCCGGGCACCCGGGCTCTACAAAGATGTATCATGATCTTAGGGAAGTCTACTGGTAGAATAGTATAAAGAGGAATGTAGCGGACTTTGTGGCAAGATGTCCAAATTGTCAGCAAGTGAAGGCCGAGCACCAAAGGCTCGATGGGTTGGCACAGAACGTAGAAACTCCCATGTGAAAGTGGGAGATAATCAATATGGACTTTGTGGTGGGACTACCTTGCACTCCTCGCAATTTTGACTTTGGGTAATTGTGGACCGACTCACGAAATCAACACACTTCTTACCTGTTATGGCTACCGACACAGCAGAACAATATGCTCAGTTGCATATCAAGGAAATAGTCAGGTTACATGGCACTCCAGTTTCTTCTATCTCAGATCGAGGGGCACAGTTCACAGCTAATTTTTGGAAGAAGTTTCAGCAAGGTTTGGGTACTCAAGTGAATCTTAGTACAGCCTTTCACCCGCAGACTAACGGGCAGGCAGAGCGCACTATTTAGACGCTTGAGGATATATTACACGCTTGTGTTCTTGACTTCAAAGGTAGCTGGGATAATCATTTGCCGCTCATAGAGTTTGCCTACAACAATATTTATCATGATAGTATTCAGATGGCACTATTCAAGGCTTTATATGGTAGGAGATATAGATCTCCCATTGGGTGGTTCAAGATTGGGGAAGCAGAGTTGATAGGGCCAGACCTCATGCATCAGGCTATGGAAAAGGTTAAGATCATTACAAAACGGTTGAAAACTGCACAGAGTCGTCAGAAGTCTTATTCAGATGTTCGTCGTAAGGATTTGGAGTTCAGAGAAAATGATTAGGTATTCTTGAAGGTTTTCCCTATGAAGGGTATAATGTGGTTCGGTAAGAAAGGGAAATTGAGTCTGAGGTATGTCGGACCGTACACAATTATTCGGAGGATCGGTCATGTGGCTTATAGGCTAGAACTATCTCCAGAGATGTCTTTAGTGCACCCGGTGTTTAATATATCCATGTTGAAGAAGGTGGTTGGAGATCCGACGCTTATTGTTCCAGTTGAGACTATTAAGGTTAATGACGAATTGACTTATGAAGAAATTTCAGTTTCCATCCTTGATAGGCAAGCTCAAAAGTTGAGAAACAAAGAGATTGCCTCCGTGAAAGTACTATGGTGGAACCAGCAGGTTGAAGAGGCAACCTGGGGGGTCGAGGAAGAAATGAAGAAGAAATACCCTCATTTGTTTGAATAGTCATGTACTTATAAAGTTGTGTTCTATGAAAATGCTAATAGTTTACCTTCTATAAATTATGTATCATTTGTACAATTGATGTTAAGGGTGTTCCCTTTTGGTGATATCTCCTCGTAAGGCCATGGTTGTTGTTGTTTTTATGTTATGTTACGTCATTGGTTCATGTATATGTTGTTAGGGTTGGTTTCTGGGATTCTCTGATAGGTGGATAAGCCCAGTTACAGGGGAAACTCTGGCGAATATTTTGGTAATTTGGAGAGTTAGTCAAAAGTTGGAACTGCTGGTGTGTTATAGCAACTGAGTTACATTAGAATCTAATGGTGGATTTTGGCCCTCATTCAAGGACGAATGATCTTAAGCGGGGGAGGATGTAAGGCCCCGTAAAAGCTTACCTAAAACTAGGGGTTTTGTGGTGCCGAAGTAGGCTTACGCATTGATGATTGTAGAGATTCTTCGTGGTAGACATGTGAGCCGCGGTTCGGACTTTTTGGGTTGAACAGTGCGCTAGGGAGTTGAAGAAATGTTTTTGGAAATAAAAGGCATTTATGCGTTCCATTCTATGGTCGCAGAACTGATCTGAGGACCGTAGATCTGTCGCATACCGAGGCAGAAATCTGGGAAAATTTTTGGACCATTATGTGGTCCATTATGCATCCGCATAATCATTTTGACGACCACATATCCTGGAGGATAGTTCTACGACGCCTTATGCGACCGCAGAATAGGTCTGCGGACCGCAGAATAGGTCTGCGGACCGCAAACCGATCGCAGAGTGAGGCAAAGGTGCCCAGTTCCGGAGGGCCATTATGCGGCCCATTTTACGGACCGCAGAAGAGTTATGCGATCGCATATGCGACCGCAGATCTACATCGGGGCTTCATTTTTTCTATTTTTTGAACCCGACCCCACTCTTATAAAATAGCCTTAGGGATCTTTTTAGAAGGTTAAAACTTATATTTCTAGAGAGAGGGAGTGCCATAGAGTGAGAGGGGAAGTTCCTAAGCTTATCATTCATCAATTCTTGCTCAAAGTAGAAGAATTTACAAGAAGAATTCACTAGGTCTTCATCCTAGAGGTAAGATTCTACTCCATAGCCCTCAATTTCGTGATTTTAACTGAAAATAGGTAATAAGCCAAGCGATTCTTAGGTGTGGGAGTTGTTTATTTTACATGCATGTACCATCAAGGGTAGTGGAAAGATTGTTGAGCTTATTTGGGTAAATTCTGGGTAGTGGGATGAAAGAATCCACCATAAGAGGACCTTGAAACATTAATGCACACCTAGTATTTGATAAAATGCTCAAGTGAGCTGGAACTATGAACTCCTTCCTAATTTGTGTTCAATTTTTCTATATCTCTAAATAGATCGAGGTGGCTAAGATTTTTGAAATATTGTAGTAATTTAAAAGGCTCGAGGCAAGGTATGTTGACTAAACTTCTCTCTTAGAATTGAATTCCCACAATGTTCTTGAAAGTTCCGAGTTGTCCATTATGGATTGACTTTTCTGAATAAGTTTGGTGTTGAAAGATGTATATATATATATATATATATATATATATATATATATATATATATATATATATATATATATATATATATATATATATATATATATATATGTTCAAATGTGTTCCGGAATGTTCTTATCATATTATGTTTTTCTTCGGGAGCATGTTCAAAGTATGAGTATGTATTAAAATATTGTAACTTCAAGTCAAGCCCAAATGAAAGTGATCATATCAAATTGTGTAAGAAATCACATGTGCCTGAGACCCTAAATTGCTCAAATGTGTGCTTAAAGTCTTGAATAAAAATATTTATTACTGATAACCTGTGATAATGTTTGACAGTGAAATAGTGAGCATGAATTATGAAGTATGGCCAACGTGCCAAAAATGATATTGCTTTATGGCCAATGGTGCCAATAAACTTAATGACATGTAAAAGAAAAGGAAATGAGTGGAAAATATTTTTTATAATAAATGCCTTGGGAGTATCGTTTAGCCACCGACGAAGGGTAGGTCGGAATAACCTAACCCCAAAACTACACGTGTCGGTGTAGGAGTGATTGAGGGGTAAATCCCCGTGTTAATATGATGAGACTGTTTACCCTTATATGGGATGAGATTGGTGCGTGAGATGTTTCTCCTTAAATGGGATGAGATTATTGCTAGCGAGATGTGATGTGATGTCGACCCACACGGCATTGTAGTGAGACGGCTTAGCCGATAGGGCAGAGATTGGATGCCATGCCGCGCACATGGTGATATTGTGAGTATATTTATCAGGGTGAGACGGCTTAGCCGGTCGGACTGAGATCGGACTCCATGCTAAAACACGGTGGTGTATCGGTTCTAAACATCTCCCAACTTAAATTATTGAAACTTACTTGAAATTTACCTTTCCCCTAACTTGACACCTTGATACTGTTTGAGTCTCTTATTGATTTCATGTTTTATTCTTTGTTTACTGTTACTCGTTATATTGAGAGGGTGTTTAGTTTTACATACCAGTACTATTCCATATGTACTAACATCCTTTTTGCCAGGGGCACTGTATCTTTAATGGATGCAGGTGGTTCCATAGCAGGTGGTATTGATCAGTGATAGTAGCACACCCTCTCCTCAACTGACTTAGTGAGCCCCACTTCATTTCGGGGTCATGTATCTCTTACCCTTTGTACATAGTGTTTTGAGGTATACCCGGGGCCTTGTTGCCAGAACTGTCATAGCACTCTTTTGTTCCTGTTATAGGCTCCATAGACATAGTGTGGGTTGTATCTGTTTTTGGGAAGGTTAAACTAAAGATGTTGTAATCGTATCATTTGTTCCACTTTAGCATGATTGTACAATGTACTGTTTTGGAGACTTGTTAATGACGTAACTAATGGAAATGAATTGGTGTTATTCACATGACCTCTTAATATCAAATTAATGAAATGTATTCTTCTCTTTATTCATGGGTGAGTTGGGTAGAAGGTATTGTAAAGGCTTGCTTGACCGGGATATCTCGGTTGAGCGCCGATCGCGCTCCCTGAAGTCGGGGTGTGACAGTATGAACAACTACCATCCTACTAATTTTTATTATAGAATGCCATTTTCAAAAACTAAGAAAATAAATAAGAAGTCAAACAAGAAAATAAACAAAGATAAGAAAAATAACTTCACAAATATTCACAAGTTTGGACCAAAGCACGTACGCTTGCTTCTAAAACAACCTAAATGCGCCAAATTGTTCCCCAGAAGCGGCGCCAATTTTATGACGTCCAAATCCACACCTCAAAGAGTAAGCGGACACGGTCGCATGCAATATTTTATACCCAACTATGAGTCGGGGTCGAATCCTAAAAAATTAATATGTAGACGATTATGCAAGTAAGAGAATTATCGCTTATTATGCTAAGCCAAACACTAACAATGGTTTTTGGGAAACAATTTATATCTAAATACAAAAATATAAACTAACCTAAAAAGCAAGTAAAATGAACAATGGCTACAAGTATTGATACATAGCGAATTACACAAAAGTAACGATCTAATGTATTTCACGATTTGATAAATATGAGTGAGTTTATATTAATTACCTTAGATAACAATTCTCTATTAGCTTCTTTTGAAGACTTCCTAATTGAATTATCCCTAAAATAATTAAGAGATAAGAGCCCCCGAATATGACTACAAGTAGTTCTATCCTATCCCTATGTAGAATCTTTAAAATGAGGGTTAATGCCTCATGTTCTTATTAATTAATCTTTTCCAACCCTAAATTACCTTTTTCAAGATTAATTCAAAGTTAATGGCAAGTCCTAGGTTAGCTAATCTCTTTGAAAATATTATAGAACAAGAATAATTAAAGAAACAATTAAATCACTTCAAAATTAATAAAAATCATTCAATATATAACCACAAAAAGATATTTAGTCCAAACTTTAATGATGAATATTCCCATAAACAAAATTCAAATTAGAATGAATACTACACACTTGGATATTTGATATAAACCAAGGAAATAAAGAAATGAGTAAAAATGGGTAAGAAATTCTCATCCAAGTCTTCAAATCTTCAAGTCCTAAGTGCGTGCGCCCTAGCTCCAAGCTTGTTTATCTTAGTCAAAAAGACTAAAAATTAGCCAAAGATATGTTCCAAATGAGTTAGGTCGTATATGAAATGATTTGGGGCTAAGAAATGTGACTTTCTAGAACTACCCAGAACTGAAGCGCGATCTTCGCATTTGCGAATAAAGGTTTGCATTTTTGAACATGGAATCTACTGTTGACCATTGCAATTGCGACCAATGATATTTCACTGACCTTTCATAATTACAAAGAAAGGGGTCGCATTTGCGAAAGTTGACTGCCTGGTTCCCTTTGCATTTACGACCCTCACTTCGCATTTGCGATCTCTACTTTCCTTACTTGGCTCACAATTGCAGTCCATGATTTCGCATTTTTGAATATTGACTGTCATGGTTGGCTTCGCATTTGCGAGCACCTACTCCCATTTGCGACATCTGAGGCCAATTTTCAGATTTCTATATTGAGCTCTGTTTTGACTTGTTTTCACTTGATTTCATTCTTGATCACTTCTAAATCACATAAACTTGTAAAATAGAAATAACCGACATTGAATACACTATTTTATCAACCAAACGTAGAATTAAAGAAGAGATAAGTTGGTAAAATACTAACGTATCACTGCCGATAGAAGATCGGATCGTGGTCGGAATAGCAGAGCTTTACAAGAGAAAGAACCATCAGGGTATCATGATTCATCATACCCCCACTTGTTTGATTATAAATTTAATATCATCTTAGTAGAATTGATGTTGGCTATGAGGAACATTAAGGAGGATAGGTTTCCGAAACAAATCCGATCGGATCCTAGTCAAAGGGATCCTAATATATGGTGTGAGTTCCATGGAACGCATAGTCACAGGACTGGGGACTGCCGACACCTTCGTAAAGAGGTTGCAGCGTTATTGAATAATGGTCACCTTAGATAATTAATAAGTGATCGGGCCAAAAGTAGTTATGGGAAAAATCGAGACGTTGGGAGCCAGCTGAACTGGCTACAGGGTCATCTCGCTTGACGATTAACATGATCTTTGGTGGAAATGAAGTAAATGGGGTGACATTTTCAGCAGCAAAGAAGACGAAGATATCGGTAACTCATGGCAAGAGGATCCGAAAAGCTTGAGAAGATGATGACATTACCTTCACGGTAGAGGATGTTGATGGACTTCTTCTACCGCACAACGATGCTCTGGTAATATCTCTTAAAGTCTTAGATTTTAAAATTAAATGTGTGTTGATTGATCCAGGTAGTTCAGCCAATATCATACAATGGAGAGTTTTGGAGCAAGCAAAGTTAACCGGAAACATAGTTCCGACAACAAAGGTTCTGGCCTGGTTCAACCTAACAAGGAAACAGATGCAATCAAATCGACTGCAGAGGAGCTCGAACAAGTTGCCTTATTCACAGAATTTTTAGAATGGAAATTCCACGTAGGAACAGGGTTGAGACCCAAACTAAGATTAAAAATTATTGATTTTCTTAAAGTTAATGTCGATTGTTTTGCACGGTCACATTCAGATATGAAAGGTATTCCATTGAAAGTGGTTGTCCACAAGCTGAGTTTTGACCCTTACTTCCCTCCTGTAAGGCAGAAGAAATGGCCGATAGCAGAGGTCAGAAATAGGTTTGTCAAAGAAGAGGTAACCCGGTTACTGAATATAGGTTTAATTCGAGGGGTAAATTATCTCAATTGGCTAGTTAACGTAGTGGTAGTACCTAAGAAGAATAATAAATTTAGAATATGTATAGATTATAAAGATTTGAATAAGGCATGCCCTAAGGACTCTTTCCCGTTACCAAACATTGATATCAATGTTACGGCCGGGCATGAATTAATGAGCTTTATTGATGCATATTCTGGGTATAATCAAATAAGGATGCACCCTGAAGATCAAGAAAAAAACCTTTTTATCACACATTTTTGCACATACTGCAACAATATGATGCCTTTCGGGCTTAAGAATGCCGGAGCCACTTACAAGAGGCTCGTCAATAAAATGTTTGAACAACAAATTGGTAAAACAATTTAGGTATATATGAATGATATATTGGTTAATTATCTTAATGCAGGAGATCATTTGGCTCATCTAAAAGAGACATTTGATATTTTATGAAAGTATAACATGAAGCTCAATCCTGAAAAATGCACTTTCGGAGTTAGTTTCGAAAAGTTTCTAGGATTTTGGACTCTCGAAGAGGATTTGAAGTAAACCACGATAAGATCAAATCCATCAAAGATATCCCAAATCAATTGACAAGTGTGAAGGAGGTGCAAAGGTTAACCGGAAGGTTGTCGGCCCTAAGCAGATTTATATAAAGATCCTCAGAGAAATGTCATCATTTCCTTTTGCTCTTGAAAAAGAAGAATGATTTCGTGTGGACTCTGAAATGCCACAAGCATTGAAAGACTTGAAAAGGTACTTATCTAGTCCTCCACTGTTGTCAAAACTGATGGTAGGTGAGCAGTTGTTAATTTATTTAGCGGTTTCAAAAGTAGCGATAATTATTCGCACCTACGACCACAGTCGCTCATGCGCTTCTCCTCACCGCAAAAGCGAAACCGCTTCAGCGGAAAATGTTTTACTTCTGCGCCCCCAAACTGGGAATGACCAAAACTGCATCTGCGACCAAGAGCTCGCTTTTGCGAGCCCGCACCTGTGGCCAATCCCTCCGCAGGTGCGATACACCAGAAACAGACCAGCTTCAGCAGATTTACACAAGTCTAAAATGATTTAATATCGATCTGAATCACACCCAGAGCCCTCGGGACCCCGTCCGAATATACCAACAAGTTCCAAAACACGTAATGGACCTACTAGAGGCCAAAACACACATCAAACAACATAAATTCTACGGATCGCAACCCAAATTCAAGCCTATGAACTATGAACTTCAAAACTCCAAAACCAATGCCGATTCATACCAAAACAACTCCGATTGATACCAAATTTCGCACACAAGTCATAATAGACATTACGGACCTATTCCAACTTTCAGAATCGGAATCCGACACCGATATCAAAAATTCCACTCGCGGTCAAACTTCAAAAAATTTTCCAACTTTCGCCAATTTATGCTGAAACAACCTACGGACCTCCAAATCAACATTCGAACACGCTGCTAAGACCAAAATTATCATATGGTGCTATCGTTCCGGAGTGATCTTCACACAAATCAAACTACGGTCAACTCTAACAACTTAAACCTCCAACTTAGGGACTATGTGTCCCATTACACTCTGAAACTCACCTGAAACCAAAACCAACCACCCCGGAAAGTCACGTAACCACAATATAACATAGAGGGAGCATAAATTAGGAGATCATGGCTAAAATACTCAAAATGCCTGACTCGGTCGTTACATCCTCTCCCTCTTAAAACAAACATTTGTCCTCGAACGAGTATAGAGATATACCTGAAGTGGTGAAAAGATGAGGATAACGGCTACGCATACATGTTCGGTCTCCCAAGTCACTTCCTAAGCTGGCTGACCCCTCCACTGAATCTTCACTGAAGCAATATTCTTCGACCTCAACTTTCGAACATGTCTGTCCAAAAAGGCCACCGGATCCTCAACAAAAAACAAAAACTTGTCCCACTGGACTGAGCTAAAGTCTAACACATGAGATGGGTGATACTTCCGGAGCATAGAAACATAGAAACATAGAATATTGGATGAACTACAACTAGACTGGGTGGTACTGCAAGTCTGTAAGCAACCTTTCCAACCCTCTCAAGAATCTCAAAAGGTCTGATCTACCTAGGGCTCAGCTTGCCCTTCTTCCCGAATCTCATAACACCCTTCATGGGCAAAACCTGTAGCAAGACCCGCTCCCCACCATGAATGTGACGTCGCAAACCTTCCTATCCGCATAACTCTTCTGTTTAGATTGGGATGTATGAAGTCGATCCTGAATCAATTTAACCTTTTCCAAAGCAACCTGAACTAAGTTTGTACCCAATAGCCTAGCCTCGCCTGGCTCAAACTAACCTACTAGAGACCAACACCGTCTACCATACAAAGCCTCATATGGGTAAATCTGAATGCTTGACTGGTAGTTGTTGTTGTAGGAAAACTCTGTAAGAGGCAAGAACTGATCCCAAGAACCCCCAAACTCCATCACACAGGCACGAAGCATATCCTCCAATATTTGAATAGTGCGCTTGGACTGTCCATCCGCCTGAGGTGAAGTGTTGTACTCAACTCCACCTGCGTGCCTAACTCATGCTAAACGGACCTCCAGAACTGCGATGTAAACTGCGTGCCCCGGTTTGAGATGATAGATACCACTATGCCATGAAGCCTGACAATTCATGAATATAAACCTGAGCTAACTGCTCTGAAAAATAAGTAGTCACCACTGGAATGAAATGAGCTGACTTATTCAACCTATCCACAATCATCCAAACTGCATCGGACTTCCTCTAAGTCCGTGGGAGCCTAAAAACAAAATCCATAGTAATCCGCCCCATTTCCACTCTGAGATCTCTAACCTCTGAAGCAATCCACCAGGCCGCTGATGCTCATACTTCACCTACTGATAGTTTAGGCACCGAGCTACATACTCTACTATGTCCTTATTCATTCTCCTCCACCAATAATGTTGCCTTAAGTCCCGATACATCTTCGTGGCACCTGGATGAATGGAGTACCGTGAACTGTGAGCCTCCTGGAGAATCAAATCACGCAAGCCATTTACATTGGGGACACATAGCTTGCCCTGCATGGCTGCATCTGTAATACACCATCATCCCCAATAGTGACCTCTTTGGCATCGTCGTGCTGAACTATATGCTTAAGTCAAGCAGATGGGGGTCGTCATATAGACGCTCTCTGATACGATCATAAAGAGAAGATTGAGAAACCACACAAGCCAAAACTCGGCTAAGCTCAGAAACATCCAATCTAACAAACTAGTTGGCCAAGGCCTGAACATCCAAGGGTAATGGCCTCTCTGCTACCGATAGATATGCTTAGCTGCCCAAACTCTCCGCCTTGCGACTCAAGGCATCGGCCACCACATTGGCCTTCCCGGGATGATATAAATTGGTAATATCATAGTCCTTAAGCAACTCCAACCACCTCCAATGCCGCAAGTTAAGATCCTTATGTTTGAACAGATAATGAAGACTCAGGTGGTCGGTGTAGACCTCACAAGGGACACTGTAAAATTGGTGTCGCGAGATCTTCAAGGCATGAAAAATAGATGCTAATTCAAGGTCGTGGACAAGATAGGTCTTCTCATGCACCTTCAGCTATCTAGACATGTAGGCAATCACCCTACCGTCCTGCATCAACACGGCGCCAAGACCAATACGCGATGCATCATAGTATACAGTATAAGACCCCGAACTTGAAGGCAACACCAACACTGGGGTTGTAGTCAAAGATGTTTTGAGCTTTTGAAAGATCTCCTCACACTCTTCGGTCCACCAAAACGGAGCACCCTTCTGGGTCAGTCTGGTCATAGGCGCTGTAGTAGATGAGAAACCCTCTACAAATCGGTGGTAATACCCCACCAAACCAAGAAATCTCCGGATCTCTATAGCTGAAGACAGTCTGGGCCAACTCTGCACTACTTCAATCTTACTCTAATCCACCTTGATCCCCTCACTTGATACTACATGACCCAAAAAAGCCACTGAATCAGAATTCACACTTTGAAAATTTTGCATATAACTTATTTTCTCTCAAGGTCATAAGCACAGTCCTTAGGTGTTGGTTATGATCCTCCCGGCCCCGGGAGTATGCTAGAATGTCGTCAATAAACACAATGATGAATGAGTCAAGATAGGGCTGAAATGCACTGTTCATCAAGTGCATGAATGTTGCTGGGGCGTTGGTCAACCCAAAAGACATCACAAGGAACTCATAATGACCATACCGAGTCCTGAAGGTAGTCTTCGAGATATCTGGCTCCCGAATCTTCAACTGATGATAGCTTGAACGTAAGTCAATCTTAGAGAACACTCTGTCACCCTGTAGCTGATCAAATAGGTCATTAATACATGGCAATGGATACATGTTCTTCACTGTAACCTTGTTCAACTGGCGATAATCAATACATATACGCATAGAACCATTTTTCTTATTTACAAATAAGACTGGAGCACCCCAAGGCGACACACTGGGCCGAATGAAGCCTTTGTCAAGCAACTCTTGTAACTGTTTATTTAACTCTTTCAACTCTGTTGGGGCCATATGATAGGGTGGAATAGAATTAGGATGAGTTCCCGATAACAAATCAATGCCAAAATTGACATCCCTACCAGGCGCCATGCCCGGAAGATCCGCCAGAAATACATCTGGATAATCCCTCACTACAGGAACTGACTCCATGGTAGGAGTATCGACACTAACATCCCTCACGAAATCTAGGTAAGCACTACACCCCTTTACAACCATACGCTGAGCCTTTAGAAATGAGATAACCCTACTAGGAACATAATCTAAAGCACCTCTCCACTCTAGCTGGGTTATCCTGGCATAGCTAGTGTCACAGTCGTGGCGTGACAATCGAGAATAGCATGATAGGGTGACAACTAATCCATGCCCAAGATAATATCATAATCTATCATACTGAGAAACAATAGATCGGCCCGGGTCCCAAAACCACCAAGAACAACTAAACATGACCGATACACACGATCAACAATAATAGAATCTCCCACGGGTGTAGACACATAGACAGGAGAACTCAAAGAATCATGGGATACACACAAATATAGATCAAAATAAGATGACACATATGAATAAGAGGAGCTTGGATCAAATAAGACTGATGCATCTCTATGACAGACCGGAATATTACTTGTGATGACTGAGTCGGATACAATTGCCTTCGTTCTAGCAGGAAGAGCGTAATATCTAGCCTCCCTCTCTAGGGTGACCTCTAACTGTAGTACCTCCGCCTCTAGCTGGTTGTGCAGGTGGAGTGGCAACTGGTGTGGCAACCATGGACTGAGAAGCCTGAGGACCTGGGGAATACGTGAAGCCTGAGTAGTCGATAGAGGTGCACCCCTCCTAAGTCTGGGGCAATCCCTCACCATATGACAAGTGTCACCACAGTCAAAACAAGCTCTCAAAGAAAGCACCCCGTGCAGGAGGTCCACTAGACAATGGCAGTGCATAATACGGTGCATGAGGCCTAAGAGTGGCTGGAATACCACTGGAGGCTGGAAGTGGTGAATAAACAGGGCGACTCACATAGCCCTTACCATGACGAGCTTCAACTGGGGCACGGGTACCACTGTATGTGCTAGAATCTCGAGGCCTTTTGGCCTCCCTCTCCTCTCTCTCCCAATTCAACATACCTTCCAATCTCCTAGCGATCCCCACTACCTGCTGGTATCTGATGTCCATCTCCATCTCTCGATCCATGCTAAATATAATACTTGGGTTGAGCGCCTCGATAAATCGATGGACTCGCTCTCTAAGAGTAGCAACCAAGGCTGGTGCATGTCTAGCCAAATTACTAAACCGGACTGCATACTCCGACACAGTCAAATAACCCTGACGCAACTACTCAAACTCTGCACCCACACATCTCTAAGACTCTAGGGAATATACTCTATCAGGAACATATCTGAGAACTGAGTCCAAGTGAGTGAAGTTGCCTCGGCAGGACTACCCAACTCATATGCTCGCCACCACTGATAAGCCGCTCCCTTAAGCTGGAATGTAGTGAAAGCAACCCCACTAGAATCTGCAATACCCATAGTACGGAGGATACGGTGGCACTCCTCAAGAAAACCATATGTATCCTCTGACACCAAGCTACTGAAAGTAGGAGGGTGGTACTTATTGTACCTCTCGAGCCTGGGCTACTCCTCCTCAGAAACTGCTGCCCTAACCTCGGGCTGAACTGGAGCGACCAGCTGTGCTGGTAAGACCTCTAGGACCTGGTCAACCTGGACCCGCTACTCTGGGGTACGAGCGGCGAGAGTCTGTACTCCTCCCCTGGCCTGAGATGTGGCAGGAGGAAGTGGGATCAACCCTGCCTGAGATAAAGTGTCGAACATGCTCAGAAACTGGGCGAGAGTCTCCTGGAGTGCTGGTGCAGTAACAGGCATCTCAAGTGACTGCCCTCCAACTCGAGCTACTGGTGTCTCCTCTGTAGTAGCTCGTACAGGTGCTCTGGCTGTACCACATGGATGTCCTCGGTCTCTACCCCAGCCCCGGCCCCGGCCTCTCTCGGCTCTAGCAGGGGGTGCAGGTGTCTAGTCATCTGATCTGGCTATACGTGTCCTCACCATCTGTGAGAGAATAGAAAGACAGAAATTTAGAATTCGAAGTCAACAATTTTTCGCGATAAGGAATCAAAGAAGTGAAGGTTTTCCTAATAGCTCCATAGTCTCCCTAAGATAAGTACAGATGTCTCTGTACCGATCCGCGAGACTCTACTAAACCTGCTTGTGACTCATAATACCTATGGACCTAGAGCTATGATACCAACTTGTCACGGCCTCAATTTCCCTCTGTAGGATGTCGTGATGGCACCTAGTCTCTAAGACTAGGTCAGCCTAAACAATATGCGTAAATAGTAAATAAAAGCTTTGAATTTCAAAACTCCAATAATATCGTAAATAAACTGTAAACCCAATACGTACAATTCCCAAAACCTAGTGAGATATAAGTCATAAGCTCTAGATACAATACCGAACAATCCTATACAACACTGTCTATAAAAATGTAAAGAAACATGGAAGAACAGGGTAGAAGGGTACTCCGAGGCCTGCGGACGCGGGCATGTGTACCTTGAAGTCTCCAAAAGCAAGCAATTCAGCGTGCAAAAATCGAGGATGATAGGATGTACCTGGATCTGCACAAAAACACGTGCAGAAGCGTAGTATTTGTATACCACAATGGTACCCAGTAAGTGCCAAGCCTAACCTCGGTAGAGTAGTGACGAGGTCAGGTCAAAGCGCTACTGGAGATAATAAGGAATAAGACAGAGGGAATAATGGTATAATGATAATGGCAAATGAAGTGAAGCAATAAAGAATTTACGCAAAGTTAACAACACGGAATCAAAGCACTCAATACAACACAAAAGGAACACAAGGATTTTACATGTTAAGGAAACAATAACCAAACAAATACAGCAAATAAAGAAAAGATCAACAGGGCACTCCCGAGGTACCGCCTCATAGTCCCAAATCATAAAAGTAACTCAAAATCTTTCCTTATATCATTGCGTGGGCCTTTACATTTAGTTTTGAAAATTATTTTCTCGAAATAGCACCCCGCGTTTTAGTCCACCTTATCACACTGCATGGCTTCTAGTAGTTCCCCTACTAGCCACACGTATCAAGCCCACCTTATCTCACTGCATGCATTTCAACACCCAGATCTTATACCACCGCATGTGTATCAATAGTAATAACAGCACAACAGAAACCTCGTGTAAATAGTAACAACTGCACGGCAGAAACCTTGGGCAAACAACCAAACAATTCTCTCAACAATAACACGAATGCCAAAAACATAACAACTCAATAAAATGATATTTCACAACTTACACTTTGCCTCAATAGCAACCACAGCCTTTGCAACTCAACACCAAACTCAACAGCAAGATATTTCAAGGATAGAAAAATTCAAGTAAAGAATCCCACAGTTAAATAATAAATACAGAATTAAGAAAGCAAGTAATTCAACTAAACATGCAGTACAAGTTGCAAATAAGAGGTAAGACAAGTAGACATGTGAAACTAGACTAAACACGGTGGTTATAACACGCTAAAGTCACTCAATTAAAGCATGAAAAAGAAACTACGAAGGTAAAACCGAAATATCAACATTTAGCCCGTGTACGCACTTGTTACCTTGCGTACACGGCCTCCACATATCACAATTGGCACAACAATACCAAATCCTAAGAGAATTTTCCTCCACACAAAGTTAGACAAGTCACTTACCTCAAACCACGCCAAATCAATCAATTAGAAGGCCTTTCACTCAATTTTCCAACTCTGAACGACACGAATCTAGACAAAACAATTTCATACTATAAATATAACTATAGAAAACTAATGTAAACAATGAAATTATAATCTTAGCAAGGAATTGAAAAATTGCCTCAAAGAGTCGACACGGGCCCGCGTCTCGGAACACGACCAAAATTATAAAATTCGAACACCCATTTGCTATTGATTCCAACCATACATGAATTATTAAAATTTGATCCCATTTTGCCTTTCAAAACTCAAGAATTTAGTCTAAGAACTTCTACACCTTTTTCCCCAATTTTAAACTCCAAACTCAAATTAGAAGATGTAATTAACATTAGATTCATGGGATTTAGACAAAAATGATTCAAGAATCCTTACCCTAACACTTCCTATGAAAATCCCTCAAAATCTCACCTCAATTCGAGCTCTCAAAGTCCCAAAATAAAAATGAAGTAAAACCCTAAAAAATCCCTTTTTCTGCCCAGTTACGTCGCACCTGCGACCACACTGCCGCATATGTGGCTCCGTACCTGCAGAAAAACTATCGCAGGTGCGGACTTCACTTAAGTCCATAGGATCCTCTTTGCAAGCCATGGACCGCACCTGCAGGTGCGCGCTTACGACAAAACGTGTCGCACCTAAGACCACAGTCGCTCATGCGCTTCTCCTCACCGCAAAAGCGAAACTGCTTTAGCGGAAAATATTTTACTTCTAGGCCCCCAACTGGGAACGACCAAAACTGCATCTGCGACCAAGAGCTCGATTTTACGAGCCCGCACCTGTGGCCAATCCCTCCGCAGGTGCGATACACCAGAAACAGACTAGCTTCAGCAGATTTACACAAGTCTAAAATGATCTGATATCGATCCGAATCACACCCGGAGCCCTCGGGACCCCGTCCGAATATACCAACAAGTTCCAAAACACGTAACGGACCTACTAGAGGCAAAAAAACACATCAAACAACATAAATTCTACGGATCGCAACCCAAATTCAAGCCTATGAACTATGAACTTCAAAACTCCAAAACCAACGCCGATTCATACCAAAACAACTCTGGTTGATACCAAATTTCGCACACAAGTCATAATAGACATTACGGACCTATTCCAACTTTCAGAATCGGAATCCGACCCCGATATCAAAAATTCCACTCGCGGTCAAACTTCCAAAAATCTTCCAACTTTCGCCAATTTATGCCGAAACAACCTACGGTCCTCCAAATCAACATCCGAACACGCTGCTAAGACCAAAATTGTCATATGGAGCTATCGGAACCATCCAAACCTCATTCCGGAGTGATCTTCACACAAATCAAACTACGGTCAACTCTAACAACTTAAACCTCTAACTTAGGGACTATGTGTCCCATTACACTCTGAAACTCACCTGAAACCAAAACCAACCACCCCGGCAAGTCACGTAACCATAATATAACATAGAGGGAGCATAAATTAGGGGATTATGGCTAAAATACTCAAAACGCCTGACTCGGTCGTTACATCCTCTCTCTCTTAAAACAAACATTTGTCCTCGAACGAGTATAGAGATATACCTGAAGTGGTGAAAAGATGAGGATAACGGCTACGCATATCATGTTCGGTCTCCCAAGTCACCTCCTCGGCTGGCTGACCCCTCCACTGAATCTTCACTGAAGCAATGTTCTTCGACCTCAACTTTCGAACATGTCTGTCCAAAATGGCCACCGGATCCTCAACATAAAACAAAAACTTGTCCCATTAGACTGAGCTAAAGTCTAACACATGAGACAGGTGATACTTCTGGAGCATAGAAACATAGAATATTGGATGAACTACAGCTAGACTGGGTGGTAGTGCAAGTCTGTAAGCATCCTTTCCAACCCTCTCAAGAATCTCAAAAGGTCTGATCTACCTAGGGCTCAGCTTGCCCTTCTTCCCGAATCTCATAACACCCTTCATGGGCAAAACCTGTAGCAAGACCCGCTCCCCAACCATGAATGTGATGTCGCAAACCTTCCTATCTGCATAACTCTTCTGTTTAGATTGGGATGTATGAAGTCGATCCTGAATCAATTTAACCTTTTCCAAAGCAACCTGAACTAAGTTTGTACCCAATAGCCTAGCCTCGCCTGGCTCAAACTAACCCACTAGAGACCAACACCGTCTACCATACAAAGCCTCATATGGGTAAATCTGAATGCTCGACTGGTAGTTGTTGTTGTAGGCAAACTCTGTAAGAGGCAAGAACTGATCCCAAGAACCCCCAAACTCCATCACACAGGCACGAAGCATATCCTCCAATATTTGAATAGTGCGCTTGGACTGTCCATCCGCCTGAGGTGAAGTGTTGTACTCAACTCCACCTGCGTGCCTAACTCATGCTAAACGGACCTCCAGAACTGCGATGTAAACTGCGTGCCCCGGTCAGAGATGATAGATACCAGTATGCCATGAAGCCAGACAATTCACGAATATAAACCTGAGCTAACTGCTCTGAAAAATAAGTAGTCACCACTGGAATGAAATGAGCTGACTTATTCAACCTATCCACAATCATCCAAACTGCATCGGACTTCCTCTAAGTCCGTGGGAGCCTAAAAACAAAATCCATAGTAATCCGCCCCATTTCCACTCTGAGATCTCTAACCTCTGAAGCAATCCACCAGGCCTCTGATGCTCATACTTCACCTACTGATAGTTTAGGCACCGAGCTACATACTCTACTATGTCCTTATTCATTCTCCTCCACCAATAATGTTGCCTTAAGTCCCGATACATCTTCGTGGCACCTGGATGAATGGAGTACCGTGAACTGTGAGCCTCCTGGAGAATCAAATCACGCAAGCCATTTACATTGGGGACACATAGCTTGCCCTGCATGGCTGCGTCTGTAATACACCATCATCCCCAATAGTGACCTCTTTGGCATCGTCGTGCTAAACTATATGCTTAAGTCAAGCAGATGGGGGTCGTCATACTGACGCTCTCTGATACGATCATATAGAGAAGATTGAGAAACCACATAAGCCAAAACTCGGCTCAGCTCAGAAACATCCAATCTAACAAACTAGTTGGCCAAGGCCTGAACATCCAAGGGTAATGGCCTCTCTGCTACCGATAGATATGCTTAGCTGCCCAAACTCTCCGCCTTGCGACTCAAGGCATCGGCCACCACATTGGCCTTCCCGGGATGATATAAATTGGTAATATCATAGTCCTTAAGCAACTCCAACCACCTCCAATGCCGCAAGTTAAGATCCTTATGTTTGAACAGTTGATGAAGACTCAGGTGGTCGGTGTAGACCTCACAAGGGACACTGTAAAAATGCTGTCGCGAGATCTTCAAGGCATGAAAAATAGATGCTAATTCAAGGTCGTGGACAAGATAGGTCTTCTCATGCACCTTCAGCTATCTAGACATATAGGCAATCACCCTACCGTCCTGCATCAACAAGGCGCCAAGACCAATACGCGACGCATCATAGTATACAGTATAAGACCCCGAACTTGAAGGCAATACCAACACTGGGGTTGTAGTCAAAGATGTTTTGAGCTTTTGAAAGCTCTCCTCACACTCTTCGGTCCACCAAAACGGAGCACCCTTCTGGGTCAGTCTGGTCATAGGCGCTGTAGTAGATGAGAAACCCTCTACAAATCGGCGGTAATACCCCACCAAACCAAGAAAATTCCGGATCTCTATAGCTGAAGACAGTCTGGGCCAACTCTGCACTACTTCAATCTTACTTTAATCCACCTTGATCCCCTCACTTGATACTACATGACCCAAAAAAGCCACTGAATCAGAATTCACACTTTGAAAATTTTGCATATAACTTATTTTCTCTCAAGGTCATAAGCACAGTCCTTAGGTGTTGGTTATGATCCTCCCGGCCCCGGGAGTATGCTAGAATGCCGTCAATAAACACAATGATGAATGAGTCAACATAGGGCTGAAATGCACTGTTCATCAAATGCATGAATGTTGCTGGGGCGTTGGTCAACCCAAAAGACATCACAAGGAACTCATAATGACCATACCGAGTCCTGAAGGTAGTCTTCGAGATATCTGGCTCCCGAATCTTCAACTGATGATAGCTTGAACGTAAGTCAATCTTGGAGAACACTTTGTCACCCTGTAGCTGATCAAATAGGTCATTAATACATGGCAATGGATACATGTTCTTCACTATAACCTTGTTCAACTGGCGATAATCAATACATATATGCATAGAACCATTTTTCTTATTTACAAATAAGACTGGAGCACCCCAAGGCGACACACTGGGCCGAATGAAGCCTTTGTCAAGCAACTCTTGTAACTATTTATTTAACTCTTTCAACTCTGTTGGGGCCATATGATAGGGTGGAATAGAATTAGGATGAGTTCCCGATAACAAATCAATGCCAAAATTGACATCCCTACCAGGCGCCATGCCCGGAAGATCCGCCAGAAATACATCTGGATAATCCCTCACTACCGGAACTGACTCCATGGTAGGAGTATCGACAATAACATCCCTCACGAAATCTAGGTAAGCACTACACTCTTTTTCAACCATATGCTGAGACTTTAGAAATGAGATAACCCTACTAGGAACATAATCTAAAGCACCTCTCCACTCTATCTGGGTTATCCTGGCATAGCTAGTGTCACAGTCTTGGCGTGACAATCGAGAATAACATGATAGGGTGACAACTAATCCATGCCCAAGATAATATCATAATCTATCATACTGAGAAACAATAGATCGGCCCGGGTCCCAAAACCACCAAGAACAACTAAACATGACCGATACACACGATCAACAATAATAGAATCTCCCACGGGTGTAGACACATAGATAGGAGAACTCAAAGAATCACGGGATACACACAAATATAGATCAAAATAAGATGACACATATGAATAAGAGGAGCTTGGATCAAATAAGACTGATGCATCTCTATGACAGACCGGAATAATACTTGTGATGACTGAGTCGGATACAATTGCCTTCGTTCTAGCAGGAAGAGCATAATATCTAGCCTAGCCTCCCTCTCTAGGGTGACCTCTAACTGTAGTACCTCCGCCTCTAGCTGGTTGTGCAGGTGGAGTGGCAACTGGTGCGGCGACCATGGACTGAGAAGCCTGAGGACCTGGGAAATACGTAAAGCCTGAGTAGTCGATAGAGGTGCACCCCTCCTAAGTCTAGGGCAATCCCTCACCATATGACAAGTGTCACCATAGTCAAAACAAGCTCTCAAAGAAAGCACCCCGTGCAGGAGGTCCACTAGACAATGGAAGTGCATAATATGGTGCATGAGGCCTAGGAGTGGCTGGAATACCACTGGAGGCTGGAAGTGCTGAATAAACAGTGCGACTCACATAGCCCTTACCATGACGAGCTGCAACTGGGGCACGGGTACCACTGTATGTGCTAGAATCTCGAGGCCTTTTGGCCTCCCTCTCCTCTCTCTCCCAATTCAACATACCTTCCAATCTCCTAGTGATCCCCACTACCTGCTGGTATGTGATGTCCATCTCCAACTCTCGGTCCATGCTAAATATGATACTTGGGTTGAGCCCCTCGATAAATCGATGGACTCGCTCTCTAAGAGTAGCAACCAAGGCTGGTGCATGTCTAGCCAAATTACTAAACCGGACTGCATACTCCGACACGGTCAAATAACCCTGACGCAACTACTCAAACTCTGCACCCACGCATCTCTGAGACTCTAGGGAACATACTCTATCAGGAACATATCTGAGAACTGAGTCCAAGTGAATGAAGTTGCCTCGGCAGGACTACCCAACTCATATGCTCGCCACCACTGATAAGCCGCTCCCTTAAGCTGGAATGTAGTGAAAGCAACCCCACTAGAATCTGCAATACCCATAGTACGGAGGATACGGTGGCACTCCTCAAGAAAACCATGTGTATCCTCTGACACCAAGCTACTGAAAGCAGGAGGGTGGTACTTATTGTACCTCTCGAGCCTGGGCTGCTCCTCCTCGAAACTGCTGCCCTAACCTCGGGCTGAACTGGGGCGACCAGCTGTGCTGGTAAGACCTCTAGGACCTGGTCAACCTGGACCCGCTACTCTGGGGTACGAGCGGCGAGAGTCTGTGCTCCTCCCCTGGCCTGAGATATGGCAGGAGGAAGTGGGATCAACCCTGCATGAGCTAAAGTGTCGAACATGCTCAGAAACTGGGCGAGAGTCTCCTGGAGTGCTGGTGCAGTAACAGGCATCTCAAGTGACTGCCCTCCAACTCGAGCTACTGGTGTCTCCTCTATAGCAGCTCGTACAGGTGCTCTGGCTGTACCACATGGATGTCCTCGGTCTCTACCCCGGTCCCGGCCTCTCTCGGCTCTAGCAGGGGGCGCGGGTGTCTAGTCATCTGATCTGGCTGTACGTGTCCTCACCATCTGTGAGAGAATAGAAAGACGGAAATTTAGAATTCGAAGTCAACAATTTTGCGCGATAAGGAATCAAAGAAGTGAAGGTTTTCCTAATAGCTCCATAGTCTCCCTAAGATAAGTACAGACGTCTCTGTACCGATCCACGAGACTCTACTAAACCTGCTTGTGACTCATAATACCTATGGACCTAGAGCTATGATACCAACTTGTCACGGCCTCAATTTCCCTCTGTAGGATGTCGTGATGGCACCTAGTCTCTAAGACTAGGTCAGCCTAAACAATATGCGTAAATAGTAAATAAAAGCTTTGAATTTCAAAACTCCAATAATATCGTAAATAAACTGTAAACCCAATTCGTACAATTCCCAAAACCTAGTGAGATATAAGGCATAAGCTCTAGATACAATACCGAACAATCCTATACAACACTGTCAATAAAAATGTAAAGAAACATGGAAGAACAGGGTAGAAGGGTACTCTGAGGCCTGCGGACGCGGGCATGTGTACCTTGAAGTCTCCAAAAGCAAGCAATTCAGCATGCAAAAATCGAGGATGATAGGATGTACCTGGATCTGCACAAAAACACGTGCAGAAGCGTAGTATTTGTATACCACAATGGTACCCAGTAAGTGCCAAGCCTAGCCTCGGTAGAGTAGTGACGAGGTCAGGTCAAGGCGCTACTGGAGATAATAAGGAATAAGACAAAGGGAATAATGGTATAATGATAATGGCAAATGAAGTGAAGCAATAAAGAATTTACGAAAAGTTAACAACACGGAATCAAAGCACTCAATACAACACAAAAGGAACACAAGGATTTTACATGTTAAGGAAACAACAACCAAACAAATACAGCAAATAGAGAAAAGATCAACAGGGCACTCCCGAGGTACCGCCTCGTAGTCCCAAATCATAAAAGTAACTCAAAATCTTTTCTTATATCATTGTGTGGGCCTTTACATTTAGTTTTGAAAATTATTTTCTCGAAATAGCACCCCGCGTTTTAGTCCACCTTATCACACTGCATGGCTTCTAGTAGTTCCCCTACTAGCCACACGTATCAAGCCCACCTTATCTCACTGCATGCATTTCAACACCCAGATCTTATACCACCGTATGTGTATCAATAGTAATAACAGCACAATAGAAACCTCGTGTAAATAGTAACAACTGCACGGCAAAAACCTTGGGCAAACAACCAAACAATCCTCTCAACAATAACACGAATGCCAAAAACATAACAACTCAATAAAATGATATTTCACAACTTACACTTTGCCTCAATAGCAACCACGGCCTTTGCAACTCAACACCAAACTCAACAGCAAGATATTTCAAGGTTAGAAAATTTCAAGTAAAGAATCCCACAGTTAAATCATAAATACGGAATTAAGAAAACAAGTAATTCAACTAAACATGTTGTACAAGTTGCAAATAAGAGATAAGACAAGTAAACATGTAAAACTAGACTAAACACGATGGCTATAACATACTAAAGTAACTCAATAAAATCATGGGAAAAAAACTACGTAGCTAAAACCGAAATCTCAACATTTAGCCTGTATATGCACTCATCACCTTGCATACACTGCCTTCACATATCACAATTGGCACAACAATACCATATCCTAAGGGAAATTTTCCCCACACAAGGTTAGACAAGTCACTTACCTCAAACCATGCCAAATCAATCAATTAGAAGGCCTTTCCCTTAATTTTCCAACTCTGAATGGCTCTAATCTAGGCAAAACAATTTCATACAATAAATATAACTATAGGAAATTAATTTAAATAATGAAATTATGATCTTAGCAAGGATTTGAAAAATCGCCTCAAAAGGTCGAGCCGGGCCCGCGTATCGGAACCCAACCAAAATAATAAAATTCGAACACCCATTTGATATCGAGTCCAAGCATACAAGTAAAATCCGAACACCCATTTGATAGCAAGTAAAACCCTTGAAAAATCCCCTTTTCTGCACAGTTACGTCGCACCTGCGACCATACTGCCGCACCTGCGGAAAAACAATCGCAGATGCGGACTTCACTTAAGTCCACGGGATCCGCTTCTGTGAGGGAAAGGACGCACCTGTGCGTGCGCGCCTGCAACAAAACGTGTCGCATCTGCGACCACAGTCGCTCCTGCGCTTCTCCTTACCACAAAAGCGAAGCCGCTTCCACAGAAAATATTCCGCTTCTGCGCCCCCAACTGGGCACGACCAAAAATGCATCTATGACCAAGAGCATGCGTTTGCGAGTGTGCACATGCGGCCAATCCCTTCGCAAGAGCAAATACACCAGAAACAGCCCAGCTTCAGCAGATTTAGACAAGTCTAAAATGATCTGATATCGATCTGAATCACACTCGGGGCCCCCAGGACCCCGTCCGAATATACCAACAAGTTCCAAAACTCGTAACGGACCTACTCGAGGCCGAAAATCACATCAAACAACATGAATTCTACGGATAGCAACCAAAATTCAAGCCTATGAACTATGAACTTTCAAATTCCGAAACCAACGTCGATTCATACCAAACAACTTTGATTGACACCAAATTTTGCACACACGTCATAAATGAAATTATGGACCTATTTCAACTTCCGGAATCCGAATCCGAATCCAATATCAAAAAGTCCACTCCCGGTCAAACTTCCAAAAATCTTTCAACTTTCCAACTTTCGCCAATTTACGCCGAAACGACGTACGGACCTCCAAATCAACATCCGGACACGCTCGTAAGACCAAAATTACCATACGGAGCTATAGGGACCATCAAAACCCCATTCTAGAGTCATCTTCACAAAATCAAACTACGGTCAACTCTAACAACTTAAACCTCCAACTTAGGGACTATGTGTCCCATTACACTCCGAAACTCACCCAAAACCAAAACCATCCACCTCGGCAAGTCACGTAACCACAATATAACATAGAGGGAGCATAAATTAGGAGATTGGGGCTAAAATACTCAAAACGACCGGCCGGGTCGTTACAAATATATACATCAATTATTTTTGCCTGTAGAGCCTGAAGGAAGAGAATTGTCTTTAGTTTCTTTTGCAAAAAAGGTTGTTCCGCATCCGGTTCAAGGCCTTCATCCTTATCTTTTTCTTATTCAGCTTCGCCTCCAGTTTTTGAATACTCGGAGCTGGTGTTCGAAGAGCTTGAAGCAATGGGTCGAGCTGGAATATTATCGAGAGCAGTTGTCTCCAATCTATGAGCTTTGGCAATGCAAACATCTGTATTTGCAATGCCTTCTTTGGCCTCCTCCAAAGACTTCCTCCTCATGTGATATATAGCATATGTTTTCTCGAGGAGAAAAGAATCTTCTTGATCTAGGAGCGTAGCTTGGAGTTTCTCGATTTTGGATTGAAGCTTATCATTTTCAGCTCGCACTATGTTGATCCGGAAATCCAGGCCGGTATTGGTTCTCGCGTATTCACGGTTCTGATCCATTACATTTTTGAACTGCTCTTCCATTATGTCTCTCTTCTCCTCAGTAGCAGTGGCCTATTTGGTTTTGGAGCATAAGCTAGCTTCCAAGTTGTTAATTTGCTCCGTAAAATAAAATGCATGCTCAGCAGCAACAGTTATGGCATCATACAGTTCAACCCACTTGGCCTTCGCCTCCGAAAACTCTTCATGTAATTGAGCGGCTTCTTGGCAGTGGGTCATCCTTTCTTGTTGAGATTGCTCCAATCAGGCTTCAAGTTCGCCCATTTGAGCAACTTTTGCTTCCAAAATTGGGAGGCACTCGGCAAGCTAATTCCTTTCGGCAACAAGTTGATTTCATTCTGTAGTAAGCTGTTCTTTGTCCAAAATCAACTTTTGTAGGCCCTCGAAAGGAAGGAGGTTAGGCTAAAAAGGTTAAAGTTGAGGTTATGAAGGCAAAAGTTTAGCAAGGAAAAAGAAAAGAGAGAAAGATTAAATTGATACATGGGTTGAACAGTGCATGCTATTGTTTATCAGACATTCAGCGAAAAGATTATCCATCTTTCTCTAATCTTTCTCTGTGGCCAAAGGCTTCGGGTAATTGGCAACCTCCACTAGTTTGGAAAGTAGGTGCCACTCATTCAAAACTATGAGAATGACATTTAGTTTTACCACTAGGGTTTTGAGTGGGTGTCGGATAAGTGTTCCCTAGATTTCCATGGTCGGATGACCGTGGGGAAGGAACATCTTCTGCCTATTCGGTTGGGGCCAGTGGAGAGGTAGCAGTCGATGAAGAAGGTGTTGCAGTTGGTGTAGAAGTTTATGGCAAAGGAATGTCAGGGGTAGCACTCCTCTGAACGGAAGCATCGACAGGAGCCCGGAAACGAGACTCAGCAGTTTCAACTAGTTCCATTTCCGTTAAGAGTCCTTGAAGTTGTCCCAGTTAAGGTGATTGAAGCCCTCCCGGCTGAGCATCCGGTTGAGCTGATGCAGATTTTTTTCTTCTTTGAAGAAAAACCGCTTCTTCATCAAGGACCACACTGACTGGTCTAGTTGGAGCTTCTTTTGTTGACGTTTCCGCCTGGGTCCCAGCCGTAGAGGTACATTTTCTATTTGGTTTCTTGTCCTTGGGCTAGGTACTCCGGGAGGAAGCACCTTCACCGGAAGCGAGAGAGGCATCACGAACTCTCTTCTGGTTAAAGAGAATTTGTAATTATTGTTGGTCTTCCTCTGGGTCATCGGACACGTCAACAACAGGGGAAACAACAGATCCCTTCGGAAGGACTGTGTATTGCAAAAAGGGAGTCAATAAACTAGTTCTGACTCGTGTTGAAAACTAAAGAAGGAAAGAATAACTTTTACTTACCGTGGTTTTTGGCTTTCTAATTGAATCTGGGAGAAATTTCTTGCCACCCACAGGAGTTCGGTGTGGAAACGTCTAGAATATTTTGTACCCATTGAGTCAAGTTATGTACCGATGGTGGTACCCAACGGGTAGCTGGATAATGGAAAGTAAAAGTTAGTAGAAAATGGAATTTTCTTCAACGCAATAAAGAAAAAGATGTCTGAAAACTTACAAGTAAAATTTTTGGATTCGGGAATAGAAGGAGCTGACACCGGGAGAAATTCTCTGGTAGCAATGACAACAAATCGTTCCATCCAGCCACGGTCATTATCAGAATCGACACTAGTAATAATGGCATGATGGTCGCATTTTCTAAGAAAAGCATACCTCCACGAAAGATCTTTGGGGAGTAGAAGTTGATCAAATGTGCGAGGGTTAAGGATTCCCCGGCCTCGGAGCACGGTTTTTGAAGGCAAGCCACCGTACACCATACTGATGGGCCTACCTGAGCCAAGCAGATTTGGTAACGATGGCAGAATTTTGAAATTATGGGATCAATTTCTTGATCCAATCTTAAAGTAAAAGGATATGTATAAACATACATGAACCCTGGTTTGGTGAAGATGACCTTTTCCACCTCATTGGGAGTAATGATTTCGATGTTATTCCAATTGCAATCTTCTTTTACAACAGGAATATTGTTAGGGTGAATGGAAGAAGGATATATATAGACAAGCCAATTTCTGTCACTTTTGGGATTGATTGGTTCATTATATTCTGTACTTGAAAATTCAATTCTGAATGAAGTTGGGAAGGTATTATGGTGTTAATGGTAGGAGGCCCGGATTCAGCATCAACATCTTTGGATTTATTCTTTTTAAGGCCACTACCGATGAGAAAACCGAAGTTTTCGAAGACAGCGGTAGTAGAAGACATTGTGGTAAGAAGTTTAAGTAAATGGACTTACTGAGGAAGAGGGGTTTTGTAGTAGGGTTCTAAGAAAATGCGAAGAAGAAGAAGAGTTTATAAAAGTGAAAGGTAAAAGTGATGAGTAGTTGAGAAGTTTATAGACGGCAAAATTCATGGTCATGATTACCTTGAAAACTAGCGAAAATATTTGTCGAAACACGAAATTATACGTGTTCGGGTCATTAAATGCGAGAAGATGTGCGCTATTTCAAGTGTCAGAAACCGTTCAGAAGCTTTCCCGACAAGAAAAGGGGTCTTATCTACTTCCCGGTAACACAAAGTTGTCACCGAAAAGTAGGGGACTATCTGTATGGGGCAAAATTGGTTAGCGGCAGGTGGATGAATGACGAGATGACATGTGAAACTGAAGACATGTAAGATATGAGTCAATAAATAGTTGGCACCGGATACAAGTACGTGACCAGTGTTGAGTAAGTTCTGAAGGCATTGGAACTAAGAACGAAGATTTGAAAGGATGAGATAGGTTAGAAAAGGCAGCATTCGGTGAGCAGTCATTACAAAGAATCTTAGTACTAACGTTCGACCTTTATGCAACCATCAATAGGCATTTTATTCTCATTCAAGAAGAGCTTGATTTGGGGATCTTGTCTCCTTGAATAGAGCTATAAATAGAAAAATGTGTATCCATAGTTAAACACGAAAAATCATACATATACTCAAATGAAAAAATTTGCTCTTACTTTATAAAATTATCCTCTTTCTTTTGCTCTTAACTCTGTTCATATCACTGCTTCCGCAAAAGCTAGATACACAGCCACACTTGTATTTCCTTCAAGTTATTTTAATAATCTAATTTTTGTTCTTATTATTTTCATATTCTTGGGTCAAATAAATTCACGTGTCCATAAAGTACGTTACAAATTTAATTGTATCGTTTTAAAGATAAACATTTACATGTGTGCCAAAATATTTAACGAGCATTGAGTGCTGACCTTACTTGAACAAGATATGTTCTATAGGCTCTTCCCACTATATTCATAAATTCTAAGAAAATAGAAGGCCAAACCCATAAGCCGCCCCTTTAAGTTAGCTTCGCTTTTCATTTTGGCACCTCTACTCAGATCTTTTTCCATTTTTACACTCCAACTCCTTACCTCATGTGCCATTTAAACACAAAATACTGACCTGTCACATTGAGTGAGCCTCGTAACCCAGGTCACGCGTGAGGCCTCTAGGAGGGTAAAATCACTCCCATTTTCACGGTATTAAATTTTACCGTTCGAGTCCATTTTATACCCGATTTTTCCCTACCCTTTCTCCATTATCAGATGTTAAAAAAGCCCTAATTCTCAAAAAGCTCAATCTCCATGAATATTCAAAGGCTGCTTTTTTCTTTTCTGCAGTTTGTCGAAGCTTTAGTCTAAATTAATAAGAAAGTGAACCCTATTGTCCTAATTTGTTAGTTGATTCACATTCTTCCCTGATTTTTAACTCAAACTCCATAGCCCTAATTTGTTAGTTACTTCTTCTTCTTCCCTGATTTTTAACTCGAACTCCATAGCTATTGTAGCCATATCGGAAAGAGCAGAGAGTTCTCAAAATTGATTGGATATCTGTTGTTGTGTTTTTGCATCAAAAACAGCCAGATTAATATCTGATGAAGTCACATAAGCGACTGGACTCCGAAAAGGAGCTTCAAGAGGTTCCAACCTAGCCTTAACGCAGAAAGGAAAAGAGGTCACCAAAAGTCGAAAACAAAACAACACCAAACTGATCATGTAACCCCAACAACAGAAATGATAAATATAGCATAGAGAGAGTCAAGAAAATCAATTACCCATATAGTAAAATAATGGCTAATCAGTGGTAAAATTCGGCATAGTCAAACGACGAGCACAGGCAAAACAGTTTAGAGGGTGTATGGATGGGCTTTTAAGCTGGTCAAATCAACTTTTAATCTCTTTTTAGCTTTTTTCAGTGTTTGGCAAAGTTAAAAAGTGCTTAAAATAAGTTAAAATCGCTTAAAACAAGCCAAAAACAATAAGTTGGACAACCCAACTTATTGTGTTTTGGCTTAAAAGCTATTTCTGCTGAAAACCCACTTTTTTTAAGTCAATCCAAACGGGCTCTTAATTTTATCGGGTACTGGTTATTTTTCACAGGCACGGGTTCGTATTTTCTGGTAGGGAATTACGGGATAATAAATCCAATTGGCAGTAAATAACTCGTTAGCTTTACACGTTGGCAGTGGTTATGAACACGCGCCTGAGTTATAAGCACAGGTCAGTATTTTGTGTTTAAATGACACATGAGGTAAGGGATTGGAGTGTCAAAATGGAAAAGGTCTGAGTAGGGATGCCAAAATAAAAAAACGAAGCCAACTTAAAGGGGCCACTTATAGGTTTATCAAATCTGGTTAATAAATCATGATCATCAGACTAGAGCGTTATTAACAGAAGGCCATGGAGCCGTAAAGATCGTTCTAAAAAATGAAGTAGCAAGATCAGTAGCGTACATAAAATTAATTAGCGTGAGCAGTATCGATCAATTGTTACATGAATTCAATTTGAACACGAGTTTGAACAAAAACAGTTTACATATTATACATAAATAAATTATTTTTTAAGAAAACTATAAGTGAAATATTTCGACAAACTAGTGCTAGATTACACTCATGAGATAAAGCTAAGTCTCTTTCTCTGACAATGGCATATAATGATATTGGCAAGAGTCTCATTCATATTTGGTTGGATACTTAAATTCCTCGGTTCATCTTATGTTTTAGGTGGAATAGCATCTTTTTTCTAGCTATCCTTCATTCAAGCATGGGACAAGCATTATAAAGATTGAGTATGTTCAACATGTGTGGATTTGAATCTTATAATCCTCTAATATAATTAAAAAATTAATGAAAAAAAAAACGAAAAGAAAGGGGAAGATCAGTAATTTGTTTCCAATATATTGGACGTTTACGACTCCTTAATTAGGTTTAAGTTACAGCCCCACCATTTAGTCCTAAAGGCAGATAAAGTCAAATGTGAAGAAGTTGGACTCACTGGCGATGTAGTAAGAGGCGGCAAATAGTTACCTAAGTGGGACATAGTTCTGGAATCAAGTCCCACATCCCAGCAAAATAGACACTCCTTTACTTGGGAGCCAATTTTGAATAATATCAAAAGGGGATTCAACTGCTATATAAGAGTACAAACAAAATAAAAACTATTTCCAAGGACAAGAGAATGACGATGTTATATATCTATATTACTATAATTAATATCATAATGCAGAGAATTTTAAACGACAATTAAATTTAGTTTATATTTGATTTCCCATGAAGTAGTCAAAACTCGGCCTTATAAGCTCTTAGGTAGATATTTCATCTGCTCCTTTAAGTCTTGACCATTTGATACAAGTGTGGAGAATTGTATGTTATATGTTCATAAAATAATTCGATAATTAAGTGAGTCAGGTTGTATTAAAATGTTAAATCACGGGTGAATTATAAATTACTATTCTTCAGATTATATTTTACTCTAATGTGGGGTAATACGATGAGTTGCTTAAGGTGAAAATTTAATATATATAGAGAGAGAGAGAATTGGTGTTCTAGGATTTAATTTTTTTTCTTCAAAAAGGATAGTCTGCACAGACTACAATAACTCAGAGATGAAGTGACTAAACAATTGGAGTTGGCCTCCTTAATGAAATAAATACCCATCCAAAAACCGTCTTCAGAAATATGCACTTGAGATAATTAATTGCAGTAATATACAGGGGCAACTTTACCCCAAATAATACTTTCTGCTGTTTCTTTACCCCTTAACGATAAACTCTTAATTGTCATTAAATTGAAATTAGTAATTCGACTCATGAACATAAAATCTGTTATTGAACAATAACTATTGCTTCATACTTAATTAACAATATAGTACGATAATGACCATCACTTCGAATGTCAAATGGGAAATAAGAAGAATTATCTCCTTCTAGTTTTGAAATTCATTACCCCAAAACAATGTATTGTGAGAACTTTCCATTTGCCCTAGCGCCACATACTTTCCGAAATAATTTTTAATTAATAAGATATTTCTTTTCACAATGTTTTTCTATAAATTATATTCAACTCCAAAACAACTTGTTCATATCAACAACAACAAAATATTCAGTGTATTCTCACAAGTGGGGTCTAGGGAGGGTAATATGTACGCAAACCTTACTTCTACTTCGTAAAGATAGAGAAATTGCTTCCGGTAGATCCTTGGCTCAATAAAAGCAAAATCATAGCAGTTATGATAAAGAACTACGAAAAGAGAAATAGTAAAAACAGCCAAAAAAATAAAGTCGAAGTAAAGGAAACATCAGGTACAAATAGTGATCTAAAAATAGAAAATACGAGGATAACACTAATACTACAATTATGTCATGTGTGATCACATCTCCCCAATACTTCTTTGGTCTACTTCTACCTCGCTTCCCAATACCTTTTCCACCACACAGACCACTCTCACCTTATCCCAAAATATCTTCATTCCTAATCATATCTCTCATAGTATGTCCACACATTCATCTCAACCTCCTCATTTTCGCAACTTTTAACTTCTGAACACGTTGATATCCGTGGATAATAATCACTTAAAATGATAATTATATTAGTATATTAAAAACACACTAAATTATGGTATTATATAGTAAAAGAAATTTCAATACTATATATATAATGGATATATGATTCTATTAACATATAGTCCAAGCTATACTCCGGTTTTTTTAAACATGGTTTAAATATTTATCTCAGCTGCATGTGCTGATTTTTTCCCATTTTTAAGAACTTTCTCAAGCGCTAATTTATTTAGAGTTTTCCTACACTATTATTAATTCTCCTCTTGCTCTTCTAGATCATTGTCATGTGAAAAGTTACTACTAGTATACGTAACAAAGTATCTTAATTCGAAATTAAGTTTAACTGCATAGCAATTGAGTTAACATAAATTTGTAAGTTCACGCATGTTAGCGTATGTGCAAATTTCCATTTTCTTATTTAATTCTTGTACTAATTTTATAAGAATTTAATTTATGTATATTGACAGTGTAAATATTTTTTCATTATCGATGCATTTTAGTCAATTATACCATACATATTTACTGCATTTTTACGTTACTGTATTATGATTGTTGTACGATGTTATTTGTTATTAATTTATTATAGATAATCCCAATATGATGGTAAAAAAAAATTATACAAACATAAGTTAAATTCTTTTTCTAAAATAGTGATAGTTTAAACAGCTCATATGTCCCACTAATAAACAAGTTTGCCAAAGAATTACAAGCCCCCAAAAGGTCTTACCTTTGTCAATTGCTCCTCTTAGTATATATATATAAACATTGATTATCTTTCAATTTCAACAAGTTATCAAATAGTACAACCTAGTACGACCTCTCCCCCCACCTCTCTGTATAGATCTTGAATCAAGAAAACCCAATATGCAGCTGGTTCAAGATTATATTGAAGAATCAACAGCGGATAACGTTGAGCCAAGATTAATGCAGGGAATGGAAGGTGAAGTAGATGAAGATACACTTTCTTTATGTGATTTGCCCATTTACAGTAGTTTTGACTCTGCAGAAGTCGAGGAGGAGTTTAATAGTGAATCACAAAGCTCAAATACAGTTTCATCTGATTACTTTGAGTTCTTTAGTGAAGAATTGATGACCAAGAATACTCAGCTTCCTGAAAACATCATTTTCTGTGGAAAACTCATTCCTTCCAGAAAACCAAATATCTCAGAAAACCCCCTCCAAAATCTTGCCAAAAGCCGACCAAAAAAGCACAAAAAGTGGTACTACCATTTTCAGTGTATCATCTCTCTTCCATTTTACAAAAGAAACAGCAGTTCAAGAAAAAGAGATAATGGTGGCTCTTATAATTCTGGTTCATTATCCATAAAAGAGGAGGAAGAAGTGACAACCGACGAAATTAGCAGTGATCAAATATCCATAATCCCATCACCATTACCATCATCTTTATCATCATCTTCATCAGGGAGGAAATCAAGATGGTACTTATTCTTGTTTGGAATAACAAAACTTCCCACTCATAAGATGGATTTAAGTGACCTAAGGAATAGGACAAGTCGTCGTCAAATTCAATCATCCATTTCCTCTTCATCTTCGTCGTCGTCTGTCACATCGACAACGTCATCTTTACAACTCACAAAAAATGGTGATGAAAATGATGGAGGAAGGGATTTTTGGTGGGTGGTTAGGGCGTTGAGTTGTGGCGGCAGCCACCATGCACAGGCAATGGTTAATGCATCTATTGGTTGCTTTAACATAACATGACTAAAATGTGACTATTATTTGAGTGTTGCATGGCACGTTGAGTTTGACTAGGCCTTAGGCTGCTCAATTTATTAATCTTGAATTATTAGTAGTAGGTACATAATTCCATTCTTGTTGTATTATCTTGTTTTGTCCTGCCAAAAATTAAGGCAATTGTCGTTTTCATTGCTGGTTTTGTCATTTTTCAGAAGTGTTGGATTAGTTGGTTAGTTCACAATATGATACTCAATAAAGTTGATGAATTTTCTTCTTCTTTTTTATTTTCTTCTCAGTGTGGAGTCTAACGAGTTTCTTTTATTGTTATTGCATAATTAGTTTTACCAAAAAAAATGAAAAATATTTATGATTATCATCTTTTTTTGTTCATCTCTTTAATTTTCTCGTGGGAGTACAGATGTCAATAGATTTTACTTTAATATGGACATGCCGTCTCATATTGCACATTTAATCAGTGCTATTTAATATGGTAATTTAAGTTCGTTCCCAATCTCATTTACCTGACAAGTTACTCTCTAGCTCACTTCTAAATTTAATTCATTAAAACAAAATTTGATGATTGATATTTGTGACATTGACTTCGGCCTCATTCTATGGTAATTGAGTGCTAAGCTATCTTTTCAAATAGATTTCGGCAAAAGGTTTAATATCTCTTGTTGTTTGTTATAACGCTCTAATTCAGAATAAATAAAAGATTACAATTGATTAGGGGGTCCATATTATATAGTCTATGTTGTGTTATAAATAGATGAATTGTATTATATGGCTCTCATAAGTTATTAATTGTCAATTTTTCTTTTCCAGAATTGTCGAGTCTTTTGATGATTCAGTAAAGTTCTGTAGCAAAATATTTAATGTGGGAATATCTTTAAGATTTCTTCATAACTGCTCCAATTGGTATAATGTGTCTGTTTATCGAAGTATAAGAACAAACGATATTCGTTGTCAAATACCTCTTGCATAACATAACATTTCGTAACTATTCCAAAAATAAAACGGTTGTAATTTTGTTTCTCGAAGATTGCTAGCAGTCATTATTCATCACCACTCTAATCCATCTTGTTTAAGTATTTATTTAATGGACAAGTGTTCGTAACTACTTCTTGGGACAGTTTATGTTCTTGTTTCTTTATCAGCTGGCTCATTAAAAGTTTAACTCATGTTAAAAGAATCATTATTAGGTCAAATAATATGTTCTTTGAACCCAAAAAGAACTATGTTTAAACTCTATGTAACAATTTTCAACTTAGTCCAAGTTGTTGAGCTTGAGCCACCAGTCCAAGAATATGACGAAGTTGTAGACCTTTGACTAGTCTTGCAAATGCAACAATTTACCCAAGTATTTTCAAAACAAATATTAAGAATAAATCTAAATAAAAGGCCCAAATTTATGACACACTCATTTGACTGCTGCGAATCTTGGTTGAGAGTTAAGTAATTGGTGACGGCCGACACTAGTCTAACGCAAAAATATGTGAGTGAATGGAGAACTCTTCACGTTTTCTCGATTGATTACCTTTATACTATTTAACCAAAAGTAGACACTAGAACAAAAGATTTCATATTAAAGATGTATTTTCTATATTTCTCAAAAATACAAGATGTATTTTCAAGTTGAGCAGGACCAAGACAAAATACTTGAAGTGCAAGTTGTGGTGCAACTCGGGTTGTGGTGAAGACGTGAGGCTTGATTCACAAGTCATATCTAGGAGAGAACGTTTCAAGTACCTTGGGTTAGTTATTCAAGGGAATAGGGAGATTTACGAGGATGGCGTGCATCGTATTGGGGCGAGGTGGATGAAATGGAGGGTCGCTTCCAGTGTTTTATGTGACAAGAATGTGCCACCAAAACTTAAAGACAAGTTTTATAGAGCGGTGGTCAGACCGACTATGTTATATGGGGTTGAGTGTTGGCCAATCAAGAACTCCCATGTCCAGAGGATGAAAGTGGCTGAAATGAGGATGTTGAGATGGATGTGCGAGCATACCAGATTAGATAGAATTAGGAATGAATCTATTCAGGACAAGGTGTGCATGGCCCCTGTGGAGGACAAGATGCGGGAAGCGAGACTTCGATGGTTCGGGCATGTGAAGAGGAGAGGCAGAGATGCTCCAGTGAGGTGGTGTGAGAAGTTGCTCTTGGAGGGACTTAGGAGAGGTAGATGTAGGCTGAAGAAGTATTGGGGAGAGGTGATTAGGCGAGACATGGCGATGCTCCAGCTCACCGAGGACATGACCTTGAATAGAAAGGTGTGGAGGTTAAAGATTAACGTAGAGGGTTAGGTAGTCGTACGTTGGTCTTGCTCACGCCACTAGTGTAGTGCATTACCTAGTGTTAGTCTTGTAATTTCTTACTCTTAGATTTTTGTTATTACTTGTGTCCTCTTTCACTTTGATTTTCTAATTGCAGTACTTAATGTTAGTCTTGTATATTCTCTTCGATTTTCTGAATGGTTGGCTTGTTGTTACTCCTTATTTTTATTTGTGAGCAGAGGGTCTTCCGAAAATAGTCTCTCTGTCTTATTAAAGATAAGGGTAAGGTTTGCATACACACTACCCTCCCCAACCACTTATGAAATTACAGTGGGTTTGTGGTTGTTGTTGTTGTCAAAAATACAAGAAAATGGTGTGTTTGGTATAAAGAAAAATAATTTTTGGTTGGCTTAAATATTCTGAAAAATATTTTTCATACACTCATTTGCCTCCAATTTCAGGAAAATGACTTCTCCACCAAGACGAGAAAAAGTAGTTTCTGGAATTGCCTTTCAACCCTCTCCATTCCCCATCCCAACTCCCCAATCACCCGTCGTTACCACCTCGGCCCAACTTACCACCCTACCCTCGACCCACCTTGACCTCGACCCTAATTCCTGATCCTGACACCCGAGCCCCCGACTCTCGATCTCTTGACCTTAACCCTGACCACCGATCCCGAACCATGACACAGTATCCCAAACCATGACCTCGGATCTAGACCCATGACCTTTTGACACTCAACCTCGGAGCCCGGCCTATAACACGACTGAAGACCCCGAACCTTAACTCTGAGCCCCGATCCTCTAATTCCAAACTCTAGACCCTAACCCATGACCCTCAGCTCCCAATCCTAGACCTTGAACCCTAACATCCGACCTCGAATCTCAAACCCCGACCCAAGACCCTAACCCCTAGGCCTCGACTCTCGATCTTGGCTTTCGGCCCTCCGATCTTAGACTTTGGACCCCGAATCCTTGACTCACTCCACCGGACCCCTAACCCCCTAATATTTTCTAGTATTTTTCTCTACAGACAAATGCTCTTTGGACAAAAATATTTACTTACTAATCAAGTACCGAAAATAAGTAAGAAAACCACTTATTTTCTAGGAAAACAACATACCAAACACACCCAAAAAAGGTAAATATTCTATCACGGTCTAATGAAGTGCGGTCGGCACCACACACTCGATAAGCCTTATCTCACCAAGAGAATCCTAATATTAATATCACAAATCTCATTATCATTTAAGAAGCTAAAAGTTTATGTTAAAAAGTATATACTTCAAACCATAATATTCATCAAGTCTATTATATTCTACTGTTACCTCATGTCTAGACCCAACTACCAAGATATTATCTGCTTTGGCTCGATTTCTCTAGGTCATCTTAAGATTTTTTGGCTTCACGATTTTTTCCGTAGATCTTATACCCAAAAGGTTCCTAACGGTTGAATCTTGGACTCGCCTTTATATCGCCCCTAATGTTTCCTTCCCATTTTAATGTGGGATTCGCCTAAGGCAAGTTTCATAGCAAATATTTTTCGAGTTCAACCTCCAACTATATGTAGGTTGTTACACTTAATCCATTAAGGACTCAACAAAAAAATTCCAAACCTTATGATAGTATTTTATGTGCACCACTGAGAGACGTTTATAGTATAACTTTTTCAGTGACAAGAGGGGATTGCTCAGATGATCGGCATCCCCTGCCTGCAACCCCAAGGTTGTGGGTTTGAGCCGCCAAAGGAGCATATCTTATCAAAAAGGGAGGGAATACAAAAAAAAAATAGTACTAACTTTTTCAGTAAAGTACTATTATGAAGCCTAACAAAAAGGTAAAAGAGCAATCTACAGAATGATTTTGAAGTTATATATTAGGAGAAGACGGGAAGTAACCAACTATCAATTAAGCTAACTATAAAAAACAATTTATAAACATAATATACAAATATATAAATTAAAAAATATGGGAAAATAAAAAAGAAAATTTATGCGGGACGGACGGGGTTGAAAGTGTTGCAAGTTAAGGTGACCCTCCCCCCCCCCCCCCCCAAACCCCCAAACCTCTATGCTCAATATACCTAAAAGCTCAAGATGTATAACATTATTGAAATTCCTTTTTACCATTATTAAATTTGCGAATCCGGTGCAAAATCGAAATGCGATTTTTTTGGGTGATCTTTAACTTTTGAACCCTGCTTTACCCATGTGTGGAACATAAAGGCCAAAAGTGTTCTCCATAGGGCAAGCGAGACACAACACTTGTTAAATTTGAAATTTTATCCATAAAAGAAGGAATATAAAATTCAAGATCATCTACTTTGTGTAGGTTTTATTTACTTTACAGACATAAGTTGTATGAGAATCCTCTCATATTTTGCCAAGTATTTTTTGGGTCCCAGTTTTCAGTTAGAGAGAAGAATGTGGGAGATTCCTCTCATCTTCTTCCCCTTCTTTCTTTTCTATTCTTTTATCTCTCAGTTTTCTCCTATACGAATAAATTAGATCTTATTCTTTTTTTCCAAAAGACACTTCTCCGTTGATATCTATGAGTAATCTAATTTTTGGTATATCTTACCAGTATGATTCTTTAGTAAGTGCCTTTGATTAAAGATTAATTTGGGTTAGGGGCGGGTATCGGTCGGTTCGGTTCGGCTGTGAATATTATCGATTCGGCTTATCGGTTATCGATTTATAAATATGCAAAAATGATAATCGAACCGCTAAAATATCGGTTATCGGTTAGTCGCTTATCAATCCTTATGCGAAAACTTCCAAAAACTCCATGTTTTTATTATAAAAATCGTTATCATACTATTAAACTGAATTTTTATTCTTAAGAAAAGAGGAATTAAATTTCAATTTTAGAAATTTTCTTTGCATGTGAAAATCCCAAGAAATGATCTTAATTCTCAAAGTCATAATTTAGTAGGAGTAACTAATAAGATAATCAACAATCTAATCTTACTAATTATCTCAATACAAGCGGACATAATTTACAGAAAAATAATAAAATCCTAATATTATAAATGCTAAATAATCACTGCAACAAAAGAAATAAATAGAAAAACTAAAAATCTGAATAAATAATCCTTTAAATTTTAAAACTAAAAATCTTAACTGAAAAATGATGATGAGAAATTCAAAAAAGTTTAAAACTTACCCTACGGAGTGCGGTCTAAACATGAAGAATGACTACTGAGACAACGAGAGAATGAAGTCTTATGGTGGCTTTATTACTTACAGCTTGTTTGGGTGGTTGTTACTCATTTTATCGTATTGTATTGTTATCCCAAAATAATATTTTTTTATTGTTTATTTAAAATTGATTGTATTGTATTGTAAAAGTCATTGTTCTGGAACAATGAAAAGCCTCATTTTTTGAAACAAGCAAATCGGTGTGGTGGGATTATTTCATATTTTTCTTTCCAGTTAAGCCCTTACTTATTGCTCCATAATTATATTTTATCATTTATCCTATTTTATACTTACTCCACCCAAATACGTATCCGTCATTCTCACTCCAAATTGTGGTTCGTTCTTAACCTTGGAAGCCATTAAAATATCGTCAGTGATTTGCAAAATATCTATCACATGTTAGTTCTCAAACTATTTTTCTCTATTAAGGGCTCACATTATAATTCTACTTTTATAGACAAATTTCTTTTTGTTGTTCCTGTCTCCGAACTATTTATGCTATAAATAAAATATATATTGATCATGTTTTATTTATTAAATTTTTTGTGCTCAGATATATGTCAAACTGAGCAAGCCTTTGCAACTGGCACATAAATATTCTTGTATGTTGGATACCATTTTAAGAAAAAATAACTATCTTTATATTATGGCTCCATCTTGTGCATATATTGGCGGATTTATTATTTTATAAATCGAAACCCGAACTGATAATCCAATAATCAAATACAATTAAATCGTTACTAGACCATTTACCCAATAACCCAACACCAATAACCTAATAGCTTTTATTCGATTCGGGCTATTAGTTTTACCCCATATATGACAAGCCCTAATTTGGGTTGGAATTCATTGACCTAAAGTGGATCAAAGATTGAATCTGAAAAATAGTTGATATATTTTTGTTTATGGCTGTTTTTATTCTTTAAGACATTCTTACTTTCACTCGCTATTTTAAAAGGCATTTTCTGGGCGAGCCCCGAGGCGAGGCATACCAAAAACGCCCCGGGGCGATGGTGTGGGGCGAAAGTTTCAAGAAGCGTATGCCCAGCAATTCGGGGCATACGCCCGGGCGTTCGAGACGTACGCCAGGGCGTTTGAGGCGCGTGTTTTTAGTGAGTAGTAAGCCCCAAAGACTTTTTCAAATTAAATAAAATTTGTTGAATAAGTCCTTCATATAATACCCAAATTCTCAAAAGTCAGTTTGATAATTACTCAAAAGATTTATAAAGGAACTCAAAAGTATTAAATTTAAAAGTCAAGACCTTTTTTATTGATTAAAGCCCTAATTCATGGTCTTTCCCAATTCTTTATCTTGTCTGCTAGTCTGCTAATATCTCCCAAAAATAATAAATATTTAATATTTTTTACAAATACAAAGAGAACACTATTCTCCTTCATAGCAACAAGTTCAAAATTCAAATTGCAAATTAATCATCCTTTTTATTCCTCCATGAAGAAAACTTTATTCTTTTAGACTCAAGTTACTTGTGTTTGTAAGTAGCGTATAATAGATTGTTTTGACTAGTTTTTTGTGAGGATGGAGCACTTTTATATATATAGCACATATATATATATATATATATATATATATATATATAGTTTTCTTCAATTTTTATGCAATTTTACCTGTTTATAAATATTTACTATCATTATATTATTTTATATAATATTAAAAATTAAATACCTAAGGGGCTTACGCCACGTGCCTCAGTGCTTACGCTTCGCTGAGGCATATATAAAATATCTCGCCTTACGCTCACGCCTTTTAAAATACTGCTTTCACTATCTTTAGTTCCTAACTGATCCACGTCCAATTCTCACTCAATAGTGAGTGAAAACGGTCGTTGGAAGAATAGTACCCAACAAGAGTCAGGGGCGATTTCCACAGAGAGTTTAATATGGATGCTAGGGTATACACTCTATGAGAGCAAATGAAATAACTAGATTGTACTTCCAAACAAGGGATCGTGTTTTCTACTTCTAAATTAACACTAACAGTTGTAAACTAGTGAGAAAAAACTAAAAAGCGAGTGGTTTTTTTTTTTATCAAATGGTTTTAAAAACCTAGGGATGTGACCTTCACCTAGGTATTCGCCTAATGGGTTAAGTACGCTAACACTTTTTTTATTGATCGGGGTATATTTTAGCTCTCAGCTCTAAGTTACCCACTCAATACCTCTCGGTCATAGAGTGATTTTTCCCAATTTGGCTTTCTCAAGACCAAATGGGTATCAAGCTAAATAGTTGATATGAGATCAAGTCGAGTTTTTTCTATCTCTAGTTCATACCCTTTAATTACTCTAATCAAATTCTTAATTAACCCAATTTCTTGCTAGCCAAGTTTTTCTAGACTAGGTCCCTCTTTCTCAAGTAAAGACCAAGTCAAAAAGGCATGAATCAATGTTTGAAACCATTAATTCTAAAATTAAAGCATAAACAAGGCTAAATAATCAACACCCAATCATAAACAAGCATTAAATTAAATACTCATTAGGTTTACATACCAGGGTTGGGTCACAACCCTAGTAAATGTCTAGCTACTCATAGTAGAAATTGAAGAAAGCAAAGAAGAAATACTAATTAAAATGATAAACTATGATGTATTTTTTCTAAAATGGTCACAAATTTCCTAAAATAGCAAAATACAACAGCTACAACTGCTGGAACTTCAAAACTTGACCTAAAAATGTGATTCCCGTCTATTTATAGTGGCCTAAAATTAGCTGACAAAAATACCCATAGGGAGGTTCTACGGCTGCACAATTTCATGTGCAGTCCGCACATTGCTTGGTCTTGCAAGGAATTGGAGTCTGCAGCCGCACAATTTGGTCTGCGACTACAATGCAACTTCTGTGGCCGCACAATTCTTGTGCGGTCCGCACTTCAGGCAAGGCTTCAGTCTTGGTTATTTGCACACTCTCTGAACTTTTTGAATTCTTGTCACTGCGGACCAAGTTCTGCGGCCACACAATTCAAGTGCGGTCCGCACTTCTGCTTCAGGTACTTCAGAGCTGCTTTATCAATTCTGCGGTCCGTACTTGCTTCTGCAGACCGCACTTCTTGTGTGGTGTGCCCCTTCTTGCCTTGTGAGTCAGAACACTCCTTTTTGAGTTGGATTTCTTCGTAAGAACCCAAATTTTCAACGTTCCTACAATTTGTATACTTTCATTAGTTTTGGGAACACAAATCAATACTTTCGAACTAAAACAAAAGTAAAAAGGTACTACTAAGTGGTCAAAATCAACACTTTTCAACTCCCCCAAAGTTAAGTCTTTACTTGTCCTCAAGCAAATAGATTAGTTCCCACCTTCTAAAAGTCAAAGGTCATTTCAGCGAGTCAATGGTGAGTCATTCATACTCAGTTGGGACCAACAATTACCCACACTACTCATGCATTATCAACAAGGTAACAAGTCAAATATTCATGCACATATAGTTCTAATATGACATTGGAGCTTCAAGAATTGACTTTACTCATCAAGGACTATTGTTCTATCATGTAGGTCATGGTGGACTCCAAACTCTTTCTCCTCTACCTTCCATTTGCCAAGATCACTTCAAAAGTTAGCACTCAATCTTAAGCTTCATGAAAGGATCACTCTTCTCTCACAAGAAAATGTCACAAGTACGGTGTCAAGTACCATAGGCTTGGCCCTCATGTAGATCACCACTAATTTAAGCTCACTCGGTTCGAAATCAAGTAGGACTTCTTTCAGGTTGTAATGAAGGCTTTTGGATTAGGGTAGGATACCATATGGGTAAGTGGTTACACCTTTCCTTAAGCACTCTACACTTTCATTTCTCGGCTCACAATTACCAAGTCTTAGAGGCATTCTCTTTTATTGGGGGCTAGAGAGACTTGACATCACTCTTTCTTGTCCATTTCATTCGTTTTCTCCCTTGATGCTCATGTTAGGGATCATTACCTCTTTTTGAATCCATCTACCCTTTCACTTATTCTCTTTTTTGCATTTTTCTTTTTGTTCATTTTCTTTCCTTGCCTTTTTTTTTCATAGAGATCATTTTTTTATCTTTTTGTGCCTTGATACTTTTTTCAAATTCCTCATATCTCCCCCAAACTTATGCTTGAGCCACTTATTTTACAAGAGTGTTAAGGAATGTCCGAGTGCCAAGAGAGGATCACAACAAATGGGTAAAGGCTCATAACATGGTTATCAAATAAGAAAGGCTAGAGGCTCAAAGGGGGTTAACTAGGGATAACGTCATTGGTTGGCAATAGAAAGCTCAAACGGGCCAAAGAAAACCTACAATCACTTCTCAAACCAAGTAAAACTTAGGATTTCGCCTTAAAGCACATTTGGGGCAAGTTCTAGACCATTCGCACGGATACTTAGACTAGCAACAAATCATCTCACCCCCCACGCAACTAGACCATAAAAGCGGATAGAGTCGAGAGCCTACAACAACCACACTCAAGTTTAAAGATCACTATGGTCCAATAAACTACTCGATGATTTTCCAAAGTCAACTCAAGAGTCTCAAAGTCACTAACTAGAGTTATTTATTCAAAACACTTATCTCTAACCATAAGCGCATAGTTAAGTATGTTGGTACCAAATGAAACATGATTAACTCTTTTTCGAGAATGACTTGATTAGGCCTTTTATTCATTACTACTACTATTATTACCTAAACATAAAAACTGACTAATTCCCTTAAGAATGTTGTCACGCCATCCATCATTGGGATAAGTCACCTGGTTCACACAAAACACTACCTTTGGAAAGAACCGATGCGTTAAGAAAACCAAAGGCTTATTATCTACGAAAGCATAAAAGGAAGCTACTTAACAAAACAAGAACTAAAGTGGAAAAATAAAGAAGCTAATGAACAATAACTACTAAAGATAGATAACTACAAATAAGAAAAGAAAGGGAATCATCAATTTATTATAGTCCAAATGTATCCAAAATGTGTCGATGTATCAAATAAACTCTACCCCCCCCCTCCGAATAAAAGTAAGCATTGTCCTCAATGCTTAACAAAATAAGAGTACAAGAAGAGAGGGTGAAGAGAACTCCCTAAGGATACTTGGACATCTTAGTGTCCCCAGCAATATCATCTCCTACCGGGTCAGTCAACTGTATCTCATCATCATCAAATCTGGGCGTGGCGGGAGTGGTGAACATCACACGCACTGCTTCAACAGTGTCGGCAGTAAGATATGGATCCTCAGACTGGCCAACTGGTGCAACCGGTGTTGATGGATCTGGGGCGGACTGGTGCGGGTCAAGTAGCATGTCAAAAGGTAGATCCCCCGTTGTCACAAGTCTGGTCACCTCCCTCCGGAGCTTATCTACTAATTTATTGCTTGCCTGGACTTCCTCATCTTCTTCACTTCTTTGCCCAACTCCTCAATAACTGACCCGTGTTGCACCAAGGTGTCCATGATCATCTTCTGATTATCCAGAATCTTCTTGAGCGTCTCATCAATGTTAGAGGAAACCTGTGGTGCATATGTAGTGGATTGCACTACAACAGTACTAGATAAGTCAGACAGCTTTGAAGTAGCTGTCAGCATCCAGTTGTTGAGACTCACCAATGTCTGGGAGACTCGCAGCGCAGATAATGGAGTTGTGGGCATGGGCACTGGCCTCAGAGCTGGAGCAGGGGCTGCCGTGGAAGTTGTGGTAGGAGCTTAGGATGATGGCGGAGGCATAACAGCAGTACTGGAAGAGGGCTCAGCAGAGGTGGATGGAAGGTCAGTTGTCTCGGTAACTACCACTGCCAGCTCATGAGACTGGCCTATGGTGGTAAAAGGCTGGGCTTTCTTCTTTGGGTTTTTCTTATCCATCAGTGAGTACCAGTCAAATGGCTTCTTTGCCTTTACCTTAGTGTCAAAAGATCTCGGTTTTACATTTTCATCCGTGAGGTACTCTGTGATAGTTTTGGGATAAGGGTAGGCCGAGCTAGCCTGTTGTGCTATCAAAGAAATATTGGCCGACATCACGGCACACAAATTAATTGGGTACCCAGACATGATGGAAGCCACAAGAACAATCTGAGGAATAGGTAGATGAGTCTCATTCTGGCAAGGATCAAGTCTGCTGCAAACAAAGGTCTGCCACCCCTTCGCCTCGAAACTCAATGTATTCCGATGAATGGGAACCCCAACTGTAATCCATAGTGGTGGTAGCTTTGGTGGTGCTAAGATCTCAGCTAGCCAAGGATGGACTTCTTCATTGAACATTTGTCCAGATACTCCTTTGGCTCCATGTTCTCAAATCCTAAGTACACATTTAGCATATGCTGATCAATCCTCACCTTGAGGTTGCATACTTTGGTCACCTCCGTCCCCTTCTTTATGTGAGCAACATTGGCATAGAAATCTCGGACGAGGTATTCCTTGGCATCCTCAACTCTCCCAGTGAACCACATCTAACCCTTTCTTTCTCTGAACTACCTTAAGATCGTCGGGTTGTATTTATCCAAATCCTTCAATAGGAACTGTCTCTCAAGAGTCAAAGACCTTACTGGCCACCACATGCAAAAATCAGTGAAGGCGGCCAAGCTGACAAACCTATCCTCCCAGAACTCCTTCTTCTTTGATCTCTCCACACCTATGGTTGTACCATCTCCCCCTCTACCATCATCAGGGATCTCCTGTATAGTTTATGCCTCTTTGTGTGGTGTAGCAGATGGCTCAAAGGCCTGGCTAGCACTCTTCGACCCCTCAGAGGTGTTATGAGATGAAGAAGGCATATCCTTGAGCCAGTATCCCCCTTGTGGTCTCGAGTGGGTACCTGTCTGCTCTTCATGAATAGAGGTTGAGTTGCCCTCTAACATTTCCGTAGACGGGACATAGGAACTAGACTCGGAGAAGTCTGCACCTCTCCCTCTACCTGTTGTGGCTTTCTTTCTGATGGTCTTAGGATGGCCAAGGGGAAAGATATATCTACCTCGACCCCGAGAAGATTCACCCCTTCCATTTGTAGTGTCGCCTCGGCCTCTCGATCGAACCATTATTTGTATCTAAGCAAAGAAGATTGTTAGTTGTAATTCATTATTTAGCACATTCAAGACTTATGTAGGCAAGGGAGGAACATGGGGACACAGTGAGGTTGTGCACAAAACATAAGGTTGCAGGTAATGGGTTTTGCGGTCCGCACATTTTTTATGTGCGGCCGCAGAAAGGAACTGCGGTCCACACATTTTGCAAGTGTGGCCGTACTCCAGATTCTCAAAGTGCAGAGTCTCTGAAGACAGAGATATGGTCGATCTGCGACCGTAAGAGAAATCTGTGGTCCGCACATTTTATATTGCGGCCGCAGATCCTTGCTTCACTGAGTTTCCAAAAAATCCAAATTTGTGGACCGCACAAATCCAAGTGCGGCCGCAGATTTTAAAAGTTAGGAACAGTCAATTTTTTTTATCTACTTAGTTTTTTCAATTTCTTGCACAAATAGACATGTCAGCATGGTAAAAACATGAAATTCATTAACCCAAACTCATTAGAGCATGTATTATGATTACCCAGTTTAGCTCTACCCCACATGGAGACATAGTTGAACTCTAATAACAGATGGCCTGAAAAGAACTAAAAATCTAAAAATTAAACTAACACAACTATTTGACATGAAATAAAGCATACCAGATAGAGTGAGTGCAATGGGTGAATAATCAAGGTGGTTGTGTGTGAGGACAGTTAAAATCTCTCAAGAAAATCAACAGAGCAACACTGTTAGTTCAGAGTGGGAAAAGTGTAAAATGAGCTCTATTCCTCTATTTATACTAACTGTTTGAGAAGGGGAAAGAGGCGAGTGCATCCGCACATTTTTATGTGCGGTCCGTACTCTGTCACCTGAGTTGACAGTCTTAGATCTCAATGTGCGGCCATAGATTTCATGTGCGGTCGCAGATCGACCTCCGCACTGACAATCTCAAACTTCATAGAGTTAATATTTTTACAATTTTTCCATATTCCAATTGTGCAGTCCACATGAGAAGTGTGTGGCCGCAATTCTCTTTCGTTGTGGCACACAGAAATGTGCGGCTCGCACAAATAAAGTGCGGTCCGCACAATTCTGAACACTTAGCCATATTTTTGTCCACCTTTGTTGTAAGTCACACTCATCCTTGTAGCACACTTCAAATCAACTTAGAACACAAATAACACCTAATTACAAAAGAAAAAGGAAAATAACTTGGGTTGCCTCCCAAGAAGCGCTTGATTTAACTTCGCGGCATGACGCAAAATTGTAAAGACCCGGCCGGTCGTTTCGAGAGTTATAACCTTGTTTTCTCCATTCCTACTTCTTTTTGTATTATTCAGCTATATTATGTTATATCGGGTTAGTTGGTTCGAGTCCGGAAGGAACTCGGAGTGAAATGAGACACTTAGTCTCATAATTAAAAATTTTAAGTTAGAAAAGTGGATCGGATATGGACCTATATGTAAACGACCTCGGATTTGAATTTTGATGATTCCAATAGCTCTGTATGGTAATTTTGGGCTTAGTAGCGTGTCCGAAAAATTATTTGGGAGTCCGTAGAGGAATTAGGCTTGAAATGCCGAAAGTTTTATTTTTGAAAAGTTTGACCGGGGGGTTGACTTTTTGATATCGGGGTCGGAATCCAATTCTCAAAATTGGTTTAGGACTTTTGTGCTAGATTTGAGGTCAGTCGGACGTGATTTGATAGGTTCCGGAGTTATTTGTAGAAATTAAAAATTTCAAAGTTCATTACGCTTGAATTGGGGTGTAATTCATGGTTTTAGCATTGTTTGAGGTGATTTGAGGATTCGACTAAGTTCGTATGATGTTTTAGGACTTGTTGTTATATTTGGTTGAGGTCCCGAGGGCCTCGTGTGAGTTTTGGATGGTTAACGGATCAAATATTAAACTAGAACAGCTGCTGCAATTTCCTTCTGTTGGAAATTGCTTCTGCCTAGAAATCGAGCCCAGATCGAGCTCAGGGTCGAGGGACACGATCGAAGCCCAGATCGATCTCAGGTTCGAGGGACACGATCGAAGCCCAGATCGAGCTCAGGGTCGAGGGACACGATCGAAGCCCAAATCGAGCCTAGAGTCGAGGGTCACGATCGAAGCCATGATCGAGCCCAGAGTCGAGGGCCACGATCGAAGCCATAATCGAGCCCAGAGTCGAGGGCCACGATCGAAGGCATAATCAAGGGCCAAGATCGAAGGCAGGACCGAGGACCAGAATCGAGGACCTCGATCGAAGGCCAAGATCGAGGCAGAACCGAGGAATGTCTGGGCAGAATTATAAAAATAGGGACTTCGTCCCATTTGCCATTTTTGACAAATTGGAGCTTGAAGAGAGGCGATTTTTGATATATTTTCAAGGAAAACTTGAGGTAAATCCCTTGTGATCATTTCTACTCCATAATACTGAATTATCATCGAATAATCCGACTAGATTACATGATTTTGAGGTGTAAATCGTAGATTGGAACTTTGAAATTTGGAAATAAGATTTGTAGATTTGAGGGTCGAGTTGAGGTCGGATTTTGGTAAAATTGGTATGGGTAGACTCGTGGTTGGATGGGCTTTCGGATTTTGTAAATTTTATCGGGTTCCGAGACGTGGTCCCTACAGGCGATGTTTGAGCCAATTTTGGGTTTTAGTCTAATTTTGAAGCTTTTCTTGTGGAATTCATTCTATTAGCGTATATTGATGGTATTATACTGATTGTGAATAGATTTGGAGCATTTGGAGGCCGAGTCCAGAGGCAAGAGCATTGCGGGGTAGAGATTTGACCGGTTTGAGGTAAGTAACGATTGTAAATCTAGTCCTGAGGGTATGAAACCCCGGATTTCGTATCATTCTACTATTTTGAAGTGACGCACATGCTAGGTGACGGGCGTGTGGGCGTGCACTGTTGGGAATTTTTGACTTGGTCCTTCCCGTAACAAATGTAAAGTTGCATACTTTATTGAAACCATATGATACTTATATATTTTAGAAAGAATTTCTGTAAATTGGGCTGAATGCCATGTTTGGGCCTTGCGCCAATACTGTTTGGACCCTTAGGGGCTGTTTCGTATCATCCTCTCATTGTTTTCGATTGAAAATCTATACTCAGTCATGTTTATACTTGTTTACTGCATAACTCAGTTTTATGACTATATTTTGATGCATATAAATATTTTGGGCCGAATACCCTGTTTTACTGAAATGCCCAAGTGGCTTGATTTGTTCGGATGAGTGTGGATCGGGGCTGCCCGCCTGCAGTATACTTGTGACTAAGTGAGGCCGAGGGCCTGATTGGTGAGGATGAGTGTGGATCGGGGATGCCCGCCTGCAGCATACTTTACTATTATCGCACGTGAGTTGTCCGTGCAGATATTAGCGCTTGGGCTGAAGGAGCCCCTCCGGAGTTTGTACACACCCCCAGTGAGCGCAGGTACCTACTGAATGTGAGTGCCGAGTGCCGAGTGCTGAGTGACTGGGAGGCATGAGTGATTGTCAGGTATGCCCGAGTGGCAAGAGTGATTGTGAGGTATGCCCGAGTGGCAAGAGTGATTGTGAGGTATGCCCGAGTGGCACGAGTGACTGTGAGGTTTGCCCGAGTGGCTGTTTATGATTTCATCATTTTTGCTCATCTTTGCATTGAGCCTTTGTTTGAAAAACTATTGAAAAATGTCTTTAAAATGATTTTTATTGGAACTGGGTTTAAACGAGATGTTTGATTCAAATCTTGATTTTTTTTAGAGCATGTGGTATTTTATTGAGATTTTCTGATATGAACGTTATATGCTTTATTGCTCGTCACTACTGCTCAGTTTTTATTTATTGTTGTTACTTACTAAGTTGGCGTACTCACGTTACTCCCTGCACCTTGTGTGCAGATTCAGGTGTAGCTGGACACAGTAGCGGTTATTGAGTATTCTGGTTGCTGATTTTTGTGGAGATAGCAAGGTAGCTGTTTGGCGATCGCAGCCCCTGCTCTTCTCCCTCTTATCTTCCTCTAGTAGTATTTAGCTATTTTTCCAGGATGAGTTAGCCTTGATATTGTTAGACAGATTATAGTAGATGCTCATGACTAGTGACACCCCATTGTCGGGCTTTTCTTTTCCGCACTTCTGTTTTTCCTGATTTGAACTCTTTAAATGGAGGTTTTATGTTAAATAACCTTGAAATTATCTTTGAAATGAAAATATCATTTTGTTTTGAAAATGAGTCGGCTTGCCTAGTTCCACGATAGGCGCCATCACGACAGGGGGGTTAGTTTTGGGTCGTGACAGATTGGTATCAGAGCCTAGGTTACATAGGTCTCACGAGTCATGAGCGGGTTTAGTAGAGTCTTGCGGATCGGTAAGGAGATGTCTGTACTTATCTTCAGGAGGCTGCAGAACCTTTAGTAAACTCCACATTCTTGAATTTTTGTCGTGCGAATCTATTGATTCTAGTAAGTAAACATCTTTTGTTTCATTCTCTCACAGATGGTGAGGACTCGTACTACCGGTCAGGAGGGCCAGCCACCAGTACCACCAGCCAGGGCCGAGAGAGGCCGAGGCCGCGGTAGAGGCCGTGGTAGGGGCAGAGGTGCAGCCCATACAGCAGTTAGGGCAGTACCTACAGATCCACCGGTTGTCCCAGATCAGGACCAGGTTCCAGTTGTTGATGCACCAGCTCAAGCACCACATGTACCTATTGTGATTCCAGGCCTTCAAGAGGCCCTAGCTCAGATTCTGACAGCGTGTACTGGCCTTGCTCAGGCGGTCTCTATTTCGATGGCCGCAACCACTTCTCAGGCCAGGGAAGGCACTCAGACTCCTGTTGCTCGCACACCCGAGCAGGTTATTCAGGGACTTCAGACACCAGAGGCACCACCAGCCCAGTCGGTTACTGTTGCTCAGGATTATGTGGTTCCTGCTATGCCTGAGGATGATCAACGTAGGTTGGAGAGGTTTGGGAAACTTCAGCCACCACCTTTCAGTGGCACAGAGAGAGAGGATGCTCAGGACTTTTTGGATAGGTGTCAGAGAATACTCCGTAATGCTGGTATTTTGGAGACTTGTGGGGTCTCATTCACTACCTTTCAGTTTTCTGGGGCTGCACTCAGATGGTGGGAGACTTACGAGAGGTGTAGGCCTGTTGGCGCAGCACCCCTTACTTAGCAGCAGTTCTCCTTGGTCTTTTTGGAGAAGTTCGTGCCTCGATCCCGTAGAGAGGAGCTGCGTAGACAGTTTCAGCGGCTACGCCAGGGTGATATGTCTGTGACGCAGTATGAGATACGGTTCTCTGAGTTGGCCCATCATGCTATCTGGTTGGTTCCCACGGACAGAGAGAGGATCATGAGATTTATTGATGGCCTCACTTATCAGCTACAGTTGCTCATGACCAGGGAGCGAGTTTCGGGTGCTACCTTTGATGAGGTTGTCGACATTGCCCGGCAGATTGAGATGGTTCGCGGTCAGGAGAGGGTTGAGCGGGAGGCCAAGAGACCTCATGGTCAGGGTGGATTCAGCGGTGCTCCTTTTGGGGTTCAGTTCCAGCACGGTAGAGGTCGTCATTTCAGAAAGGCTCAGTTAGCTCGGCCATTTCATCGGGGTGCATCATCTGGCCATGGTTCTCACAGTTCTCATCAGGGCCACTCATCACTTAGTGCCCTTCCAGTTCAGAGTTCATCCCATGCTCCACCTGTTTAGGGCTCATCCATGCCAGGTTCTTCGACCAGTCATCCCGGTGCTAGGGGTTCCCTTCAGTTTCCGCCGCCAGCACCAGGGAGTTATTTTGAGTGTGGGGAGCTTGGGCATATGTGGAGGCAGTGTCCTCGTCGTCATAGAGGTCTATCTCAGCAGAGGAGTCAGCCTCCGACTATCGCACCAGCTACCTCACCACCCACCCAGTCAGCTCGGGGTAGAGGTCTGTCAGCTAGGGGTCACCCTAGAGGGGGAGGCAGATCAGGGGTAGTCAGACTCGTTTCTATGCTCTCCCTGCCAGACCGGATGCTATTGCTTCAGATGCTGTGATTACAGGTATTGTCTCAGTTTGCCACAGAGATGCTTCAGTATTGTTTGACCCTGGTTCCACGTATTCATATGTTTTCTCGTATTTTGCCCATTTTCTGGATATGCCCCGTGAATCCTTAGTTTCATCTGTACATGTATCTACTCCTATGGGCGATACTATTATTGTGGACCGCGTATATCGGTCATGTGTGGTGTCTATTGGGGGTCTGGAGTCCCGAGTAGATCTATTGTTGCTCAGTATGGTTGACTTTAATGTGATATTGGGTATGGATTGGTTATCTCCATGTCATGTTGTTCTAGATTGTCACGCTAAGATGGTGACGTTGGTTATGCCGGGAATTTCGAGGGTTGAGTGGAGCGGTTCTGTAGATTATGTACCAAGTAGGGTGATTTCATATGTGAAGGCTCAGCGCATGGTTGAGAAGGGTTGCCTATCTTATTTGGCTTTTGTGAGGGATGTTAGTGCAGAGACTCCTGTCATTGATCATGTTTTGGTGGTACGTGATTTTTTGGATGTGTTTCCTGCAGACCTACCGGGCATGCCGCCTGACAGGGATATTGACTTTGGTATTGATTTGGTGCCGGGCACTCAGCCCATTTCTGTTCCACCATATTGTATGGCACCGGCGGAGTTGAAGGAATGGAAAGAACAGCTTCAGGAACTCTTTGATAAGGGGTTTATTCGGCCTAGTGTGTCACTTTGGGGTGCACCGGTTCTATTTGTGAAAAAGAAGGATGGTTCCATGAGAATGTGTATTGATTATAGGCAGTTGAATAAGGTCACAGTCAAGAACAAGTATCCTTTACCTCGTATTGATGATTTATTCGACCAGCTTCAGGGAGCGAGGGTGTTCTCCAAGATTGATTTGAGGTCCGGTTATCACTAGCTGAAGATTCAGGATTCAGATATTCTCAAGACAGCTTTCAGAACCCGATATGGCCATTATGAGTTCTTGGTGATGTCTTTTGGGCTGACCAATGCCCCAGCAGCGTTCATGCATCTGATGAATAGTGTATTCCAGCCCTATTTGGACTCATTCGTCATTGTATTCATTGACGACATCCTGGTGTACTCTCGTAGTCAGAAAGAGCACGCTCAGCATTTGAGGGTTGTATTGCAGAGATTGAGGGAGGAGAAACTTTATGCAAAGTTCTCTAAATGTGAGTTTTGGCTTAGTTCAGTAGCATTCTTGGGGCACGTGGTGTCCAGTAAGGGTATTCAGGTGGATCCGAAGAAGATAGAGGCGGTGCAGAGTTGGCCCAGACCGTCCTCAGCCATGGAGATTAGGAGCTTTCTTGGTTTGGCAGGTTACTACCGTTGCTTTGTGGAGGCATTTTCATCTATTGCATCGCCCTTGACCAAATTGACCCAAAAGGGTGCTCCATTCAGGTGGTCGGATGAATGTGAGGAGAGCTTTCAGAAGCTCAAGACTGCTTTGACCACAGCTCCAGTGTTAGCTCTACCATCAGCTTCAGGTTCTTACACTGTGTATTGTGATGCCTCAATGATAGGCATTGGTTGTGTCTTGATGCATGAGGGTAGGGTGATTGCCTATGCCTCGCGCTAGTTGAAGACCCATGAGAAGAACTATCCTATCCATGATCTTGAGTTAGCAGCCATTGTTCACGCCTTGAAAATTTGGCGTCATTATTTGTATAGGGTTCATTGTGAAATCTATACTGATCACCAGAGTCTGCAGTATCTGTTAAAGCAGAAGGATCTTAATTTGCGTCAGCGGAGATGGTTGGAGCTTCTTAAGGACTATGATATCACTATTTTGTACCATCCGGGGAAGGCCAATGTAGTGGCCGATGCTTTGAGTCGTCGGGCAGAGAGTTTGGGGAGTTTAGCATATCTTCCAGCAGCATAGAGACCTTTGGCATTAGATGTTCAGACCTTAGCAGGCCAGTTTGTCAGATTGGATATTTCGGAGCCTAGTCGAGTATTAGCTTGTGTGGTCTCCAGGTCTTCTCTTTATGACCGTATCAGGGAGTGTCAGTATGATGACCCTCACTTGCTCGTTCTTCAAGACAGGGTTCGGAGAGGCGATGCTAGGGATGTGACTATTGGTGATGACAGGGTGCTGAGAATGCAGGGCCGGGTATGCGTGCCTAATGTAGATGGGCTTCGAGAGCTGATTCTTGAAGAGGCCCACAGCTCGCGGTATTCCATCCATTTGGGTGCCGCAAAGATGTACCAGGATTTGAGGCAGCACTATTGGTGGAGGCGGATGAAGAAGGATATAGTTGGGTTTGTGGCTCGGTGTCTAAACTGTCAGCAGGTTAAGTATGAGCATCAGAGACCGGGTGGCTTGCTTCAGAGGTTAGAGATCCCAGAGTGGAAGTGGGAGCGGATCACTATGGACTTTGTAGTTGGGCTCCTACGGACTTCGAGGAAGTTCTACGCTATTTGGGTTATTGTGGATCGGCTGACCAAGTCCGCGCACTTCATTCCAATTGGTACTACTTACTCTTCAAAGGGGTTGGCTGAAATTTGCATCCGAGAGATTGTTCGCCTGCATGGTGTCCCAGTTTCCATCATTTCAGATAGAGGTACTCAGTTCACATCGCGGTTTTGGAGGGCCGTGCAGTGAGAGTTAGGTACTCGGGTTGAGCTAAGCACAGCTTTTCACCCTCAGACGGACAGGCAGTCCGAGCGCACTATTCAGATATTAGAGGACATGTTGCGTGCTTGTGTCATTGATTTTGGGGGTCCATGGGACCAGTTACTGCCACTCGCGGAGTTTGCATATAACAACAGTTATCAGTCGAGTATTCAGATAGCTCCGTACGAGGCTTTGTATGGGGGGAGGTGTAGATCTATGGTTGGATGGTTTAAGCCGGGTAAGGCTAGGCTCTTAGGTACAGACTTGATCCAGGACGCATTAGTTAAGGTTAAATTGATTCAGGAGCGGCTTCGCACGGCGCAGTCTAGGCAGAAAAGCTACGCGGATAGGAAGGTCCATGATGTGTCTTTTATGGTTGAGGAGAAGGTTTTGCTGAAGGTATCACCCATGAAGGGTGTTAGGAGGTTTGGAAAGAGGGGCAAGTTGAGCCCCCGGTTCATTGGGCCTTTTAAGGTGCTTCAGCGGATAGGAAAGGTGGCTTATAAGCTTGCCTTGCCACCCAGCTTGATCGGGGGGTTGACTTTTTGATATCGGGGTTGGAATCTGATTCTGAAAATTGGAATACCTCTGTTATGTCATTTAGGACTTGTGTGCAAAATTTGAGGTCAATCGGACGTGATTTGATAGGTTCTGGAGTTATTTGTAGAAATTAGAAATTTCAAAGTTCATTAGGCTTGAATTGGGGTGTAATTCATGGTTTTAGCGTTGTTTGAGGTGATTTGAGGATTCCTCTAAGTTCGTATGATGTTTTAGGACTTGTTGGTATATTTGGTTGAGGTCCCGAGGGCCTCGTGTGAGTTTCGGATGGTTAACGAATCAAATATTGAACTAGAACAGCTGCTGCAATTTCCTTCTGTTGGAAATTGCTTCTGCCCAGAAATCGAGCCCAGATGTGAGCCCAGATCGAGCTCAGGGTCGAGGGACACGATCGAAGCCCAGATCGATCTCAGGTTCGAGGGACACGATCGAAGCCCAGATCGAGCTCAGGGTCGAGGGACACGATCGAAGCCCAAATCGAGCCTAGAGTCGAGGGTCACGATCGAAGCCATGATCGAGCCCAGAGTCGAGAGCCACGATCGAAGCCATGATCGAGCCTAGAGTCGAGGGCCACGATCGAAGGCATAATCTAGGGCCAAGATCGAAGGCAGGACCGAGGACTAGAATCGAGGACCTCGATCGAAGGCCAAGATCGAGGCAGAACCGAGGATGTCTGGGCAGAATTATAAAAATAGGGACTTCGTCCCATTTGCCATTTTTGACAAATTGGAGCTTGAAGAGAGGCGATTTTTGATATATTTTCAAGGAAAACTTGAGGTAAATCCCTTGTGATCATTTCTACTCCATAATACTGAATTATCATCGAATAATCCGACTAGATTACATGATTTTGAGGTGTAAATCGGAGATTGGAACTTAGAAATTTGGAAATAAGATTTGTAGATTTGAGGGTCGAGTTGAGGTCGGATTTTGGTAAAATTGGTATGGGTAGACTCGTGGTTGGATGGGCTTTCGGATTTTGTAAATTTTGTCGGGTTCCGAGACGTGGTCCCTACAGGCGATGTTTGAGCCAATTTCGGGTTTTAGTCTAATTTTGAAGCTTTTCTTGTGGAATTCATTCTATTAGCGTATATTGATGGTATTATACTGATTGTGAATAGATTTGGAGCATTTGGAGCCCGAGTCCAGAGGCAAGAGCATTGCGGGGTAGAGATTTGACCGGTTTGAGGTAAGTAACGATTGTAAATCTAGTCCTGAGGGTATGAAACCCCGGATTTTGTATCATTCTACTATTTTGAAGTGACGCGCATGCTAGGTGACGGGCGTGTGGGCGTGCACTGTTGGGAATTTTTGACTTGGTCCATCCCGTAACAACTGTAAAGTTGCATACTTTGTTGAAACCATATGATACTTATATGTTTTAGAAAGAATTTCTGTAAATTGGGCTGAATGCCATGTTTGGGCCTTGCGCCAATACTGTTTGGACCCTTAGGGGTTGTTTCGTATCATCCTCTCATTGTTTTCGATTGAAAATCTATACTCAGTTATGTTTATACTTGTTTACTGCATAACTCAGTTTTATGACTCTATTTTGATGCATATAAATATTTTGGGCCGAATGCCCTGTTTTACTGAAATGCCCGAGTGGCTTGATTTGTGAGGATGAGTGTGGATCAGGGCTGCCCGCCTGCAGCATACTTATGACTGAGTGAGGCCGAGGGCCTGATTGGTGAGGATGAGTGTGGATCGGGGCTGCCCGCCTGCAGCATACTTTACTATTATCACACGTGAGTTGTCCGTGCAGATATTAGCGTTTGGGCTAAAGGAGCCCCTCCGGAGTCTGTACACACCCCCAGTGAGCGCAGGTACCTACTGAGTGCGAGTGCCGAGTGCTGAGTGACTGAGAGGCATGAGTGATTGTCAGGTATGCCCGAGTGGCAAGAGTGATTGTGAGGTATGCCCGAGTGGCAAGAGTGATTGTGAGGTATGCCCGAGTGGCACGAGTGACTGTGAGGTTTACCCGAGTGGCTGTTTATGATTTCATCATTTTTGCTCACCTTTGTATTGACCCTTTATTTGAAAAACTATTGGAAAAATGTCTTTAAAATGATTATTATTGGAACTGGGTTTAAACGAGATGTTTGATTCAAATCTTGATTTTTTTTAGAGCATGTGGTATTTTATTGAGATTTCCTGATATGAACGTTATATGCTTTATTGCTCGTCACTACTGCTCAGTCTTTATTTATTGTTGTTACTTACTGAGTTGGCGTACTCACGTTACTCCCTGCACCTTGTGTGCAGATTCAGGTGTAGCTGGACACGGTAGCGATTATTGAGTGTTCTCGTTGCAGATTTTCGTGGAGATAGCAAGGTAGTTGTTTGGCGATCGCAGCCCCTGCTCTTCTCCCTCTTATCTTCCTCTAGTAGTATTTAGCTATTTCCCAGGCTGAGTTAGCCTTGATATTGTTAGACAGATTATAGTAGATGCTCATGACTAGTGACATCCCGATGTCGGGCTTTTCTTTTCCGCACTTCTGTTTTACTTGATTTGAACTATTTAAATGGAGGTTTTATGTTAAATAAACTTGAAATTATCTTTGAAATGAAAATATCATTTTGTTTTGGAAATGAGTCGGCTTGCCTAGTTTCACGATAGGCGCCATCACGACAGGGGGTTTAGTTTTGGGTCGTGACAAAAATACCCTCAAGTGAAGTAAAGACCGCTACCACATGTCTATCTCCAACCTTGCCCAAGTAGTTCTTTACTCGGTGACCATTGAATACTTCATTGTTTTTGTTCTTCAAGTCTAATGCACCAAAAGGTGTCATACCAACAATTTCAAATGGACCACTCTACTTGGATTTTAGCTTCCCGGGAAATATTCTCAACCTTAGGTTAAATAACAATACAAGATCGTCCACATTGAACTCTTTGTTCCAAATGTATTTGTCATGAAGATATTTCATCTTTTCTTTGTACAAGGACGAACTCGCATAAGCATGGTACCGGAACTCATCCAATTCATTCAAATATGCAACCCTCAAGTTAGCGGCTACATCCCAATCAAAATTCAACTTCTTTAGAGCCCACATTGCCTTGTGATCTAGTTTCACCGAAAGATGACAAGCTTTTCCGAACACGAACCAGTATGGAGACATTCCGATAGGTGTTTTGTAAGCCGTCCAATAAGCCTGTAACGCATTATCAAGCTTCTTGGACCAATCCGTCTTATTAGCATTCACTGTTTTAGAAAAGATACTATTTATCTCCCAATTGGAGATTTTCACTTGCCCACTAGCTTGTGGGTGATAGGGAGTCTTGACTTTGTGAGCAACACCATACTTGCTAAGTAAAGTGTCAAAAATTGTGTTGCAAAAGTGTGACCCCCCTCCCCCATCGCTTATGATTGCACGTGGAGTACCAAACCTTGTGAAAACATTCTTCTTCAAGAAAGCCACTACACTTCTCGCCTCATTGATGGGTAAAGCGACGGCCTCAACCCATTTGGACACATAATCCACCGCGACCAAGATGTAGGTATTTCCATAAGAACAAGAAATCCACGCCCATGAAGTTAATTCCCCACAGATCAAAAATATCAATCTCCAAAATGTTTGTGAGAGGCATTTCATGTTTCTTTGATATTCCACCAGCCCGTTCACATTCATCACATCTTTTCACCAACTCGCTAGCATCCTTGTAAAGAGTCGGCCAATAGAAACTACAACTAAGCACTTTGGCCGTCGTTCTTGCTCCACCATGGTAACCACCATATGGAGAAGAATGACAAGCTCCAAGAATATCACCTTGCTCTTCTTCCGATACACACCTCCTAATCACCCCATCCGTACAAATCCGAAAAAGGTATGGTTCATCCCAATAATAATCTTGACAATCCCTTTTGAGCTTCTTCCTTTGGCTTGAAGAGAACTCATCCGGAATGATTCCACACACAAGAAAATTTGCTAAGTCCGCGAACCATGGCACGTATTTCATTAAAATTGCCAAATGTTGCTCATCGGGGAAGGAGTCATTGATTTTAAGGCCATCCTGCAGCCTCCCCTCCTCCTCCAAATGAGACAAGTGGTCCGCTACTTAGTTTTCACTACCTTTCCTATCTTGGATGTCAATATCAAATTCTTGTAACAAGAGCACCCATATCATCAACCGAGCTTTGGAGTCTTTTTTGCTCATAAGATAATGAAGTGTCGCATGGTCCGTGTTGACAATAATGTTTGCACCCATGAAGTACGGGCGAAACTTCTCAATGGCAAACACAATAGAAAGGAGCTCCTTCTCCGTAACAATATAGTTGACTTGGGCACTATTCATGGTCTTACTAGCATAGTAGACCGGATGAAAAATGTTGTTGATACGTTTCCCCAAAACAGCCCCAACCGCTACGTCACTTGCATCACACATGAGTTCAAAAGGCACACTCCAATTTGGAGCGATGATGATGGGAGTAGTTGTCAACTTGAGCTTCAACAATTCAAAATCTCTCATGCAATCATCATTGAAATTAAACTTGGCATCCTTCTCAAGAAATTTGCACAATGGGTTCACCACTTTAGAGAAATCTTTGATAAAGCACCAGTAGAAACCCGCATGGCCTAAGAAACTCCGCACAGCCTTCACCGAAGTTGGGGTGAAAGCTTAGAAATCACCTCAATCTTTTCCTTGTCAACTTCAATTCCATTCCTTTAGATTTTATGGCCAAGTACAATACCTTCCTCAATCATGAAATGGCACTTCTCCCAATTGGGTACCAAATTGGTTCCTTCACATCTAGCCAACACTTTGTCCAAATTTGCAAGACAATCATCAAAAGAATCCTCAACCACCGAGAAGTCATTCATGAAAACTTCAAGGATAGTCATCTACCATGTCCGTGAAAATAGCTAGCATACACCTTTAAAAAGTCGCAGATGTATTGCACAAACCAAATGGCATCCGCTTGAAAGCAAAAGTACCATAGGGACATGTAAAGGTTGTTTTCTCTTGATCTTCAATTTGGTTGTAGCCCGAGTACCCATCAAGAAAACAATAGAAAGCACGGCCGGCAATCTATCGAGCATTTGATCTAATAAAGGAAGTGGAAGGTGATCATTCCTTGTAACTTTGTTGAGCTTGCGAAAGTCCATACACACCCTCCAACCGGTCATCGTTGTTGTAGGAATCAATTCATTCTTATCATTGGTGACCACCATCATTCCCCCTTCTTTGGGACACATTGAATTGGAGAAGTCCATGAACTATCGGATATGGGGTGGACAACCTCATCATCCAACCACTTGATAATTTCCTTCTTGACAACTTCTTACATAGCATCATTGAGTCTTCTTTGATGTTCAATAGATGGTTTAGCGACATCTTCCAACTTGATCCTATGCATGCAAAAGGCGGGGCTTATACCCCGAATATCCTCCAAGGTCCACCCAATAGCCTTCTTCCTCTTTTGTAGCACCGTCAAAATAGAATCTACATTCACATTAGTCAAACAAGAGGAAAGAATAACAGGTAAAGTAGAACAAGGGCCAAGAAATTCATACCGAAGATGGGGAGGAAATGGCTTTAACTCCACGGTAGGTGGCTCTTCAATAGAAGGCTTCGTAGGAGGAGTCTTCCTATTTTCAAGATTCAAGGATAATTTTCGGGGTGCATAGTTGTACGACCACATGCTTTGCAAAGAGTTCACATATTCCATGAAGTCATCCATCTCGTCATCATAAAAGTTGAGCAAGACAGCCTCTAACATATGACCAACATTGATTGTAGCACTTGTATTATCAACAATGACATCGGTTACCAAATCCACAAAAAAACACACCACATTGCTATTCGGTTGCAGCATAGACTTGCACGCATGGAATACCACTTTTTCATAACCAACTCGAAAAGTGAGTTCTCCGGCTTCAACATCACAAAGGGCCTTACCCGTAGCAAGGAAAGGTCTCCCAAGAATAATTGGCACCTCATAATCAACTTCACAATCTAGAATGACAAAATTCACTGGAAGAATGAATTTATTAACCGGACCAAAACATCTTCAATCACACCCAACGACCTTTTCATGGTGCGATTGGCCATTTGCAATCTCATCTAAGTGGGTCTTGGTTTCCCAATCCCCCAAAGTCTTGAAAACCAAATAGGGCATCAAATTTATACTTGCCCCGAGATCACAAAGAGCTTTAGTAAACTCGGCACTTCCAATTGTACAAGGAATCGTGAAAGCACCGGGATCCTCCAACTTAGGAGCCATTGAATGAACAATTGCAATCACTTGATGAGTGACTTTGATGGTCTCAAAATTCATTGACTACTTTTTTGTCACAAGATCTTTCATAAACTTTCAATAACCGGGCATTTGCTCCAAAGCTTTGACCAATGGCACATTGATTAAAAGACTCTTCATCAGTTGAATGAACTTATTGAATTGATTCTCACCATTTTGCTTGGCAAGTCTTTGAGGGTATGGAGGTGGAGGCTTAGGCAATGGTGCCTTAGCCTTTTGCACTACCAACTCCGGTATGTCAATAATGTGTTCCCAAGACGGGTTCACCTCCTCTTGAGTCTCTTCCACACTATCATCAATAACAATCCGAACTTCCTCATTAGGTTGAACAACATTGTTCGGGATCTCTTCTTCTTGCATCACTTGGTCATCATCACCAAGTCGCCTTCCACTCGAGGTGGGTGCATTCCCGCCTCTTCCACTTCTTGTGATAGCTGCCATAACATGTCCTGTATTGTTACCACCCTTTGGGTTTACCACTGTGTCACTTGGTGGTGCCCCCTTATGACGAGAATAGCTTGAGAGATTTGCCCCATTTGAACTTCTAGGTTGCGGATTCATGTATTGTGTGAGGCAAGTTGGGCATCCGAATTGGCATTCTTTACATCATTTGCTTGAAATACTTCCAATATGTCTCATTTCATTATTTGTAGAACTTGAACCATACATTGGGGGCCTTTGAAAACCCGACCCCCGGTTGCCTTGATTGTTACCCCCAACCACCTTGATTGTTGCCTCCCCAATTTCCTTGGTTGTTTCCACTCCAATTTTCTTGATTGTTGTTGTTATGCCAATTCCCTTGATTGTTAGAATTCCAATTGCCATGATTGTTTTGTGGTCGTCATTGTTGTTGGTTTGGGGCTTGAAAGTTATTTCTTTGCCCTTGAAAATTGTTCACATATTGAACTTCTTCTTCTTGCTTATTATAAGAATCATCTTGCTCAAAACCACCATCATCTTGCACATAGTTCTCTACTCGAGTTTGCACTTGTGGACCCTTAGTCCTCCTCTTGTTCACCAACACATTTACTCCCTTCATAGCATGAACTTGCTTAGGAGCTTGCACTTGATTGAGTTGAGCATTTTCTAGTTGAGTCATGGTAGTGTTCAATTCGGTAATGGTTTGCCCATGGTCTTGCAATTCTTTGTGAAGGTGGATCATATTCGGGTCACCTTGTGGAACATTGGCCCGAAATTGCCAAGCCGACGACGTTTCCGCCATCTCATCCTAGATTTCACACGCCTACGCATAAGGCATAGTCATAAATTTCTGTCGTCTAGTTGATTCATTACACATTGGTTGATTGTGTTAATCCCACAATAAAAGGTTAGTTGTATCATGTTTTCCGTCATATCGTTATTGGGTTCCTTAACCATTGTTTCATAGTGCTCCTATATCTCGTGTAGTGGTTCATTCAGCTCTTGCTTGAATGCCAAAATCTCATCTCGGAGTGTAGTCATGTTCCCGAGAGAGAGAAACTTAGCAATGAACTTTTTCGCCAACTCATCCCAAGTGTAAATTGAATGGTTTGGCAATCGTTCCAACCGATCTAAAGCTTTCCCCCGTAGAGAGAAGCTAAACTCCTTAGCCTCAATGCATCCTCGGAAACATTAATTTTCTTGCTCCCCCAGCATGTATCCATAAAACCTTTCAAATGTTTGTAAGCATTTTGAGTTGGAGCGCCGGTAAAGAAATCTCGTTGCTCAAGCAAAGTAAGCATCACATTGGTGATTTGGAAGTTGCCCGCCCTAATACGGGGAGGAACTATTGCACTAGCATAACCTTCGTTAGGCAATATCCAGTGAGGAGCCGCTCATGGTGGAGGTGGGGGTGGAACAAGCATATTGTCATGAGGTACCCGGCCTCTTCGATTGGCTTGTGGCTCTTGAGATACCTCCTCTACAGGTTCTTCCTCGCCGTCTAATTCCCCCAAAGGTAAATTTTCGAGCTCATTGTTCGCTATGGTTGTACCTAAAATTTCTTAAATAAATTAATAACATGGAAGGGAAAGAAGATATTCAAAAAATGCACTCAAATATATAGCTAACACCATTTTAACTCCCCGACAACGGCGCCAAAAATTGATCCACGTCCAATCCGCACTCAATAGTGAGTGGAAACGGTCGTTGGAAGAATAGTACCCAACAAGAATCGGGTTCGATTTCCACTGGGAGTTTAATATAGATGTTAGGGTATACACTCGATGAGAGCAAATGAAATAACAAGATTGCACTTCCAAATAAGGGATTGTATTTTCTACTTCTAAATCAACACTAACAGTTGTAAACTAGTGAGAAGAAACTAGAAAGTGAGTGATTATTTTTGTTATTTTAATCAAATGGTTAAAAAGCCTAGGGATGTGACCTTCACCTAGGTGTTCGCCTAATGGGTTAAGTACGCTAACGCTTGTTTTATTGATCGGAGTGTATTATACCTCTCAACTCTAAGTTACTGACTCAATACCTCTTGGTTATGGGGTGCTTTTTCCCAATTTGGCTTTCTCATGCCCAGATGGGTATCAAGCTAAATAGTTGATATGAGCTCAAGTCGGATTTTTTCTATCTCTAGTTCAAACCCTTTAATTAGGCTAATCAAATCCTTAATTAGCCCAATTTCTTGCTAGCCAAATTTTCCTAGATTAGGTCCCTCTTTCTCAAATAAAGACCAAGTCAAAAAGGCATGAATCAATGTTTGCAACCATTAATTATAAAATTAAAGCATAAACAAGGCTAAATATCAACACATAATCTGTGGCTGCAATGCAACTTCCGCGGCCGCACAATTCTTGTGCGGTCCGCACTTCATGCAAGGCTTCAGTCTTGGTCATGCACACTCTCTGAACTTTTTGAATTCTTGTCAGTGCGGACCATGTTCTGCGGCAGCACAATTTATGTGCGGTCAGCACAATTCATGTGCGGTCAGCACTTCTACTTCAGGTACTTCAGGGCTGCTTTATCAATTTTGCGGTCTGCACTTGCTTCTGCGGACCGCACTTCTTGTGTGTTGTGTCCCTTCTTGCCTTGTGAGTTGGAACACTCCTTTTTAGTCGGATTTCTTCATAAGAGTCCAAATTTCCTACATTCCTGCAATTTGTACACTTTTATTAGTTTTTGAGATCATAAATCAATACGTTCGGACTAAAACAAAAATAAAAAGGTACTAATAAGTAGTCAAAATCCAGACTTATCACTAACCCATCTAAAATTTTAAATTTTCTACCACGCCCACTTCAATTCTTTTTACTTAAATAAATGTGAATTGAGAGAAAATAGATATGCTAGCCATTATGGATGAGTCCTAGCAATCTCATTTCGGATTTCAAAAGTGGAGTTATGTTGGGAGCTAACAACATAAGTACGTTTGCAAGAGGAAGGGAAAACTGTAAGTGAGGAGAAAAAAAAATAGAAGGAAAGTAAAAAGGGCGAGATAAAGAGAACCAACCAAGTGCGATGCGTAAGTTAAGTTGTGGGTCCCACAATATACATCTGTCAGTCAAAGGGAACCTCATACAACAGCAACTGGCAATTTGTATCTCACACGAAATTTAGGAGTCATTTGGTAGAGTGTACAAGTATAGTGTTTAATGGAGTGTATTAGTAACGGTGGTATAAGTTATATATATATTAGTTATGTTGATATTATTTTTTATCGAATATTTGGTTTGGTATATTAAAAATTATATGAATTGCATAATTTTTTTAGAAAATTATTTATTTATAAAAATACCATCCAAATTCTGTAGGGATAATTATATTAATTTGGTCTATAAAGTTTGTGCAATTGTTGATCCAAGACAGTGTGTTCATGGAGCAATTGGTCTCACAAGAGAAGAAGAGGAAGAATCTCACGATTGTAGAGAAAGGTACTTTAATTTTCAGAGAAGAATTGCGATTTTTTTGGCATTTCTTTTTTGTTAAATATGATATTTTAATAGAAGGGGTGATTAATTGAAAGAATTTAATATTGAAAACGGGGTGAAAAAAATTACAAAAAAATAAATTTGTCAACCTGTATCTTATTTACATTAATGAAAAACAAGTAAAAAGAATTTTAATCAAGCATAAAATTTGAATGGACAATTTTATCTTTAACTAAGCTTATGCATATAACCTTGGTATTGCTAATATCATGGTTTGCTATGTACTAGCTATACATAGGATAATACCAAATAGGGTATACGACCAATGCTTGTATAAGCTATACATATATTGAAAAAATGTACCAGACAAGTTATTACTAACACACATAGTTAATGCATACATTATTTTTTCTAATGCACGACGTCTTAAACATATCAGGCTTACCGCAACGCGGTAAACTGAAAGACTTCTAAAGCTTCATGAAAATTTTCACGACGTGAAAATCACATCAGATCCGCCGCTATTCATCCAAACAATTCTACTTTCATGTTTGTAAATCCCAATCATACTAGAAGTGACATTTCAAAATATGTTTTGGGGGGGAAGGGGGTGGGGGTTATTACATTTTTCTAGATTATAATATGTTCGCAGTTTCGCCTTCTAAGTAAAGATAATACTTATTGAGCACAACGTTATGAAAGGATGGTTGAATTCAGTTTGACCAAGGCATGCCATTCATTTGATTTCTTGAAATTACCGAACTTTGCTATTTTAAAGAAAAAGGCTAATGATTTTTTAGGAGTCGGAAGCAAATTAAAGTAGATGGGAAAGAAATATATAGCATTGGAGTGGTAAGTTACAACAAAATGAATACTATCCCATTAAATTTCGTGGTAATTTTCATTGACCTGTCACCCTCAAAACTTCACACAAGAAAAATTCCTCGCTAGAAACAATTGCCAAGCTCTTGGCAACATGATTTTGAGAATCAAGGTAAAATGGTAGTACTAAAATACTAGAACAGTGTCCTGTACTACAAAGTTAATGAATTTATATATATAATGTTTTACGCAAGAAAATTTCTAGATCATATAGTAGTAAAATGATGGATGGAGCATGGATTTAACGTTCGGGTGATTGTGATGAAAACCAAACGTTTTCATCTTTCATCAGACGTACATTTCTTTGAAAACCTCCCTCGTACCAAACACAACCTAATGTAATTGAAACTGGAATGCCATAAACATAATGAATAAACAAATAAAGCAATGAACGATTCAAACAGACTCAACAGCGGCAAGTCATTCCTCTAATTTTTTTTCGAAAAATAAGTAGCAAAATGAGAATATCAATACAATATGAGTTTTCAAGGAGGCGGCGAGGCTCAAAATTTCCAACTGGAAAGGCTAATTAGTAAATTTTCAAAAATTATAGCAAACAAAAATATGGTAACACGATTATGCTTCAAGAGCTCTTCTTTTTACCCTCTTCTTTGTTCCACTAACAGCATCGAGATCCTTGTGGCCTGAACCGTTAATCAAACCTCCATTCGCTGCATTTTCCACAGGCTGCTCTCTTTTACGCTTTGATTTCTCTAATCTTGACAAACTGCAGTAGAATATACAGAACCATTAGCATTATTATCAGCCCTCGCAGTAGACAAACGGCAAAAAACCACCAAGATATTAGACTATTTAAAGAAATTAAACCAAACTTCAGCAGCACAACAGTACCTAATCTTTTCATTCTTATGTGAGACCCTTAGAGCAGCCTTTTCAAGTACACTTCTGTAGTACTGAATAAACGGAGAACTGAGACTGGACTTCTCAAACTGCACGTTGAACAATTATTTAAATTAAATAAATTATACCTCCCCAATCTGAAAGATAACTGTTACTAGTTAGTAGGAAATGGGCACACCTGAAGAAATGCTTCAACAGATTGATGATCATTTGGCGAAAAGGCGACCTCATCTCTTTTCCTTTTCACAAAATCAACATTTTTCTCCACCTACAGAGGCAAAAGAAAGCCTTCAAAACAAGGGAGACATGAAAAGCAACTGACAGTAAGACAAGAAATTGTTATTGAGAAATTTTTCTTTTCTTTTTAGTGTTAGAAATTTTATAGCTTGGATCCTTAGTATTCTCTTATTTATTACTGTATACTATTTGGGCAATAGACCCTCAGCCATTCTTACTAAGAAACTGAAAGAAGCCTTAAAAACAGAAAGGGTGGAATTTGAGGAAGAAAGAGATCTTGAAATAGAACCTGCTAAAAGTGTAGGGGACTAAACATGAACAAAATGAATCAACAAGGTAAATTGACGTGGCAAGTCTTCCTAAGCTATCTTTTCATTCCTAGCCACACAAGGCACAAACACAACTCTGTCCTACAGGTGTCTATTATATGGGCAGTATAACTAAGAAACTGAAAAAAGTCTTAAAACAGAAGAATGGGTGGAATGTGAGGAAGAAAGAGATGTTAAGATAGAAACTGATTCAAAAACGAAGTGGATTAAACAGAAGAAAAAAAAAGGCAGCCATAAGGTAAATTGACTAGGCAAGTCTTTCTAGGCTATCTTGTCCTTCCTAGCCACACAAAGCGCGAGCACAACTTTGTCATTTTAGCTGCTAATTTTAATGCCACAAACCAACTTATTGTTATCCAGCAAGTTTTTGCTTTAGTGCCCAAATTTTACAAGGAATACCAATAAGATCGCAGAACATGAAAAGATAATTTTAACTCTAATATACCAGAACTAACTTATCAGAAAAAGAAGAACTCTATAACTAGCAAATCCTGTTTAAAGCTGCATTCTCCAGCATACTTCTTAATTTTAACAAAAACTGCATCCACGTGCAGGTTTCTGAAAGGAATAGTTATACAAGGTAACTAAACATCACAAAAATCGAAGACGGTTGAGTACCTGCTCTATCAAATGTTTGATCGCACGGTGTAGACTTTCCTTTGTCTTTGTCTCGTAAAACTTTTTCAGACGAATGAGTGGAACAGTCGCTAACTCGGGGAAAGAAATGTGATAGCTCCATTGTAAAAAGTGTGACGACAGTTGTTCAATTGCAGATTTAATACATTCGTCTTGGAACATTTGAGACTTCAAGCAATTTTTTGGCAACTGCAGTATGTTCATTTGCAATTTAAAATGGTGACACAAATACATAAAGATAACTCAGTTGCCAAATTGTCATTTTGATCCTAACATCAACCAACCTTTACAACGGACTGAAAGGAGAGAGCAGGTCCAGGTTTTCCACCCTCTCTGACTATTTTGTATTCCAAAACATCCAACACAAATGAAGCAATAGGGATGAAAACTCCAGTAGAATTGGAGAGATCATTAAGCCATTGAATGCAATTGAGTCTTAAAGGGAAATATCTTGGTCCAGGAAACAGTCCCACCACTCCATTTATAAGTTGAACCATAGTGAAGAAAAGAGGCTGAAGATCATAATCCTGTATGTTGGCTGCTATAAAACCAACCCAGAGATTAATACAATTAGCATACTCCCAACTGCAGATCCTTTTAAGAGCTTCCTGCACCATAAGATGATAAAAATAGTCAAGTAGCTACATTTACCTAACCCTAGCTACTATTGAGGCTACATTTTTCCTACTTAGTTCAATAAAAGCCAGGGCACAATTTTATTTACCTTTTTCTTAGAACGCAAGGCCCAGTGCAATATCTTGGAAAGCTGACGAACAGATGCTGTGGCTTTAGGCAATGATTTTTGGGCATCTAGGGAGCACAAGTCAACCAAGGAATTTCTTAGGAACTGCAAATGTTTGTTATTGACAATCTCTGTTGCTCTGGACTGAGCAAGATAAGCTACAAAAGCTTTTGCTAAGCAATTGTCAAAACAATCAGTTGTAAATAGAGAGGCCACGTCCCGTACAATAGAAAAAGACGCGGATGCCAGCATCCCCCCACCTGTAGCCCACAAATGTACTGTTGTCTGTTCAATGTAAATGCCAAGAACATAGGAATCAGCATATATTCAACTATTTTAAAGGTCTTATTAGCATCACAAGCCAGTGGAGCTTCACAACATTAACAAAACTTCAAATTGCAAATTGCAAATCATAGGATTTTACAATGTGAATATAAGTTCTATCGCATACATTTTTATTAGTAGTAAACTAATTACATATTGAAAAGGATAAACCACAATGGTAATAAAGTGGTGCACATCCATATTTGAGGTTCACGAGAGAGTACCAATTAAGAATATATTTGCTAGGAATCCACAGCATATGCATGCAAATGCAGCTTACGGTTGTTTATCTGATTCACATAAGCATACATCATACATGGAAAAACAGAAGAAACAAAATTTAATAATAAAATAATACAGCAAAACTAGTAGTTCCACTAGTAGTACACTAGAAGCTTATAAGCAGGTGTATGGACTCGAGTAGTACATACATATATGTGTGTGTGAATAGGTAAGTGCTTCTAGAATTTCAATAGTCAATCTGGATAGCATATGCATTAGATATCATCAAACCCCGTGTCAAAGATTGTTCTTACAAATCAAGTGCTAAAGATAACGTACCTTAATGAGTCTCTGCAAAAGATAGGGGAAAGCAGCAAAGAATGGTAAAGAAACCTTGAATCGAGTCAAAGCGAAAGCCAGAACGTCTGAATCAGTAACCTGATCCAGTAGAGATAATGTACTCCTTAAATAAGATTTCATGAGAGGTTTCACATCAACCCATTGTGGGGTATCCTTCAGTTTCAATATCGCTTCTTTCTTATAACTGGAGGATGATAGTCCCAGAAGCCCTCGAAATATATTATCTGCCTCGGAAAGAACGGACATTACTAAGCTGCAGAATGTTTCAGCATTCTGAAACCTAAGGCCAATGGATTCAGCCCCATAGCGGCACGCTGCTCGATAAGCATTTAATACACAAACAAATGCTGCCTTCTTCTGCTCCTCTTTGACCAATCGACACCATGAACTAATGGCAGATATTGTCAAGACTTTTCCCGTGCTTTTGCCTTGGTTGTCTTCAGTCACTGAGTCTCTTCCACGATCACTAGTCTCATCTTCTTCTGAGGACTGTCACGAAGCTAATCAGAATCAAAATATTTTTGAGATCTCAGAGTAGTCAAGCTACAATTATATAAACTAGCTCTGAACGGAAATCAGGGGCTTCCTTTTTCCCAATTCTATATTATTTTCATCATTTTGGTGTCAAATTGATGATGTCCCATTAGTAGAAAGTCAAAAAACATAAGCTGAAAGAGATATAAGGCCTGGCTGTCCAATATATGCGTCCAGCGCATGCCCAACACACATTTTGGGCTTCCTACTATTTAAATTATTTCACCAACAAAGATGGGGTGACTACATGGACATACATGTCCAAAATATTGAGTCCCCAAAGTTATCCAATTCATTTCTTTAGCCACAGAGGGTCAGTGAATTCAGGGGAAAGGAAGAAGAAAATAGCTTCTAATGCTCTCTTTATTCTGCTTGGTCTTATCTGACCCAAGCACATATTATGTAAAGTTGGAACTGCCTAAAATCTTAAAGAGAGCAAACTGAATGGTAGGTTGTATTGCCACTTATTTTTATGTTTAGGATAGTACAATAACAATAATAAAAACAATAATTACTCCTAAATCACAAGCTCGTTAGAGCCAATATTTAAAAAGTTTCAATTCTATCACAATAGAAGTTTTATCTCTAATAAGATTAAAAGACTCCTAACGAATATTGAACCTAATGTGGATTTACCAACATGACTAAACCTTAGCCCTAACTAACTGGCATGACCTATATGGATCATTGTTTCTCATTGTGGCTTCTTATGGGCTAAGTCTGCATGGATTTCAAGAAAGTGCAGGTCTTTTAAGACAAACTTCCAATCATGTGATTTAGGTTTATCTCGTACCCTAAGACCTTCAATCACCATGTTTTTGCACCTATAGTCCAAGTATATCTGGAGATCGACATAATACATCAAGCGACCTTCTCACTTTATCCTCTTTATGTGCTACTTGCACCATTTGCCAAATGGGGTCACTTATAAATTGTCCAAACTTATATGACTGCACATCTATCTTAACAAAAACGACTAAGCTTCAGTCTGAAACAAGTTGTCGGCTATATGAATTGAATCCTCATTAACCAGGTTTCCGATTTAAATCCATCTCATGCCAATATTATACATAAAAAAATAAAAATAAAAAGTACTAGAAGTTATCTGCATTTCCGATTGGCATAAGAATCTCTACAAAGGCTAAAAGACTCCTGGAAAATATAGGAACTAAGTAAACGTATTAACACAACTAAAATATATTCCCAACTAACTGGTATCGCGTATATAAAAAAAAAATCTTTCACTGATTCCAAGAAATTGTAGGCCTTTCAAGACAATTTCCTTCCATGTGATTTTAGGTATATCTCGTCCCTTTTTTAACAACTGCACTCACCATGGCTTTCCACGACGCTAATCTTTTGTGTGTGTCAGGCCCAACATTTACTCCCATATAACATTGCCAATCTTCTTTCCCATTCTATAGAATTTGCCTTTTACTTTGGTAAGTAACCTCCTAGTGCATTATACTATAGTACCACTACTCCATTTCAACCATCCCATTATGATCCTATTTGTAATAATTTCATATTTCTCCATATAAAAAATGAAGCCTAGATACCTCAATTGTTTGCATTTAGGCACCGTAATCCTGTCTAATCTCACATCAACTTCAATCTTCTTGTGCTTACTAAACTTGTAGAGCATATACTTTGTCTTCTACTTATCTTAAGATCCTTATTCTCTAGAGTGTTTCTCCGTAGTTCAAGCTTTTTGCTATAAATCTCACTACTTCCATCATTTAACACAGTGTCTTTTGCAAATAGCATACACCATCAGACCTCTTGTATATGGTTAGTTAGCTCATCCATAATTAGAGTAAACAAGTATAGGCTCGATGGTGATTCCTGATGCAAACCCACTGTTATGAGAAACTCCTTTGCTATCTTTTTGAGACAACATCACAAATGTAAATGTTTCTCAAGACGTTGAGGCCATGTTTAACTTTTTCAACTCCTTACATACTCTGTTATAACTAACAGAAGCTTGTAAATTGTAATTGGCTCAATGCTCCAGCACAACCTTGTTGCTAGTCATCCATATACAAAATATTACCTTGCTTACCAAAAAGAATAACAAGTTAGACTCAACGTACACCATCATATAACATAGGATGAAAGGAGTAATATTTCAAAAACTATTTATAGAGGAAACTGGACAACATACGACAAATTCCTCAAAGAAATCAGATCTCTCTCATAGAGCCCATCTCAAATGAAAACACAAACCGTAAGACTAGCAGGGAAAAAGGGATCTAAGTCTCTAAAAACCTTAAATCTTAAGTTTAGCTTATTGCTAATCACAATAGAGATAATAAAAAAATTATCCAAAGAATACAATCTTTTATTTCCTTAAACAACTCTGTAATTTCTTCCAAGGACAAAATATGTGTAACAAATCTAATGACAAATTCTTTCTAAATTCAGCTCAAGCCCAGTGGGTTTAGTCCTAGTCAAGAGCTATATTCTAATCTATTATCTCCTATAGGAGCCCTTTCAGCCAAAGAAATTGGCTCCCCGAAGACAACAGAGCCTTTTCTAATAGTTTTCTAAACTATACATAATATTTGTAGGCCTAGATCCTCAATATGAAGAGTATACATATTCATCATCCAATTAAGGAAAGTACAAATCGAGCTTTAACCCAATAAGACAAATATTATCTACACACAATAAAAAACAACTATTGTCTATAGTTTATCTTCCCAAGCTACAGGATTAAGTCAGAAACTAATTCTTCTATTCTTCACAAGAAATAATACGGTTAAGCATTCTCTCAACCCAGAAATTAAGCGGCTGATGTAGCTGTTATGGTCAACCTACAGACAAAATGGATGCATTTAAAGCACAGATAACCAAAACTTTAACACATATTCCGTGATTTATTTATTTTTATAAAGAAAGGAGGGATGCACACACGAGGACTTCCCATGGGGTCACCCTTCCAAGTATAACTCTCACCCAAGCACCATCTGCATTTTTTTTGATAAATCATTTGAATAGATCATCAGCTTCTCGCAAAGGAAGAAATGAACAGATTTATTGTGCAGAAATATGAGCTAGACCTTTTTGAGAGCATTACACTATTGGAAGACAAAAATCACTAGCAAACAATAAAACTTGCACACAGAAGCTATCAAGAAAACATCTTTCGAAATTACTTACCACGTCTCCATTTTGCAGTGCTTCAATGTCCTCCTTGTACCTTTCTAAGAACTTAGAGAAACTTGGATCCTGAAAATGTTCACAGAACGACAGCAACTTATATGTGTAAGAGATTTTCGCCCTTTACATCAACAAATAAGTGTTGTAAAACCTCTATCCTCCAACAAATATAAGATATACAGAAGATAACCAGCAATGAGGTAGAATGAACTGATACAACAAATTCAATGCCCTCTCAAGCATATTTCTCAAAAAAATTCAAAAAACTGAAGCTACTTGTTAAAGCTCTAAATTGTTAAAATCTGGATAAGTTTAAGAATTCCTTTTGTGTTGATAAATATGTTTAAGAATTCTGAATTTTCACTATTGGGGTTCTGAACAGAATGATTTTGGTTTTTTATTTTTTTCCAAAGATCCCAGGGGAAAAAAGAAGAAGTCCACAAATACTTGTATATCTAATTGGTTTCTCATTTGCCTGTATAGTAACTCAACTTTTTGGTTGCTTCCTATGATTTAAGTGTTTTAAGTTTAAAAAAGTCATACTACCCACGTCAAACGGTTCAGTTTAGACCTTTATTTTTCTATCAGCATTGGACCTTTATTTTTAAACCATCTTCTTCTAGAATCATCTATGTTACATGGATCCCTCATTTGTCTTAGTGTACCAGGTTGAATGGATGTGATATCACTGTCAGTAATCGATTCTTCAAATACACAAATATTAACAAAACACTGCTTGTAGCCATACTATTCATACACGCTCACTAGTATAAGACACAATACTGTAGCCCATTACATGAATAGGGAACTGTAGAACCCCACAGGACTGAATTTTCAATTAATTGAAGCTCAGTGTGCTATTTACAATCCTTTGATATGCTATTCCAACATAAATTTACATTTAAAAAGTCAATCAAGACTACATATGAACCTATAACAAGATCTTAAGGTTGACATAACATTATGGAATGCATATTTGAAAGAATAAACCAGTTCAAAACAGATGATGCTGGCATTAACAGCTATTTACACATAATCCGAATGAAGTCTAAACTGTCTATATTTGAGGCAAACTTGTTTTAGATGCGTTAACTAGATGAGCTGCCTATCAAAGAAAATATGTGCTAACTAGATGTCAGATTGGCTGTGGTTGCTTTGAATAGCGGCCACCACAATCAAATCCCAAACATATGACGCCCATCAAAGAAAAGATGTTAACTAGATGTCAGATTGGTGAAAGCCCCTGTAGTTTACTTCTGTGTTTCGTCACTTTGAATAGTTACCATCACAGTCAAATTCCACCATGACGGAGAAGAGAAAATGTCTCCTATTCCTCCATCCCGAAGGTGTTGACTACTGTGCTTTTTCATCCATCCAAAAAAAAAATGATGTGTTTCATTAAATGGAAAACTTTCCTTGTTCAACAGCCCAAGCTACATAACTTAATATGGACAAAATCATTTCAATATTGATGTGACATATTTTAAACTAACTACTTTACTCTTTATACATCCCAGAAAATTCTATTAAGCACTGCTCTTAATACAATATCTTAGAACTATCTTCTGTAAATCCGGAAGCTAGTCAAAGGAAGGTTCAGTTTTCGAAATCTTGAAAGACAGTAGATTTGATCAGCAAAGCAACCTACCTTCCTCTTCAGTCTTTCCAGCTTTTTCTTTTGTACAGCAAGATCTTCCTGAATTTTTCTATTCTGTGCCATCAATTCACTGGTACATCTGTCACCTGCACATCCATTATTGAATCAGAGGATTTCTGCTGTTGACAAGAGAAAAACTAGAAATAAATAAATAATGGAAGGGATGTTAGAATAAGGAGCAGAACACCCATACAAATCCCATTTAAGTCAGATGATGCACCTTCTAAAAATTTCCCAGGCTCACTATCTGTTTCGTCTTCACAGCTTATATCCTGAAATATGATCAAAAAAGTTTTGATAAAGCAAAAGTTGACATTTAAGTAAAGATACAACAACAACAACAACAACAACAACAAAAAACCCAGTGTAATCCCTCAGGTGCAGAACATTGAAGTAAAGATAAATCTGATAATTGAAAATTGAGACCTCTGAAAGGTATCCATCACTGTCTGAAGAATCTGCAACCACATCACTCTCATTTTCCATGAACGGTGCATCAAGAGGCGAGTCATCAAAAGCTTCAACTTCAGTGTTTCTGAGAAATCTTATGACTAGTCAATAAATAATGATTTATGGCGAGTCGTCAATGCTTGCATGATTTACCTTACAAGATAGAGACACCAAGAACACAGATTACAGAAAAGGAGTAACATAAGGGACAAACAGGCCTTGTTGATGATATCAAGGGGTCAAAATGCTGAAAAATTCAAGTACTGAAGGAAGGCAAAGCCACAAGTTAAAACATAAGTTGGAGAAATTTAGCCTTTCTAATTCCATATTATTAGAGATAGTTTGATGTAAGATATGTTGCCTAACGTGTTTCCCAAAACAACATCTTTTCCTTGCAAGTCTTGGATAATTGTTTCTCCCTAGAAAGAGAGGAACAGGGAAAAGAGAGAGAGCACCAATAACAAAGAAGTGCCAGAACATTTTTTGAATCGAAATGTTGATAGGGAAAGCAATTAAGGAAAGAGAAAGTGAAGAGTTCTTCCAGAGAGAAACACTGAGCATAGTTTCACGCTTGATGATCCTTTTATTACAAATGACATTTAGCTTCTTGAGGAAATGAATTGAGTAACTAACTCAGAGAAAGGGGCAACCTCAGCATAGTTTCTTCAGAATATTACACATCGTCCATGAGAAAAAGAACTTTTAAGTTGAGCAAATTGTCAATATCTAAGTGGATTTACTAGTTGTTGACTATTACTTAGCTTAGCCACAGTAGTGAAATGATCGGTCTATATAAACATGACGTACTCAATTGCAAAGAGAGAGGTCTAGCGAAATCACTCTCTGTAAGACAGTAAGAGTTTTCTCTTTTATGACATTAGGCTATATCACCTACAGATTTTAATATCTAAAGTCAATGTGAGTAACTAGAAAGATAGATTTACAGCATCCAGTGTAACTTTATTTGTGGCCTACGACCTTCCCCAAGCTGCAGATTTTCCCCATATCTCAGCTCTTTTTACTATATGCCATTGCAGAAAACAATCCCCTCTCTGTTTCACCCTAGATTGGAAAACCAAGTCCAACATTTATTACAAATAGCATCAATTTTCAATTTGGAGTAAATGAAGCCACAAGTTGAAGATGAAATACAGGTAGAAGGTCAAAATATCCAGCCTTAAAAGCAACGGCTTGTATCCAACCGTAAAATATGAAGCAAATTCACCTTTTTATTTACCTTCCATTAGAGTCGTGTATTAACTTTGCTTTGTCCTCAACGTTACTCTGCCCATTTTCTACAATAAGTAACGAACTCAATGTCATGAAGATATTCACATGAATGTCCAATATCAATAAAAGTAACAATAAAATAGTGGCAAGATGTCCAGGGATGTCAGAACAAAGAGGCAAACTTGAGGTGTTTGGAGCCAAGCTTTTGACATAAGTACATAAAAGCAATTAAGTTACAGGCACTGGTAAAAGAAACTGCCACTCTTGCCATTTGTCTAATCTTTTCTGTTTCTTCTCGCGAACGCATGAGTTCACTAAAAAAAGACCTAGAGATTCCAAGCCGGATAATGCACCTGTACACTCACTACTCAGTATAAGCAAGATATAACTTTCAAGGAGTACTTGCGTGAACATGTAAAATTTCTCTACGTGGAATATCAGCTGTTTTAGCTCTTCTTTAAGAAACTCTTCCAATTAAGTAAGAGCAATCCAGAAAAATAAGATGTGTTGCAGCAGACTATGAGAGTAAACCTTGATAGCAGAGGTAGTGATAAGTTTAACATACTACAAAGAAACATAAATCTAAGGGATCGTTGACTATGAAAAAGCAATCAAAAATTAAAACAAGATAAGTTAACCCAAAGAAAGATATGCTGAATTAGAAACACTTTGTAAGTTCAGCTGAGGATGAAACACCCTTGAGATCAACAATCTTTGCCTTCATATATAGAGATCATAATATATAACGCGAGTGATGACACAAGGAAGGCCATTTTAGCAGTAGTAAAATGTTCCACCTTCCTGGGATAGAAGAGTTAGCGATAAAGTTTAAGTGTTTAACATTAAAAAAAAAACATAAATCTACGGGATTGTTAACCATCAAGAATTTGATCCACTTGATTGAAAATTAAGTATATCTATTGTGACAATTAAGTATATCTATTGTTTTAGGTATTAGCTTTACAAAAAGAAATCCTTATCAGGAAAGAATTTGCATTAAACCACTATTTTATATTGCATAAGTGGGTACTTCAGTACCTGGTTCCATTATCCCCCAAACTTAACCTCAGAGCACCACTTAGAATTTATTATGTCTCTGGAAAGATTCCTTTTCTTTTCCCAAGTACCGCAAGTTTGATAAGTAAAGCATACAATCCAAGGACAGGAGAACCAAATTTCTTTTAAGCTGTCAAACTTTACAGCGGAACCCCCGCGAGTGTACCCACATGCACTTAACTATACGTGTCTCAAAATCAAATCCAAAAACAGAATAGCAAATGTGTTCTGTCCAAGGGCTGTCATATCTGAACATGTTGCTTTGCTACTCAAAATCACTATTTTTCCACTCCTCTGCTACAGACAAATTAATCATCTGTGCAGACAATTATGCTCAAATTTCCTGATGAAGTCAACAGCTTTATCAGTCTATTTCCTGGTATCATACTATTTCTTGGTAATTACCGCTCGACAGTTCGTTTAATTCAATCTATTCAAAGTATATTCCTTCGAAATACACAACTAATGGACATAGTGCCTAATCTATCCATGATCAGTTGTGTCCAAGTGGAAACCATTCTTAATCAAGAATTAGAAAAAGAAAATAATCAAAGGCTCTCAATATTTTAGTGTCAAAACAAGCCCTGAAACACTCAACTAAATTGCTAAATCAAAATATTGCAACTTCATTTGCCCTAATGAAATACTTAAAGCATTTCAACAATGTTTAGCTGTCTTCCAAACACTCATACTCATTTAACGAATTTGGCCTTAAATAGAGCAAGTAACCAACATTTTCTTTGATCAAGTAAATAGAGCAAGTAACCAACACTAATATTCCATGACACTAGCTCATCTTCATTGAAGCTCCAGTTCCAGTTTCGACATCCGATTAAGCTCGCACTTCCTCCGCAACATGCACTAGCAACAGAATTCTAACCCAATAACCAAAAGAAAAGGAACAGCCCCATCATTCTTCTTCTCATTATTTTCCAATTATTCTCATTTCTATCAAATACAAATATCGTGGCCTTCAGTCTTAGTTCAATCAGCAAAAGTATAGGGACTTGTGACTTAGGTCACAAGTGTGGAGCCTTGCGCCATGAGAACTAAGCAGTCCGGGCCCATTATCCCCGAGTCTAGGAGGCTGCAGTGGTCCTACGAGATGGCCATAGACGGATTTCTTGGTCATCAAAGAAAAAAAAATACAAATGTAGTGACAAAATACATAACATACCAAGGGAACCCAATTTACGCCTATAAAACAAAAGGCTGTTAGCCTATTACACATATTGTTTGTAGCCCTGTAACATTTCCTTTCACATAAAAACGTTCATTCTAATAAAATACCAGCAAATATCAATTACTGAATTTGTATTTTTAGAAGAGAGAAAGAGATATGTACTGGAAGAATATCTCTTTTTGAACAAAGCTTTCTTCTTTCGACGATCTCTAAGCACTGACTGAAGATTCTTCTTTGCAAACTTCCTCGCTTTCTTCCCTAACTTCCCCATCTAATTAACTATCTGGAAAAAAAGCATTCGAATAAACACCAGAATTGTTCACACACACACACACACACACACAGAGACAGAGAACAAGAAACTACCTGAATATACAGTTGAAGTTTCGGAGTGGTAGTGTATTTGCTCAGCTTGTCGCCTCTTCCCCTGCTTTCTACTTTGCTGTTTTGTTTTTGATAAATAGGAGGTGAATTCAAGGGTTTAAGGGCGAATGAGATTGGAGGGTTTTAGTCTTTTAGCAAGACTTTGCATGATCCGACCCGTTACGAAATTTTCGGGTCGGTGACTAATAATTTTTTTCTTTTTTCTTTTTCAGTTTGCACTTTCTTGATTTGTTTTTTAGTTGTATTAATTTTTCTCTGGTAGGAGATCAGAAAATAGTTGAGATTTAGTAGGCATTTGGACATAAAAATTGTAATTTAAAAAAAAAATAGTATTTGGAGTCAGATTAAAAAATAATATTTGAAATTTGAAATTATGTTTGGACATGTATTTCACTTGAAAAAATGTTGCAGTATTGTGAGTGGGAAAATAAATTTTGAAAATTATTTGCAAAATTTCATGGACAAACATATTTTTTAAAGAAAAAAATCGGAAAAAAAGAGTTATGGACAAAAGGGTAATACTTCTTTTCTTATCTGTTTTCATTTTTTTCCTTTGGGATTTACTACTTTTATCCTGTATATAGAAAATGTACTTATTGCAATTCAATATGGATGTAAAGAATGTATTATGTGGATTGATTATATTGATGCTCACTTTAAAAGACAAAAGTGGAAAGGAAAATACTCCGCCCAAAATTGCTTTTTCAAAAAATGCCAGAAGTATAATTTTTCAATTTGTATTCCAAAACCAAATGATGTAGTTTGTTAAGTTGATTTGAGTGATAAAAATACTGAATAAGTTTAATTGTTATGATAAAAAGAGAAGACAGAGATATTATTTAGAAAAACTTGTGATTTTGAAATAGTTAACCACCAAATAATTTTATTTGAAGTATTAGGCGGATTTCTAAAAATAAAATATATTAGATGAGTTTGAATTTAGATGTCACGATAATTGCTCTACAAGAGCCCTTAAAAGAAGTTGTCAAGTATGATATTTCTTTTTCAAATGGGAAACAGTAACGTAAGTCCCTAAAATCAAAATCTTCATTTGATTATATTTTGTTCACCGTTTTTTTCTTTAATGACGGTATATTTTGTATTTTTATACTAATTGCCAACTTTTATTAGAAATTTATTTCAAAAGCTTTGTGTGAGTGACTTATGGATAGTCTTTCAATGTGCAAAATCACTCTTAAAAAAATTGAAATATGTGCAAACATAATAAAAAGAAGGACATTAAGACTAAATTGTCCAACCAAAAAAAAATTTATATTTAACGCTATTAGTGATGAGTATTTTTATAATTAACGCTATTAGTTATGAGAATTAGTAATAAGGATGGTCTCATGACTTTTTCCTCTAAGTATTTATAAATAATAAACTTCAGTATTTGAAATACGTGAAGTATTAAAAAGAATATTTGAGAAATATATAAGTAAAAAATAAAGTTTTCTTCAATTTTGGTCCAAGTTTAAATGCATGTCCAAACAATTATCAATTGTCAAGTAAGGCCAAAAGTACTTTTTTAAAGAAGGGGAGGGGGAGGGCAGGGCCATTTTAGAGAATATTGAAGCTGATTGGCCAAATTTTCGCTTAGACAAGGTAGGTGTTTTCATACTTCCATAATTTTTTTAAAACTCTCTCTTCTTCTTCAACGCCCCTAACCTCTAAGTTTTCGCAGTTATTTTTTTTAAGCCGATCAAAGACAGAAGGGCTTTTGTTAGAAGCCGCAAATTTATCTTCTACGATGTTGTAGTTATTTCTTATCCTTCTTATGAAAATGCACACCGATGGAGGTTGTTTGTACCTTCAACCTTCACATGATTGCTTCATAACAACTTTCCTTGGGAGCCTCCCTAACTATGATGGCTTGCTGGGATTGTATCCAACCTTTGCAAATAGCTTGTGTGCATTTGGATCAAAACCTTTATTAGTACGCTTCGTAACATATTTTATGGTATATTATGGGCTACGAACTGTGCGAGTAACTTTGTGGACAATTTTATCACCTCAAACTGTTTGATACGAAGGAATAACTTTTTTAGCATATTACTTTGGAGATTCGATGATTGATCATCCTCTTTCTTTATCTTTGGGACAGAGTGGAGCGTCGAAGATACTTTCCTGCTTGAAGACAAGGCATCCCTATTTACTGCTTTATTTGGATTGGCGTGCCCTTGATATTCCACAATTATGATATTGACTTTTCTGGCTGCTACCTCTATCCTTCTTCTACGAGCTAGGCACATTTGGCCTTCGTGAGTTGTCAACTTTTACTTCCTTTACAACATAACTCTTCAAATAAAATTATGCATCACCAAATTGTGCCTCAGATTCAATCAATGACTTATTGTTAGCAATATCTTCTTTTGGACTTCCTCCGCGTGATACTTCAGACATTGGTGGTAGATAGATGAAACCATGTTATTCTCATGTATTCAAGATCAATCAAGCAGAATGTTATATGAAGTCTTTGGATCAATCACATGAAGACATGCTTGAAGCAATGTCTCTGATGGCAATGTCCACTTTTATGGCACCTTTAGTCCTTTGCTTCCCTTGGTTGAATCTTGAATTATGTAACGACCTGGTCGGTCATTTTAAGTATTATAGTCTCGTTCCCTCATTTATTGCTTATTTTGTGTTTGTTTATTGTTATATGACTTGCCGGGGTGGTTGGTTTGGTTCCGGAGATGTTTCGAAATGAATTGGGACACTTAATCCCAAGGTTGGAAGCCTAAGTTTGAAGAGTTGTCCGAATATTGACTTATGTATAAATAACTCTGGAATAGAGTTTTGATGGATCCAATAGTTCCGTATGATAATTTTGGATTTAGGAGTGTGTCCGGATAATGATTTGGAGATCCATAGGTGATTTTGGCTTGAATTGGCGAAAGTTAAAAAAGTTAAGGTTTGGAGAGTTGAGAAGTTTTACCGAGAGTTAACTTTGTTGTTACCGGGCTCGAATTTTGGTTCCATGAGTTAAAATAGGTCTGATGTGTCATTTATGATTTGTGTGCAAAATTTGAGGTCAATCGGAGTTGGTTTGATAGGTTTCGGCATCGATTGTAGAAGTTGGAAATCCATTAGTTTAATTAGGCTTGAATTGGAGTGCGATTCGTATTTTTGATGTTGTTTGATGTGATTTGAGGCCTCAACTAAGTCCGTATGATGTTTTAAGATGTGTTGGTATGTTTGGATGGTACCCCGGGGGCCTCATGTGAGATTCAGATTGATTACGAATTGAGTTTGGCCTTGTTGAGTTGCAGATTTTTTTGGTGTCTGGTTTCCTTGTATGCCTTCGCGAGAGAGGTCTCGCATTCACGAAGAGTATCTGGGAGGCAGGTGAAGATAGTTCTTCGCATTCGCGAAGAAGGCCTCGCGTTCGCGAAGGTCTAGGGAAATTGTGCATCGCGATCGCGAGGGGGCGCTCGCGTTCGCGTAGAAGGATGAGGACGACTTAGGCATCGGGCCTTAAGTCTAATGCGAAGAAGGCCTAGCATTCGTGAAGGTCTAGGGAAATTGTGCATCACGATCGTGAGGGGGCGCTCGCGTTCGCATAGAAGGATGAGGCCGGCTTGGGAGCCAGGCCTTAGTCTTCGCGTTCGTGGTCAGGGAGACGCGTTCGCATAAGCAGAGCTCTCTGAAGCATTGCGTTTGCGAGGGAGCCTTCACGTTCGCGTAAGAGGATTTTTGGGCGACACGTTAGCGTTGAGTTTTTTTCTTCGCGAATGCAAGGCTCTTTCCGCGTTCGCGAAGAAGGGCATCAGGGCAGCAATTATTATATCTCAAAATCGTGGATTTGAACCCATTTTTCATATTTTGAGCTAGAGACCTCGGATTTGGGTGATTCCTGAAGGAATTTTCAAGGAGTTGATTAAGATAAGTGATTCTAACTCAGATTTAGTTGTTATATATGAATTTATCATTATTTTTACTATTTAATTAGTGTTTTGGGTTGGAAAATTTGGGAAAAAATTGTGAAACTTCATAGACTATAATTTGAGGATTTGAACATCGAGTTGAGATCGGAATTGAGTAATTTTGGTATTGTTGGACTCGTTATTGAATGGGTGTTTAGATTTTATAAATTTTGTTGAGTTGCGAGACGTGGGCCCTGGTTGACTTTTTGACTTTGGTTAAAGAACTTAGCTTTATTGTATGGAATCGATTCATATAGCTTGTATTGATTGTATTAAGTTCTTTGTGGCTAGATTCGAGTCGTTCAGAGGTCGATTCGCGAGGCAAGGGCTTGTTGGAGTAGGAATTTGCGCGGTTTGAGGTAAGTAACACTTCTAAACTTGGTTTTGAGGGTATAAATCTCTAGAATATGTGTTATGTGGTTGGTATTGAGGTGACGGACATGCTAGGTGACGGGCGTGTGGGCATCCACCGTGGTAATTATGACCCAGTTATTTCCGTGGTACTGTGTAGTTATCAAATCTTGTAGCTATTCATGTAATTCCTACGTGTTAGATTAATTGAGCTGCAATCCATGTTAGAAATCATGATCATGCTATATGCTTATTCTGTTGGGACCCACTGAGGTCATTTCTGTTGTTGAATTATTTTCTTAAATTGCAATTATGTGCTCAGTCACATCCATCACTTGCATATCATATCTCAATCTCTGTTGTCATTTATTGTTACATCACGTATCATTGTTTGGGCTGATTGGCATGAGAATTGTGAGCTCGAGGGACTCGAGAAATTGATGACTGAGTTGGGGCCTGAGAGTCGTATTGTGAGTGAGGCTGTGGATCGGGGTGCACGCCGCAACTGGCCATCTTGGCTTTATGTATATTATTATTATGGATCGGGATTCACGTCGAAGCATGCTTTATAGGTTTTATCTATTATTCTGGGATCGGGTTGCACGTCGTAGCTGGCTATATTGGCTTTATATTAGCGCTTGGGCAGGATTCGCCCCTCCGAAGTCTGACATACCAGCAACGAGCGCATGTACCGTATAGTACTAAGTGATTAAGTATGACGAATGAGAGTTGAGACAGACAAATTGAGCACTCTGAGAGTGTGTGTACATGAGTTTAACATTGTGATGCATTACATGTGACATGCACATTTGACATGTAGATATAGAGATATAACATTCCTCATATCAGTCTTATTTGGCATATTTTATCAGTGTTGAGTTTAAATGTTAAACTTGAAAGTATGTCTACATTTTTGTACTGTGTAAAAACTGATCATGAGATTTATGTGAGTTAATACTGTCATTTTTTTGTCATATATGTATTGTTATTATCTGAATTTGGACTGTACCTTTCTGAGCTCGTCACTGCTTCCCAGGGTTAGTCCTGTTACTTATTGAGTATATTTGGTCGGTTGTACTCATACTACACTTTGCACTTTGTGTGCAGATCTAGGTATTTTTGGGCACGATAGTTGCTAGACTTGGAGCATTTCCTGCTTGGAGACTTTTGAGGTAGCTGCTTTGGTGTTCGCAGACCTCGACTCTTCTTCTTTTCAGTTTATTTAGCACTGTTCTATCTTTCCAGACAGTTGTATTAGAAGTTTTGGTTATGTTGATATTTAGTAGCTCATGTATTCGGTGACACCTGGATTTTGGGAGATTTTGTATTTGAGTCGCAGTTAGTCCTTTTAGTTATTTATGAGATTTTCACTAATAAACTCAATATATCATGCTATTAAATTAAAATGAGTAGTTATTTTGTGATTGCCGGCTTGCCCAATATTGTAAAAGGTTCCATCACGACATGTTGAACTTTGGGCCGTGACAAGTTGGTATCAGAGCCTAGGTTACATAGGTGTCACGAGTCATAAGCAGGTTCAGTAGAGTCTTGCGGATCGGTACTGATACGTCTATAGTTATCTTCGAGGGGCTACTGAACCATTAGGAAAACTTCACTTTCTTTTATTTTTGTCGTGCAGATTTGTTGATTCTGAAAACTAAACTTCTGTTATTTTATCTCTTATAGATGCTGAGGACACGTGCTACCGGATCGGGTGGACGGCCACTAGTACCACCAGCTAGGAGCCGCGAGAGGCTGGGATTAGGGTAAAAGCTGAGATGCAACTCGTACAACAACTAGAGCAGCACCTGTGGAGCCACCAATTGCTCCAGCTCAGGAGCAGATACCATATGTGGTTGAGCTGGTGGGACCAGATCAGGTACCAGTTGTGCCCATTGTGATTCCAGGCCGTCAGGAGGATCTGGCCCAGATATTGACTGTATGCGCTAGCCTTGCTCATGCAGTTTCAGTTCTGATCGCACCAGCCACTTCTCAGGCCGGGGGAGGTGCTCAAACTCCCATAGCCCGTACTCTAATCTTCGGCTATATATGTAGATCTGACCGGTAGGAAATGTGCTGATTTCGTGAGCCTATCGACTATCACCAATATAGAATCGAATTTATGATGAGAACGAGGTAAACCCATGACGAAGTCCATATTTATCGCCTCCCATTTCCACGTCGGGATCTCTATAGTCTGCATTAGCCCTCCGGGCTTATGGTGCTCTACCTTCACCTGCTGGCACCTAGGACTTTGGGCGACAAACTTAGCAATGTTCTTCTTCATATCGTTCCACCAGTACACATCCTTAATGCCACCTATGAGTGATGAGGAGCAGAAGAGGCTAGAGTGGTTTAGGAGGCTCAGGCCTCCAGCGTTTAGTGGGTTTAAGTCAGAGGATGCTCTAGACTTCTTAAACAGGTGCCAGCGGATCCTTCACACGGCAGGTATTTTGGAGACTACTTTTCAACTATTGCAGGCATCCTTCAGATGGTGGGAAGCCTATGAGTTGAGCAGGCCAGCCGACGCTACACCACTTATGTGGCATGAGTTCTTGGTTTTCTTCTTAGAGAAGTTTGTTCCACAGACCCACAAGGAGGAGTTGTGTAGGCAGTTTGAGCAGCTACGCCAGGAGCGTATGTCTGTGACCCAGTATTAGATGAGATTTTCAGAGTTGGTTTGTCACGCGACCTGGTTGGTTCCCACACAGGGGAGAGGATTAGGAGGTTCATTGATAGCCTCAACTATGGACTGCGCTTCGTCATGACTCAGGAGATTGCATCGGGTGCTAGGTTCGACGAGGTAGTTGATATTGCTAGATGGCTAGAGCAGATCCGTAATCAGGAGCGTGAGGAGAGGAAGGCAATTTTTTAATGCAAAAACCACAGCCGCAAGCTCTAAGTCATGAGTTGGATAGTTCTTTTCATGATTCTTAAGTTGCCTTGAAGCATATGCTATGACCTTACCATATTGCATTAATACACACCGAAGACCGATCCTTGAAGCATCGTAATACACCACAAACCCCTCGGTACCCTCTGGTAGGGTCAATACCGGCGCCGAATCAACCTTGATTTCAATTCCTTGAAGTTCCTTTCACAAGCATCGGACCACTGGAACTTAACCGCCTTCTGCGTTAATTTAGTCAATGGAGAGGCAAGAGTGGAGAACCCCTCCACGAACCTCCTATAATAACCGGCCAAACCCAAGAAACTGCGAATCTCTGTTGGAGTAGTAGGTCTAGGCCAATCCTTCACCGCTGCAATCTTTTGAGGATCGACCTTAATTCCTTCTCTGGAGACAACATGACCTAGGAATATAACAGATTCAAGCCAAAATTCACATTTCGAGAACTTTGCATATAATTGGTGTTGATGAAGAGTCTGCAGAACTGCCCTGAGGTGGTCAGCGTGATCCTCTCGACTTCGTGAATATACAAGGATGTCGTCAATGAATACTATCACAAAGGAGTCAAGAAACGGCTTGAAGACCCGATTCATAAGATCCATGAAAGTTACCGGGGTATTTGTTAGCCCGAAAGGCATTACCAAAAATTCAAAGTGCCCATACCGGGTTCTAAAAGCTATTTTTTGAATATCCTACTCCCTTACTTTTAATTGATGGTACCCGGATCACAAATCAATTTTGGAGAAGAACTTAACACCTTGTAATTGATCAAATAAATCATCTATCCTTAACAATGGGTATTTATTTTTGATTGTGACTTTCTTGAGTTGTTAGTAGTCAATACACATTCGCAGCGATCCATATTTCTTTCTGACAAAGAGAACCGGTGCGCCCCAAGGAGACACACTCGGTCGGATGAAACCTTTCTCTAGCAAATCACTTAGTTATTCATTTAGCTCTTTTAATTCTATTGGCGCCATTCTATAATATGGAATGGATATAGGCTACGTGGCTGGCATCACATCAATCCCAAAATCACAAGAGGCCTCGTGGTTCGGGTGGTTTCAGTGGTGTTTCTTTTGGAGGGCAGTCCCACCACAACAAGGGTCGTCCTTATAGGCCCGATCAGATGGCTCGTCCGATTCATCGTGGTGTATTAGCTAGCCATGGTTCATACAGTGCTCATCCGGGTCAGTCATCTCTCATTGCCCTCCCAGCTCAGATTTCATCTCGTGCTCCATTAGTGCATGGTTCATCTGTACCAGGTCCTTCTAGTAGCTATTCTGGTTCTCGAGGTCCGATTCGGTCTCTACCACCATTGACAGATCGGAGTTGCTACGAGTGCGGGGAGTTTGGACATGTGAGGAGGTATTGTCCCCGTCTCTTGGGAGGTCCAGTTCATCAGAGGGGTACGTCAGGTAATGACTTCCGCACCAGTTACTTCACTAGCCGCTCAACCAGCTTGGGTGGGGCTCAAGAAGCTAGAGGTCGCCCTAGAGGGGGAGGCCGATCAAGTGGCGGTCAGGCTCGATGCTATGCTTTTCCTGCCAGGCTAGAGGCCTTTGCTTCAGACGAAGTGATCACAGGTATTGTCTGAGTATGCCACAGGGATGCTTCCATACTATTTGACCCCGGTTCCAATTATTCGTATGTATCATCATATTTTGCTCGTTATTTGGATATGTCCAGTGAGTCCTTAGTTTTGCATGTTCATGTATCTACGCTGGTGGGCGATTCTACTATTATTGTGAACCGTGTGTATCGATCGTGTGTGGTGACTATTGGGGGATTTGAGACTAGAGTTGATCTCTTATTGCTTAATATGGTTGATTTTGACGTGATTCTGGGCATGAATTGGTTGTTCCCATGTCATGCTATTCTGGATTGTCACGCTAAGATCGTGACGTTGGCGATGCTGGGGTTACCTAGGATCGAGTGGAGGGGCTCTTTGGACTATGTTCCCAATAGGGTGGTTTCATATCCGAAGGCCCAACCGATGGCTGGGAAGGGATATTTATTAAATTTGGCTTTTGTGAGGGATGTTGGTGCTGATACTCCTACTATTGATTCTATTCCAGTAGTGCGAGACTTTCCGGATGTATTTCCTGTAGACCTGTCAGGCATACCACCCGACAGGGACATTGATTTTGGTATTGACTTGGTATCGGGCACTCATTCCATTTCTATCCCTTCGTATCGTATGGCTCCAACAAAGTTGAAAGAATTGAAAGAGCAGCTTCAGGAGCTTCTTGATAAGGGGTTCATTAGGCCTAGTGTGTTGCCTTGGGGTGTACCGGTTCTGTTTGTGAAGAAGAAGGATGGTACTATGAAGATGTGCATTGACTATAGATAGTTGAACCAAGTTACAATTAAGAACAAGTATCCTTTGTCGCGCATTGATGACTTATTTGACCAGCTTGAGGGAGCTAGAGTGTTCTCTAAGATTGATTTTAGGTCGGGGTATCACCACTTGAAGATTCGAGACTCAGATATTCTGAAGACGATATTTAGGACCCGCTATAGTCATTATGACTTCCTTCTGATATCTTTTGGGCTGACCAATGCCCCAGCAACATTCATGCATCTGATGAACAGTGTATTCCAACCATATCTTGATTCGTTTTTCATAGTATTTATTGATGATATTCTGGTGTACTCACGTAGCCAGGAAGAGCATGCACATCATATGAGGATTGCACTACAGACATTGAGGGAGGAGAAGCTTTATGCTAAGTTCTCCAAGTGTGCGTTTTGGCTCGGTTCGGTGGCGTTATTGGGGCACGTGGTGTCCAGTGAGCGGATTAAGGTGCATCCTAATAAGATTGAGGCGGTTCATAGTTGGCCCAGACAGTCTTTAGCTACTAAGATTCAGAGTTTTTTTGGCTTGACCAGATATTATCGTCGCTTAGTAGAGGGTTTCTCATCCATTACAGCACCTTTGACCAGGTTGACACAGAAGGGTGCCCTATTCAGGTAGTCTAATGAGTGTGAGGAGAGCTTTAAAAATCTCAAGACTGTCTTAACCACAGCTCCAGTTCTAGTTTTACCTTCAACATCGGGTTCTTATACAATATATTGTGATGCTTCTCGGATTGGTATTGGGTGTCTTGATGTAGGAGGGTAGAGTGATTGCTTATTCTTCATGCTAGTTGAAGCCTCATGAGAAGAACTACCCCGTTCATGATTTGGAGTTGGCAGTCATCGTTCATGCATTAAAGATTTAGAGGCACTATCTCTACGGCGTATATTGTGAGGTATTTACGAACTATCAAAGTCTGCAACACTTGTTCAAGCAAAAGGATCTAAATTTGAGGCAGCGGAGATGGTTAGAGTTGTTAAAAAACTATGATATTACCATTTTGTATCATCTCGGGAAGGCCAATGTGGTGGCCGATGCCTTGAGTAGAAAGGCGGTGAGTATGGGTAGCATTACACACATTCCTATTGGTGAGAGACCGCTTGCATCAGATGTTCAGGCCTTGGCCAATCAGTTCGTGAGGTTGGATGTTTCGGAGCCTAGTCGGGTTCTAGCTTGCGTGATTTCTCGGTCTTCTTTATATGATCGCATCAAGGAGCATCAATATGACGACCCCTATTTGCTTGTCCTTAAGGACACGGTTCAGCACGGCAATGCCAAGGAGGTTTCTATTGGGGATGATGGGGTGTTGCGGATGCATGGTCAGATTTGTGTACCCAATGTAGATGGGTTACGTGAGTTGATTCTTGAGAAGGCCCACAGTTCGCGGTATTTCATTCATCCGGGTGCGGCAAATATCAGGACTTAAGACAACACTATTGGTGGTGGAGAATGAAGAAAGATATAATGTGGTTTGTAGCTCGGTGCCTGAATTGTCAGCAGGTGAAGTACGAGCACCAGAGGCCGGGCGGTTTGCTTTAGAGGCTTGAGATTCTTGAGTGGAAATGTGAGCGTATCACCATGGATTCCATAGTTGGGCTCCCACGGACTTTGAAGAAGTTTGATGCTATTTGGGTGATTGTGGAGCGGTTGACTAAGTCCACGAATTTCATTCCAGTTAGGACTACCTATTCTTCGAAGCGGTTGGCTGGGATCTATATCCGCGAGATTGTTCGCCTTCACGGTGTGCCGGTGTCCATTATTTCAGACCGGAGCACGCAATTCACATTGCAACGAGAGTTAGTTACAATGGTTGAGTTGAGTACAACATTCCACCCTCAGATGGATGGACAGTCCGAGCGCACCATTCAGATATTGGAGGATATGCTATGCGTTTGTGTCATGGATTTCAGTGGTTCTTGGGATCAATTTCTGCCCCCTGCAGAGTTTGCCTACAATAACAGCTACCAATCGAGTTTTCAGATGGCTCTATATGAGGCCTTGTATGGGACGCGACGCCAGTCTCCAGTTGGTTGGTTTGAGCCGGGTGAGGCTAGGCTATTGGGTACTGACTTGGTTCAGGATGCCTTGGAAACGTTTAAGTTGATTCAGGATCGGCTTCGCACGACACAATCTATACAAAGAGTTACGCTGATCGGAAGTTTCGTGATGTTTCCTACATAGTGGGGGAGAAGGTATTGCTCAGAGTTTCACCCATGAAGGGTGTTATGAGGTTTGGGAAGAAGAGCAAGTTGAGCCCTCGGTATATTGGCCCTTTTGAGGTGCTTGAGAGGATTGGAGAGGTGGCTTACAAGCTTGCATTACCACCTAGTCTATCGAGTGTTCATCCAGTGTTTCATGTTTCCATGCTACGGAAGTATTTCGATGATCCGTCTCATGTTTTGGACTTCAGCACGGTTCAGTTAGATGGGGACTTGACTTATGATGTGGAGTCGGTGACTTATGAAGGTACGATGGAGAGGTCAGCTAGTCTAGGAGGCTACTTGGGTGACCGAGCGGGAGATGAGGAGCAGATATCCACGCCTATTTGAGACCCCAGGTGTCACAACTCAGTTTCTCCTATAGGCCGTGATGGCGCCCAACGTCACCACTAGGTAAACCAACGATGAACTAATCATGTAATTGCTCTTTTTAATAAAATTTTCAAGTAGTTGAATTCCATTTATTAAGAAAATTAGGAGTAGAAAAATTTAATAAAGTAAAACAAAGGCTAATGAGTGAACAAATACGGTGACATAAATACTCCAAAACCATAAAGTCTACTAGTACATATTCCAAGACCTAGTGTCATAAGTGTATGAGCAACTAGTAGAATATACAAACTCTAACTACTGTCTGAAATAAAAGTAGACAGAAAATACATGCAAAAGAGAGACTCTAGGTGCTGCCGAACGACTCAGGAAGCATCTCACCACTAGGCCTCGGGGTAACGGGGGTGCGCGATGATGTGACCGCCAAATGTACCTGCCTCAAATCTTGCACGATTAGTGCAGAAGTGTAGTGTGAGTACATAAATAACATATACCCAATAAGTATCTAGTCTAACCTCGAAGAAGTAGTGACGAGGGTTTGACATCGATACTTATTATGGACTAACAATAAAATACATAAATTCTATATAAGCATGGGTTATGTGAACAATAATAATAACTCAATAACAAGCAGTGAATAAACAATTCTTTCTCTAATAGTAAATCCCAAGTCAATTTATGTCATTAAATAATTATAACCTCTCAAGCCATAAAATAATATCAAGTATAATTAGGCTCCGAGTATTATCACGCACGATTTATACCGAGGTCATACTGCCCGATCCAGAATAGGGTCGAGCGGCATGAACCATAGATGCATCTATTCTTCTGCTGAGGTGTTCGGCCCGCTCCACAAGAAGAGAGGATACTTTATGAACATTCGATTTAAAAGCTATTACAAGGCTAATACACAAAGAAGCATAATTTCTATTAATGGTCAAGTAACCAGCCAAAACTCAAGTAAGTGAAATTCGGTCTTTTACAATTCCTCTATCAAGTTCCAATATAATTTAGGTACTTTAATTAACAAGTAAGGTGCAAACATTATAAGTATTTCATGATTTGGGTCCTAAACTACCCGAACATAAACATAATTAGTAGCTACGCACGGACTCTCATCACCTCGTGCGTACGTAGCCCCCACAATTAGAAGCAAATAGTAATTTAAATCACCTATGGGGTAAATTTCCTCTTACAAGTTTAGGAAAGAGACTTATCTCGTCTCAAAGCTCACTTTCAGGCCTCAAATTCACTCTAAGGACCCAACTTGGTGCCGAACAATCCAAAGCTAGCCAAATATTATATAAAATAATTAATATACGCTCAAAAGTTAATAATTTATCTATTAGAGTAATTACCCAACCCAAATTGGAAGATTCTTAAAATTTACTCTCGGGCCCACGTGCCCGAATTTCGGAAATTTTTGAAGGTAATTGTTATCCATAGCCTCACGAACTTAAATATATAATTTTCACTCAATTCCATAATCATTTTTGTGGTTAAATCCCATTTTTATCAAAACCTAAATTTTTCAACTAAACTCACAATTTCTACATATGCTAAGAATCTACCCAAAAATACATGTATTAAACTTATCTCGTATAGAAATTACTTACCTCAAAGTATTAGGAGAAAACCCCTCTCTAAGAAGCTCCAAAATCGCCCAAGAAGTGAAATAAATGAACCAAAATGGCCTAAGTCCCGTCTTAAAAGAACCTTACTGCCCCAGCGATTTTCGCTTATGCGGAACATCAGCTGCTTCTGCGGACAAAGCCTCGCAGATGTGGACCATGCCCAGGTATGCCCTTCCCGCTTCTGCAGCGAAGTCTCGCTTCTGCGAGCCCGCTTTCTGCGGCACAAGCGTCGCACCCGCGCGCCCTCCCGCTTCTGCGATCAACTTCCTAACATCTGCACCTTCGCAGATGCGGTCCCTTCCTCGCTTCTGCAACCACTGGGCAGTCCACTCCATTTGCTTCTACGGTCGTTGGCTCGTTTTTGCGAGCTGGCACATGCGGCTGGTTCCTCGTAGGTGCGATTGCATGAGAGCCTCTGCTGATTCAGCTATTTTCTCTAAGTCCGAACGAGTTCCGCGCATCGTCCGAATGGCACCCGCCCCCCTCGGCCTCGCCCAAATATACCAACAAGTTCGTAACCACAAGACGGACCTGCTCGACCTCTTGAAACATGGAAAACAACACCAAAACTAAGAATCACACTCCAAACTAAATGGAATCAACTTATGAACTTCAAGTTTTCTAACTTACTCCGAACGCGCCGAATCATACTTAAACTACTCGGAATGATACCAAATCTTTCATGCAAGTCTTAAATCACTATACATAACTATTTTCGGGCTTGGAATCTCAAACGGACCTCGATAACACCAAAACCTACTTCAAACTAAATTTTAAGAACTTTAAAACCTTCAATGCGCTAACTTTCAACTTTAGGTGCTGAAACACTCCCGGGTCATCCAAAACCCGATCCGAATACACGCCAAAGTCCAAAATCATCATACAAACCTATTGGGACCATCAAATCCCGGTTTTGAGGTCGTTTACTAAAAATGTTGACCCAAGTCAAACTTAACCATTTTAAGCCAATATTAAGGAACTAAGTGTTCCGATTTCAATCTGAACCCTTCTAAACTCGTACTTAGTCATCTACGCAAGTCATACAATAGTAAAAACACATACGGGGAGTCTTATTTAGGATAACGGGGATCTAGAGAGCAAAACGACCGGTCGGGTTATTACACCAGGTATGAATCTAGACCCGTTCGAGAACGAACGTTTGTTTAAGAGGGGGAGAACTTAACGACCCTATCAGTTATTTTGAGTATTGTAGCTCTGTTACCCTATTTATTGATTATTTTTTGTTCGTTTGTTGTTATGTGACTAGCCGGGGTGGTTGGTTTGGTTCCAAGGATGTTTTAGAATGAATTGGGACACTTAGTCTCAAGGTTAGAAGCCTAAGTTAGAATAGTTAACTCTATGTTGACTTATATGTAAATGACTCTGGAATGAAGTTTCGATGGTTTCGATAGCTCCGTATGGTAATTTTCGACTTAGGAGTGTGTCCGGATATTGATTTGGAGGCCTGTAGGTGGTTTTGGCTTGAATTGGCGAAAGTTAAAAAAGTTGAAGTTTGGATAGTTGAGAAGATTGACCAAGCATTGACTTTATTGTTACCGGGCTCGGATTTTGGTTCCGCAAGTTGGAATAGGTCCGTTGTATTATTTATTACTTATTTGCAAAAGTTGAGGTCAATTAGAGGTCGTTTGGTAGGTTTCGACATCGATTGTAGAAGTTGAGAATCCATTAGTTTCTTTAGGCTTGAATTGGGGTGCAATTCGTATTTTTGATGTTGTTTGATGTGATTTGAGGTACGACTAAGTTCGTATGATACTATAGGATGTGTTGGTATGTTTGGGTGGGGCATCGGGTGAGATTCGGATTGATTGAGGATTGAGTTTGGCCTTGTTGAGCTGCAGATTTTTCTGGTGTCTAGTTTCCTTATACGCGCTCGCGAGAGAGGTCTCGCGCTCACGAAGAGTATCTGGGAGGCTGGTGAAGATTGTTCTTCGTGTTTATAAATAAGGCATCGGGTTCGCGAAAGTCTAGGGAAATTGTGCATCACGATCATGAGGAGGCGCTCGGGTTCGCGTAGAAAGATGAGGCCGGCTTGGGCACCAAGCCTTAAGTCTTTGCGTTCGCGGTCAGGGAGACGTGTTCACGTAGGTAGAGCTCTGTGAAGCATCGCATTCGGGTAAGAGGATTTTTGGGCGATTGAGTTTTGTGCTTCGCGAACGCGAGGCTCTTTCCGCATTCGCAAAGAAGGGAATCTGGGCAACAATTATTAAATCTCAAAATCGAGGGTTTGAACCCATTTTTTAAATATTTTGAGCTAGAGAACTCGGATTTGGGCGATATTTGAATGGATTTTCAAGGAGCTGATTAGTGTAAGTGATTCTAACTCGGATTTGGTTATTATACTTGAATTTATCATTATTTTTGTCATTTAATTAGTATTTTGGGTTGGAAAAATTGGGAAAAATTTGTGAAACTTCATAGACTATAGTTTGAGGATTTGAAGGTCGAGTTGAGATCAGAATTGACTAATTTTGGTATGGTTGGACTCATTATTGAATGGGTGTTCAGATTTTATAAATTTTGTCAGATTCTGAGACGTGGGCCCGGGGTTGACTTTTTAGGTTGACTTTTTGACTTTGGTTAAAGAGCTTAGCTTTATCGGATGAAATCGATTCATATAGCTTGTATTGATTGTTTTAAGTTATTTGTTGCTAGATTCGAGTCGTTCGAAGGCCTATTTGCAAGCCAAGAGCTTGTTGGAGTAGGGATTTACGCGGTTTGAGGTAAGTAACACTTCTGAATTTGGTTATGAGGGTATGAATCCCTAAAATATATGTTATGTGGTTGGTATTGAGGAGACACACATGCTAGGTGACGTACGTGTGGGCATGCACCATGGTAATTATGACCCGATTATTTTCATGGTATTGTGTAGTTATCAAGTCTTGTTGCTATTCATGTAATTCCTATGTGTTATAGTAATTGAGCTGCAATCCATGTTAGAAATCATGTTCAGGCTATATGCTTATTCTGTTGGGACCCACTGAGGTCATTTCTGCTGTTGAATTATTTGCTTAAATTGGAATTATGTACTTAGTCGCATCCATCATTTGTATATCATATTTCAGTCTCTATTGTTATTTATTGTTACATCACGTATCATTGTTTGGGTTGATTGGCATGAGAATTGTAAGCCCGAGAGACTGGAGAGATTGATGACTGAGTTGGGGCCTGAGAGCTGTGTTGTGAGTGATGTTGTGGATCATACTGCACGTCACAACATGCCTTCTTGGCTTTATATTTATTATTATTATGGATCGGGTTGCACTCCGCATTAAGACTTATAGGTTTTATCTATTATTATGGGATCGTATTGCAGCCAGAGCAGGCCATATTGGCTTTATATTAGCGCTTGGGAAGGATCTGCCCCTCCGGAATCTGGCATACCAGCAGTGAACGCAAGTACCGTATAATATTGAGTGATTGAGTGTGATGAGTGAGAGTTGAGACAGTCATATTGAGTACTCTGAGAGTGTGAGTACATGAGTTTAACAATGTGATGCATTACATGTGACATGCACATTTGACATATAGATATTGAGATGTAACATTCCTCATATTTTATCAGTGTTGAGCTTAAACTGTTAAACTTGAAAGCATGTCTACATTTTTGTACTGTGTACAAACTGTACCTTTTTGAGCTCGTCACTGATTTCAGCCCAAGGTTAGTCCTTGTTACTTATTGAGTACATTTGGTCGGTTGTACTCATACTATACTCTGTACTTCGTGTGCAGATCCAGATACTTCTAAGCACGGTGGTTGCTAGACTTGGAACATTTCCTGCTTGGAGACTTTTGAGGTAGCTGCTTTGGCATCCGCAAACCTCGAGTCTCCTTCTTTTCAATTTATTTAGCACTGTTCTATCTTTCCAGATAGTTGTATTAGAAGTTTTGACTATGTTGATATTTAGTAGCTCTTGTACTCGGTGACACCCGGATTTTGGACGATTTTGTATTTGAGTCACAGTTAGTCCTTTCGGTTATTTATGAGATTTTCATTGCTAAACTCAATATATCATGCTTTTAAATTAAAATGAATAGTTATTTTGTGATTGTCGGCTTGCCTAATACTGTAATAGGCGCCATCACGATATGTTGAGATTTGGGTCGTGACAAATTATTAGGTGGCTTTCAAAATGTTCTGCAATTGAGATGCCAAATTCCTTCATTATGACAACAAAAAGAAGTTTAATCCCATTTCTGTCATCAATTAAAAGTATGTTTAACATATTTTGCTCGAGCACATAACTCACCATATATAAAAGATAAATTATGCAACGTTTATCAAGTAGAAATTATCAGTAGTGAATGTAACTTTTACATAACAAGCATTTACTTCTAGGGAAGGGACTTAATAAGCTTCCTAGACGGTGATGACGATGACATGCTTTCATTTTGATTCTTCATCACCAGCATTGCAACATGAAGCCTTGATGTCATTTCAAGAAATCTTCGTGTAGAACCAGTTCGGTAAGAATTCCTCTAATTAACTGACATTGTGGATTATGGTGGTGGTGCACTTCCATATTTGTCCTCTATAGATACTTAATTGCCATTTTGCTTCTTTGGTCTTCTCATATTCTTTTTTCTAGCTGGTTGTTTAGCTGATTCTTTTTGCAGACTTATTTTGCAGTGTCTTTGCTGAATCATCTGTATCCATCCTTCATCATTAAGTTGATCAACTTGAAAAACAAATTCCTCTAATAATCCTTTATTTTCACGTTCTTCAAACTTGCATATCTCAACTGGATCAAGAAATTCAAAGGTGACAGAGATTTGGTTCACACTTGTTTTCTCGACTTCAAATACGATTTTTGTTTCACAAGCTAATTTTATTACTTTGTCTTTGAAGACAAAGCACTTCTCATAGGGTGACCCATGAGCTAATGGTATTTGCAGTAATTTAGATCGTTCATTTCTAGAGTTTCATTTAGCCGCTTCATCTTTAGTAACTCAATGAGTTTTTGCTCAAAAAGTTCATAAAATATTGCAGGCACATCCAAATCTAGGAATGACTCTTCCCTTTATTACGTCTTATTCAAAGTCAACTTCGACTTGGATTATATTACAATGAAGTTATTTTTATACTCAAGTTTTGCTCAACTTCGTTATGAACCTCATGAGTGAGGTGCTGACATTTATAGCTCTTTGCTTTAGACCTGGACACAAATTTGCCCCCTTTCTTGACTTATTACTTGTCTTTACCTTTGTGAGATTCATAAATATATGCCCTTTATTGCAGCGGAAATCATGCTCAACTCCATATCATGAGCATGAGTGATCAATTTTTTTAAAAAATTTTAGGTTTATGTCTTGTAAGATGTAGCGAACACCCTAATGCATATACCTTGAGTTTACATTTATATATTCGGAAGGTTCGATAATCCTATATTTTCAGTTGAGACTTGCATGCCTCCATTTGATTAATGAAGACAATAGTTCTTCATTTCGTGGACACGTGTTTGTGAGTTTTCCATACTTATGATACACCTTGTGTTGTAGAAGTGGTTAAGGAATTCCTTCTCTAATTGCTCTCAGCAATCAATGGAACTAGACTCAAGGTCAGTGTGCCAATCAAAAGTATTTCCTTTAAGAAAATAAATAAACTGCATGACAAGGTAACCTAAAAAGTGGGTATCACTTATTTTGCAAGAAGGTTAATTTTCTCTTGTGCTTTTAGATGCTTCCTAGGTACATGGTTGAATTCTCCTTTCATTATATGTTCCATCCTGTTTGTCAACTTGTTAATTAGAGCGTTTTGATCTTGCACATATATGCTCAAGCCTTCAATTGCTCTTGTCAAACTTCTAAGTTGTTCCTTCACATATGAAGTATTGATCATCATCGTATGTCTGACTGTTGCAGATGATAGAGAATAACATGGATTCTCACACATATTGATCCTTGATTGGATAATGTTATGCAGTGTGATTGGATATGATCCAATGCTTGAAATACTATCATATTCCTGCATGATGAAATTTGTGGAACCAGAGAGACTAAGTTGAGCTAAAGTCTTTTCAATAATTTCAATAGTGTTGCTTCCTTCTTCCAATGTGTTGGTAGAGAATCTTGAACTTTTGAGGATGGAGAACTTTTTTTTTATTTAAAAAGAAGCTAATTTGAACAGCACTTGGAGTGCTATTGTCCCATCAAGATTGTTTTGCTCCTTCAAAGTGGTACAAGACTTCCCATGATAATATCGAGGATGCTTTTCACATCAGAAGAGAACTTGGAACCAACAGGCTGGATAAAGTTGATTTGGAGTTGATCTTCTTGAGAGCCATTTTGATGTTCTAGCACTTTTAGGGTTGAAACAAATGAGATGAGAGATACAGATTGTCCTAGCGGGCATTGCCAAAAGTTTGTAACAATATATTGTATGCTTAAAAAATAAACAAAACAAGAAAAACAAAGTAACAAATGTAGTATTTAATTTCAAATACAGTAAATATCATAATCTCTATAATTCCCATGATTCTTCTCTTTAGAAATAAATTCAAGTACCTTTGGGATTAATCTTGAATTATGATCTTGAGTTTAGTTCAAGGGTTTTGATATCTTAATCTTGAGTTTATATTGTTATCACGAACGATGATCTTGAATTCATCTTGCACGTTTAAATTATTTGAACTCGTATCCTTGAATCTTGAGTTGTACTTTGTTCTTGCGTTTAAACTTGGATGTTTGATCTTAAGCTTGAACTTAATAGCTTGAGTGCTTGAATATTTAGAGCATTCTTGCTACCTGTTTTATATTCTTGTGTCTCTTCTGATCATGAGGACTCCTATTTATATTGGTGGAGAGAGCAGTTGTGATGAGGACAAATTTTTTGTTTGATTTGAATGGTTGACTTAATTTATCGGTCATTAAGATTAAGTAGTAACAAGGCGGCCAGAACATGTCATTTGTACATGTGACGCATTTTCTTGATCATTTCATTTGACTTGGTGGTCACATTACTTGTCATGTGGTATGTCCCTATTAGTTCATTCTATTAACTTCGCGCGCCACGTCATTTCACATGTGGCACAAATTTGGACCTCTAGGATAAGATGACACTCGAACCTAGAGTTAATATAGTGGGCTCATCATTTGTAGCCCAAGCTAATGGAATAGCCCAATGAATTTAAACTTTTTATTAAATTCATATTTATTGGATTTAAATAATTAATCCAATTACATTATCTCACAATATTTATTTGAAAAAAATATATCTTGAATTTAATATAGTCCAGATTATTTTTATGAATTTAGATCCAATAAAAGTTAAATATGCACACTTCTAGTTTTAAACAAATTTAGTTTGACCTAAGAAGATAAATTATTTAGTATTGAAATGAAATGAATTTTAAAGAACAGAATACATATATGTAATTCACATAATAAAACCTAAATGATGTGTGGAAAAAGGATTTTATCAAAACTTTTTCCTGTTTTTTCAAAAAGTGAAAAAATTTCAATTCTTTTTCAAACCAAAAACATTAGAGTTTCAATTTTTCGAAAAACAAGTTTTAATTTCAAAATACCCCTTTCAACTTAACTTCAGATATTACTTTTTCAAATATCACATTTTTTATGTTTAAATGCTAAAAGCATCTAGAAAGGTATACTTGTACTCGGCTGCATCTACGGTCGAGGTAGACACGCACTTGAAGTGATAGTTATTAATCTTGTAGTGAAGAAAATATTTTCTAACAACATTTAATTATTAATGGTGTACTCTTCGTCTTATTTTATGTGAAGACGTTCGACTGCACAAAGAATTTAAGAAATTTTTAAAAAAAATTAACATATGAGTCAAATATATGCAAAGTACCAATATCATCATTTTAAATGATTGATGATGAGAGTCCAAGATAATAATTCTTTCTCTCTTTTTATAAAAGAATGAACTTTGACATCAAGGGGTCTCAATAAGTCATATTATCAAAGATAAATGATAGGCTAAAATTAAGAGCATGTTTAAAAAGTCACCTAGAAATTAGATTTGGGTGTAATTGGGTATAATTACACAGTTTGACATATTTGTTTGGCCAAGTAATTACTTGGTCAACATGGAATTGGAGTTAATTGGAGAGGTGTAACTACACTCTCCAATTCTCAGGGGGAGGTGAGAATTGGTAGTAATTACATTGTGTAATTACAAGATTACTTTTTAATTTCTTTCCTTTTTGTTTTTATTTTATTTTATTTTTTATAACTTTTTATTTTTATTTTTATTTTATTTTATCTTTTAATTTTAAAATATATTTTTCTTTGTGCATTATTTATCTTTTATTTCTCTACCTTTACTTCTTGTGATTCCATTTAATTGCTCGTGTATTTTATTTCTTATTTATTTTATTTTTTTCATTTAGCATAAATGCGTTATTAAATTATTCTAGTTTTTGAAACTACACCTCCTAATATTAGAAATAATGAGTCATTATCAAACTTGACATATAATGAGTGATGTCATTAAAGTAAAATTTTGTTGTTGAATGAAATTATTAACTTATTATGTTTCCTAATCTTAAGTTGTATTGGAACTTATTTTTATTATGTTGGAGTTTGACATATATTAAACTTTTAAAAAAATAATAATTAAAATTGTGTTATATTTATGGTTCTGATTTACTTGTTTTAGTAGTATTGGCTTGCTATTTCATATTACGTGTTGTTCATCTTTTAGATAGAATTGATGGGTTAGTTTTGTCAAACAGTTAAATAATGTTATGAAGTTATATTTAAAAATATTAATTTATTTTATTAAACATGCATTCCATGATGTTCTTACAAAACGTATGTTTTTAGCTTTTATAATTAATTAAAATGAATATTTATTAATTTGGATATATATCAATTATGTTTACAATATTAGTATAAATATATGATTATTAATTAATGTATATTCAAGAAAAAAATATGCATCTTAAATACCAAATCTAATTTCATTTATACTTATAAAAAATTATTTAAAGGCATATATTTATTATATTAACTTTTAAGTTTTGATAATTACTTCATTTAAAATTTAATCTAACTGTGTAATTACACTTGTACAACCAAACGGTACGCTTTTAATTACACTGTAATTACTTTATGACAAACAAACAGATCATCGTAATTACTATATTGAGTAATGCTAGGTCAAGTAATTACCACGCTTGTAATCACACCAATTCCAATGACTTTCCAAACAGACCCTAAATAATTTTCAAAAAGAAAGAATATGTATGTCACAAAATGAGAGAATAATCAAGAAGATGTGCTTTAACAACCTAATCATTTTTGAACTTTTCGCTGTGCATTCTATCGGTGGCTAATCATAAACCTATATTCTTTAGTTTGTCCACCACTTCTTAACTAATAATTCTTCCGCATGGACCTCGGTGAATAATTATTTAATGGGAGAACTATCCACCTTTACAGCCACAGTCAGCCTGCGTTTGGCTAGTTCGTGGAACTTAAAAATGAATGTATGACAGATTTTGTCATCCTATAGTTGTACCAAAATGAAAATGAAAAGAGGAAGAGAAAAAGAAAAGTAAAGAGCCAAGTCAGTTCACTATAAAAAAGTGGAAAATATAAAAGCAGAAAGGCATATTGCATTTTATATCGGTAGACTATTTCACAGAAGCAACAAGCTAAGACTTTAACCAGTAGGCACCTGCATACCCTAGGAAAGAACTGATAGTACACTTACTACTTGCTCATACTAAATAATTTCTGATAAGAACCTTACATATATTGACTTCTATTATAACTACATATCCATTCTCCAAATAACCAGAGGCAGTTTCGAGGATTGCTGGCAGTGAACTGTGCTTTGAACTCAAGAACCGGGGGCAAAGGCAGCTACACCTATTCCACAGGAGACTCTTCTAAATAGAATGTAAAAGGAACTGAAAATTTTAAGCCTACATAAAGACGTACAAGATAAGTACCAGTACAACAGCCTACATCAAAGGTTCCTGCATTTTAGAACTCCATTCCCGAGATCACATCAGATCTTCAGCTGTTTCAATTTCTCTATCTCTTCAGACTCTTGCAGCTTCTTGTCAGCTGCAATCCCAGTCACATCTGTTGGCGTTGCTGAGTTCTTTGAAGCCACTGGATCAACTTGAACTGGTAAAATGTCAAAATCAGTTGGCTTCTCTAGCTGAGATGGTTGGACTCGAGAGCCTGGTCGCTCCTCAACATGGACCTCTGCGAGGCATTGTGGTGATGGAGCTACTTTAATCGATGAGTCATGCACCTGAATTTCAGGTTCTTTTAGAGCCAGTTGCTCCTCAACTTGAACAGGTGGAGTTCTAGAATATAGGGGTTTCTTTACTTCAAGTGCTGGATCTAATACCGGTAGTTCCTCTGGCCGTGTAGGGGGAGCAGCATAAACTGGCACTGTCTGTCTTACACAGACAGGTGGTGCCACTCCGAATCCTGGTGGCCTCATCGCCCTTGGAGATTGAGATGGTGGCGGAAGTGGTGGTGCGGAGAAAACAGGAACTGCATTCCTTATTGTCACTGGAGGCGCCATTCTATGGTGTGGGCCAAAATGCCTGATAGGAATATATGGCGCTGCGCCAACGGCAGGGAACTTATCTGCTCGAACACTGTGGCTCTCCATGGAGAAGCTTTCATTTATAATACTACTGATTGCTTGTGCTGTTCTTGGACTCAAGGATGTATTACTTCCTGTAGTGCTAATAGGTCGACTTTGAGAAGTAGTTTTTACACATAATGGACTGATTGGTCTAGTGCGAGCAGCAGTTCTTGGGCATATTAGGGGAAGGATTTTTGATGTTGAGGATGGAAGCTGCTGTATACTTGATGGTCTGGGATTAGGTATTGGAAATTTAATTGGAAATGGTACTTTAGCCAGCTTTGCCTTCAAAATATACTTTCTCAGAGCACGTGCCACAGTTACATGCTCTTGCTCATCATTTTTACCTCTATCTGGTACTGAACTTTCAGACTGATGTGCCACTGGATGGACCAAAAAGTAGAAGCATGTCAAACAAAACAGGTACACTAATAACCTTAAGTTTTTTTATCACATATCAAAGTGCATATCAATTGTGATACTGAACAAAACCAAAAAGAACAAAAATAAGAAATCAGAATTGAAAATTCATGCTAATCTCTGAAAAGACAAATGTTCAGACAAATATCCAGTTGCAGCAGTGAAAACATTCTATATAAACCCTACCATAAAAAACAAATAAATCATGCCTAATTGACCAAAATAATCATTTGTAAGCACATAGAGGCAAACATTAGACTGTCACACTGAAACTGCACTGTCGACATCATTGTACTGTTGAAAAAGCTAATACTCCTAGATTATTGCTGGAAGGAACTGGCAGTATGAGAGTCAATCAGCTCAAGAAAAGTCTCATAACATGTACTATTTTCATCCTTTCAATTACTTAGAAAAGGATGCAGGCTGCCTTGCATCACAATAGCAACCTTCAAGTATGGCCTGACAAAACCAAGACATGCTGCGTGTGCACTCGAGATCACATTTTCGTAAAGGGCCACTTCGTGGAGCTTGTGAAACAAATATGGATCTGCTACGTGTCAAGTGATGAAAATAATCAAAAGGCAGGAGGATATGTGATTGTGACTGTTTAAGTGGTTTATCATTCGGGAAGCTGTCTTCGTGTCACTAGTCATTGCCCTCCTCACCAGCTGCTGTTCAATTACTACTGTTGAGTTGTCCCACCAGTGTTTTGGATAGCGTGTGGCGACAAATAGCGACGAGGGCCCGCTTCACTGAGGCGAGAGGCGAGAAGCGAAGCGCTCGCCTTTTTGATGTGAAGCAACAATTTATACAAAAAAATAAAATATTAAATTTGAAGCAACAATAGCAACAATATATTAATAAATATATCAATTCAAAAATTAAAAACTCAATAGATAGTGCTGCTCCATCAAAAATAGAGCAAAAACAGAATTGAATGCTACTCTTTGTTGAGTGTTGCTCGATCAAAAACAGAGCCAAAAAAAAAAGAAGAGAAGAAGAAAAAGGAAGAAAGAAAGAAAGGAGAAAGAAGAAAGAAGACCAAAGAAAGAAGAAAAAATGGCAGAAGAAGAACAAAGGAGAAGAAGAGAAGCGTACCTGGCTGGGTCGACTTGGATGAAGAAGAAAATGGCAGAAGAGATGAAGAAGAAAGAAGAATCGTTGTGGGTGGGTCGACTTGGAGAAAGAAATCGCTGGTCTGCTCGGCTGCTTGAAGCTTGAAAAAGAAAGAAATCCCTGAAAGCCCTAATCGCGGGTCTTTTTCTTTTAATCCCTGCGCTTTTTCTTTTATTTTTTAAAAAAGCGACTCTACAGTCGCCTCTCGCTACACAGGCAGAGGCGAGCACTATTTTGAAAACGCAACGCAACAGAGGAAAAAGGCGTTAGATGCTCGCATCGCTACGCCTCACGCTATTAGCGTTGAGGCGAGCGCTATTTACAACATTGTGTCCCACATCGGTGGAATGTGAAATATTTGGTCTACTTATATGGTCTTAAGCAGTCCTCGTCTCATCGCTTTTGGGTGCCCATATTACTTCTCTTAACATGGTATCAACGTCAGACCAATTCCAATTCTTGGTTTACCCGATGTTGGCCCTGCATATTATGTTGTCACTCCAGTTGGTAGGCCTGGGCGTGCCGGGGAAGGGGGTGTTGAGTTGTCCCACATTGGTGGGATGTGGAATATTTGATCTCCTTATATGGTCTATAGCAATCCTCACATCATGAGCTAGCTTTTAGGGTTGAGTTACACCCATAGTTCATTTCTTACTATCATACACATGATGCAGTATAATCCAAGTAAAGCTGAGATTCAATAATATTCATTTTAAGGATGCTACTAATACTGCAGAAGGAAAAATGTCCCAAATACGCTTGATATGGTTTACACACAATAAAAGTGACAAATCAGCAGGATTCGTTTTATGCTGGTCAATGCAAGGCAGTTTCTTTTTGTTTTTGTTTTTTCCTTTTCTAGTGGGAGGGGCCGCGAAGGGGTAATATTTGGAACTAATCAAGTTTTAAGAGTCAAGATGAGCCTCAAGTAAAAACTCGTGCTCCAAGTTTGATACGGCTTCTCCTTTCCAAAAGTTGGATACAGCTTCTGTGATTAGAGTCTCACATAAAGCTTCGGTTGACTCCGAAAAGTCTTATTCTCCAGGCTTTGTCTTGCCTATCAATCTTTCCATCTTTCTTTCAATTTCTCAAGCTAACTATTTGTATGTGTTAGGAATGCTGTCCTATGGTTAATGTTTTCACAGGTAGACATAACTGACAGTCAACATCATCTATTAGATATCTTTAGCATCCATAGAAATCAACTGATTTATCTGTTTGCTAGCTCTAATTACTAACTACACTCTTTAGTGATCCCTTATTCTTGCTCCTTTTCTCCTACTTTTGCAACAATTCTTCACCCAATCTACTCTTCAGCTGCTCCTTGCAATCCCTTTTTTTGTTTTTTGTGAGAATGAGCTTCTCCCTGCAGTTCTTCCAGCAGAGGCACTTTCATTATCATCGAACTAAAAGCCCCTGAGTCTCTCTCTCGAGAAAATCAAGCCATTTTGTTTCAATCAACCAAACAAAATTTCATTACATACCCTATCATGAAACCAACAGTACAACAGAAATTTATAGCACAGATAGTAAGTGCCATACTACTAGTGGGGGTTGTCATACAAGATTAGACAAGACTAAAAATGATCACATTTGCCACAAGGTGCAAGCAATACACATAGAGGATAAACTTAGAGAAGGTCGCTTGAGATGATTTGGTATGTCCTGTGACGGGTGTGAAACCAGGGAGAGTGAAAGTGCTTAACAGGAAATGAGATAGACCTAAAATCATATGGAAGGAAGTTGTCTTGGAAAACCTACAATTTCTTGGAATGCGTGCAAATTTAGCAAAAGATAGAGCACAATGAAAGAAAAAGATCTATACAAGCAATATTAATTAGGGGATATATGTTTTAGTCATGTTAGTACATTTACTCTAGGTCTTATGCTTTCTAGGAGCTTAACCCTATCTTAGATTTTTATGCCAATAGAAGACTATGTAGAGCTTCTAGTACTTTCTATTTTTATCGTATTTTGAATTATGTTGGGCTAAGATGAATTTAAATGGAAAAACATGGTTAGTGAGGATTCATAAAGCCGACCTCAATATGTTTGGGGATGAGATTAGTTGCGTAATCATGCGCAAGCAAAACATGGCACACATAGCTCTACACTATGTTGCTCGGCTTCGGATATGGGTATCCGATGCGGATGCGGATTTAGAGGTCGGATTCTTCATCACCATAAATTTTAGGATTTGGGGATATGAATCCAGGTGTAGATACGGATGCGGGGATACAACCAATAAATGTATATTATGACACATAAAGTATATATATTTCGATTAGTTAAAGTTATTAAACTAAAACTAATAAAACGTTAGTCTTTATAAAAAGGGCAGCCCCAAGCACAAAGCATCTTGCGTTCACTTACGGTTCGGGGAAGAGTCGTGCCCTGATGTAGACAACCTACCCTAATGCAAACATTAGTGGTTGCTTCCACGGCTCGAACCGTATTTTATATTTATAATATACACGCCAATATTTTATTCATAATATAACTATATATATATATATATATATATATATATATATATATATATATTTGACGAGTGGGTTGCTCTACTGGTGAGCACCCACCACTTTCAACCAAGAGGTTGTGAGTTCGAGTCACCCTAAAACTAATAAAATGTTAGTCTTTATAAAAAGGGCATCCCCAAGCACAAAGCATCTTGCGTTCACTTACGGTTCGGGGAAGAGTCGTACCCTGATGTAGACAACCTACCCTAATGCAAACATTAGTGGTTGCTTCCACGGCTCGAACCGTATTTTATATTTATAATATACACACCAATATTTTATTCATAATATAACTATATATATATATATATATATATATATATATATATATATATATATTTGACGAGTGGGTTGCTCTACTGGTGAGCACCCACCACTTCCAACCAAGAGGTTGTGAGTTCGAGTCACCCCAAGGGCAAGGTAGGGAGTTCTTGGAGGGAGGGAGCCGAGGGTCTATCGGAAACAACCTCTCTACCTCAGGGTAGGGGTAAGGTCTGCGTACAAACTACCCTCCCCAGACCCCACTAGTGGGATTATACTGGGTTGTTGTTGTTGAATATATATATATATATATGACATAAACCCAAAAATCAAACCAAATATGCAATCAATCTATACTTCTCAGTCGTAGAATGTAGTCAACGTACCCAAGGTAAGTTGACCAAATCTGGTATGGATCCCACACCCATATCATGTCGACACGGGTGCAACAGGGATTTTGAAGAGTCCACACAACATAAGCTCTACATATGTTAAGACAAAAGATGGACAAATTTTCTAATTCTGAAATTGAACTATAGAGAGCGGAAGACTACTCCTTCCACAAGCATGAAATGGCCAATTAGACAAAAATTTGGGGGGGGGGGGGGGGAGCATCACACATCCAGATACACCTTTAGAGTCTCTCTTCATAAGGAAATACGGTTTCCAAAGTTATAATGCTCTGTAGGTATTCAAATCACTTACATAGCTTCAGAGATGACCAGGCTGCCATTGCTGCATTCTTTTCAGCTTGCTTCTTATTCTTAGCTGGTTCTCCAGTAAATGTGACGCCTGCCAATTCTACTGTGCAGGTAAAGATGGGAAGGTGTCCTACACCGGACCTAAAGGTTGTATATATTGGCAATAATGCTCCTACTCTTTGTGAAACTTCCTGCAACAGATTCTTATATACCCCTGTCTCATCCTGTAAATTGTAGATAACAGAATTAGAAAACAATCATGACGAAAGAAAACAGCGAATCATTAGTTTTTCTTTTTCTTTTTTCTAATAAAGCAAACAACAAATCATAAGTATGAGCCTGCAGAAAGATTAGTGCCAATACTTGGCAGCTACATCTCCAATGACTAGATGAATTTTCCATATCCTTATATAGTACCAACACCATTACATAGGTGTTTCCATTGCAAATACATCAATGGGCCACATTATACATATGTAAAAATGGGCTTTAATCTCCAAACTCTAAACCTAAGGAACTAAGTTCACCAAACCACAAATTTCTCAACAAAGATGATTTAATAATACAAAGCAAACTATAAGAGTCTTTTTTTGGGCACGAGGTTTGAAACTCGGTGGATAATGCGCCTGGCAATCTACTTTTCTCCACTTAAATACAAAACTTTTGTCTATGGCTTGACGTGCACCTAACCCATAGATGACTTGTAACGCTCTTAGCACCAGACCAAAGCTCAGGGAAACTAGTAAAGAAGAGAAAACCAATACATTATGTTATTGAACAATAACTCTTCCCATGCTATTAAGTACTATACTTGCTAAAGGACAACAGGTCACCATTTTTTTCTCCTATTTCAGAAAAGATACAAGAAACCAGTTGTTTTTACAGTACCCAACTTAGCTAGGACCCCTTCACTTATCAAAAGTTCAACAATATTAAGTATCGTGATTGATATTAACTACTCAACCACCAATTTCATTGTTTCAATTATACTCTATCATCATGATTGCACCACTTCCACTTGAAGAGTTCCACTTCTGTTGTTCTGACTCCCCAGTTTCTACTCCTAAAAAGATAATGCAAATGCCTACTCTATCATCTGTAATGTGCCAAGTATAATCCACCTTAAGAGACGTTTAATATGAGTGTAAATATTAACACTTCCCAAAATATGAGACCAATCCTCCTTCAAGTCCATATGTTACTTCGGTCTCGAAGGCCTTAATCATATATCACTATGATATTATTATAGTTCAACTATAATCTTTGAAACATCCAACTTAAAGATAAAAATCAAATATGCTTAAGTTTGACTTTTGATAATTAAAGCTAAAAAGATATGCTTAAGTTTGACATGTGCAAGAGAGACTTTCCAACAATAGAAATGAATCTTGACAAAAAGAATGTGGATAACTGATAATTAGGAAATCACTAGGAATCCCTCCTGAGTGAAGCATCAATTCAAAGTAGAATATCAAAATACTACACTTAAAAAATGATTTATCCCAAATCTATTGATGTAAAAATAGGCAGGAGAAAGCGGAGACAGAACAGACAGTCATATATGATACACATTGATAAGCCATTGTATGTGTCAAATTCTAAAATGTGCGTTGATAAATATAAACGTTCTAGCTGTATCCACATTTAACTCTAAAATGCACATAAGATACATATAATTCCAAAATTTCCAAAAGAAGTGCTCAACACTTCAAGTCACAGAACAATCAAGTAATTTTGGCACAGTTTAAAGTTGCTGGAAAAAATCCATATTCAAAACAAACTTAAATCCGTCAAATTACATTAGACACAATTTCACAACCATAAGAAGCCGAGAATGCAACGACCAAATATCTTACACACAGCTCTTCTATTACTTCAACTAGAAAAAAGAGGATATAAATTTGGATTTCAATTATATGCACCACAATAAATTTTTTTACACCATTGGTATAATTTAACCATATATGGCATGATACTTACTATTTTCCGGGTTACTAATCAATGCTGACTTTTAGGCTAATAATGGCAAAGTCATTGAAGCTTATGAACATTTCTGCTACCTCACCGCCTCAAAAAGAGGAATACCTTTCTACCCAACCTCTTACCATAGAAGATCAGCATTCCTTATACAGCTAAACTCAACTCAAACAACCCATAAATGCAACACATATACATTTACGGAAAACCCTAAAATTTGAAAAATTAACTCACGAGAATTCTAGCGGCGAGGGAGTTAGAAGGACCACGATTAGCGAGTGCATTGAGTGCAACCTCAGCGGCGGAGTGTTCAGCCTGACGAAGTGTGGAGCAGTAATTAGGACTCTCGAAAATCTCGCCGTTGAAGTTCACCGTCGCCTTGAACCGCGGCGCGTGATCGGGACCTTCTCTTATACATGTGTAGGACGGCAAGTTGAAGCAGCTTCTCTGTGCCAGCTCCTGTAGCTGGTTCTTATACATTTCTTCAACAACCGACACACCAATCCCAGCAAACACGAATAATGAAACTTCGAAAAAATAAATGGAAGAAAAATCAGCTGAAATCAGTTAATTGAATAATCGGAGGCTTCATGTTCGCTGGCCATGGAGATCGATCGGAGAGTTACCCTAGGGTTTTTGGTGTATTTACATACACTCCAAGTGTATGTAATGATTTACAGAGAGAGAGAGAGAGTAGCATCTGAGGATTTTCGCCTCTAGAGAGAGAAAGGCAGCTAGATTTTCTTCAGAAAAAGAAAAAAAGAGTTTAATTAAATTAGTGCACTCTTTTTTCGGCTTGCATTAAAGAACAGGTGTGGACTACTCATCTACGCGCATTCTCATGTTGTTAAGGTAGAGAAATTACGAAATTTGACCGTTTAGAGGACCATTTCTTTCATTCACGAACTAATTTTACAAAACTACAATAATGGTTTCATTATCTATCTCTATATCTATCTATCTATATTTTATCTATCTATATTATTATAAAAGTATGAATACAATATCGGTTTACAAAAATAATCTTATAATATTAACCATAATAACTTACAATAAAATAATATAACAGGAATTCTAGACATTAGCCTTATAATCCTATTAGTTTTAGGACATATATCACACGTTAGGAATCCTACACGATTACCTTTAGCAGTCCTATTAGTATACTTACTTTCGGGCATAAACATATAATATTACATGTTAGCATGTAAACCTAATACCTTTAGAAACACGTTAGGTTTTCTTTTAGTATTTTGGTTAACTAAATTGGAATACTATTGGGTCTTAGCAAAAGATTGTAACATAATATTTCCTATTAAAAATGTTGTGCCATCTTACAAATTAGGTTTTGGCTCATCCAAAAAGGCCGTGATGCTTTTGATCAGTACCTTTTAATTTATTAGAAGGTGAAAATGAAATCAACGATAATTAATCTTTGTCTTTATGAAAATGAAAGTTAATAAATTAATCTATCTATATTTATATCTATCCATCTATCTATCTATATCTATATCTATATTTATATTTATTATAAAAGCATGAATACAATGTCGGTTTATAAAAATAACCTTATAATATTAAGCATAACAACTCACAATAAAAGGACATAACCGGAATTCTAGACATTAGACTTATAATCAGGACATATACCACATGTTAGGAATCCTACATGATTACCTTTAGGAGTCCTATTAGTATAATTACTTTCGGCATAGACATATAATACTACATGTTAGCATGTAAACCTAATACCTTTAGGAACACGTTAGGTTTTCTTTTGGTATAATTACTTTCGGGATAGAGACATATTTTTAGTCATGTAATCCTATTACTTTTAGGATACACTTTTTAAAAATTTCTATTACTAATTTAATTTGAAAACGTATTATAATGTCCTATTACTAATTTAATTTGAGAATGTATTATATTGTTCAAATCCATTTAAAAAAATGAGAGCCTATATATCTATATCTATATCTATATTATTTATTATAAAAACATGAATACAATCTCAATTTACAAAAATAACCTTATAATATTAAGCATAATAACTCATAATAAAAGGACAAAACCGAAATTCTAGATATTAGCCTTATAATCCTATTAATTTTAGAATATAATACTGCACGTTAGGAATCCTACATGATTACCTTTAGGAATCCTATTAGTATAATTACTTTTGGGCGGTCTAATTCATATAAAATTGAACAAGTAAATATCTTTAGTCATGTAATCCTATTACTTTTAGGATATACTTCTTTAAAATTTCTATTACTAATTTAATTCGAAAACGTATTATAATGTCCTATTACTAATTTAATTTGAAAATGTATTAGATTGTCCAAATCCATTTAGAAAAAGGAGAGCCTATTTTATTATAAAAGCATAAATACAATATTAATATACCAAAATAGCCCTAAAATGTTAAGCAGAAGAATTCATAGGGAAAGGACATAACTGCAATAACCTATTTTTTGGACTACAATACCTTCTTTGCTAATTTTTAATATTTAAGTTTAAAATTAATAAAATTTTATCTATTAAATTCTTATTAAAAATATGTAGGAAGGTTTAATAAAATTAATTTTATAAGAATCCTCCGCATTGGCAATACATTACCACACCACAATGTCCAATACCAAAAAAAAATAAAAGTAATATTAAATAGACTACATAAAGAGTTGAAATTAAGAAAAAATACCTCCACGGTAATATAAATTTGTATTATATTTGAATTATTTTCCTACTCAAATAATATTTTTTAATTATTTTTTCGTATAATATTGAAAAATACTTAATTATTAAACAACAACTAAGAAAATACTTAAGAATATAAATGTGTGAGAAAGAGGAAAAAAATGGTTAGTAAGAGTCAATACCACTAATGATTCTACAAACATAAAGATCTAAAAGTGAAATGTCATATCAATCTTTTACTCTTTGAAAATAAAATTTATAGTGGATAAAATTATAATTAAGATTAAATACTCAAAACAAGAGATGAACTAATATTAAAAGCTGAATCGACATAGAATAAATTATTTTTTATGTTAAAACCAAATAACTAAATCTTTAATTAATTATTTAGCAAGAGAATCCAATTCAATTATATTTTAAATTCATCATATGAGTAAAATTCTTATTCAAGTTAAAATAATATCTTAGGATACATAAATTTATTCAATTAAAAAAGCGTTAGAACACAAACTAAAAATGTTAGTATATTATTAAGAATCAAAATGCTATACAAGTGACTGAGGAAGCACAATCAAAATTAAATCATAATCAAGAATAAGCTTTCAAGACTATATTATAAAGAGTCGACTCTGGTATAACAGGAGTATTCTTTGCATATGCTTCCGGCATAATCAAAATAATATTTCTATGTCATGTATTACTTGCAAATATCATATAAAAAGGCATGACACAGTTAGCAATAATAGCAAGTGATGTACCAACAACGATTTTATTGTGAGGCCACCCACTTTAGATTTGATATACATCTTCAAACAACTTAAATAACCATCACAAATATATTAAAGCAGAGCAATGATATTAAATTTATCAGGAAAGCAAAATTGATAATATTGTATGAAGCACGTATGGCAAAGTGTCAAACAATCGAAATAATTGCCCAGAGTTCTTATTAATGAACCATTTGGTAGAAAATTAATGGGTTGGGAAGTGATTTCTATCAAGTACTACTAGTAGTTCTAAAATAGACAAAAGCAGAGAGTGCAAAAGCTTGCTTGCCAAATATATGCTTCTGCCTTCAAATATAAAAATATTCAACTGACAAAAAATATAAAGTAAGAGCACATCCAGTATTCAGTGTCTTCTTACTTTGTGTCGGAAACGAAGAAGAGTATCCAATAAAATATGATTTGGTTTTTCCTGAACACTTTATTATCAATCCCAATGGTAATAGTAGTACATTTAATAAGAGAAATATTTCTATCATTAGATTAAAATGTAATTTGTGCAAATCGAAGGATAGAATTAAAAAGATATCTTAATTAGCTATCATAAATGCATATGTTGATCAACTAAATAAAACGTTGATTGTACAATTTTATAATAAAAATAAAATGTTTTTGATTTTTTGACTCAGCAGAAAATGATACCAATAATTACTACCAAGAAGAATACTTAAATACTTTCATACCAAATGGCTTTCTACCATATATGTTTGTTGTCAAGTTTATTATTTCTTACGTATGTTAGTGTCACCGTATATATAATAGACAAAGTTAAAATTGATCTTCCATTGTATATAGGTTATTTATGAAAAATAATATGTCTGTCATGCTAATAAAAAACTTATATACGCCGAATAACTTATGTAATAGCACACATATGGTATATAGAAGTTTTGAAAATAACGTTATACATGCAAAAATTATGATACTGGTCAATGTGCTTCTAAGTATATTCTTATCCCTAAATTCAACTTTCGTCTTTCGAAACTAAGGAATATCCTTTTAAATTTGTGTGAAAATAATTTTTAGTATGTTTATGTTTTGCATATATAACAACTAAAGCATAAGGACAAACATCCTAAATATTGGACTATTGTCACGACCCCAAATTCTCTCCGTAGGATGTCGTGATGGCACCTAGTCTCTAAGACTAGGTAAGCCTATCAATACGGAATAACTGAATATAAACTGAAATTTTTAACAATTACAACTCCCAAAGCCCGGTAAGAATAAGTCACAAGCTTCTAAGAATTTATCCTTAATGTCTCTATACATCAAAGTCTAAAGAAAATAAGGAAGACAACATAATAAAATAGAAGGGGACTCCAGAGTCTGCGGACGCTGGCAGATATACCTCGAAGTCTCCGCGTATGGCTAATTCACTGATGCCTGGTTTGATAGGAAGTACCTGGATCTACAAAAAAGATGTGCAGAAGCGTAATATGAGTACACCACATCGGTACGCAGTAAGTGCTAAGCCTAACTTCGGTAGAGTAGTGACGAGGTCAGGTCACGCCCTACTGGAATAATAAAAGATAGGGTGGAAAGTTTAACAATATAATAATAAAAGTGACAATGGGAATAAATCAAGTAAGTAGTATGTCACAATTTAACTACACAAAATAAGGGCAAACAATACCTCGCGGAAGGAAAAACAAAAATTTATAACTTTAAGAAAATCACCAAAATAACCAAAGGCAAATGGAGCCATAAATAAATATCAACAAGGGCACTCCCGAGGTACCGCCTCGTAGTCCCAAATCATAAATAAATTCACAATATCTCATTTTCTTATATCACCGCGGGAGCCTTCACATTTAATTTTAAAAAAAATATTTTTCACGAAATAGCATCCTGCATTTTAGCTACCCTTATCACACCGCATGACTTCTAGTAGTTCCCTACAAGCCACCCTTATTTCACCACATGCGTTTCAACACCCCGAACCTTATACCACCACATACGTATCAATATCACAATATATCACAATTTGCACCTCAAGTGACCAATTATTTCAACTTGCCAAAAATAAATCAACAACAACATTATTTCCACAATAAGGAGCTCACGGCTCAATCTCAACGAATACAAAAATCTCACAAAATATTCGTAAGTGAATAACTCAACACAAATAATATTTTACAAATTTAACACCTTGCCTCAATACCAAATTTTTAATGTCAAATACTTCATATTAATACTAATTCAATTAAGAAATTCAACTTTCAAATATTGAGCACCGAATAAAGAAACAAAATTTCAACTAAACAGGTAAAACAAGTAGCAAGAAAAATGTTAGGCAAATTTAAAATATAAAAATAGATCAAAAATGATGAATATAACAGGATAAAATAATTTAATTAATATGCAATAGTGATCTACACAATTTAAGGACATAATCTTCCACATTTAGTCTGTGTACACACTCGTCACCTCGTGTATACGACTTTCAACACATCATAATTATCATATCAATACCAATCCTAAGGAAAATTTCCCCCACACAAAGTTAGACAAGTCACTTACCTCGAACTGGGTAATTCTTTACTCTGCTATGCCTTTGCCTCGTAAATTGTCTTCTGAAAGCTTCGTATCTAGTCACAATTAATTCGATTCAATCAATACACATTATTGGAATTTATTCCATATGAAAATACAAAATTTTCAACAAAATCTCAAATTTAACTCAAAAATCGCATGTGGGACCCATGTCTTGAAATCCGACGAAACTCATAAAATCCGATAACTCATTCAATTATGAGTCCAACCATACTAGTTTCACTCAAATCCGACTCTGAATTGATATCGAAGTCTCAAAAATTCGTTTTATGAGATTTATACAATTTTCCCCAAATTTTCATCTCAAAAGACTAATTAAATGATGAAAATAATGATATATTCGTGTATATTGACCAAATCCGAGTTAGAATCACTTACCCCAGTATTTTTCCTTGAAAATCTCTCAAAAATCGCCTCTCTCCAAGCTCCAATTTTTCAAAAATGAAAAATGGGACGAAGCCCCCTTTTTTTATAACTGGAAGTTTCTGTCCAGGCTGCCCTCAATTGCTGCCCCCGATCGCTACCCCTGATCCATCCCTCGATCCTGCCCCCGATCGCGAACGGATGAAGGAAACCAGATATAGGCATCGAAAAAACTCCATCAACTGTTTAAGTCCAAATTTCGATCCGTTAACCATCCGAAACTCACCCGAGGCCTTCAAGACCTCAACCAAATACACCAACAAGTCCTAAAATATCATACGAACTTAGTCGAAACCTCAAATCATATTAAACAACGCTAGAATCATGAATCATACCCCAATTCAAGCTTAATGAAACTTAAGAATTTCTAACTTCTACATTCGATGCCGAAACCAAACAAATAAATTTCGATATAACTCAAATTTTGCACACAAGTCATAAATGACATAACAGAGCTATGAAAATTTTCAGAACTAGATTTCGACCTCGATATCAAAAAGTCAACTCTCCGGTCAAACTTCCAAACTTAAATTCCTATTTTAGCCATTTCAACCCTAATTTAACTACGGACTTCCAAATAAAATTCCGGACACCATACGGAGCTGTTGAAATTATCAAAATTCTATTCCGGGGTCGTTTACACATAAGTCAATATCCGATCAACCTTTTCAAGATAAGTTTTTATTTTGGAGACTGAGTGTCTCAATTCATTTCAAAATCTCTACGGACCTGAAACGACTACCCCGACAAGTCACATAACAACTATAAAGTATTAAATGAGCAGTAAATAGGGGAACGAGTCTACAACTCTCAAAACGACCGGTCGGGTTGTTACATCCTTCCCCTCTTAAACAAACGTTCGTCCTCGAACGAGTTTAGAATTATACCTGGGTGGTGAAAACATGAGGATAACAGCTACGCATATCATTCTCGGTCTCCCAAGTCGCCTCCTCGACCGAATGACCCCTCCACTGTACTTTTACTGAAGCAATGCTCTTCGATCTTAGCTTTCTAAACTGTCTGTCCAAAATGGCCACTGGCTCTTCAACATAAGATAAATCCTTATCCAACTAGACTGAGCTGAATTCTAACACATGAGATGGATTGCCGTGATACTTTCGGAGCATGAAAACATGGAACACTGGATGAACTGCAGAGAGACTAGGTGGTAGTGCAAGTCTGTAAGCCACCTCTCCAACTCTCTCGAGAATCTCAAAAGGCCCAATATACCTAGAGCTCAACTTGCCCTTCTTCCCAAATCTCATAACACCCTTCATGGGTGAAACCTGGAGTAATACTCACTCACTAACCATGAATGCAACATCATGAACCTTCCGATTCGCATAACTCTTTTGTCTAGATTGGGCTGTACGAAGCCGATCCTGAATCAGTTTAACCTTTTCTAAAGCATCCTGAACCAGGTCTGTACCCAATAGTCTAGCCTCACCCGGTTCGAACCAACCCATTGGAGACCGTCACCACCTACCATATAAGGCCTCATACGACGCCATCTGAATGCTCGACTGATAACTGTTGTTGTAAGAAAACTCCACAAGTGGCAAGATTTGGTCTAAGCACCCCCAAAATCTATCACACAAGCACGAAGTATATCCTCCAGTATCTGAATAGTGCGCTCGGACTGCCTGTCCGCTGAGGGTGAAATGATGTACTTAACTCTACCCGAGTACCCAACTCTCGTTGTACGACTCTCTAGAACCGTGATGTAAACTGCGTACCCCGGTCAGAGACGATAGATACTGGTAAGCCATGAAGCCTAACAATCTCGCGAATGTAAACCTGAGCCAGCTGCTCCGAAGAGTAAGTAGTAACCACAAGAATGAAATGAGCTGACTTGGTCAATCTATCCACAATCACCCAAACTGCATCAAACTTCCTTTGAGTTCGTGGGAGCCCAACAACGAAATCCATAGTGATCCACTCCCATTTCCATTCTGGAATCTCTAACCTCTGAAGCAATCCACCCGGTCGTTGATGCTCATATTTTACCTGTTGACAATTTAAGCACCGGGCTATATACTCCACTATGTCTTTCTTCATTCGCCTCCACCAATAGTGTTGTATCAAGTCCTGATACATCTTTGCAGCACCCGGATGAATGGAGTACCGCAAACTGTGAGCCTCTTGGAGAATCAACTCATGCAAACCATTTGCATTAGGCATACATAGCCTGCCCTGCATCTGTAATACACTGTCATCTCCAATAGTGACTTCTTTGGCATCACCGTGCTGAACTATGTCCTTAAGGACAAGCATATGGGGGTCATCATACCGACGCTCCCTGATACGATCATACAGAGAAGACTGAAAAACCACACAAGCCAAAACTCGGCTCAGCTCAGAAACATCCAATCTAACAAACTGGTTGGCCAAGGCCTGAACATCTAAGGCTAAAGGCCTCTCTGTTACCGGTAAATATGCTAAGCTGCCCAAACTCTTCGCCTTACGACTCAAGGCATCGGCCACTACATTAGCCTTCTCGGGATGATAAAGAATGGTGATGTTATAATCCTTAAGCAAATCCAATCACCTCTGCTGCCGCAAATTAAGATCCTTCTGTTTAAACAAATACTGTATACTTTGGTGATCTAGATAAACCTCACAATGGACGTCGTACAAATAATGCTGCCAAATTTCAAGGCATGAACAATAGCTGCTAACTCAAGGTCGTGGACCGGATAATTTTTCTCATGTACCTTTAACTGTCTGGACGCATAGGCAATCACCCTACCATCTTACATCAACACTGCGCCGAGACCAATGCGCGATGCATCACAATACACAGTATAAGACCCTGAACTGTAGGCAATACCAATACTGGGGCTGTAGTCAAAGCTGTCTTGAGCTTTTGAAAGCTCTCCTCACATTCCTCGGTCCACCTGAACGGAGCACCCTTCTTGGTCAATTTGGTCATATGTGCAACAATAGAAGCTAAACCCTCTACAAATCGGCGATAATACCCCGCCAAGCCAAGAAAACTCCGGATCTCAGTAGCTGAGGACAGTCTGGGCCAACTCCTGCACTACTTCAATTTTCTTTGGATCTACCTGGGGGGAGATCCCCTTGTTCGTTACCACATGACCCAAAAATCCTACTGAATCAAGCCAGAATTCACACTTTGAAAATTTTGCATACAACTTCTTTTCTCTCAAAGTCTGAAGCACAGTTCTCATAAGTTATTCATGATCCTCCCAGCTCCGGTAATACCCCAGAATGTCGTCAATAAACACAATGACGAAAGAATCAAGATATGGCTAAAATACACTGTTCATTAAGTGCATAAATGTTGTTGGGGCGTTGGTCAGCCCAAATGACATTACAAGAAACTCATAATGACCATACCGAGTCCTGAAAGCAGTCTTCGGTATATTTGGCTCCCGAATCTTCAACCGATGATAGCCTGAATGCAAGTCGATCTTAGAGAACACTCTTGCACCCTGAAGCTGATCAAATAGGTCATCAATGCGTGGCAATGGATACATGTTCTTCACTGTAACCTTGTTCAACTGGCGGTAATCAATACACATCCGCATTGAACCATCCTTCTTCTTCACAAATAAGACAAGAGCACCCCAAGGCGATACATTAGGCCGAACAAAACCCTTATCAAGCAGCTCCTGTAACTGCTCCTTTAATTCCTTCAATTCTGCAGGGGCCATACAATATGGTGGAATAGAAATGGGCTGAGAGCCCGGTAACAAATCAATACCAAAGTCGATATCCCTGTCAGGTGGCATACCCGGAAGATCCGCTAGAAATACATCAGGAAAATCCCTTACTACAGGAACTGAATCCACGGTAGGAGTATCAACACTAACATCTCTCACATAGGCCAGATACACATCACACCCCTTCTCAACCATTTGTTGAGCCTTAAGAAATGAAACAACCCTGCTAGTAATATGATCCAAGGTACCTCTCCACTCGAGCCACGGTAGACCTGGCATAGCCAACGTCACCGTCTTGGTGTGACAATCAAGGATAGCATGATAGGGCAACAACCAGTCCATGCCCAAAATAATATCGAAATCCACCATACTGAGCAATAATAAATCAGCTCTGATCTCAAAACCACTGATAACAATCAAACACGACTGATACATGCGGTCAACAATAATAGATTCACCCACGGGTGTAGATACATAAATAGAAGAACTCAAAGAATCACGGGATATGCCCAAATACAGGGCAAAATAAGATGACACATAAGAATAAGTGGAGCCTGGATCAAATAAGATTGATGCATCCCTATGACAGATCGGAACAATACCCGTGATAACAGAATCGGATGCAACTGCCTCCGTCCTAGCAGGAAGGGCATAATATATGGCCTGACCTCCCCTTCTAGGGTGACCTCTACCCGTCCGACCTCCACCTCTAGCTGGCTGTGCATGTGGAGTGGCAGCTGGTGCAGTAATCATGGTCTGAGAAGCCTGAGGGCCCTGTGGAATGGGTGGGGCCTGAGAAATATGTAGAGGTGCACCCCTCCTAAGTATGGGGCAATCCCTCATGATATGACGAGTGTCACCACACTCAAAACAAGCCCTTGGAGGACGTGGCTGCTGGGACTGGCTCGGGCCTGATCGACTGGACTGCCCACTGAAAGCAACCCGTACAGGAGGTACAGTAGACACTAGAGGTGCATAATATGGAACCAGGGTTCTGGGAGTAGCCAGAATATTGTTGAAACCTGGAAGTGCTGAATGAATAAGACGGCTCACATAGCCTCTACCATGACGGGCTGCAGCTGGGGTACAAGAATTGTTATATGTGCCAGACTCTCGAGGTCTCTTAGCTTCCCTCTCTTCTCTCTCCTGGACCCACATACCTTACAATCTCGTAGCAATTGACACCACCTATTGGTATGTGATCTCCATCTCCAGCTCTCGGGCAATACTGAATCTGATACTAGGGTGGATCCCCTTAATAAATCGACGAACCCGCTCACGAATAGTAGCAACCAAGGCTGGTGTATGCCTAGCAAAATCACTAAATCAGACCGCATATTCTGACACGGTCATAGCACCCTGTCGCAGCTGCTCAAACTATGCGCGCCATGCATCTCTAAGACAGGATTTCAAGAATAACAGGATTATTCTGTCTTATAAAGAGTCGACTCTGGTATAACAAGATTATTCTTTTTAGATGCTTCCGGCGTAATCAAAATAATATTTCTATGCCATGCATTACTTGCAAATTTCATATCAAGAGGCATGACACTGTTAGCAATAATAGCAAGTGGTGTACCAACAACGATTTTATTGTGAGGCCACCCACTTTAGATTTGATATACATCTTCAAACAACTTAAATAACCATCATAAATATATCAAAGCAGAGGAATGATATTAAATTTATCAGGAAAGCAAAATTGATAATATTGTATGAAGCACGTATGACAAAGTGTCAAACGATCGAAATAATTGCCCAGAGTTCTTATTAATAAATCGTTTGGTAGAAATTTAATGGGTTGGGAAGTGATTTCTATCAAGTACTACGAGTTGTTCTAAAATAGACAAAAGCAGAGACTGCAAAAGCTAGCTTGCCAAAGTTATGCTTCTGCCTTCAAATGAAAAGATTCAACCGACAAGAAATATAAAGTAAGAACATATCCAGTATTTAATGTCTTCTTACTTTGTGTCGGAAATGAAGAAGAGCATCCAATAAAATATGATTTGGTTTTTCCTGAACACTTCGTTATCAATCCCAATGGTAATAGTAGTACATTTAATAAGAGAAATATTTCTATCATTAGATTAAAATATAATTTGTGCAAATCGAAGGATAGAATTAAAAAGATATCTTAATTAGTTATCATAAATGCATATGTTGATCAACTAAATAAAATGTTAATTGCAAAATTTTATAATAAAAATAAAATATTTTTGATTTTTTGACTCAACAGAAAATGATACCAATAATTACTACCAAGAAGAATACTTAAATACTTTCATACCAAATGGCCTTCGACCATATATGTTTGTTGTCAAGTTTATTATTTCTTACGTATGTTAGTTTCACCGTATATATAATAGACTAAGTTAAAATTGATCTTCCATTGTATATAGGTTATTTATGAAAACAAATATATCTGTCATGCTACTGAAAAACTTAGATACGTCGAATAGCTTATGTAATAGCATACATGGTATATAGAAGTTTTGACAATAACGTCATACATGCAAAAATTATGATACTGGTCAATGTGCTTCTAAGTATATTCTTATCCCTGAATTCAACTTTCGTGTTCCGAAACTAAGGAATATACTTTTAAATTTATATGAAAATAATTTTTAGTATGTTTATATTTTGCATATATAACAACTAAAGCACAAGGACAAACATCCTAAATATTGGACTATTGTCACGACCCTAAATTTTCTCTGTAGGATGTCGTGATGGCACCTAGTCTCTAAGACTAGGTAAGCAAATCAATGCGGAATAACTGAATATAAACTGAAATTTTTAACAATTACAACTCCCAAAGTTCGGTAGGAATAAGTCACAAGCTTCTAAGAATTTATCCTTAATGTCTCTATACATCATAGTCTAAAGAAAATAAGGAAGACAATATAATAAGATAGAAGGGGACTCCGGAGTCTGCGGACACTGGCAGATATACCTCGAAGTCTTCGCGTATGGCTAATTCACTGATGCCTGGTCTGATAGGAAGTACCTGGATCTGCACAAAAAGATGTGCAGAAGCATAGTATGAGTACACCACATCGGTACCCAATAAGTACTAAGCCTAACCTCGGTAGAGTAGTGACGAGGTCAGGTCAGGCCCTACTGAAAAAATAAAAAACAGGGTGGAAAGTTTAACAGTATAATAATAAAAGTGACAATGGGAATAAATCAAGTAAGTAGTATGTCACAATTCAACTACACAAAATAAGGGCAAACAATACCTCGCAGAAGGAAAAATAAAAATTTACAACTTTAAGAAAATCACCAAAATAACCAAAGGCAAATGCAGTCATAAATAAATATCAACAAGGTCACTCCCGAGGTACCGCCTCGTAGTCCCAAATCATAAATAAATTCACAATATCTCATTTCCTTATATCACCGTGGGAGCCTTCACATTAAATTTTAAAGAAAATATTTTTTTCGAAATAGCATCCCGCGTTTTAGTCACCCTTATCACACCGCATGACCACGCGTATCAAGCCACCCTTATCTCATCGCATGCGTTTCAACACCTAGACCTTATACCACCGCATGCGTATCAATATCACAATATATCACAATTTGCACCTCAAGTGCCCAAATATTTCAACTTGCCAAAAATAAATCAACAACAACATTATTTCCCCAATAAGGAACTCATGGTTCAATCTCAATGAATACAAAAATTTTACAAAATATTCGTAAGTGAATAACTCAACACAAATAATATTTCACAAATTTAACACATTGCCTCAATACCAAATTTTTAATGTCAAATACTTCATATTAATAATAATTCAATTAATAAATTTAACTTTCAAATATTGAGCACCGAATAAAGAAACAAAGTTTCAACTAAACAGGTAAAGCAATTAGCAAGAAAAATGTCAGGCAAATTTAAAACATAAAAATAGATCAAAGATGATGAATATAACAGGATAAAATAATTTAATAAATATGCAATAGTGATCTACACAATTGAAGGACATAATCTTCCACATTTATCCCGTGTACACACTCGTCACCTCATGTACATGACTTTCAACGCCTCACAATTATCATATCAATACCAATCCTAAGGGAAATTTCTCCCACACAAGGTTAGACAAGTCACTTACCTCGAACCGGATAATTCTTTACTCTGCTATGCCTTTGCCTCATGAATTGGCTTTCAAAAGTCTAGTATCTAGTCACAATTAATTCAATTCAATCAATACAAATTATTGGAATTTATTACATATGAAAATACAAAATTTCCAACAAAATCCGAAATTTAACACAAAAATTGCCCGTGGGGCCCACGTCTCGGAATCCGACGAAACTCACAAAATCTGATAACCCATTCAATTACGAGTCCAACCATACTAGTTTCACTCAAATCCGACTATGAATCAACATCGCAGTCTCAAAAAATCGTTTTATGAGATTTATACAATTTTCCCTAAATTTCCATCTCAAAAGACTAATTAAATGATGAAAATAATGATATATTCGTGTATATTGACCAAATCTGAGTTAGAATCACTTACCTCGATGTTTTTCCTTGAAAATCTCTCAATAATCGCCTCTCCCCAAGCTCCAATTTGTCAAAAATGGAAAATGGGATGAAGTCCCCCTTTTTTATAACTTGAAGTTTCTGTCCAGGATGCCCCCGATCGCTGCTCCCGATCCTGCCCCCGATCGTGAACGGATGAAGGAAACCAGATACAGACATCAAAAAAATTCCAGTAGCTGTTTAAGTCCAAATTTCGATCTGTTAACCATCCGAAACTCACCCGAGACTTTCAAGACCTCAACCAAATATACCAACAAGTCCTAAAATATCATATGAACTTAGTGTAAACCAATCACATCAAACAACGCTAAAACTATGAATCATACCCAATTCAAGCTTAATGAAACTTAAGAATTTCTAACTTCTACATTCGATGCCGAAACCAAACAAATAAATTCCGATTGACCTCAAGTTTTGCACACAAGTCATAAATGACATAACGGAGCTATGAAAATTTTCAGAACTAGATTTCGAACCCGATATCAAAAAGTCAACTCCCCGGTCAAACTTCCAAACTTAAATTCCTCTTTTAGCCATTTCAAGCCTAATTTAACTATAGACTTCCAAATAAAAATTCGGACACGCTCCTAAGTCCAAAATCACCATACGGAGCTGTTGAAATTATCAAAATTTTATTTTGGGGTCATTTACATATAAGCCAACATCCAGTCAACCTTTTCAACTTAAGTTTTCATTTTGGAGACTAAGTGTCTCAATTCATTTCGAAATCTCTCCGGACCTGAACCGACTACCCCGACAAGTCACATAACAGCTATAAAGTATAAAATGAGCAGTAAATTGGGGAACGGGACTACAACTCTCCAAACGACCAGTCGGGTCATTACAACTATATTTACCACAATATGTTTTCTCGGACGAACAACTGTATGTTCCACTTTCAAGAGGGATGTCAATATCGACAACAAGAGATTTGGTTAAGGCAGAGCAACCAAAGCATTAGGAGAAAACATACACAAAATAATATTGTCCATAAAGAAGTGTTCGGTAAAATACCATAATATTAAATACTTTTAAACTATAATAGATAATTATCTAACTAACATGAAAAAAATGATCATTTGTGTAAGTTTTGATGATGTCCTTTTATTTTAAATTCATGTATTATGCTAATGTTGTAATGACCCGACCGGTTGTTTTGAGATCTAGCATGTCGTTCGGCGGTTTGAGGCCTTGAGTAGTTTCACTTCAGGTATTATGACTTGTGTGCGTGGTCGGAATTGAATTTCGGGAAGTTCAGAGTTGATTTGGAAAGAAAACTCTCATTTCGGAAGCTTTAAGTTGAAAGAATTGACTAAGGTTTGACTTTTGGGTAAACGACCTCGGAATTGGAATTGGAAGGTTCCAACACGTTTGTATGATGATTTTGGACTTGGGCGTATGTCCGGATAGGGTTTTGGATGACCCAGGAGCGTTTCGGCGCCTATTGTGGAAGGTTAACGTTTTGGAAGAATTCCATAAATTTGGGTTGAAGTATATTTTTAATGCTATCGGTGTCCGTTTGGGATTTTGAGCCTGGAAATAGCTTCGTATGGTGATTCTGGTCTTAGGAGCGTGTTCGTATATGGATTTGGAGATCCTTAGGTCATTTTGGGGTCATTTGGCAAAAGTTGGAATTTTAAGGTTTTGGGAAGTTTGACCGGGAGTGGACTTTTTGATATCGGGGTCAGATTTTGATTCCGGAAGTTGGAGTAGGTGCGTAATTTCGAATGTGACTTGTGTGCAAAATTTGAGGTTAATCAGACGTGATTTGGTAGGTTTCAGCATCGAATGTAGAGATTTGAAGTTCTAAAGTTCATTAAGCTCTAATTGGGGTATGATTCATGATTTTGATGTTGTTTGATGTGATTTGAGGCCTTGAGCAAGTTTGTGTTATGTTATGGGACTGGTTGGTGTGGTTGGACGGGGCCCCGTAGGCCTCGGGTGTGTTTCGGGGTGGTTTCAGATCAATTCGTGCTGTTTTGGTTGCTGCTGTTGCTGCTGTTGCTGGTTCTGATGTTGTCCTTTGCGAACACGAAGGGAGTCCCGCGATCGCGAAGGGATGATTTTTGGGCTGCTAATGGTTGTTCATCACGAACTTGGCACGAGGGTTGCGAACGCGGAAGAGGGTTTGGAACAGCCTACGCGAACGCGGGAGAGATGCCGCGAACACGTAGAAGGAAGAGGGAGCGGGGCGTGGAGCAGTTGGCCTTCGCGAACGCGGATGGTGGAACGTGAACGCGAAGGGTGGTGGTCTCAAATGTTCGCGACCGCGACCAAGATGACGTGAATGCGAAGAGGAAATTGGAGGCAGTGTTTCTTTGGCCTTCGCGATCGCGATGGTCTTTCCGTGATCGCGAAGAAGGGCGGACCTGGGCAGTGAAGTTTAAAACGGGAATTTGGCCTTCTTTCTTTTCATTTCCTCTATCGGAGCCGATCATGGAGCGAATTTGGAGCACTATTTCCAGCATCTATCATAAGGTAAGTGATTTCCACCTATTCCAAGTTAAAAACATGGTAATTGAATGGATTTAAACATAAAAATTAGTAAAAATTTGGGATTTTAAAGAAAAACATAGAAATTTATATTTTTGGATATTGACCACAAATTTGGGCATGGAATTAGGAATAAATCATATATTTGAGTTCGTAATGTTATGGGTGATGTTTATCTTTGAAAAGTTTCGGAATCCGGGCATGTGGGCCCTAAGGTTGCTTTATCGACTTTTCGAGAGGAGTTAGGAATTTGTCTAAATTTATTTGTTATGAGTATTAGAGTGCATTTTTATTGGTTTTCACATTGTTTGACTATATTTGGAGAGGCAGGCATCGGTTTGAGGTGTTAGAGGGGCTTTGGAGCCGGTTATGGAACTTCAGAGCGAGGTAAGTCTCATGTCTAACTCTGTGAGGGGGAAATTACCCCTAGGTGTTGTAATTGATATTTGTTACTTGTTGCGGGGGCTACATACGCACGAGGTGACGAGAGTCCGTACGTAGCTAGATTCATGTCATTGTCCGGGTAGACTTAGGTTCATACCATGCTATACTTGTATTATTTGGGTTATCCTTGCTCGTTTAATTCCTTTATTTTGCTTTACGACTTGAGACTAGACATGCGTAGAGTGATAGACTCGCATTTGTAGAGATTTGATAAGTTTCATGATTTTTCGCGGAATAATGGTGTTCCTCCTACGGATTACTCACGCGCCATACGTTTTCATTGAAAGGTTTTCCTTAAAAAAATTTATAACTCACACGTTTATTCGTGAGTGGAGGTCAAGGACCCGTTTAAACTTCTTATTCTAATGGGATCGGGCCGTTCGCCTCGACAGGATTTATGTATCACACTCTCATGGGAGTGGGCCGTTTGCCTCGACAGTATAATAAATGCATCTATGGTTCGTGCTATTCGACTCTCGGCAGAGCATAAATTATGATGGGATCTATCCGTACGCCTCGGCATTTCTATAAAATTTTCTCATGAAATCATGCGTAATATATGGCAAAAAGCCAGTGTATCTGTGAGCTTTTGCTGATTTGAATTATACTAACCTATTTGGTGAGATCCATTATATATATATATATATATATATATATATATATATATATATATATATATATATATATATATATATACACACACACACATATGCTTCGGTCAAGGAGGAAATTGCTAATTGAGGGCTCGAGTTTATTGTAAAGAGGAGAATTGTACCACGTGTGTATAGTTATTTATTTTATTTATTTACTCTGCCTCATAATTGTGCACCTTTTTACTGTACCTGATATTATTAGACCACTAGTAAGTGTCGATGTCGACCCCTCGTCACTATCCCTCCGGGGTTAGGCTGTATACTTATTGGGTACACGTTGATTTACATACTCATACTATACTTGCTACATATTTTTGTGCAGGTACATTTATGTCTGATGGTCCTTTGGCGCGAAGGCGCGGATGATGCATGGACTTACCGCGAGCTGCATTTCATGTTATGATCCGCAGCCGACAGAGTCTCCTTCAGAGTTATTTATATTTTTCGTGTCTAATTTATATTCCGGACAGATGTTGTATTTTATTTTACTTCATAGTTGTTGCTCATGTACTTGTGACATCGAGTTTTGGGGGTGCTTACGGGTTATTCATTAATGTAGTTGCGAAAAAGCGAAAAATATTTCCATTCATTTTGTATATCCCACTTTGTATTATGTAATTAAAGAAAATTATGATTTCAAATACTGATATGAGTAATTAGGATAATCATTTATTGTTGGCTTGCCTGACCGCGGTGTTAGGCGCCATCATGACCTTTAATGGATTTTGGGTTGTGACAACATGGTATGAGAGCACTAGGTTCACTTAGGTCTCACGAGTTATGAGCGATTCTAGTAGAGTCTTGCGAATCGATACAGAGATATCTGTACTTATCATCGATAGGCTACATGACTGTTAGGAGCACTTCCCTTTCTTGATTCCTCATCGTGCGATTTGATTCCTTTGAGGCTTATGCCTTTATATCCTTCCTACTGATTCTTATACGATGTTCAGCGCTCGTGTTAATTGGGCATCGAGGAGTTGTAGTGGTACTACAGACGTGGGCAGGATGTTTCTCACTGCGCATTCGAGCAAGTTATTATCGTCTTCTTGTGGAAGGATGTTCTGTCATTTCAGCTCAGTAGCTGTGTTTTCAATGGTTTCAAGGCTGCGCGTAGATTGCTATGATGTTCAGACGTTGTTATCGCACCGTGTTGGTGTAATGGTATAGTGCTTGTTTATGTGTCGAGGAAGTGAACGACTTGAAAGGAGGTTTCTCTCAGTGCATGATTTAGAGGTTCAACATTCTATTTCCAGCGGAGGAAAGGCAATCGGACTATGAATGTTCAGGTTTGGGATCATGGAGTAACGAGACTTGGTATTTTCAAGCGTGGTGGAATTCTTAATTGTGATGTGGTGTCATCGTCCTTGTTGAACACGTTAAGGTTCGCCGGTGTTATGGTCTTCATCAATTTGTCTTCGGGGCAGGGTAGTGTGAAATGGTGCCGGAGGAGCGGTTGTCAGAGATAGCGGAGTGTAGCGATTTCGGAATCAAATGGATGTTTCTAATGTTGATGGCTAGAGAAGGATGATATTCTAGGAGGCTTGGAGTTGGTGGCAATTTATTAGCTCAAGCGTTACGGAGATAGATTCGGATTTGAGGCAACAATTGGGCAGCGAAGGACGAGGAAGGTCATGTGGGAGGTGTTTTGCGGTGGTTGAATTGCTAGAAGATCAAGTATGAAAAGCGAAAGTCGAGGAGTTACTTAAAGGATAGGGTTTAACCAAAGTGGGAGAGTGGCAGAGTAACATATGGGTTCCATGGTAGGATGGCCACATGCCTTGAGGAAAGTTTGGAGCCATTTGGAAATTCATGGTGGGCAGAGACTAGGTCCACAGATTTTATTTGGATGCAACATGACTTCGATCTTGGAATGCATTGTTGGACATTTAGCTGACATCAATGGGGAAGAAGGAATCTCTGTGGGTCCCAGGGTTATGTAATTGTTGCTTCAAGTTAAGCGGGAGAGCCCCAACGTCTATGATTGGATTGCGTGGTTGTCTACTTGTGCAGTTTCTTGTTATTGGCGTATTGGTGGGTTATTACGACTAAGGAAAGAAAACATCAGTGGTAATTTGAGCAAAGAATTTGAGGAATGTGTGTTATATTTGGCCTTATCGGTTCATGTTAAGGTTTTGGGATGACTCAGAGTCTATGCTTCATGTGGATGTGATGTACAAGGAAATGAATTCAGCCGGTTGCTTATTTGAGAGGGTGTTCATGTGCTAGTAGGGCCTTGGAGTTTGATTGTATTCGAGAACAAGTCAGAGTGGGTGACTCTCAATAATGGTCCTAGTAGGTTCAAAATTTAAGTGCGGTGCCTAAGGTTTTCGAGTCCGTGGTATGGTCAAGTATCGAGCTTTTGCAGTGGATTATGAAAGGGGCTTGGAGTGTTCCATGTTATCTTTGGTCTGCGGTGTAGCGTTAGAGGAACGGGAGAAAACAACTTCGGATTCATAGAGGAATTTTCAGAATAGGTGTACTAGTTGAAGATGCGAATATACACACAAGGAGGGTATGGGATGTTTCGTGGGTTTTGAGACAGCATGGCCTCGTGAAATAAGGTCGCTCAGGATGAATGCAGATTTGGGTTCGTTATGTTTTAAATGGAGCTATTATTATTATTATTATTATTCCTAAGGCAAGTCTGGAGTAAATTAGAAGAAGTCGGATCGGTTAGCAATGGTTGAATTGGCATGACGGTGACAATGATCAATTCCTTCAGCGTGTTGAGTTATGCATGTGATTTGTGGCAGTGCGCGCGAGGCTTGATGACTGCCGTAATTGATTTATTTGGAGGCATTCGAGTATCATGGACTGTTATGTGTAGATGAATCCCGGAAGAATTATGGTGTTTTGGACCACTACTCGAGGTTTGTATTTTTTTTCTGCGGTTATGGGAATTCAGTCATGTGTTGCAATGGTTCTCCAGAATTGAGTTAAGTGAATGGTTTCTATATGATGAAGTGTGTACCCTATTAGTGGTTCAGAAGTTTTGATGAAATTCTTGTACTCTCACGTATTGGCATGTTAGGTGCAGTGAGTGGCATGTGAATTGGAAGTTGAGGATCAAGGTTGCAGTTCGGTGTAGACAAGGATGTTACGAGCTTGGATGAGCAGGAAAAGATTCAGATGTTTTGAGTAAGCTGGTATTGTCTTTAGCGTCACCTGAGATCAGTGTCCTGTGTAAGAGGTTTTGTTTACTGATCTGCGGATTCTCGATTTGCTTTACAACATTGTATGGCCAGTGGTATGGATGTGCAGGCTTTGTTACCTAGTGCGAAAGGCCGTGGGAGCGTATCCCCCGGGAAGATTGCATAGGTGTGGCATGCAGTCACTTGATTGATTAAAGATTGAAACCAAGTATGGAAATTATGGTACTATCGCTAAGGTGAGGGTTTAGGCCTGGAAGATGCTCTATTCATTTGGTTGTGAGCTGCGGAAGTTGTTTCGGATTCGACGGTTGTTCTTGTGTTTCATGGGAAAAATGTTATTGTGGATCCTTGAAAGGTTATTGGCCCAGTACGGTACGATCAGAATCGGCTTGGGGTCTGTGGATGGATCTAAATGTGAGTGTGTGCTCTATATTGGGCTAGATGCGCTCATTTCAGCATAACATTGTTTACGGAGGAGTCTTCGGGCCTTGGATGTTATTTATGTCGTCAGCTATTTCATGTGAATTATGTGGTGCATGGTGTGAATTCAATAAGGGTATACAATCATGTTTGGTACAGTGTGTAACGATTGATACAGTGTTCGTATGTTGGGAACATACCTGGTAGAGAATTTTAGATGTTGGAATTTGGCTCTAAGGCTAACTTGACTAAATAAAAGGGAAAAATTTCAGGTTTGCTCGAGCTAATGTACTCAACTGGGTTGTGGTAACACGGGTAGGTGCACGAGGTGTTAAACAATGATTTTGGACAATTTCAGAGTAGTTCTTAGCACGTTCGAGGACGAACGTATGTTTAAGTGGGAGTGAATGTAACGACCCGACCGGTCGTTTTAAGCTCTAGAGCGTCGTTCGACGGTTTGAGGCTTTGAGTAGTTTCACTTCAGGTATTATGACTTGTGCGTGTGGTCAGAATTGAATTTCGAGAGGTTCGGAGTTGATTTGGAAAGAAAACTCTCATTTCGGAAGCTTTAAGTTGGAAGAATTGACTAAGGTTTAATTTTTGAGTAAACGACCTCAGAATCGGGATTGGTAGGTTCCAACAGGTTCGTATGATGATTTTGGACTTGGAAGTATGTCCGGATCGGGTTTTGGATGACCCGGGAGCGTTTCGACGCCTATTGTGGAAGGTTGGCGTTTTGGAAGAATTTCATAAATTTGGGTTGAAGTATATTTTTAATGCTATCAGTGTCCGTTTGGGATTTCGAGCCTAGGAATAGCTCCGTATGGTGATTCTGGTCTTAGGAGCGCGTCCGGATATGGATTTGGAGATCCATAGGTCATTTTGGGGTCATTTGGCGAAGGTTGGAATTTGAGGGTTTTGAGAAGTTTAACCGGGAGTGGACTTTTTGATATCGGGGTCGGATTCCGATTTCGGAAGTTGGAGTAGGTCCGTAATGTCGAATGTGACTTGTGTGCAAAATTTGAGGTCAATCGGACGTGATTTGATAGGTTTCGGCATCGAATGTAGATGTTTGAAGTTCTAAAGTTCATTAAGCTCAAATTGGGGTGCAATTCATGATTTCGATGTTGTTTGATGTGATTTAAGGCCTCTAGTAAGTTTGTGTTATGTTATGGGACTGTTTGGTGTGGTTGGACGGGCCCCAGTGGGCATCGGGTGTGTTTCGGATCAATTCGGGCTGTTTTGGGTGCTGCGGTTGCTGGTTCTGATGTTGTCCTTCGCGAACGCGAAGGCAGTCCCGCGATCGCGAAGGGAGGATTTTTGGACTGCTGATGGTTGTTCATCGCAAACATGGCACGGGGGCTGCGAACGCGGAACAGGGTCTGGAACAGCCTACGCGAACGCGGGAGAGCTACCGCGAACGCGTAGAAGGAAGAGGGAGAGGGGCCTGGAGCAGTTGGCCTTCGCGAACGCGGCTGGTGGAACGCGATCGCGAAGAGTGGTGCTCTCAAATGTTCGCGAACGCGACCAAGATTACGCGAACGCGAAGAGGAAATTAGAGGAAGTGTTTCTTTGGCCTTCACGATCGCGATGGTCTTTCCGCAATCGAGAACAAGGGCGGACCTGAGCAGTGAAGTTTTAAACGGGAATTTGGCCATCTTTTATTTCATTTCCTCCATGGGAGCCGATCTTGGAGTCATTTTGGAGCACTATTTCCAGCATCAATAATTAGGTAAGTGATTTCCACCTATTCCAAGTTAATAATATGGTAATTGAATGGATTTAAACATGAAAATCAGTAGACATTTGGAATTTTGAAGAAAAACCTAGAAATTTATATTTTTGGATATTGACCACGAATTTGGGAATGGAATTGAGAGTAAATCATATATTTGAGTTCGTAATGTTAAGGGTAATGTTTATCGTCGAAACGTTTCAGAATCCGGGCACGTGGGCCCGAGGGTTGCTTTATCAACTTTTCGAGCGGAGTTGAGAATTTGTCTAAATTGATTTTTATGAGTATTAGAGTGCATTTTATTACTTTGCACATTGTTTGACTATTTTTGGAGATGCGGGCATCAGTTTGAGGTGTTAGAGGGGCTTTGGAGCCAGTTATGGAACTTCGGAGCGAGGTAAGTCTCCTGTCTAACTCTGTGAGGGGAAAACTATCCCCTAGGTGTTGTAATTGATATTTGTTACTTGTTGCGGGGGCTACGTACGCACGAGGTGACGAGAGTCCGTACGTAGCTAGATTCATGTCATTGTCCGGGAAGACTTAGGTTCACACTATGCTATACTTGTTTATTTGGGTTATCCTTGCTCGATTAATTCTTCTATTTCACTTTACGACTTGAGACTAGACATGCGTATAGTGATAGAGTCGCATTTGTAGAGATTTGATAAGTTTCATGATTTTCCGCGGAATAATGGTGTTCCTCCTACAGATTTCTCATGCGCCATGCGTTTTCATTGAAAGATTTTCCTTTAAAAAAATTTATAACTCACACGTTTATTCGTGAGTGGGGGGTCAAAGACCCGTTTAAGCTTCTTATTCTAATGGGATCGGGTTGTTCGCCTCGGCAGGATTTATCTACCACACTCTCATGGGAGAGGGCCGTTCGCCTCGGCAGTTTCATAGATGCATCTATGGTTCGTGCCGTTCGACCCTCGACAGTGCACAAATTATGATGGGATCAGGCCGTACGCCTTGACATTTCTATAAAATTTCCTCCTAAAATCGTGCGTAATATATGGCAAGAAGCCAGTGTATCTGTGAGCTTTTCCTGATTTGAATTATACTAACCTATTTGGTGAGATCCTATATATATATATATATGCTCCGGTCAAGGAGGAAATTGCTAATTGAGGGCTCGAGTTTATTGTAAAGAGGAGAATTATACCACGTGTGTATACTTGTTTATTTTGTTTATTTACTCTGCCTTATAATTGTTCACCTCTTTACTGTACCTGATATTATTAGACCACTAGTAAGTGTCGATGTCGACCCCCCGTCACTACCCCTCCGGGGTTAGGCTGGATACTTACTGGGTACACGTTGATTTACATACTCATACTACACTTGCTGCACATTTTTGTGCAGGTACATTTATGTCTGGTGGTCCTTTGGCGCGGAGGCGCGGATGATACAGGTACTTACCGCGAGCTGCATTTCATGTTACGATCTGCAGCCGATAGAGTTTCCTTCAGAGTTATTTATATTTTTTATGTCTAATTTGTATTCCGGACAGATGCTGTATTTTATTTTACTTCCTAATTGATACTCATGGACTTGTGACATCGGGTTTTGGGGGTGCTTATAGGTTATTCATTAATGTAGTTGCGTAAAATATTTTCATTCACTTTGTATATCCCATTTTGTATTATGTAATTAAAGAAAATTATGATTTCAAATACTGATATGAGTAATTAGGATAATCATTTATTGTTGGCTTGCCTGACCGCGGTGTTAGGCGCCATCACGACCTTTAATGGATTTTGGGTCGTGACAAATGTAATAATATTTTTCGGCATTTAGATGATTGTTGTATTATTATACATAAAATTTCTCTCATTAATTAAATTTTATTGTTCTTTCATATAAATAAATATTTAAATCATCACGTGTCATTATTAACGTGCAACACACGTTCATAGATACTAGTTATTACTAATAATACATAAAGTAGTCATGTAGACATTATAATAATGTTATAATAATTTGTTATGTATGAGTTATCTAATTTAAGAGCATGTGTGGTTTCCATATTCTTATTAAACCATGAGTATTGCTTGTGTATGTATTCTTATTTAACATATTATCCTGCATAAAAGAAAGAAATTTCAAGAATACAATATAACTCAACAGTTCATATATATTTTATTTAAGCTATTTTTCTAGATTTTTGAGATGAAAAGTTAATAACAATTTTTTAATGAATCAAAATTCGATAGGAGGAGGAGGAAGCGAAAGCGTCTAGCTTGAGCAAGTGGTTCATGTCGTGCGACGACTATAAATTAGGTGCTTGTTGGGAGGCAACCCAACTTTGTTGCTTTCTTTTTATTTTTATTTGGTTATTTATCTTTTATTGTTTTATTTGTAGGAGTATGAGCATGGGAAGCATGACCATAAGATGTGTGCAAAAGCAAGCTAGATGATTAGAACTAAGTGTGTGTGCCCCCACAAAAGACCATACCTGAGAGAAGTCTAAGTACCCCATGAACCGTTAGTGCTTCGGCCTTTGGCCTTCTAGGGAGTTCTTTTTTTCACCCTCTATTTTTTACTTTAATTATATATTAGGGACTCGACACTTTTTAATTATAGAGTGGGGAACTTCCTTCGGATAGAGTTTTTATTGTAGCTTCTTGATTTTATTTTACTTCATTAGTATATTACTTCCTCCGGTCCATAATAAGTGTCCCTTTGATTTTTTTATTTTGGTCCAAAATAAATGTACTTTTATATAATCAAGAAAGAGTTAATTTTTTTTTTTCACAATTGTCCTTATTTACATATCTCAATATGTCAAGGTAACAATATACAACTTTTAATTAAGGGTAATTTAGTGAATATATCTTTTTTTTTCTCTAGGAGTTAGTGTTTTTTTAAGGGGTGTGTCAAAGGTAAAAAAGTCACTTATTATGGATTAGAGGGAGTAGTATATTAGATTTAGCAATTTTAGTAGTTTTAGTAGCTTAAATTAAAAAAATCAATAATAAAAAAAATCAGAATAAAATTCTTGAAAAATATTAGATTTTTCATGACGATGGATCTCCTAGACAGTTTTCTTGAGGGATTAATTCTAAATAAAACAACAAAAAATAAAAAAATAGAAAATTATAAAAATAGGTCTTCTTTTGTTTTCTTTGTGTAGTAATAATTCCCCGTATTTTTATTTGTGCCTCGATTATTTTTCATGGGATGTAACTTCAACCAGGTAAATTTTATTTTTAGAGTAGATTAGGAATTAGAAAATAAAAGGATGAAGAATAATATGATTCCTAGGTACCTTTTGACTTGTTTGATAATTGCATATTTAGGCCTTGGCATGTGTACTACCTTCCTATGTTTTGATACTTTTGATGATGCATTTATGATAGCATGTTTTGTGACACATATGCTCATTTTTTTAAACTTGTGTTCACTTTGTGATTCATGCTTAATATCTTTTGGCTCCGCAAGTACTTGCTTTAATTTGAGAGTCGCAGTACGAACGTCCTTAGTGAGTCATGTTCCATGTATGATAAAATTTTTGTATAGTTCATATCTTAGCACTTGAGTCTAGAACTTGTCTGACATGTGAGTTGAAGCGAAATTCTAGGTGTTGCTCGATTTGAAAAAAATTATTTTAGGCCTTATTTGACCTTTTGTTGAGCTTATTACTACTGCAAATAAAATCATTCATAGTTAGCCTTGTTGAGCATGTAGATTTTTGCTTTGCACTCGCATTACTAGTCTATACCCTTTCATTTTTAATTAAATTATTTTAATTATTTATCTCTTAAAGCACTTGAATTGTAAAAGTGAGTGCTAGAAAGAAGTAAGGAGGAAAATTGGATCATGGTTGAGTGAAACCAATGAAAGGAAAAAAGATGCACTTGTATCTTAAGAAATATACCATTAACATGGAGTGCAAAGTACACGAAAAATATAGAGACCAAAAAAAGAGAAAAATCTACAAGAAAAGAATTTAAAAAATATCCCCAAAAAGAGTACGTCTTTATCCTTGCTAGTGAGTATGAGTTAAAGTAGTGCTTAAAGAAAGAGGGAACATTTTTAAAGTGATCTTGCTTGTGATGTTTGAAAGTGGAGTGAAGAAAGTTGCGCTTAAAGTTGACTACGTGATATGTTAAAATATTTAGGAGGGTTAGTCACTATTCCTAAATATATCCTACCCATTCTTTAGCCCGTGTTATAACCTTGACAAAGTCCTAATTTGATTTAGACTGAGCGGATCTACATTAGTAGAAGTTTACATAGTGGGCGAGCCTATGGTACCATTTACGTGCATATGACTTCTTTGTAAGAGTGAGCGATTTTTTTCATGTGTGTGAGTCCTTAAAATATATTTGAGCATTTGATTTGAATGTGTGGACCACTTATTCTCTTCGATTTTGTTGTGAGGGGATATGGTTTCACAATAAATAGGTAATGTTATTAGTCTTCTTGGTTGATGTGAGTGTTCAAGCCACGAGTACTTTGTGACATTGAGTTAATCTTTGAGACTATCTTATTGAGAGCTTGTTATCCAAGTGGTTTGAATATTTTGAATGAATTTGACATGAGAATTAGGAAGTATGTAGAGAATGCGTATGCTAAAGCTTAATTGTTGCAATCAACCATGATCATAGGTTGTAGTGTGCTTTGAATGGTTAGAGCTTGATTTTATTTCGTTTACTATAATTATAGTTTGTTCGAGGATGAAAAAAGATTTAAGCATGCGGTGATGATGCTGGGCATATTTGTTTGTGTTTTGATATTATTTTATTCGCACTTTATCACTTTCTGGTTGTATTTAATATTGAATATGTCACGACCCGAAATCCCAACCATGGGACCGTGATGGCGCCTAATATCCACTTGCTAGGCAATCTAACGTTAGCTAATTAATTAACTATTTTTAACATTTTAAAAAGAAGAACAGTAGTAATAATAATTAACGATTGGTGAAAAACTGAAATACATACGATAACTCCATAAATACCATGGTCTATACTAATCCCAGAAATTCGGTGTCACAAATACATGAACGTCTAGAATACTACCAACATGGTCTGAAATGAAATACACTGTCTGAAACTAGAATAATAGTAAAACAAGATAGAATGGGACTTAGGGATTGTGGATGCCAAGAAACTCTATCTCAAGTCTCCTGACAAGTCAATTCGAGCGAACTTCTCTACGCGCCGCTGGGACCAACACTGGGATCTGCACAAGAAGTGCAAAAGTGTAGAAGTGCAGTATGAGTGCAACCGACCCCATGTACTTTGTAAGTGTCGAGCCTAACATCAACGAAGTAGTGACGAGGCTATGACATGACACTCACTATAAACCCGTACCAATAATAATAACAGAATACATAAACAAAGATAAAGCAGTAAACTCGTAAAACCGGATCCGAAGTTCAACCACCAAAGGGTTCCAGAATAAATGATCTCAAATCTCATATTACAATAACGAGATAGAACTCTACAACTACAAACAACTTCAACACATCATACTCTATTGCGGTGCGCAATCTGATCCCAACATTTATCACAATATCTGTTGCAGCGGGCAACCCGATCCAATATCATTTCACAATATCTGTTGCGGCGTGCAAGCTGATCCCAATATTATATTAATATCTGTTGCAACGTGCAACCCGTTCCCATTATTAGTTCATTTCAATAATGTTGCGGCACGTACCCAATATCAACTCATAAGCATATACAACTCAACACAACCAACAACGTGATCTCAACACAAAAGGGAAATGAAATGTATGAAACATCAAGAAACTATCAGTATAAACAAAAAATAACCAATACCTCGTAATCACAAACCTCGACAATTCATTAATACAAGAACAACTAAATAACTCACATAATCAGATATAATTTGATAAAGTACAACAAGTAACGTGCAAACAATAAAGCAAGTAAAGACATAAGACAATGAAGATTTATAATTAATATAGGTAGGAACATACAACAGGTAAGCATATATTGAGCGAGAAATGAATAAATCAAAATAGGTAACAAATAATTGACAGGTAACAAGTTAGGCATGAATAACAAATAAGATCATGTAGCAATCAAAGCATGTAATATGAGATAAGATAGAATAAATGATGACACAAAGGTAAATAGCCCCAACCCGTATGATTTAACCCATGATAGCGCATATGTACTCGTCACCTCGCATATACACTGTTTCCCCACATAATTCATGTAACAAATAGACCAACAAGTTCTAATTCCCTCAAATCAAAGCTAGACATTACACTTACCTCTTTGCGCAACCAACTCAACACTCAACCACGACTTTTCCTTTCGGACAAGCCTCTAAACTAACCAAATCTAGCCAAATATTGTTCAAACAATTCAAAATAAGCTTTAGAAACTACCCACAAGTGAAAAAAGGTTCAATTTTTGATGAAATTAAAAAGGTCAACAAAAGTCAACCCCGTAATCGCTTGGTCAAAATCTGAGACCCAGACCAAAACTCGATTACCCATTCACCTCTAAGCCCGGTTATGTGATTTGTTTCAAAATTCGGCCTTAATTTGAGGTCTAAATCTCAATTTTATAAAATCCCTAAATTCTACTCAAAATCCCTAATTTCTACCATAAAATTCCTAGATTTGATGTTAAACACTCATGAAAAGTAATGGAGAATTGATAGAAAATGAATTAGAGTTGCTTACCAATGATTTTGGGGAGAAAAAGTTCTTCAAAAATCACCTCTAGAGTGTTTGGGGTTGAAACATTAAGTGAAATTAGCTAAGTCCCGATTTCCCCCTATTTAACCGAGCTGCAGGTATCATATTTGCAAATACTTGTTCATAAATGCGAAGTCCGCATATGTGTCACACTGATCGCAAATGCGATCAGTGCATCAGGGCCAGTAAAGTCGCAAATGCGACATTTTGTTCGCATATGCGAGGTGCCCCCCATCGCAAATGCGAACCAACACTTTGCATATGCGACGCTCACTACCAGGAAACTATGTTGCAGATGCGGTCTTAGCTTGGTCCGCAAATGCGAACAATTCTTCGCAAAAGTAAAGTTCCAACCCTCCAACCCTTTTCGCAAATGGGATCGTTTGACCGCAAAAGCGAGGCTCGCAAATGCGAGCCGGACATCGCATATGTGATATCTGCAGGCTTGCAATAGCAGTTCAAAAATCATCCAAACTCATCTGATACATACCCAAAACTCACTCGAGCCCCTCAGGCTCCAAACCAAACATGCACACAAGTCTACAAACTTGCTCGCTACCTCAAATCATCAAAATAACATCAAATAACAAGAATATACTCATAATTTTCAACTTTAAAACTCATTTAAATAATATTTCACATAATGCACCGAAATGCTCTCGGGTCACCCCGAACCCCAACCAAATGTGGGTACAAGTTCAAAAATATCATACGGACCTACCAGAATCATCAAAACACCGATCCGAAATCGTTTACTAAGAATGTTGATCTTGGTCAACCCAAATCTCATTTTAAGCCAAAAATCATTTTTTCTTCAAAAGTTTTACGTAAAAACTTTTCGGAAAATGACATGGACCATGCACACAAATCAAGAAATATCGAATGGAGCTATAAGAGGTCTTGGAACACTGAAATTAATTGCTAGTACTCAAAATAACCTTTCGGGTCGTCACATTATCCACCCCTAAAAAACGCATTCGTCCTCGAATGGACATAGAAAAGTACTTGGACTGGTAAAAAGGTAGGGGAATGTACTCTGCATACTGGACTCAGAATCCCACGTAGCCTCCTCAATCGGGTGACCTCTCCATTGCACTTTCACAGAAGGAAAACTCTTAGATCTCAACTTGCGAACCTGCCTGTCTTTAATAGCTACCCGCTCTTCCTCATAGGTAAGATTTTCATCTAGCTGCATCGTGCTGAAGTCCAAAATATTTGATCTATTCTCATGGTACTTCCGAAGCATGGAAACATAAAATACCCGATGTAACTGTTCTAGGCTAGGAGGTAATGCAAGCCTATAAGCAACCTCCCCAACTCTCTCCAAGATATCGAACGGGCCAATAAACCTCAGGCTCAACTTGGCCTTCTTCTCAAACTGCATCATGATGGCGACACTCGGAGAAGAACCTTCTCAGCCACCATATAAGCCACATCTCGAACCTTCCAGTTTGCATAACTCTTCTGCCTGGATTGAGCTGTATGAAGTTCCTCCTGAATCTTCTTAACCTTTTCCATAGCATCACAGACCAAATCAGTGCCCAACAATCTAGCATCTCCAAGATCAAACCAACTAATCGGCAAACGACATCGCCTCCCATATAAGGCCTCATATGGATCCATCTGGATACTCGACTGATAGCTGTTGTTGTAGGTGAACTCTGCTAGAGGTAAGAACTCGGCATGTAACATGTCCTCTAAGATCTTAATAGTGCGATCTGACTGTTCGTCTGAGGATGAAATGTGATACTCAGCTCGACCCGCGTACCCAACTCGTGCTGCACGACTCTCAAAAAATGCGATATGAACTGCGTGCCTCAGTTAGAAATGATAGATATGGGCACGCCGTGTAGGCGGATAATCTCCCGGATATAAATCTGAGTCAACCGCTCTACAGAATAGTAAGTCATCACTGGAATGAAGTGTGCGGACTTAGTCAATCGGTTTATAATAACCCAGACTGCGTCATATTTCCTCAAGGTCCGTGGTAAGCCTACCAAAAAGTCCATAGTGATGTGCTCCCACTTCCACTCTAGTATCTCCAATCTCTGAGTCAATCCACCCAGTTTTTGATGCTCGTACAACACCTGTTGACGATTCAAGCACTGTGATACATAAACAACAATATCTTTCTTCATTCTTCACCATCAATAGTGTTGTTTTAAGTTACAGTACATCTTTGTGGCACTTGGGTGAATGGAATAGCGCAAAATGCGAGCCTCCTCAAGGATTAACTCTCTCAACCCATCAACATTTGGAACACATATCCGGCCTTGAAGCCACATAACACCATCATCTCCAATCGCAACCTCTTGAGCACCACCCCTCTCCACCATATCCTTCAACCCCAACAATTGATGATTATCAAACTGGCTAGCCTTGACACGCACCAACAACAAAAACTGTGCTACAACACAAGCAAGAACCCGACTAGGCTCCGAAACATCCAATCTCACAAACCGATTGGCCAAAGCCTGAGCATACATGGCTAGTGGCCTCTCTGCTACCAGTAAATATGCCAAATTGCCCATGCTATCAGCCTTCCTACTCAATGCATCAACCACTACATTGGTCTTCCCCGGATGATATCATAGTCTTTCAGCAACTCCAACCATCTTTGCTGCCGTAAATTAAGATCTTTCTACTTGAAAAGGTGTTGGAGACTCCGATGGTCGGTGTAGACCTCACATGGAACGTCGTATAGATAGTGCCTACAAATCATCAGCATGTGAACCATGGATGCCAACTCTAAATCATGCACAAGGTAATTCTTATCATGAACCTTCAACTGCCAAGACGCGTAGGCAATCACACTACTGTCTTGCATCAACACCGCACCAAGCCTAATACGCGATGCATCACAATACAGGGTGTAAGATCCCAAACCTGTAGGAAACACTAACACCGGGGATGTAGTAAATGCAATCTTGAGCTTCTAAAATCTCAACTCACACTTGCAAGACCATCTGAAAGTCAACTTGGTCAATGGGGCTGAGATAGATGAAAACCCCTCCACGAATCGGCGATAATAACCCGCCAAACCCAAGAAGCTCCGAATCTCTGTAGCTGAAGTAGGTCTAGGCTAGTTCTGAACTGCCTTAATCTTTTTAGGACCCACCTTAATGCCCTCAGAAGATACAACATGGCCCAAAAAGATAACTAAGTCCAACCAGAACTCAAACTTTGAAAACGTGGCATATTTCTGACGATCCTTCAAAGTCTGAAGTACGATCCGAAGATGCCGCTCATACTCCTCTCGACTGCGGGAGTAAACCAAAATATCATCAATGAAGACGATCACAAAGTAATTTAGATAGGGCTTGAACACCCGGGTTATCAAATCCATAAAGGTTGCTGGGGTATTAGTCGTGGTAAATGACATCACTAAGAACTCATAGTGACCATACCTAGTCTGAAAAGCTGTCTTAGGGACATCCGATGGCTTAATCGTCAGCTGATGGTAGCTAGCTCTCAAGTGAATCTTGAAAAATACCTTGGTACCCTGAAGCTGGTCAAATAAGACTTCAATCCTCGGCAACAGATACTTGTTCTTGATAGTGACTTTGTTCAACTACCGATAATCTATACACATCCTCACCGTTCTGTCTTTCTTCTTCACAAACAACACCGGTGCACCCCAAGGCGAAACACTAGGTCTGATGAATCTCTTATCAAGAAAATCCTGCAACTTCTCCTTCAATTCTTTCAACTCAACAGGGGCATACAATATAGTGAGGTAGAAATAGACTGAGTGCCCGGAACCAAGTCAATATAGAAATCGATATCTCTATCGGGTGGAATCCCTGGTAAATATGTAGTAACACGTGTGGGAACTCATGCACTACTGGAACTGAATCCATGGAAGGTACTCCGCACCAGGATCACAGATATAGGCTAAATATGCCAAATACCCCTTCTCAACCATACGTCGAGCCTTCACATATGAAATGACTCTGCTAGTAGAATGGCCAGGACTCCCTCTCCACTCCAATTGAGGAAACCCCAGCATGGCTAATGCCAATATCTTAGCGTGACAATCCAAAATAGCATGATAAGGTGACAACCAATCCATGCCCAAGATTACGTCAAAATCCACTATATTAAGTAATAGAAGGTATACCCTATTCTCATAGCTCCCAATAGTGACCAAGCAAGCACGATATACCTGGTCTATAACAATAGAATCCCCAACAGGCATAGATGCATAAACAAGAGCACTCAAAGAATCACAAGACATATCCAAATATGAAGCAAAATAGGATGACACATATTAATAAGTGGAACCCGAATCAAATAGAACTAATGCATCTCTATGGAAAACTAGAATAATACTTGTGATGACCGCATCCGATGACTCTACCTCAGATCTAGCTGGGAATGCATAGAAATGGGTCTGAGCCCCACCACTCTGACCTCTATCTCTCGGACGACCTCTAACTTGCTGGCCTCCACCTCTAGTGGTCTGAGCACAACTTCGGGTTGCCTGACCCCCGCCTCTAGCTGGCTGAGCTGGTAGTGGAGCAACTGGTGCCAGAATCATGGCACGAGTACCCTGCTATGGCCTGCTCCTCCTCAATTTAGGAAAGTACCTCCTGATATGACCTACGTCACCACACTCAAAGTAATCCCTCAGCTGGTGCAACTGTTAAGTCTAAGACGAACCCTGGTGACCTTAATAACCACCGTAGCAACTCCGTAGCGGTGCTGCTTTAATAAGAGCTGAAGGTGTGCTGAATACTTACTTCTAAGGATGAGACCCATAAGAACTATGATTGTACGAAGAACCGTGTGCTGCCTGAAGCTTTGACTGAATCGATCTGGGAGAATGGCCTCTGCCAAATGAAACCCTGCCTCCAAATCAAGCACCACTGAAACCACCGGAATAACGAGGCCTCTCCTCAGATGCCACCTTTATGCCTTGACCATGAATCTTCTTGATCCATCTAGAAATCTCTACAACTCCATTAAAGGAAATATCGTCATCAGTCTCTCTGGCCATCTGCAACCTAATATCATAAGTAAGGCCATCTATAATTCTCCTCACCCTCTACCTCTTAGTAGGGATCAAGACAACTGCATGGTGAGATAGGTCCACAAATCTGGTCTCGTACTGGGTAAAAACTATGCTACCCTACTGTAGGCGCTCAAACTGGTTGTGGTAGACCTCTCTTAGAGTAAATGGGATGAACTTATCCAAGAATGGCTATGAGAACTAATCCCAAGTGATTGGAGGTGAACCTGCTGGTCTGCCTCGAACATAGTCCTACCACCATCTCTTGACATAATCGGTCATCTGAAACACTGCGAAGTCGACTCCATTGAACTCCACAATACATATATTACGCAACACCTCATGGCAACGGTCCAAGTAATCCTGTGGGTCCTTAGAAGATGTACCACCAAAATAAATAAGAAAGAGCTTGGTGAACTTGTCCAACCTTTTCAGCCCCTCTGAAGACATAGTGGGTGCCTTACTGGGCTGTGTAGGAATGACAGGCTAAACTGCTGCAACTGCTGCAACCGCTTGAATCTGATATATGGGAGCCATCTACTCCGGAGTGTGAGTAGCGGGAGTCTGGGCTCCTCCCCCAGCCTGAGAGATGGCTGGTGCTATAAGAAATGCACCGGCCTGAGCCATGCTCTCCACAAGGCCCACCAGACAGACTAGAGCGTCCTAAAGTATGAGGGTAGCAATGAACCCCTCTGGGACCTGAACTGGTCCAATTGGCAAAGTCTGAACAGGGCCCTCCTCCTTCTGCTCTACCTTAGGCTCTGTCATAAGTGTTATGGTATGGGCTCTAGGTTGAGCTCTGCCTCTGCCTCTATCTCTGGCTCGACCTCGGCCCGGCCCCTACCCCTGGTAGTGGCTACAACCTGGGGGTCCAACTTCTACTCGGTTGTGAATGTTGTGTGTGTCCTCACCATCTGCGAGAGAACAATAATATAATGGTTCAAACTTTAGTGATAGAATAAAGTCACATGATAGGGAGAGAAAGAATTGAAATTTTCTAAAGCCCTATAGCCACTAGAAGATAAGTGTAGACGTCTCCGAACCGATCCTCCAAACTCTACTAAGCTTGTTCATGACTCATGAAACCTAGGCAACCTAGTGCCCTGATACAAACTTGTCACGATCCGAAATTCCAACAATGGGGCCGTGATGACGTCTAACATCCACATGCAAGAAAAGCGAACATTAGCTAATTAATTAACCATTTTTAATAGTTTAAAAGCAGAACAGTAATAATAATTAATGATTGGTGAAAACTGAAATACATACGATAACTCCATAAATACCACGGTCTATACTGTTGATACTCAATTTTGGCCTCATATTTTTTTTAATGTATTTCATATACTTTCAAAATATATTTTTGCATTACCACACAATTTATAGAGATCATATAAGTAGATTTTATAATTTTTAATGCTTTTAAAATTGATTTCTTGCATTTTTAATTGTTAAATATTTATTAATTACTCCTTCAAATTATTTTGAGTGATATAAATTAATTGCTTATACCCATATGCATACTCTATAATATTTTGCTTCATTGAATATAATTATATTTGTATTTTTACTTATTATTATATTATTTGCAATAATAACTTATATTCTACAAATAATTGCGTTTACTATATTGTCACGACCCCAATTTTCCACCTTAGGATGTCGTGATGGAACCTATTCTCTAAGACTAGGTAAGCCTAACATGCATAGAGAAATAATGGAAATAATACTAAAATCTCAAATTAAACCATTACACTATTATAATAAAACTCAATAGTACAATAGCCAACACTTCCCAAAAACCTGGTGGAACAGAGTCAAAAGCGCTACAAGAAAGTACTAATAGAGCCCTAATACAATACTATTTTGAAACAAGAAATAAATAGTAGAATGTCTAAAAAGAGAAGGTGACTCCGAGGTCTGCAGACGTTAAACATGCATACCTTGAAGTCTCCAAAAGCAGCTAGTCAATAAATCTCTAGCGTCCAACACGGGCAGACGTATCTGGATCTGCACAAAAATATGCAGAAGCATAGTATGAGTACACCACAACGGTACCCAGTAAGTATCAAGCTTAATCTCGATAGAGCAGTGACGAAGCTAGGTCAAGACACCTACTGGACATGATAAACAGAACAAAAATATAATAACGAGAGGTAATGGAAAGAAGATAAATGAATGATAATGAAGCAATTTAATAACGTAAACTAATGATAGAATTGTAAGCATAAAGATAACAAGAAGGAAGAATTTAATGAGAACCAAACATAGTCAAATACAGACAAAACTGGTAAGACAAGGGAGAATAAAAGCAACAAGAACCATTCAACCAATAACTCTTTTCAATATGAAATGCAGAACAAGAATCACAATCGAGGTACCGCCTCATATTCACATTTTACAATTTTAATCACAATCTTTTCTTATATCACCGCGGAAGCCTTGCATTTAGCTTTGAAAATCATTTTTCTCGAAATAGCTACCTGCGGTTTAGCCCATCTTATCACACCGCGTGACTTCAAGTAGTTTCGCTACTAGCAACATGCGTATCAAGCCCACCTTATCTCACCGCATGCGTATCAACCCCTAGCCTTATACCACATCTTGCGTATTAATATCACAACACAATCACAACTCGCACCACAAGTGCCCATATGCCACAACTTACCAAAAGAATCAACAATACCAATATTTTGATAACAAATATCCCATGACTCAACCACAATGTGTACAAGAATCTAAACGATAACAAAATGAATGTAAATTGCTCAACAAGAAAGATATTTCGACAATTAACAACTTCACCTCAATGTGAAAACAACCTTTGCATCTTCAACACCAATAACTCAACACAAAGATATTCCACGAAATAACGACTTCAAGTAAAAGTAATTCAACAATTTAAGAGGTAACAAGTCTATAAGGAAGGAAGTAACTTCAAACAATCATATAAGAGCAAAATAAAAAGTAAGAGGTACAAAAAGTGTTAACAATGTCAAATAGAGCATGTAAGGGTAGTTTAACACATGTAAGAGTTGATTAACAATGAGGAATATAACATGTTATGACAATTCAATTAAGGGCATGGAAATAGTCTAAATAACCTAAACCGATCAATTACCACATATAGCCTGTGTATCTACTCGTCACCTTGCGTACACGACTTTCACATAACACAAATAGCACAATCAACCCAAATCGTAAATGGTAGTTCCCCACATAAAGTTACGCAAGATACTTACCTCAACTAAGCCAACTCAACCCTCGGAAATAACTTTTCCCCTAAAATTTGCCTCCACACAGCTCAAATCTAACCAAAAGTGACTTAATATCATCAACAAATGTAAGGGAAAACAATTACAATAGAAAAAGCTTTGATCTTTACAAAATTCCCAAAACAATCAACAAAAGTCAACCACGGACTTGCCCGGTCAAAATTTGGGTGCAAGGGTAGATTCCGACTACCCATAACCCCATGAGTCCATATATGTGATTTGTTTTCAAATCCGAGTCCAAATCGACTCTCACAACTCAAATTTTCATTTTTCAAAAACTTCAATAAATTTTCCAATTACTCCTCTTTGAATCACATAAATTTTATGTTAAATCTAAGATATATTCATGAAATATAGTTGAAAATTAATTAGAATCACTTACCCAATGTTTGTAGATGAAATTTCCCTCCCCAAATCGCCTCCTACCGAGCCTAGGGTTCTAAAATGTGAGATATGAGACTAAAATCCTGACTTTCTAACCTTTTGTTCAATTGCAGGGTGTCACAATTGCGTCACTGGGTTCGCAATTGCGAAGAATGCCTCGCAAATGCGGCACTGACAACCTATGTGGGAAGTTGCAATTGCGACATGGGCTTCGCAAATTGTGAAGCCTTCTTCCCTCGCAAAAGCGACAAAAATTATCACAAATGCGAACTACCCAAGCCCAGGTCAACTTCGCAATTGCGACCCAGGCATCACAATTACGATACTGTGATCCCCCTGCTAAGGTTTCAAATTGCGACGCTGGTGTTCGCAAATGCGATACCAGAGGCATCATCACACCAACAATTCTATTTTTAGTTCAAATCATTCCACGACACGTCCGAAACTCATCCGAGCCCCCGGGGCTCCAAAACAAACATCCACACAAGTGTAAAAATATCATACAAACTTGCTCGCGTGATCAAAATATAAAAATAACATCTATAACTACGAACCGGACACCAAAACACATGAATTTCAAAGTAAAGTTCAAGAACCTCTAGAATTGCAACCAAGCGTCCGAATACTATCAAATCAACTCCAAATGATACCAAATTTTGCAGAAAAGTTCTTAATAGCAATACAGACTTGTTTCAAGTCCCAAAACTAAATTCTGAACCCAATAGCCAAAAGTCAACCTACAATCAAACTTCTAAACCTCAAATTGCCAATTTTGGCAAAATAACATAAATCAACCTACGGACTTCTGAATTCAATTCCGGGCATATTTCCAAGTCCAAAATCACGATACGAAGCTATCAAATCTATCAAAATACCATGCCGGGGTCGTTTTCACAAAAGTCAAATATTGGTCAACATAATCAACGTAGGCTTCTAAGCCAAGAGCCAAAGGTCTAAATCAACTCAAAATGAAACCAAACCATCCCGTAAGTCATAAAACCCAAATTACACATATGTGAAGCATCAAAAAGGGAAACATAGCACAAACATATAAAATGACCGATCGGGTTGTTACATATATTATTTATGCCAAAATAGCATTCTGTATTTTTATAATTTTTTATTTTTATATTTAAGCATTTTTATTTCATAAATAATATTTTTTATTTATTAGCCATTTTAATAATTTATTTTAATTAATTTGTGTATTTTTAAAATCTGGCCCAAGTGAAGGCCAATTTTCGGACCAAAGGCAGGCCCAATACACCTACCCCACTTCCCCATAGCCCAGACCAAACAATCCCTTTACAAACCCGGCCGGACCCGTTCAAATAACTCGCCCTGTTTCCCTTTGATCTTGGTCGTTGATCTCAAATTATCAATGACCCATAATAAACCTACCCATCTTCTTATATCCCCTTAACCCGAAACCCTAACCTATTTTCTTCGCCCAGCCGCCCCTAAACTCTCTCAACGCCCCCCCTTTCTTCTGTAAAACTTAGCAGCCGCCTCCTAATTTCTCTCCATTTCCGACCTAAAAATGGAATCAATCTCTAATATACTTACCTTATTAGTATCCTCTCGCTACTGGTCACTCATTTATGGTATTACTTAGGTACTTGCCTAATTTTGGCAAGTACTACCTCCAAGATCGGACTGTGTGGACCTGAATCCTTGGGATTTGGACAATAATCTGTTCATATATGCTCAACAAGGAACGATTTTTACCTTTTGTTCGATTTATAGATAGTTGGACCCTACTAGGGTTTGAGTTTTTCCATCTCCTTTACTGGTTGTGATTGCATGAGATCTTTTCTTGCCTTATTTATGTTTAATTGATTATTTTTCATGACTTTGTTTGCTTGATCTAATTCTTTATAAACCCCTTCCCTGATTTCCCTAAGACAACTTTAATCGCTCTTACTCCCTCAATTATTCACTCAGCCATTCTGAGACTACTGGTTCTTGGACGGTGGAAAGCCAAGGCCACCGGAATACGCTTTATTGACCTTCCTAGTGCAAGCACTGCTCGGGACTCATCTGAAGCCCTTGTGAACTCTGACACACTAGGTTTGGGGTCTTGTTGGTCTCTCTTTGCTACTGATAATTGAATTACTATTGGAAATTGCTCTTCTCATTTTCTTGTTCGTTAATTTGTAACTGGTAAGTACCTTCGACTCTCGCAATTTCATTCTCTTTTGCTAGTGTTCATGCTCTGTATATCCATGTCACTTAAGCTTTCGTGAACCAATATGCTACTATGTTGGATCTGTTTGTGGTCCTCTTTGCTTTGAAGTTATCTTGTAGCCCTATGTTTCCTAGCATCAGAACCTGCATAAAACTCTAAGCTTTGATGTGTGCCCATGACTTCTGATTGTCTTAAGCCTGCTTAGCCTAGCGTGTTTGTGTATGTCTGAATGCTTATATCTACTGCTTGTCATGAGTTCATCTCTCTGCTTGTTTCAGATTCTTGTGATAGACTAATTCGTGCCCAGAATTTGTTTTAATGTATTACTTCCTGTTGAGTCATTCATGTATAACTTGTTAACTTTCTTATGGTTGATCCATGCTCATGTAATTTCTAAATTCCAGTATTGCCTGAACTTCTAAACAAACATGACATGTTTTCTTGCTATTTGTAAACTCTAATGTGTGCTCTTTTGACTTGTTTAATTCTGTGTTCTTCAAATATTTCCTAAATCTTCAATATCTAGCCTCTTCTTCTATATATGGTTAACTGGTATAAGTCTCGATGTCTGCCTATCCTGTTAATCTAGAGTTGATATATTTCACCTACTATGAGTTCTGGTATTGTTTGTGAACTTTTGTGTTATGACTGATGCTCAATATGTTAAATTTTCCATGTTCAATTAAGTGATTGCTTGTCAACCATTGTAGACTATGCCCACTAGCCTATTTGTTATGTTGTCTGTGATCATACCTTCACTAGGCTCTGATGTTAGAAACTTCCATGTGAAGACTGCTATTTCACTTATTGATGTCTTTGATTCTGCTAGACCTTCATGTTAAGACTCTTATGTCTAAAGTCCTTTTGGCTAATTCTGGATCATACTTTACTTTGAAACTCTATTTGGAGTATTTTGCTAGCTTATGATGTTCAATCCTATCACTTTGAACTTGTTTATGGAAATACAACATGAGCCTACCTTATTTCGTGTAATCTTGTCTTTGTGACTTAGTATATAGTTTTCACTTATATGGTTAGTTTTGCATCCAGTTGGGTAAGTAAGGCATTCATTTGGGCCTAGTTTTGTTGGTCCATATATGTTATTGGACCTGGGCATTAGATTCATGCATACTCTAATTGTCCTTGTAAGCCTGGGATTTGGACCTGCTGGTTGTGCGAAGAGTAAGGCTGTTGAAGGCCTAGAAATATCACTGGGTTATTCTGTATTGGGCTTGTATTTGTTCTATTGGGCTTGTAGTTGTTCATTCTGTAACTAGTCATATTTGGGTTTGTACTATTTCATTTGAGTCTGTAATAATTTGTAATAACAAATAATGGGAAATTAGTGAAAATGGGGGCTATGATATTTTATTCTCTTGCATGAATGGGTATAAAACCTGTTTATAGGGCTTTAACTGTCTTGTTTGCTTTCCATACCTTATATTTTGGGAATTATCCGTACAACATGTTGGTTAATTCACCTATTCACTTAGAAAACATGATTTAGGGTTAATTTAATGTCTTAACTCACAATGTTAGAAGAGCATGCCTATATGATTTAAATTGGACTTGTTTGTTGCTTGTTTAACTGCCTCATCTTTGCACCTAGATATCATGTCAATACAATAATTGAAACTGCTCACCTTGGTATATTTCCTTCCATTACGTGACTCGCCTAGATATCATATCTATAGGATGTCAATCCAAGTAATCAAAACTGCCCCTGTTGATATCTTTCCTCTGTTACGTGGACCGCATAGAAAGCATGCTTGTAGGAATAAACAAATAAACTTGCTCCTTCAATAACTTTGCTGCCCATATATGAATCATTTAGATATCATGTCTATAGTATTCTATTATTCACCTAGAAAGCTTGGCTATAGGATCATTTAACAGAATTATGTTTCAAAATGGCTTCATCATTAAATCTGGTCATCTAGAAATCCTGCCTATTGGATTTTATATTAATTGTTGAATTGCTTAATCATACCCACTCGTATAGAAACCATGCCTATAGGTTTGAACTACTTAGCATGTTCCAATTCTATGTTTTCCTATTTATAGTTGCCCGCCTACCTAATCTTGAACGTATTCAATAAAAGTAACAACAATTAGTCTAATTAATTGCGTGCACATGAGTCTATATGAGGAGGTAAACTTGAGCCTTTTGTGTTACTTATTATGTGAAGTCCTATTTGTTTTAATTGTGAACGCTTAGTTTTATTGTTTTGAGCAGCCTAGGGGAGTCTAGAACAACCCATATAGTAGGTCCAAAAGCCTCCTGGACCATAGGCATGGGGCGGGTAAGGCACACATAGGACGTGACTTAGAATTGAACTAGAACACTTTTAGGTAAACAACTTTAAGATAGTAATTGGATAGCAGGAGATGATAGTCTATGCCCGCTGAATAATATGAGCAACCCTTATACTTAAAGAAGTTGTGAAGTATTATTTTTTTTGCACAGGGTGATCTTTTAGGCTAAAAAACTTAGGACCCCCCATACATGGTTACTACTTGTACACTTGTCTATTGAACTTAGATTGAACCGGAATATACCTTGTAATTCTCAAATGATTGTACCAATCACTTATCAGTAGATAAGCTACTTCTTTTATATGTGTAGTTTCTTTATCGCTCGTTTCAGGCTATAATTTAATTAGATATTCGGACTCTCTGCTTTAATTGACATGATCACATAGGATAATAATAATTCGATAATCCACATAGTTGTAGAATTCGGTCGGAAACCACAGTTGTAGACCTCCTAACACCTTCTCTTTGAGGTAATTTGAGCCCTTACCCGATCTTTGGTGATACAGACTAGTTAAAACAAAGTTATTTGCAAATAGGTGTCCTAACAAACCTTAAAATAGTTAGGTGGCAACTCTTCTATTTTAATACCCATTAAAAGAGTTGTCACATGTCAAAACCTGCTTATGCGAGAAAATGGGGTATGCCATATATAATCCCAGAAATCTGGTGTCACGAATATATGAGCATCTAGAATACTACAAACATAGTCTGAAATGAAATACATTGTCTGAAACTAGAATAACAGTAAAACAAAAGAAGAAAGGAACTTTAGGGACCGCGGATGCCAAGATGCTCTACCTCAAGTCTCATGGGAAGTCAATCCGAGCGAACTCCTCTACGCACTGCTGGGACCAACACCGGGATCTGCACAAGAAGTGCAGAAGTGTAGAAGTGTAGTATGAGTACAACCGACCCCATGTACTCTATAAGTGTCGAGCCTAACCTTAATAAAGCAGTGACGAGGCTATGACATGACAATTATTATAAACATTCACGAATAATAATAACGGAATACGGAAACAAAGATAAAGCAGTAAACTCGTAAAAATGGACCCGAAGGTCAACTACCAGAGTGTGCTAGAATATATTATCTCAAATCTCATATCACGGTACCGAGATAAAACTCTACAGCTACAATCAGCTACAACACATCATACTCTCTTGCGGCACGCAACCTGATTCCAACATTTACCAAAATATATGTTACGGCATGCAGCCCGATCCTAATATCATTTCACAATATCTGTTGCGGCGTGCAACCCGATCCCAATATTATATTAATATCTGTTGCGGCGTGCAACCCGTTCCCATTATAAATTTATTTCAATACTATTGCGGCGCGCAACCCGTTCCCAATATCAACTCATAAGCATATATAACTCAACACAACCAACAACGTAATCTCAACACAAAAGGGAAATAAAATGTACGGAACATCAAGGAACTGCCAGTACAAATGGAGAATAACCAATATCTCGTAATCACAAACCTCGACAATTCATTAATACAAGAATAGCTAAATGACTCACACAATCAAGTATAACATGATAAAGTGCAACGAGTAATGTAAAGACAATAAGGCAAGTAAAGACATAAGATAATGAAGATTTACAATTAATATAAGTAGGAACATATAGCAGGTAAGCAGATATTGAGCGGGAAATAAATAAATCAAAACAGGTAACAACTAATTAACAGGTAACAAGTAAGGCATGGATAACAAATAAGATCATGTATCAATCAAAGCATATAACAAGAGATAACAAAGAATAAGTGATGACATAAAGGTAAATAGCCCCAACCCGCATGCTTTAACCCATGACAGCGCATATCACTCATCACCTCGCATATACGTCATTTCTTCACATAATTCATGTAACAAATAGACCAACAAGTCATAATTACCTCAAGTCAAAGATAGACACGATACTTACCTCTTTGTACAACTAACTCAACAATCAATCACTGCTTTTCCTTTTGAACAAGCCTCCAAACCAACCAAATCTAGCCAAATATTGTTCAAACAATTCAAAATAAACTTTGGAAACTACCCACGAATGAAAAAGGCTCATGATGAAATTGAAAAAGTCAACAAAAGTCAATCCCGAGCCCGCTTGGTAAAAATCTGATATCCGGACCAAAACCCGATTACCCATTCACCCTCGAGCCTGGTTATGTGATTTGTTTCGAAATCCAATCTTAATTTTAAGTCTAAATCTCAATTTTACAAAAATCCCTAAATTTTACCCAAAATCCCTGATTTCTACCATGAAATTCATAGATTTGATGTTAAAAACTCATGAAAAGTAATGGAAAATTGATAGAAAATGAATTAGAGTAGCTTGCCAATGAGTTTGGGGAGAAAAAGTTCTTCAAAAATCACCTCTAGAGTGTTTGGGGTTGAAAATAGAGTGAAATGAGCTAAGTACTGATTTTTCCTTCCTTAACCCAGCTGGAGGTATCGCATTTGCGAACACTTGTTCACAAATGCGAAGTCCGCATATGCAACACACTGATCGCATGAACTTCGCATTTGTGACACACCGATAGCAAATGCGATCAGTGCATCAGGCCCAATGAAGTCGCAAATGCGTCATTTGGTCGCAAATGTGAGGTGTCCCCCATCGCAAATGCGCACCAACACTTTGCAAATGCGAAGCTCACTCACAACACACTATGTCACAAATGCGGTCTCAGCGTGGTTCGTAAATGCGAACTATTCTTTGCAAAAGCGAAATTCCAGCCCCCAGCCCTTTTCGCAAATACAATCGTTTGATCGCAAAAGCGATGTGATCCTGACATCACAAATGCTATATTTGTAGGCTTGCACCAGCAGTTAAAAGATCATGCAAACTCATCTGATACACACCTGATCCTCTCGGGCTCCAAACCGAACATGTACACAAGTGTAATAACATCCTACAAACTTGCTCGCTATCTCAAATCATCAAAATAATATCAAATAACAAGAATCGATCATCAAAACTCATGATTTTCAACTTTAAAACTCATTTTCACGATTTTTCACATAACGCGCCGAAATGAGCTCGAGTCTACGGATCCCAACCAAACATGCGTACAAGTATTAGAAATATCATACGACTCTCTCAGATCGTCAAAATACCGATCCAGGGTCATTTATCACAAATGTTGACCGTGGTCAACCCAAATATCATTTTAATCTAAAAATCACTTTTTCTTCAAATTTTTACGTAAAAACTTTCTGGAAAATGACACAAACTATGCATGCAAATCAAGAAATATCAAATGGAGCTATAAAAGGTCTCGGAATACTAAAATTAATGCTAGTACTCAAAATGACCTATCGGGTCGTCACAGAATATGTCCAACTTAGTTTGATTATAGAGTTTTATGCTTATTTGAGTGTTAACCATAATGTAGGTAGTTTGGAGATGAAATTTGGGAGAAAAGTAAAGATTTGAAGTGTATTTTATACACTATAATTATAAGCTCATAATTATCTAATGATTGTCTAATGATTGAAGACATACAATTTGCAAAAGAAAAGTAAAGAAAGGAAGTTGGAAAAGTCACAATTGGAGAAGAGCATCAAAGTTGGTTGAATTTAGACAAAGCAATATGATAGAGTCAACTTGGAAGGCAATGGATAGCCATGGGCAAAATGAAGTGCGACACTTCCTATACAATGTTGGAGGTAGCAATGATTCAAGATACGAGGCATCCAGATTGCACGACTATATACATCGTGAGACACCCTCAACCAGGGATAATTTGCTTCAATTAGGATTCGCCTTTAGGAATAGAATGAATCGAATTGGCTGAAGCCGTCAACATACGCTTTTGGGAAGTTGTTTACCTTATAGACAGAGGAGATATAGAAAATGTGTCGTTCTTGATACATAATATTCTATAATCAATAGTATTAGTATATTATTTTACTTAGCATGAGGGCAACATTCATGTCAATCATCACTACTTTCTCCCGAGGGCATGATACAACTTTGTTCTTGGACTTGTTTTATAGATGTCGAGTGACGCTTTTTCCCGTCCGAGAATCTCCATCTGCTTTAAGTGGGTGCAAGCTAGAATCCTTTTGTCAGCTTGGTTGTTCAAAAGACTGTCTCTTTACCCATTGCATCTTTATCTTTTCGAAAACCCAGACCATTCTTCTGGATATGCATTAGTCCTATTTCAGGAGCAAAGCCTATTCAATAAAGATCTCTTTTTTTTCTCCCCCATTTCTTGTTTTGTGCATATCTTACAGCCCTGAGACCGGTCTCCCCTCATTCATGCCGTCCTTCAAGGCCTATTTTTTTGTCCCACTGAGCGACTACATTGTTCTTTATATGTTTTTGCCACGTCCCTTTCTCTCCGAAGAAGAAGGTTTTCTCGTAATTATTGGAAGAATTCTTAATGTAGGAAGAACAAGTTCTTAATTTGACCTTCCCACCAGCTTCTAAAAAACCCGTCCACAGTTCGGATTTCAGGCTGCAACTCGCCTGTAGACAACCAATTTATGTTGCGATGCGCCAACGTCTATTTTTAAGTGTGTTTCGTCTTTTTTTTGTTTTGTTTTGGACTTGATTATTTCATTCGGGGATTTACCCTATATCTATATATATATATCTTTAACACGTTTTTAAGGATGTAATTTGACTTTGAAGAGAAAGAAGTCGTCGGGGGAGCTAAGCTTTATCATTTGGCTACCATGTCTATGTGGAGCTAAGCTTTACATTCTACGGTCGTGGTTTTTCTATGACAATTGTTTTTTGAATATTGATTTTATTTCTTGATTTATCATTTTGGTTTATCTACTCAATCCTTGATCACATTCAATTCACACCCCAAATAAGGAAATATGAAATTGTCGTTACAATAATAAAATCCAACGCGAGTCGGGGTTGAACCACAAGGAATTTAGATTGGATGTTAAGGTAAACACTTAAGAGAGCAAATTCAAATAACTAAATTTAACTTCCAAACAAAGATGTGTATCAATTTTCTAATTAAACTACTAAGGATTGTGACTAAGCTAGCAAATAAGTAATAATTGAAATGTTTTTGAAGTTTTATCAAATAGAGAAAAGCCTAGGGTTGTAACCTTAATTTAGGTGTAAACCTAATGGGAAATGTAAATGTATGCTTGCTTGGTAGATTGGGGTTGTTATCACTCTCAACACTCAAGTACTCACTCAATACCTCTCGGTTAAGAATGCTAAATTTAACTCTCTCAAGTCCAAATGGGTAGCTATAGGTGCAATTGAATATGCATTCAAATTAGATTATCTCTATCTATAGTTCAAATTCGTTAATTAAACAAGTCAATAACTCAACTAGTTCAATTTCTTTTTAGCCAAGTTTTCCTAGATTAAATTCCTATTTCTCAAGTAAGAACAAATTCAAATAGGCATGAATCAATGTTTCGACCATCAATTCTAGCATCAAAACATAAATAAGGCTAAATAACACTAACGCAATTATTAGCAAGCATAATATTAATAACCAATAATATTTACATACTAGGATTGGATCACAACCCAAGATAAAAATCTAGCTACTCATGTTAATAGTCATAAAAGATGAAAATAAGAATAAATAAAAGACTTAAAGCTAAAATAAAATGAAAGAGTAGATGATTCTCTCTAATTGTAACTCAAGCTTTCTCCAAATAGCTAAAAATACCTAACTACAAGCTGCTACAATGAAAAGATACCCTAAAAAAGTCATAAATTCCTATTTATAGGGATCCCGAAATCTCTGATAAAAATGCCCTTCGAAGGTTTCTGCGGCCGCACTTCAGCTTCTACGGTCCACACTTTGTTGGATTAATGTTGCATGTGCCTTCAGTCGGAGGAGTTCTGCGGCCGCCCTTCAGCTTCTGCAGCCATACTTTAATTCCTACGGATCGTATTTGAGGAGGCTTCAAACTTCATCAATTGCTCATTCTTTGATATGTCAAGCTTGTCAGTGCAAACCTGTGATGACTCAAAAGGTCATCATATGCTTTAGAACTCGAATCTGTGCTCTTAAGCCTTAAAAACTCCCCTTTTACCCTCCTTGATTTGCGTGCGTAGTCCGGGAAGGTTTTCGGAAACCTTTTATGTTGAAAACTAATAAAAATAAGAATATTTGCCTTAAAAGTTAATTTTAGTTGACTTCGGTCAATATTTTTGGTAAACGGGCCTGAATCCGTGCTTTGACGATTCTCGTAGGTCCGTATCGAATTATGGGACCTGGGCGTATGTCCGAAATCGAATTTGGAGGTCCCTAGCTTGAGTCATGAATTTTTGATGAAAATTAAAAATTTGGAAATTATTTGTTTTTAAGAATTGATTGATATTTGGCATTGTTAGTATCGGGTCCGTATGTTAGTTCTGGAGTCCGGTACAGGTTCAATATGATATCTAAGACATGTCTGTGAAATTTGGTGAGAAACTGAGTTGATTTGACGTGATTCGGACGTCCAGTTGAGAAAATAAAAATTTTAAAGTGTTCTTGAGAATTTCATTTGATTTGGTGCTAAATTCATAGTTCTAGGTGTTATTTTGGCGATTTGATTACACGAGCAATTTTGTATGATGTTTTTAGACTTGTGTGTATGTTTGGTTTGGAGCCCCGAGGGCTCGGGTGTGTTTCGGATAGGCCACAGGATGTTTTGAACTTAGAAAATGTTTCTGGTATAACTGAACCTGTTGCAGGCCTCTGATCTCGCAATTGCGAGATCAGGCATCGCAAATGCGAACATAATAGGGTCCGCAATTGTGAGGCTTTCATCGCAATTGCGATCAGAAGCCTGGGCCAGCAGTTCTCGCATTTGCGAGGTTACCTTTGCAATTGCGAAGGGAGTCTGGGAAGGGCAGGTTCGCAAATGCGAACATCTACTCGCATTTGCGAAGTTCAGTGGTCGCAATTGCGACACTTTCCTCGCATTTGCGAAGGCAGCGAGATTGTGAAGGGCATCGCAATTGCGATTGTTCCTTCACATTTGCGAAGCTCAGGTCACAATTGCGACACCTGCAACTGAGTAAAAGGGGCTTAGACGGGATTTTGCATTCATTCTTCATATTTTTAAAACGCTAAACCTTAAGAGGCGATTTTTCAAAGATCAAATCTCCCCCAAATCATATGTAAGTGATTCCTAACTCTTTTCTTGCAATATAATTGATCCCTTTAGCAATATTTGATATTATTGAGTCATTTTTGAATAGATACGAGTGGTTTGGAGGTGAGTTCCAAAGGAAAAGCTGTGATTGAGAATTAAGTGGCCTTCGTAGCGAGGTAAGTGTTGTGTCTAACCCTGACTTGAGGGAATTAGGAACCTTAGATCACTTGCCAAATGAAATTCATGTGAGCGGAGTATATGTGAGGTGATGAGTACTTATGCGCCGCCAATTTACCTGTTAGCCATGTTTCTCTGTTTTCTTTTCTGATATTGTCTCATTCATATGCCAAATTTCTGCGTGTTATACTAGTGTTGTTCAATTTATCATTCTTATCATGTTTTACGGATCTTCTGGTGATAACTGAATTTTTATTTCAAAGTTGAGATTGATATTATGGAACCAAATGTTGAAGTAAGGTTTGTACTTGTTATTCTATCTCACTGTTATTATTTATGCATTGCATTATGGTAAGGGTGTTAATGCACGAAGGGTGATGCCGTGCCATATTGTGATTGTTAATGCACGAAGGGTGATGCCGAGCCATATTGTGATTGTTAATGCACGAAGGGTGATGCCGTGCTATATTGTGAGTGTTAATGCACGAAGGGTGATGCCGTGCCATATTGAGAGTGTTAATGCACGAAAGGTGATGCCGTGCCATGATATGAGAGTTAATGCACGAAGGGTGATGCCGTGCCGTTTCTATTAATTTTATGGTGAGATTGAGAGTAAAATCACGAAGGGTGATACCGTGTATTTTTCCTTACCGTATTTACTATTCCTGTTGATTCATGGTATATTGACTGTCCGGAGACTCAAGATAGATCTGTCGGCGTTCACAGACCTTGAAGTCCCCGTCTATATTTTCTATTCTACTGTTTCTTTCATTCAGACAGTTGTATTTATTTCAGACTATTACTTGTAGTAAATTCTAGAATGCTAGTGAATTGTGACTCCAGATCCGGTTGGTAGTAATTAATACAGTTTTATAAAATTCCTCACCTCTTATATTTTATCTTAGTTAATTATTGTTATTTACTGAATGGAAATAAGGAATTGGTTTAACGATTTTCTAACGTTGGCTTGCCTAGCAAGTGAAATGTTAGGCGCCATCACGGTTCCGTCGGTGGGAAATTTTGGGTCGTGACAGTTGGTATCAGAGCACTAGGTTGCCTAGGTCTCACGATTTACGAGCAAGCTTAGTAGAGTCTGGAGGATCGGTACGGAGACGTCTGTACTTATCTCTCAGAGGCTATGGAGTTTAGGAACAATTTCACTTCTATTCTACTCTGTCGTGCGATTTATTCCTATCATTGATGATTGAACTCTTCTTCTATTCTTGTCCTCTCGCAAATGGCGAGAACACGCACTGCATCTACAATCGGACAGGAGCCAGATCCCCCAGTGACAGCTACGATTAGGGGCAAAGGCCGAGACCGAAGTCGCGCCAAAGGCCGAGGTAGAAGCAGAGGTAGAGCTTAGTCCAGAGCTCGAGCATCCGCACCTATTGTAGAACCTTAGGTGGATCTTCAGGAGGAGGTTCTAGTTAGGTGAACCTTGGTACCAATTGGACCAGTTCAGGTCCCAAAAGTTTCATAGCCACTCCAGCAGCCCCGCCAGTTGGGGTAGTTTAGCCAGTTGTTACGGCACAGACCAGTGATAGGCCCGCCATATCTTTGAGGCCTTATTGAGACTGGATAAGTTTACCAAGCTCTTTCTAGTTCACTTCAGTGGTACACCTTTCGAGGACCCACAGGAGTATCTAGAACGCTGCCATGAGGTGCTACGGAACATGGGTATAGTTGAGACCAATGGGGTTGATTTTGCTGTATTTCAGATGACGGATTCCGCCAGGAGGTGGTGGAGGGATTATACATTGACTATACCAGTTGGATCGCCTGCACTTATCTGGTAGCAATTCTCCCAGCTATTTCTGGAGAAGTTCCTTCCTATCACACTGAGGGAGGATTACCGAAAGCAATTTGAGTGTCTACAATAGGGCAGTATGACTGTTACTAAGTATGAGTCCCGTTTAGTAGATTTGGCCCGTCATGCTCTCCTTTTACTACCTACTAAGGGAGAGAGACTGAGGAGGTTTATGGAGGAACTTACTCATCCTATCAAACTTAAGATGGCCAAGGAGACCGGGAGTGAGATTTCTTTTCTTGCGAATGCTAATGTCGCGAGAAGGATCGAGATGGATCTTGCACAGGAGAGAAGGCAGAGGTCTGATAAGAGGCCTCGTCAGTTCGGTGGTTTCGGTGGTGCCTCGTCTGAAGGAAGGGGTACTTATGCCAGGGGTCAGGTACCTAGAGGTAGAGGTCAGACCGTTAGAGGTGGAGGACAGGCGGGTAGATGGCGTCCTAGAGGTGGAGACCCATCCGTTTTTATATTTGTTTTATAGTATGACGGAGGTCGTTACATCAGATGGTGTCGTTATGGGTACGACCTCGATTTAAAATATAGGAATAATTTCCTTTACTTGATTCGGTTCTGAGTGTCAAGACGAGTCCTCCTATTGTGCTCCACGTATGTGAAAGCTTCATAATTCTATAATCTACTTATGTGTTTACTCTTGTTGGGAGATTCTATGAAGATAACCACGCCTATCATTCCATGTCGGTCACTAATAAGATCTGTAAGGCTAAATGTGGCTTTCTGTTACTCATTTCGGTAAGTTTTGATGTGATTTACGGATAATTAATGACAAATTATGAATTATATGCCCTATCGGTGTGGGGTTCATTATTTGTTATGATTTTTTGTAACCGAAATTATTTAAAAGGAGAAAATGGAAAAAATTTCGATTGGCACATTATGCATATTACTTGTGATTTAGAACTGAGGACGAGATCCTCCCTTTTTAAAAATAAATCGATATGTTTAAACCGGGCTACGAGCTGCGGTGGAAGTTATATAAGGACGAGATCCTTGTGATGAAAATTTTTGTGTTTAAGCTCTCCCTTGTGAAATTAAATTTGTACTATTGTACTAATAGCGAGTCATGCCTGTTAGGCTTATTTGAGAATTCTTTTATGAAATTCTCTGTGCACATTTGCCAAAATTCGTGTTTGTAATTATTGAGTTTTAACCTACGAGATAGGTGCTCGCCCAGGTGGCATTAAATGTTACTCGTTAATTCGGGTAAATAATTATGAGGTCTTCATGCCTCACATCTCGTTATCAGTATTGTGAAGGTTTGCAACGAGATTTTTTTTAGTTAACATGAGGTTAATTGGCAAGGTATTTTTGAAGATTGATTTGAGATCTGGTTACCATCAATTGAAGATTAGGGCATCTGATGTCCCTAAGACAGCTTTTCGGACTCGGTATGGGCATTACGAGTTCCTAGTGATGTCATTTGGGTTGACAAATGCCCCAGCAGCATTTATGGATTTGATGAATTGGGTGTTCAAGCCTTATTTGGATTCTTTTGTGGTTGTATTCATTGATGATATCTTGATCTAATCCAGCAGTCGAGAGGAACATGAGAAGCATCTTCGAAGTGTGCTTCACACCTTGAAGAATAATCAGTTATATGCCAAGTTTTCAAAATGTGAGTTTTGGTTAGACTCAGTTGCCTTTTTGGGGCATGTTGTATCGACAAAAGGCATAAAGGTGGATCCTAAGAAGATTGAGGCTGTTCAGAATTGGCCTAAACCTACTTCAGTTACAGAGATTCAGAGTTTTCTGGGTTTAGCAGGTTATTATTGTCGGTTCGTGGAAGGGTTTTCATCTATAGCAAGCCCATTGACTAGATTGACCCATAAATGAGTCCCATTCAGATGGTCAGACAAGTGTGAGGAGAGCTTTTAAAAGCTCAAGACAGCTTTGACTACGGCGCCAGTGTTGGTATTACCCACAGGTTCAGGATCGTATACGGTATATTATGACGCATCTCACATTGGGCTTGGTGCAGTATTAATGCAAGATGGCAAGGTAATTGCATATGCGTCGAGGCAGTTGAAAGTTCACGAGAAGAATTATCCTGTTCATGACTTAGAATTGGCAGCCATTCTTCATGCGCTAAAGATTTGGAGGCATTACCTCTATGGTGTCTCGTGTGAGGTATTTACTGATCATCATAGTCGTCAATATCTATTCAAACAAAAAGATCTTAATTTTAGGCAGAGAAGATGGTTGGAGTTGTTGAAAGACTATGATTTCACCATTTTATATCACCCCGGAAAGGCCAATGTGGTGGCCGATGCTTTGAGTAGAAAGGCTATGAGTGTGGGCAGTCTTGCATATATTCCGGTTGGTGAGAGGCCATTAGCTGCATATGTTCAGATTTTGGCTAACCAATTCGTGAGGTTAGATGTTTCAGAACCCAGTTGAGTTCTAGCTTGCACAGTCACTCAGAGATCCTCGTTTACTTGTCCTTAAGGACACGGTGCGGCACGGTGATGCCAAATAGGTTGCTGTGGGAGAAGATGGAGTTCTGCGAATGCAGGGTCATATTTGTGTGCCTTATGTGGATGGGCTTCGTGAATTAATTCTTCAAGAGGCACACAGTTCTAGGTATTCTATTCATCCAGGTATCGCCAAAATGTATCAAGAATTGCGGCAATATTATTGGTGGTGAAGAATGAAAAAGGATATAGTTGCATATGTAGCTCGGTGTCTGAATTGTCAGCAAGTTAAGTACGAGCATCAGAGACCTGGTAGGTTGCTTCAGAAGTTAGAAATTCCAGGAAATGGGAGCGTATCACTATGGATTTTGTTGTTGGACTCCCACGGACTCAGAGAAAATTTGATGCAGTTTGGGGTCATTGTTGACAGGTTGACTAAGTCAGCACATTTCATTCCCATGGAAGCTACCTATTCTTCAGAAAGGTTAGCTAAAATTTACATTCGTGAGATTGTCCGCCTTTACGGGGTGCCGTGTCTATTATTTCAGATCGAAGCACGCAGTTTACCTCGCACTTTTGGAGGGCTACAACACGAGTTAGGTACGCGGGTTGAGTTGAGCACAACATTCCATCCCCAGACGGACCGGCAGTCCGAGCGTACTATTCAGATCTTGGAGTATATGCTCCGCACCTGTGTTATTGACTTTGGAGGTTCTTGGGATCAGTTCTTGCCGTTAGCGGAGTTTTCGTACAATAACAACTACCAGTCGAGCATTCAGATGGCTCCATATAAGGCATTATACGGAAGGCGATGTCGTTCGCCAGTTAGCTAGTTTGAACCAGGAGAGGCTCGTTATTGGGTACCGATTTGGTACAAGATGCCTTGGATAAGGTCAAGATTATTCAGGATCGACTTCGCACAGCTCAGTCTAGGCAAAAAGGTTATATCGACCGTAACGTTTGTGATATTGCATTCATGGTTGGAGAAAGAATATTGCTTCGGGTATCGCCCATGAAGGGTGTTATGTGATTTGGGAAGAAGGGCAAGTTGAGCCCTAGGTATATTGGGCCTTTTGAGATTCTAGAGAGAGTGGGAGATGTGGCTTACAAGCTTGCGTTGCCACCTAGTTTAGCAGCTGTTCATCCGGTATTCCGTATGTCCATGCTTCGAAAGTATCACGACGATCCGTCCCATGTGTTAGATTTCAGCTCTGTCCAGTTGGACAAGGATTTAACTTACGAGGAGGAGCCGGTGGCAATTCTAGCCTGGCAAGTTCGCTAGTTAAGATGAAAGAGTTACCCTTCAGTTCGAGTGCAGTGGAGAGGTCAGCCTATTGAGGCAACTACTTGGGAGTCCGAGTCCGATATGCGGAGTAGATATCCCCACCTTTTCACCAGCCCAGGTACTTTTCTATGTTCGTTCGAGGACGAACGGTTGTTTTAGAGGTGGAGAATGTGATGACCCAAAAGGTCATCTTATGCTTTAGAACTCGAATCTGCGCTCTTAAGCCTTAAAAATCTTATTTTTACCCTCCTCGATTTGCGTGCACAGTCCGGGCAAGTTTCCGGAAAGCTTTTATGTTGAAAACTAATGAAAATAAGAATTTTTGCCTTAAAAGTTAATTTTAGTTGACTTCGGTCAACTTTTTTTGTAAACGGTCCCAGATACGTGCTTTGACGATCCTGGTAGGTCCGTATCGAATTATGGGACCTGGGCGTATGCCCGGAATCGAATTCGGAGGTCCCTAGCTTGAATCATGAATTTTTGATGAAAATTAAAAGTTTGGAAATTATTTGTTTTTAAGAATTGATTGATATTTGGCATTGTTAGTATCAGGTTCGTATGTTGGTTCCGGAGCCCGGTACAGGTTCAATATGATATCTAAGACCTGTCTGTGAAATTTGGTGAGAAACGGAGATGATTTGACGTGATTCAGACGTCCAGTTGAGAAAATAACAATTTTAAAGTGTTCTTGAGAATTTCATTTGATTTGGTGCTAAATTCGTAGTTCTAGGTGTTATTTTGGCGATTTGATCGCACAAGCAAGTTTGTATGATGTTTTTAGACTTCTGTGCATGTTTGGTTTGGAGCCCCGAGGGCTCGGGTGTATTTCGGATAGGCCACATGATGTTTTGAACTTAGAAAATGTTTCTGGTATAACTGAACCTGTTGCAGGCCTCTGATCTCGCAATTGCGAGATCAGGCATCGCAAATGCGAACATAACAGGGTCCGCAATTGCGAGGCTTTCATCGCAATTGCGATCAGAATCCTGGGCCAGCAGTTCTTGTATTTGCGAGGTTACCCTCGCAATTGCGAAGGGAGTCTGGGAAGGGCAGGTTCGCAAATGCGAACATCTGCTCGCATTTGCGAAGTTCAGTGGTCGCAATTTTGACACTTTCCTCGCATTTGCGAAGGCAGCGGGATTGTGAAGGGCATCGCAATTGCGATTGTTCCTTCGCATTTGCGAAGCTCAAGTCGCAATTGCGACACCTGCAACTGAGTAAAAGGGGCTTAGACGGGATTTTGCATTCATTCTTCATATTTTCAAAACGCTAAACCTTAAGAGGCGATTTTTCAAAGATCAAATCTCCCCCAAATCATAGGTAAGTGATTCCTAACTCTTTTCTTTCAATCTTTTACATCTTATAACAAGATTTCAACCTAGAATCTAGAATTTTTATGGTGAAATTAGGATTTTTGGGTAGAACTTAGGAATTTTGAAATTTGAGGATTTAGAGCCCAATTTGAGGTCGGATTCCAAAACTAATTACATATTCGGGCTCGGGAGTGAATGGGTAAAACGATTTTGGTCTGAACCTCGGATTTTGACCAAGCGAGCCCGGGGTCGCTTTTTCGACTTTTTGGAGGAAAATTTGGGAAAATTTAACTTACGCTATATAATTGATTCCTTTAGCAATATTTGATATTATTGAGTCATTTTTGAATAGATACGAGTGGTTTGGAGGTGAATTCCAAAGGAAAAGCTGTGATTGAGAATTAAGTGGCCTTCGGAGCGAGGTAAGTGTTGTGTCTAACCCTGACTCGAGGGAATTAGGAACCTTAGATCACTTGCTAAATGAAATTCATGTGAGCGGCGTATATGTGAGGTGACGAGTACTTATGCGTCGCTAATTTACCTGTTTTCCATGTTTCTCTATTTTTATTCTTATATTGTCTCATTCCTATGCCAAATTGCTACGTGTTATACTAGTGTTGTTCAATTTTTCATTTTTATCATGTTTTACGGATCTTCTGGTGATAACTGAGTTTTTATTTCAAAGTTAAGATTGATATTATGGAACCAAATGTTGAAGTAAGGTTTGTACTTGTTATTCTATCTCCCTGTTATTATTTATACATTGCATTATGGTAAGGGAGAGTGTTAATGCACGAAGGGTGATGCCGTGCCATATTGTGAGTGTTAATGCACGAAGGGTGATGCCATGCCATATTGTGAGTGTTAATACACGAAGGGTGATGCCGTGCCATACTGAGAGTGTTAATGCACGAAGGTTGATGTCGTGCCATGATATGAGAGTTAATGCACGAAGGGTGATGCCGTGCCGTTTCTATTAATTTTATCGTGAGATTGAGAGTAAAAGCACGAAGGGTGATGCCGTGTATTTTTCCTTACCGTATTCACTATTCCTATTTATTCATGGTATATTTATTGCTCCAGTGATCATTCTGTTGTAGTTCTATATCTTGTATTCCCCTCAGTATGTTTCCCCTCCTGACATTTCCTATTTAGTTCTTCATTTATGTTATTTGCATATACGTTGTTAAATTGTACATGTTGATTTATAGGTGCCTTGCCTTAGCCTCGTCACTACTTCGTCGAGGTTAGGCTCGACACTTACCAGTACATGGGGTCGGTTATACTGATACTGCACTCTCCACTTTCTATGCAAATTTTGATACCGGCTCGGGTTGATCAAGATTTTGCTATTGGTCCGCTGTCCGGAGACTCAAGGTAGATCTGTCGGCGTTCACAGACCTTGAAGTCCCCGTCTATATTTTCTATTATACTATTTCTTTCATTCAGACAGTTGTATTTCTTTCAGACTATTACTTGTAGTAAATTCTAGAATGCTCGTGAATTGTGACTCCAGATCCGGATGGTAGTAATTAATACAGTTTTATAAAATTTTGCACCTCTTATATTTTATCTTAGTTAATTATTGTTATTTACTGAATGGAAATAAGGAATTGGTTTAACGATTTTCTAACATTGGCTTGCCTAGCAAGTGAAATATTAGGTTCCATCACGGTCCCATCGGTGAAAAATTTCGGGTCGTGACAAAACCTATTTTGTGTGGACTAAGTGCAACCACACATTTTAATCTGTGGACCGCATTTCTGCCAAAAGTTCTTGAAGATTCAGTTCTTCTACTGAGGCCACATTCCTTCTTCTGCGGACCACACTTCTTTATGCAGCCGCAGATGTAATTCTGCCGACTGCATTTTTCTTAGCACTTCTCCTCTTTGTTGAACTTGGCTAGAACATCTCTTTTTAAAGTTATTTTTCTTCATTGCGCTTACATTCTCCAGCACACCTACAATTCAACCATTTTTATTAGATTTGAAGTACTTTTGTACTAAAAGTTATAGCAAGAAGGTACTAATAAGCAGTTAAAATCCACACATATCAACTTTTCCAAACTTAAGTGTTTGCTTGTCCTCAAGCAACTAGATTAGCACCCTCCTTCCCACATTATATGATCATTTCAAAGATTTACCCACAAGTCATTTATACTCAGTTGGGACCAATAATTACCACAACACTTATGCAGTCTAAACAAGGTGTTGAAATTTTCAAAAATGTGCAACTTGCTCATCTCATTTACTTCTAGTGTGACTTTTGAGCCTCAAGAGTTAACTTCATTCATCAAGGATTTTTGTTCTTTCATGCAAATCATGGTGGATTCCAAACTCTTCTTCTTCTACATTCCATCTACATTGCTCACTTCAAATTTCAACACTCAATTTCTAGTGCATCAAAGGTTTTACTCTTCTCTCACAAAGAATTGTCACAAGTTAAGCTTCAAGTACCATAGGCTTGCCCCTTATGTACATCTCCACTAATGTAAGCATACTCTGTTCGAAATCAAATAGGACTTCTTTCGGGTTGTAATGAAAACTTTTGGTCTGGGGGGATACAAGTGGTTACACCCTTCCTTAAGAACTTCACTTCTCATTTCTTGGCTCACATTTGTCAAACCCTTGGAGGCTAGAGAGACTTGTCATCACACTTTGTTGACAATTTTATTTTTTTCTCCCTAGAGATACTTGGCTCATTCTATTTCATAAATCTCCCTTTTTGTCCCTTTTTGGGCTTATTTTTGTTCATATTACTTTATTTTATTTCTTTCTCTTTCATGGAGATTATTTCTTTTCTCTCTTTTTAATGCCTTGGTACCTCTTTTAGATTTCTCAACTTCCCCCCAAACTTAGGCTTTGAGCCACATACTACATATGAGTGCTTAGGAGGGTTCAGGTACTAAGAGGAGTTCATGTGACAGACTAATTCCCTTAAGAAAGTTGTCACACTATCCATCCTCGGGAAAAGTCACTCGGTCCACACAAGAAATCACCTTTGGAAAGAACTGTGGCATTAAGAAAATCAAAGGTTTATTATCAATAACAAGAAATAAAAGAATAATATTTACATTACCAAAACAAAATTATATAAACTTACTAAATGTATCAAACTACTAAAAATTAGCAACATGAATCATCCAATTATTACATCCCAAAGTCATTAGGGATGGGCATAATACCGACCGAACCGAAAAAATCGGTCGAACCAATAATTTAGGTTTATTCGGTTTCGGTTTTTCGGTTTATTCGATCGGTTTGCGGTTTATAATTTTAAAACGTTCGATTTTCGGTTCGGTTTTCGGTTTGGTTTTCGGTTAAACCAAAAAAAACGAATCTGTTTACCAACTTTTTTACTCTCTAGTTTAACATATAACTCCACACACTTAATTCTCATTTTATTTAACGTTTCCGTACATAGTTGATATATTAATTGTCCTCTCATATCATTCCGTAACTAAAGTCTAAAAACCATTAGAAGAGAAAACGAACTCACGTTATTAGAGAAACCTTTACTTAAGCAACTAGAGAGAAGATAGTAAGAGGATAAGTTGGTAAGTAGAGGCAAAAGCAAATTACAGTAATATATATAGCTCCACCCCAGAACCTGTATCTAATTATCTTGACGAAGGAATAAATGGATTTGTCTTATACTAAGGAAAAGACCAAAAACAAAAAAAAGGAAGAACATTCATAAAGCATGGCATCAGTTGTTAGATTAATAACATTACTTCGTGAATGAAGTGTATATATATATATATATATATATATATATATATTTCCGCAAATTTTTAAATTCTATATATGGACAAACATAAATGAAGTTTACTTTATGTTGGATCATTCATAATAAATAAAATTAATTAGTAACCCAAAAAAATAAATCATGTCCCAAACTCTTTAGTTAAGTTGGGCTTCCATAACTCTTGCATAAAGATTCTTATCTTTTTAGTGTATTTGATGGGATTTTTTTTTTTTGGTCTTTTTCTGTCAACACGTAATCTATTTTTGTTGTTTCGTTATTTGTGTCATGTCTTGAAATCGAAAAACCAAACCGATTAAATCGAACCGAACATGAATAAACTGAACCGAACCGAAATTATTATGGTTCGGTTTTGGTTATTCAAATCACAAACCGAAAATCGAATAAACCGAACCGAAATTATACAAAACTGAATCGAACCGACCGATGCCCCTAAAAGTGATCAAGTGTATCAAGACAAATCAAATCCCCTCCCTCCCCCCAAATAAAAGTAAGCATTGTCCCCAATGCTTAACAAGACAAAATCAAAGAGCAGAGAGGGGCAAAGAAACTCCCTAAGCATCCTCAGCCAACATGGTATCACCAGTAGGGTCAGTTCGAGCCGGTTCAGCTAACTGAAGGGTATCATCATCGTCTGTGAGCGTTGCTTGAGATGTGAACATATCACATACCGCAGCACTATTGCTGGATGCAAGGCAGGGCTCCTTAGCCTGAGCCATAAGGGAATCCGGAGAAGTTTGAGCTGGGTGAGGCTGGCGGGATCAATCAGTATGTCAAATGAAAAGTTGCCTACCTCAGCTATCCTAGTCACTTCAGTCCGCATCGACTCAAATGACTTCTTACTGGCCTGTGTCTTCCGCATCTTCTTTACCTGCTTGGTCAACCTCTCGATTACTGCACCATGCTAAACTAATGTGTCCATGATCAACTTCTGGTTGTCCATGATCTTCGTGAGCTTCCCATCAATGTCAGAATCATCTGGATGTGTAGAGGCCTACCCACAACTGCACTAAATAGATAGAACACCTTTGATGTAGCTGTATACATCCAGTTGTTGAGACTCATCAACGTCTATGAAACCCGTAAGGCAGATAGTGGGCAAGTAGGCATAGACACCAGTCTCAGAGTTGGTGTAGGCAATGGAGCAGGGGCTAATGGTAGCTTAGGAGCAGTGTCTCTAGCATGAATAGAAGGCTCAGTTGAAGAGTAGGGGATATTAGAGGGACCGGGAGCTAGTACTACAAGCGCATCAAACTGGCTAGTAGTAGTGGAAGGTTGAGCTCTTCTTTGGGTTCCTGGAGTCTTGCAACTTATATATATCAAAGGGGCTGGTTGGCTTAATTTTTGTATCAAATGGTCTAGATTATACTTTGGAATCTGTCAAGTACTCTATGATTGTGTTGGGGTCGGGGTAGGGGTAGGGGTAGGGGTAGGGGTAGGAAGTGTTACCCAGTTGTGCTACCAGAGTGATATTGGCCGATATTAAGGTACCCGTATTGATTGGGTACCCGGCCATGATAGAAGCCACAAACAATAGTGTCTTTAGAGGTAGGTTGTTTTCGTTCTGGCATGGGTCTTGTTGCTCCCAAACGCACGCGCAAGTATACGTGGTCATACAAGTAATATAGGATTGTAAGCCCTGATATCGTACCCATATGAGCTTGTGATTAACTATCAACTAAATTAAACTCAAACAATTAATCTATTCAAGCGTATCCTAAAGTATGGATATTTAACTAAAACTAATCTAGAGTAACAAACTAAGAGATTAAAGGAAACAAGTTGGCGAAAATAGACACGAATTCAATGGGAGGCGATATTCTAGAGTTATGGGTTAGCTAACAATCCCGTTGAGTCTTTCACTTACATTGTCTAATTAATTTATCTGGTTTATTGGTTGACAGGGTTAATATTACTCGTAGTATTCTCCCAAAGTACTACTCGTCTATTCAAGCTAACCTAACACCTATATTCCTATGGAATTAGGATTAACAAGAATGCATAAATAATTCCTGTATAATAACCAAGCAAGGCGATTAGGTATATCCCTATACTAACCACAAATCCTTTCCCAATACTCAGTTTCAAGATCTTATACGCAATCTAGAATTACCTCTCCCGAGTTCAATCCTAGATTCGAAGATAGTATTTAATTGGTGATCAAGCAATTAAATAATTAAGCGCATGATTGAATAAATAAACCAATATGATAAAATAATAAGAACAATTCAAGCTTCAAACTACAACGTTCATGTAGCACCTAAAACTCTAAAACTAATAAACTATGAGACTAAAGGAAGAGAAGAGAAGAAAAACTAGTTAGAATCCTCCTCCCAAGTGTGGTTTGCGTTCTCCGCCTCCAAAGTGGCGTGTTCTCTCTCAAAATTATGTTAGATCACCTCCAAATTAGGTTTAGATTCCTTTTTATACGAGTTGGGGGGCGTGTAGGGCCGAAATAACCTTGTCCTGGATGAAATAGGAGTGAAAACCCATCACCTAGTGCCCAGGGTAGCGTGGGGCGCTAGCCCTGGTGCTAGACAATTTTGCATGTGTAAACTGCGCCACAGGTAGCGCCCCACGCTACCCTGGGCGATACACTGTCTAGTTTTCTTCTTTTGTTCTCTTTTTGTTTCAATTCGTGCACTTTCGTTCCACATTGCCTCCAGGTGCTCCTACACATAAAAATACCATGAATTAGAATAAATTATTACATTCCACATCCAAATTCCACAAATACGTGTAAAATGCAAGGCAATATGCATATAAATATACATACTTTAAGCCGGATATCAACACCCACACTTAGACTCTTGCTCGCTCTCCAGCAATAGAACTATAAACTACACCCCAACAATGTACATATCAACCATGGAGGAGCAATTCAATTTTTAATCATCACTTTACCATTGACTATGATCGATACCGGCAATCAAGCATGAACATACGAAATTCACATTCTTCCTGTTTTAAAAATGCTCAAGTATAAACATTTCAATTCAACCAATTCACACAACCAATCTATAACCACCCCACCTCAAGAGCCGACACGTTATCACTAAGCACCCTGAACTCGCGCACTCACCCAACAAGAGTAGTTAACAACATTTACCAATCTTTCATGAGACCATGTACCCTCACTAACAAATAAGAAAGTGAATATAGAAATAGTCCACACATTGAAATATGACTTTGAACATAAGTTAAGGACATCACACAATTGAATAAAAGTCGCTCACTCTCACAAAGAATTTCATGTGTATCCCGTAGTCGTACTAGAAGCTTGTCCGTAGTGTATATCTCTACTAATTTAAGCCAGCCAAGTCTAGGATCAATTAGGAGTTTATAGATTGTAATGTAGGCTAAGGGATGGGTATGATACATTTAGGAATAGTGACTAACCCTCCTAAGCACTTTAATATACTACACTAAAAAATAGAGCAAGTTTCTTCTCAACTAATTTACTCGCCACAAACCATACACAACATAGCCCTTTCTTCAATTAAGTATTTCTATATCCCCACTAGCATGAATTAGTAAGATTAGGAGGTGTGTGCTTTTCTTCGTTTTGACTATCAACATTAATTGTATTTTTTTTTCTTGCAATTTTCTTTTCTATATTTTTTTTCTTTTTTTTCTACACATACTCCATACATTAAGGTTCATCGGCTAGTGGTCTTTTTATAACTTAGTGCACCTTATGGGCCCTTCCATGGTTCCACTCGAAAGTTACTTCCCAAATCTCTCATCTTACTTCTTTTAGTGCCTAAGTGCCTTCGGAGGTAAAGGTTCAACAAGCTCAAATTAAGAACAAAATAGGGATACGACTTGTAATGTGGGTGCCAAGGAAAAGGTCTATAGGCTTAAAGGGCTATAAACGGGAAAAATTTATTTGTAAGTGACAATCACATCTATGATCAAGCAAGAAATGCCTACATCATCTCCTTGACTAGTACAACTTAATGATTTCGCTTCGATTAACACACAGGGCAAGTTCTAGACTACACATGATAGCACAGAATAACACAAATCCTTACACACACAATGCACATGACTCAATCAAGACAGTTTTGTTCAACTCTCAAGTCAAGAAAGCACCTATAGTTGAGAAATTTTAAGCAATACTACACTAGGTGACATACAAGTCAAACAATTGAGAAAAAGGCATCACAAGGTAGGCTACTTATTTTACTTAGGCATCACAATTCAAATTAAATATAACATGAAGACAGAGCGCATGGCATATCCTAATGTGCCAGCACCAAACATGTCAAAAGGTATCTTAGAGCAACTCAGTTTTTTTTCTTCCTATCCTACTCCTAAAAAGATAAAAACAAAGTACCTGGTTCAAGCTACACCCTTGGAAAAGAACCGGTGCCCAAAGAAAAACTGTCACGACCCAAAATCCACTATAGGTCGTGATGGCACCTAACGCCGCCGTCAGGCAAGCCAATGATGATCAATCAACTTAATTACTCATTCTTATTACTTTGAAATCATAATTTATATTAATTAAATAGTATGAAATAGAATTTACAAGGTAAAATGAAAATAATTACGTGAACTACCATACCAACCATCCAGTAGAAGCCCCAAAAACCTGGTGTCACAAGTGCATAAGCATCAACTAGGAAATAAAATAAAATACAACATCTGTCTGGAATACAAGTTAGATAGTGGAATATAAATAACTCTGATGGAGACTCTGCATGTTGCGGATCGTAACATGGAATGCAGCTCCCGGTAAAGTCCCCGCACTAGCTGCGCCTTTGCGCCCAAAAGACCACCAGACATATATGTACCTGCACAATATGTGCAGCAAGTGCAACATGAGTACGTAAATCAAAGTGTACCCAGTAAGTATCTAGCCTAACCCCAGAGAAGTAGTGATGAGGAGTCGACATCGACACTTACTAGTGGTCCAATAAGACAGATACAATAGAAGTAAACAGATGTGAGCCAGAGTAAATAAACGAAACAACAAGTATAAATACATAGTATAATTCTCCTCTCGACAATAACTCAAGATCTCAGCTAGCAGTTACCTCCTCAATTGGAGTACATATATATAATGGACCTCACCAGATAGGTCATCACAATTCAAATTAGGAAAACTCACAGATATACTGGCTTCTTGTCAATTATTACGCACGATTTTGTAAGAGTATTTTTATAGAAATGCCGAGGCGTATGGCCCGATCCCATCATAATATGTGCACTACTGAGGGTCGAATGGCACGAACCATAGATATATCTATTATATTACCGAGGCTTACGGACCGCTCCCATGAGAGTGTGATACAAAATCCTGTTGAGGCGAACGGCCCGATCCCAACATAATGTGCACATTGCCGAGGGTCGAACGACATGAAAAATAGATGTATCTATTAAACTACCGAGGCGAATGGCCTGATTCCATTAGAATAAGAAGCTTTAACGGGTCCTTGACCCCACTCACGAATAGACATGTGAGTTATAAATTTTAAGGGAAACTTTTCGATGAAACGCATAATGTGGGAGAAATTCGTAAGAGGAGTACAATTATTTCGTGGCTAATCATGAAGCCCGCCGAATCTCTACAACAGGAATTTTATCACTCTACACAAGTTTTGTCTCGAGTCGCAACGTAAAACAAGGGAATTTAATAAGCAAGAGACAACTCAAATAGTACAGTTATAGCTTAGCGGGAACCTAAGTCTACCCGGACGTAACATTAATCTAGCTACGTACAGACTCTCATCACCTCGTATGTACGTAGCCCCCGCAACAAGTAGCATATATCAAATACATCACCTAGGGGTATTTCCCCCCTCAAATAGTTAGATAGGAGACTTACCTCGCTTCGAAGTTCCATAGCCGGCTCCAACGCCACTCTAACACATCAAACTGAGGCCCGTCTCTCCAAAACTAGTCAAACAAATATGCAAATCCATAAGTATATACTCTATTGCCCATAATTAATCAATTTATAACAATTTCCCACTTCGCTCGAAAAGCCGATAAAGTCAACCCTCGGGCCCACGTGCCCGGATTCCAAAATTTTTTGAATATAATTATTACCCATAACACCACGAACTCTATCACGACCCAAAATCCAACTACTTGTGATGGAACCTAACCCAATCCGCTAGGTAAGCCAACTTTCAATTATCCAATTCCAATAACAATTATTAAAGTAATTTAAGTGAATAAACATCTTAATCTTATACATCCCCCAAGAACTGGTAGTACAAATCATGAGCTTCTAAGAATAGAGTATACAAAGCGGAAATATAATAAATACATAGTCTGTTTGAATAATACATAAACAGAGATTTTATAAATCTAAGGCTACCCTGAACAAAAGGCAGCTACAACAGGAACGCAGGTACATCTTCAAGTCCCGCAACCATCAAGCACAACAACAACAACAGCCAACATCTGCACGCAATGTGCAGAAGTGTAGTATCAGTACAACCGACCCCATGTACTGAGTAAGTAACACACCTAGCCGTAGGTTGAAAGTAGTGACGAGCTTCCACCATGGTCGGGTCCAAAACCAATAGTCCACAACAATCCATAACAACAATAAACAAATAATACCAGAAGTAACTCAGAGATAAAATGCTCAGCCAAATCATGATTTCAAAATAATAGTTCTTCCTTTCAAATCCATCAGTGAAAACTCAAATCTTTTGCCGGAGTTGCCAAAAATATGAATAGTTTGAAAACAATAAATTTCTCCCAAAATCTTGTCAATAATAAATAAGATGTTTCATTTTCCTTCCGGATAACCCGTGTAAAAACAAATGCATCACTATTCCCATCTGTAAAAAAATGTGTGATAAATCATGAATGATGTGATGCAGTACAGCACGAGGAAATACATCTCTATGCATGTATGTCATGTGTGCATGCCAATGCGATGCAACTCAGCGATAAAATCATAAGCAACCCCTCGGGAAGAACATCACTCATATACAGCCCCTCGGGCAAACCTCACAGTCACTCGTGCCACTCGAGCATACCTCACAATCACTCTTGCCACTCGGGCATACCTCACAATCACTCAAGCCTCCCAGTCACTCAGCACTCGGCACTCGCACTCAGTAGGTACCTGCACTCACTGGGGGTGTGTACAGACTCCGGAGGGGCTCCTTCAGCCCAAGCGCTATAATCTGCACGGACAACTCACGTGCTATAATAATAAAGTATGCTGCAGGCGGGCAGCCCCGATCCACACTCATCCTCACAATCAGGCCCTCAACCGATATCAAACATGCTGCGGCGTGCAACCCGATCCCATAAATATGTAATATTGCGGCGTGCAGCCCGATCCCATAAATATGCAACATAAATCAGGCCCTCGGCCTCACTCAGTCATAAACCTCTCAAGCCACTTGGGCATCTCAGTAAAACAGGGCATTCGGCAAAAAATATTTATATGCATCAAAATAGAGTCATAAAACTGAGTTATGATATGCAATGAAATGAATATGACTAAGTATGAATTTTCAATTTAACATAAAAATCCACAGTAATATGACCTCTGAGGGTCCCAATAATACTGGCACATGGCCTCAACATGATTTTTAATATGCTTTTCAGCTCAATTTCTTTAACACATAAAACCGCATGAAAAATGTCAAGATTATTTAACTATAAAATTTCACAGAAATAATTATGTCACAATTTCTATAGTGCACGCCCACACGCCCGCCACCTAGCATGTGCGTCATCTCACAGCAATTCACAAAAATACATATATTCAGGGTTCATACCCTCAACTCCAAGATTAGAAGAGTTACTTACCTCGAACAAGACAAATCCAATGTCGAGCAAGCTAAGCAATGCTCCAGCAATTCCACCCTGCATGTATCAACTTCCAAACGGCTCGAATCTAGTCACAATTAATTTGATTCAGCATACAAAATTTATAGGAATTAATTCCATATACAAATACTAATATTTCCACAAAATTCGTACTCCCCAAAAATCACCCGTAGGGCCCACGTCTCGGAATCTAACGAAAGTTAAAAAATATTAATGCTCATTCAACTACGAGTCCAACCATATAAATTTTGCTCAAATCCGACATCGACTCGACCCTCAAATCTCCAAATTAAACCAAGAGGGTTTTCACAATTCTTTTCCAACTTAATTCACCAATTAAATGTTAAAAACAACCATGGATTCGGGTAATTTAACCAATATTGAGTTAAGAACACTTACCCCGTTGTTTCCTCAGAAAATATCCCAAAAATCATCTCAATCCGAGCTCCAAATCGTTAAAAATGAAAAATGGGACGAAGTCCCATTTTCTGAACTTAAACTTTCAGTCCAGACCTCTCTTCTTCGCGAACGCAACAGGTCCCTCGAGTTCGCGAAGCACAAAATGTGCTTCCCAACATTTGCTCTTCGCGAACGCGAAGGCAAAAACCCATGCCCACTATGTTTCCCTTCGCGAACGCGATACCCCATACGCGAACGCGATGCCCAACCCAGCTTCTCTTCGCAAACGGGAGATCCCCTCGCGAACGCGAAGAGTAAATCCTGCCAGCCTGAAATTCCACTTCGCGAATGCGAGGGCCCACTCGCGAACGCGAAAGAGAAAATCCGAAAAATGCAGCAACAGATATCAGCAATCTCACCAAGGCTAAAAATGATCCGTTAACCATCCAAAACTCACCCGAGCCCCTCGGGACCTCAACCAAATATACCAACAAGTCCTAAAATATCATACGGACTTAGTCGAACCCTCAAATCACCTCAAACTACGCTAAAACCATGAATTACACCCCAATTCAAGCCTAATAAAATTTGAAAATTTCAAATTCTATATCTTGTGCCGAAATACATCAAATCAATCCGGAATGACTTCAAATTTTGCACACAAGTAATAAATGACATAACAAAGCTATTCCAATTTCCATAATCAGATTCCGATCTTGATATCAAAAAGTCAACCCCCCGGTCAAACTTCCCAAAATTTAACTTTTGGCATTTCAAGCCTAATTCCACTACGGACCTCCAAATAATTTTCCGGTCACGCTCCTAAGTCCAAAATCACCATACAGAGCTATTGGAATCATCAGAATTAAATTCCGAGGTCGTTTACACATAAGTCGACATCCGGTCACTATTTTAACTTAAGCTTTAAACCTTGGAACTAAGTGTTCCAATTCATTCCAAAACCTCACCGGACCCGAACCAATTGCCCCAGCAAGTCAAACAACAACTGTAAAGCCCAATTTGAGCAGTAAATGGGGAAACAAAGTTGTAATACTCAAAATAACTGGTCGGGTCGTTACACTCTCCCCCACTTAAACATATGTTTGTCCTCGAACGTGCCAAGAGTTGTTTCCAAGCCATCAAATCACCGTTCCATCTTACCACATGTACTCGGGGGTGAACCCACGTCACCCTATCCCACATAGGCTTGACTACACAATACAACTGAAAATCATTAATTTAACCTTAGCCCATAAACCTTAGAGCCAAATTTCTAATATCCAAAATTCTTTTCAAGACCCGAATCTCCTATCTACACACTGTATAAGCCTGAACAAGTTGTATCAAGCTATAGCCATAACCCCAGATATGATCACATTGCATACTACACAACTCACATGCTCGCAGCACCATTCCCGATCACAGTAATTACTCTAAACCAACCAAGTACTAGTATAAAATCTCATATCAAGCTAAACCTCGTTCCAAAACCTTCATATACTGCCAATGATGAAAGAAACAATCAAAAACTCATAACCACTCATCAGATCAACTAGCCATGGAGCTCTCTCGCCCAACCAAAACCATAACCCTCTTGAATATACCATAATCAAGCCTGATAGTACCCATTCTAGGTCCAATGACCTTATATTATTAAACACAACTATCTCACTGACATACCACACCAATATAACTCGGAGCCACAACTCGTGCCATCCGTGCACTAATACGCAACAATTCAAATGTACCTAGTCATGGAAAATGACTCAAATGAGAGAACTACCCTGCCAGATTAACAAGTACCTCCACAACAAAACGCTGAAAATTCATCATACACCGTAGAACCATCATCCGATTCTAACACGAGGTTCATATTATATATTCTGAGCCACCCTGCTCCGAATCAATAACCACGGAGAGGCAAATGACACAAAAAAATGCCACACAAAAATCTGAAAGAACATAACCATTACGCAATCGATCATGCAATACCCAAATATTCATCACGCTCAACTTCCACTATAAAGCTCAAATAGAACCGCACCATTTGTGCACATAACTAATGAATCACAACTCCTCGTAGCATAAAAGAGTAACTCACAGATCATTTGAGAACACGAATAAGTTTAACATCAACCAAATGACACATCCCTCAACAATAGCAGTATGGAGCCAACCATTCCGTCTCAGTGTAGAATACACATCTTAATTGGGCCTACCTATGGACCCCCAAATCAACTCGGGTTACCCATAAATAGATAAAAATTCTTCCGAAAATCCATAATGACTGAATCATAACATATTCTATTATCTGGCTAGCTCCGGCCACAACTTCATAGTCCACAACCATGAAACAATCTGCTCCTGGGAACTCCCAATCTCCGAATCCATAGAACACGCGAATCACCATATTTGATTCCATCTCCACCGCCCGAATGCCTAACACTTATCTCATACACGATCATCCCACGAGAAATACTTTAAAAGTTCTTCCATGCCAATTGACAAAATTTGAATATCAGCAGTCTATCAACCATGTGAGTATCGCAATACTAATTTATACATCTGTAAGTAAAAATACAATGCGCCTTCTGAAGTCTGCCCTTTTCTCATACAACACCAAGTAGTAATAGTATTTATCTAGTTATTTGAAACCGTCCATGTCGTCCAATATTCGTTACCTTCTCTTCAAGACTGTACTACCACCTTGTACATGAAAATCTAGCTTTCGTACAACACGTAACATCTATATTGCCATCATGTGAAAAGCACAAGAATCTTATTATCAACTTTGAGTCACCAATAATTTACATACCATTTTAGTTGGAAACCTTTCTCTTGCTTCTTTCCAGGAGGAAATCACAATACACAACACATTCTCCACACCGGTAGAAACCATCAAGAATACTTTGGAATCCATTTGCACAACCAAGCCCTTAAAATTAAATTTCTCTAACTCGGCCAAGCCACGCAGGTCGCCAAGTCCAGGTGTATTGCCACAAAGCACCTGTAGATAACCCTCACGTCATAAGCACCCAAAGAACCGATCATATCCATTACCATACTGTTCCAACCTACTACCCAGTTGTTCTATTTTCTCCGAGTCCCTTCCAAATTTGTCTTCAGATTGATACTTCTTCTTGCTAAAATACCACGATCTTTAACCACAACTCACCCTACAAACCTTAGCATAGAACCACAACGCCCTACAGCCCATAAGCAACTGTATTCTTCTTAAGCATCTTCAAAAATACCATAACTATAACACTCACTCTGAGAATACCTTATGTGAATTTGAAATTGTTCTTCTTACCTTCCTTACACAAAAATGTAGAATCCATACACAAGTCCGGAAACATTCTCAATTGCTATATATAATTCTCAAACCCACTGGATTTTTCTCGAGAGTCACCCACTTTGCTCACATCTAATTACACCGCCCAAATGGTTCAAAAGACATATGCCCCATTAGCACAACAATACTCAAAGAAGTAACTCTACTCTAATACCCTCAATCAAATTCATACTCCGTGCACACTACGTCATTCACCAATAACAACTCACTCATCCCACGAATTTCATATACTCATACGTGCAATATAATCCTTAACCAGGAATTTCCTTATTTGAGTCATCCTCGATCTCAACTTCTGCAAGTCATAGCTAACCCACAAGTATGCCTCCGACCAAAATTAAAATTTAACACCTAACCATGAAATCAAATTGTCAATAGCAGACTCCCCCACTAGGCTCAAAGCCATAGATTAAAACATTCCATAACTCACAATACCAATACTCTCTTACTACCATAATTCCACAGTCAGTCCAAAGAAACTTCTTCCCAAGTTCATACAATGCCAACCATAAAAATACCTCAATCATCCGCTAAGCTTGTATTCATCCTCTTAACACACAAGTCAACTTTCTCAATCACATTCAGATTCAAATCTCCACCCATACACCCCGTCGGTAGAAAAGAAACTCTCCACTCATATCATAAGGAATACTCCTACGTAGATTACTCCGCAGGGGATAATCCACATGCTTAGCCTCAATCTGGTATCTTGTTATACCCTTTGTATTCACAATTACTATGCAATCACTTAGTCTATCTGAGTCCAAACTCATTAACCAGACGTGAGAATTTAGTTTTACCCCAAAATTTAACAATGTGAAAGACCCTTCAAAACATTCATACTAGAGACTGTACACCACATCAATTCAAAAATCAAGCACCTAATGGCCTTTCCTTTACATTTCAAGGAAACATTTCTCGTCATATTCAAATCGTCTTAACACATCCCGCATTTACATCATACTCATCACAAAGCCATTCCATCGCTCATCGAGCCACAACTTCCACTCATAGGGATATTATCAGACATATGAGTCCAAATGTACAGGTTACAACTGAAGCTACCGAGCCTAAGCTGCGGTCTAAACCTGGCCTCAAGTCTTCCAGACTGGCCCATCACCAAAATACAGAATACACATCTTGAACATCGTTCATAAAATCACAAGCCGGCGATGCACAGCTGATACCGAGCGCTCATGTGCGCATACGAATACATGGAAGGAATTCAAAGAGTTATGTTTCAAGCTGAATCAATCTCGCATGATAGAGAAAGAAAGATGGGAAGTATATATCCTAAATGCCCTGTAGCCTCTCGAAGATAAGTATGGACATCATCATACCGATCTGCAAGACTCTACTAGACACTTGCTCATGACTTGTAGAACCTATGAACCTAGAGCTTTGATATCACCTTGTACGAAGTTCCATAGCCGGCTCCAACGCCACGCTAACACCTCAAACTGATGCCCATCTCTCCAAAACTAGTCAAACAAATGTGCAAATCCATAAGTATATACTTTATTGCCAATAATTAATCAATTTATAACAATTTCCCACTTCGCTCGAAAAGCCGATAAAGTCAACCCTCGGGCCCACGTGCCCGGATTCTAAAATATTTCGAAGATAATCATTACCCATAACACCATGAACTCTATCACGACCCAAAATCCAACTAGTTGTGATGGAACCTAACCCAACCCGCTAGGTAAGCCAACTTTCAATTATCCAATTCCAATAACAATTATTAAAGTAATTTAAGTGAATAAACATCTTAATCTTATACATCCCCCAAGAACTGGTAGTACAAATCATGAGCTTCTAAGAATAGAGTATACAAAGCAGAAATATAATAAATACATAGTCTATTTGAATAATACATAAACAGAGCTTTTATAAATCTAAGGCTACCCTGAACAAAAGGTAGCTACAACAGGAACGCAGGTACATCTTCAAGTTGCGCAACCATCGAGCATAACAACAACAACAACCAACATCTGCACGCAATGTGCAGAAGTGTAGTATCAGTACAACCGACCCCATGTACTGAGTAAGTAACACACCTAGCCGTAGGTTGAAAGTAGTGACGAGCTTCCACCATGGTCGGGTCCAAAATTAATAGTCCAAAACAATCCATAACAACAATAAGCAAATAATACCAGAAGTAACTCAGAGATAAAATGCTCAGCCAAATCATGATTTCAAAATAATAGTTCTTCCTTTCAAATCCATCAGTGAAAACTCAAATCTTTTGCCAGAGTTGCCAAAAATATGAATAGTTTGAAAACAATAAATTTCTCCCAAAATCTTGTCAATAATAAATAAGATGTTTCATTTTCCTTCCGGATAACCCGTGTAAAAACAAATGCATCACTATTCCCATCTGTAAAAAAATATGTGATAAATCATGAATGATGTGATGCAGTACAGCACGAGGAAATACATCTCTATGCATGTATGTCATGTGTGCATGCCAATGCGATGCAACTCAGCGATAAAATCATAAACAACCCCTCGGGAAGAACATCACTCATATACAGCCCCTCGGGCAAACCTCACAGTCACTCGTGCCACTCGAGCATACCTTACAATCACTCTTGCCACTCGGGCATACCTCACAATCACTCATGCCTCCCAGTCACTCAGCACTCGGCACTCGCACTCAGTAGGTACCTGCGCTCACTGGGGTGTGTACAGACTCCGGAGGGGCTCCTTCAGCCCAAGCGCTATAATCTGCACGGACAACTCACGTGCTATAATAATAAAGTATGTTGCAGGCAGGCAGTAGGGATCCAAACTCATCCTCACAATCAAGCCCTCAGCCGATATCAAATATGTTGCGGCGTGCAGCCCGATCCCATAAATATATAATATGCTGCGGCGTGCAGCCCGATCACATTAAATATGCAACATAAATCAGGCCCTCGGCCTCACTCAGTCATAAACCTCTCAAGCCACTCGGGCATCTCAGTAAAACAGGGCATTCGGCCCAAAACATTTATATGCATCAAAATAGAGTCATAAAACTGAGTTATGATATGCAATGAAATGAATATTGCTGAGTATGAATTTTCAATTTAACATAATAATCCACAGCAATATGACCTCTGAGGGTCCCAATAATACTGGCACATGGCCTCAACATGATTTTTAATATGCTTTTCAGCTCAATTTCTTTAACACATAAAACCACATGGAAAATATCAAGATTATTTAACTATAAAATTCCACATAAACAATTACGTCACAATTTCTATAGTGCACGCCCACACGCCCATCACCTAGCATATGCATCACCTCCCAACAATTCACAAAAATACATATATTCAGGGTTCATACCCTCAACTCCAAGATTAGAAGAGTTACTTACCTCGAACAAGCCAAATCCAATGTCGAGCAAGTTAAGCAATGCTCCAGCAATTCCACTCTGTGTGTATCAACTTCCAAACGGCTCGAATCTAGTCACAATTAATTTGATGCCCACAAAATTTATAGGAACTAATTCCATATAAAAATACTAATATTTCCACAAAATACGAAATTACTCTCCAAAAATCACCCGTGGGGCCCACGTCTCGGAATCTGACGAAAGTTATAAAATATTAACACTCATTCAACCACGAGTCCAACCATATAAATTTTACTCAAATCTGACATCAACTCGACCCTCAAATCTCCAAATTAAAATAAGAGGGTTTTCACAATTTGTTTCCAACTTAATTCACCAATTAAATGTTAAAAACAATCATGGATTCAGGTAATTTAACCAATATTGAGTTAAGAACACTTACCCCGTTGTTTCCTCAGAAAATCTCCCAAAAATCGCCTCAATCCGAGCTCCAAATCGTTAAAAATGGAAAATGGGACGAAGTCCCATTTTCTGAACTTAAACTTTCTGTCCAGACCTCTCTTCTTCGCGAACGCGACAGGTCCCTCGCGTTTGCGAAGCACAAAATGTGCTTCCCAACATTTGCTCTTCGCGAACGCGAGACACTGTTCGTGAATGCGAAGGCAAAAACTATGCCCACTATGTTTCCCTTCGCGAATGCGATACCCCATACACGAACGCGATGCACAACCCAGCTTCTCTTCGCGAACGCGAAGAGTAAATCCTACCTTCCTGAAATTCCACTTCGCGAACGCGAGGGCCCACTCGCGAACGCGAAAGAGAAAATCCAAAAAATGCAGCAACAGATATCGGCAATCTCACCAAGGCCAAAAATGATCTGTTAACCATCCAAAACTCACCCGAGCCCCTCGGGACCTCAACCAAATATACCAACAAGTCCTAAAATATCTTATGGACTTAGTCGAACCCTCAAATCACCTCAAACAACGCTAAAACCATGAATTACACCCCAATTCTAGCCTAATGAACTTTGAAATTTTCAAATTCTATATCTTGTGCCGAAATACCAAATCAATCCGGAATTACTTCAAATTTTGCACACAAGTCATAAATGACATGACGAAGCTATTCCAATTTCCATAATCGGATTCCGACCTCGATATCAAAAAGTCAACTCCTTGGTCAAACTTTCTAAAATTCAACTTTCGGCATTTCAAGCCTAATTCCACTACATACCTCCAAATAATTTTCCGGACACGCTCCTAAGTCCAAAATCACCATACGGAGCTATTGGAATCATCAGAATTAAATTCCGAGGTCGTTTACACATAAGTCGACATCCGTCACTATTTAACTTAAGCTTTAAACCTTGAAACTAAGTGTTCTAATTCATTCCAAAACCTCACCGGACCCGAACCAATTGCCCCGGCAAGTCACACAACAATTGTAAAGCCCAATTTGAGCAGTAAATGGGGAAACAAAGTTGTAATACTCAAAACAACCGGTCGGGTCGTTACAAACTCGAATATATAATTTATTCCTAATTCCATTTCCAAAACCGTGGTCAAAATCCAAAATTACCAAATTTCTAGGTTTCTTCAAAAATCTCAGAATTACTACAATTTTCCATGTTTAAATCCACATGTAGATCATGTATTTAACTCACAACAGTAGGGATCACTTACATCATAAAGGATGACAAAAATGGAACTCCAAAATCGCCCCCAAGGCCGGCTCCAATGAGAGAAAAGAGGTGAAATGAGCCAAAAACCCGCTTTGGCTAACTTATCCAATCTGCCCAGGCAACCTTCGCATCTGCAAAGCCAATGGCCGCTTTTGCGACGTCGCTTCTACGACACAAAGTCAGCTTCTACAAAAAACACTGGAGGCTGCCCCTTTGCACCTGCGGACACGGTCCCACTCTTGCGACACCGCAGGTGCGCAAATCCCCCTCACTCCTGCGCTCCACTCCGCTTCTGCGCCATCGTAGATGCGGAAAAAGTCTCACACCTGCAGCCACTGCCCAGATCGCCCAGGACTGCTTCTGCGAGCCACTGCCCTGCTCCTGCGGCACCGCACCTGCGGTCCTTCCTGCGCAGGTGCGAAAATAGCCAAAATTCTCAGCATTGCCTCAATTTCAATTGATCCTATTTCAATTCGTTTCAAACCCGAGGCCCCCAGGACCCCATCCAACATACCAACACATCCCACAACACGATACGGACTTAGTCAAAATCTTGAATCACGTCAAACAACCTCAAAATTACAAATCGATGATGTCACGACCCAATTTTCCCTCCTTATGACGTCGTGACGGCACCTAGTCTCTACAACTAGATAAGCCTAACATTTTGCGGAATAATGAAATAAAAATATAAATTTAACCAACTATTCAAAAATACATAACAAATCCCAAAATACGGAACATCGTGAATCACAAACTACAGAAGAAAAAAATCTAGTGTCTCTATACATCAGAGTCTAACAAGGAAAAATATAGAAGATAATGGACATGAAAAAAAGTAGAAGGGGACTCCAAGGTCTGCGGACGTGGCAGATATACCTTGAAGTCTCCAAAGCTGTCCTGACTCACTGATAGTACGACTGAAAAGGTGCACCTGGATCTGCACACGAAAAATATGTGCAGAGAGTAGCATGAGTACACCACAATCGGTACCCAGTAGGTGCCAAGCCTAACCTCGGTCGAGTAGTGATGAGGTCAGGTCAAGGCTCTACTGGTAAATATATAATAAAACAATATAGAGTGTAATACCGCAATAAAATAAAGGCTGAAATTTAACAACAATGAAATCATAAAAGGTAACAGCTTAGTATACAGAAACTCAACAGGGGATCTCCCGAGATACCGTCTCGTAGTCCCAAACGTAAATGTGCATGGGAATCTCCCGGAATACCGTTCCGTAGTCCCAAAGTAAATGTGCAGGGGGATCTCCCGAAATACCGTTCCGTAGTCCCAAAGAAAATATGCAAGACAGGGGGATCTCCCGGAATACCGTTCCGTAGTCCCAAAGTAAATATGCAGTACAGGGGGATCTCCCGGAATACCGTTCCATAGACCCAAAGTAAATATGCAGCGCGAATGATAGAAATACAACTACATCACAAAATTCTTACAATTTAGACTGAGTAACAGTCAGGGAAGAAGCAGGAAATTCACTAAGCATGTTGCACATAATTCACATAAACAATTAAGACACGTAGACATGTTGTATTAGACTAAACATGATAGCTACACATATTGGAATAACTCTATTAAGAATGATAATAGATTAGTACTCATTAAAATGGTATAACTCAAAATAACAGGAAAATATATTGCTGCTCAGTAAGAAAATCGGGTTTTACCACAACTAGCCCGTGTACGTACTCGTCACCTCACGTACACGGCGCTCATATATCACAATAGTTCCAAATCTTAAGGGGATTTCCCCCATACAAAGTTAGGCAAGCCACTTACCTCGAACCAAGCTCAATCAATCGGTCACAATGTCTTTCCCATGAATATCCGGCTCCGAATGGCCCAAATCTAGGCAAAAGCAATTACATATCATAAATACAACAATAATAGACTCATCTTATTAACGAAATCAACATTTTAACGAAAATTCCGAAATTAACTCAAAAATCCCCCGTGGGGCCCACATATCGGAATGGGTAAAAGTCATAAAATATGAAAGCCCGTTCACGCACGAGTCTAACCATATAAAATTTACTAAAATCCGACACCAAATAGTCCTCCAAATCCACAAATAAAACTTCCAAATCTCTTGCCTCCAATTCCCAATTTTCACCTTAAATACACACTAACTAGGTGGGAAAATACATGGGGAAGCAATATTATTGATCAAAAATAAGCACAAGGGACTTACCTCAAGAAATCTCTCGAAAATGCTCTCAAATATTGCCCTAAACCGAGTTGCAAATTCCAAAAATGACAAAACTCGCGAAGCCCTTCGGTTTTAATTACTGCCTAGGAATTTCCGCACCTGCGGGAGCGCTTGTGCGACAAAATGTGTGCATATTTGCAAATCACTTACCCCCTCTGCCTTCGCACCTGCGATGAAAGGGCCACACCTACGCGTGCGCGCCTGCGGAAATCCCTTCCGCTTCTGCGGACATTGCGCACCTGCGATGACCCTGACACATCTGAGGGCATCGCAGATGCGGAATTCACCTCGCACCTGCGACCCCTGGCACTCCTCCATTTTTCCATTTTTGCGCTTTCCTCTACGCACATGCGATCACGCACCTGCGGTCTCTCCACCGCAGGTGCAAAAATGACGGATGCCTAAAGACTTCAGCAGTAACTCAAATCCAACTTTTGATCCGTTAAGCACTCGAAACTCACCCGAGGCCCCCGGGACCTCAACCAAACATACCAACCAATCCTAAAACACCATACGAACTTAGTCGAGCCCACATATCACATCAACTAATGCTTAAATCACGAATCACCCTCCAATTAAAATTTAAAGAACTTGAAACTTTAAATTCTTACAACCGATGCCGAAACCTATCAAACCACGTCCGAATGACCCTAAATTTTGCACACAAGTCATATTTAACATTACAGACCTACTCCAACTTCCGGAATCGGAATAAGACCCCGATATTAAAATTTTCACTACCGGTCCAAAACTCCAAAAATTTAATTTTCGCCAATTCAAGCCTAAATAAGCTACGGACCTCCAAAACACAATCCGGACACGCCCCTAAGTCCAAAATCACCTAATGGAGCTAACGGAACCAACAAAATTCTATTCCATAACCGTCTTCACACAGTTCCGACTACGGTCCAAATTCTAAGACTTAAGCTCTCATTTAGGGACTAAGTGTCCCAAAGCACTCCGAAACTCAAAACCAATCATCCCCGCAAGTCACAATAGTAGAAATAGATATGGGGAAAGAATTTAATAGGGGTTTGGGCTCTAACTCTCAAAATGACCGGCCAGGTTGTTACAGACGGCCAACCTTTCTTTCAACTTTCCAACCTTCAAATTTTGTCGAACACGTCTGAATTACACTTAAACATCCCCGAATGATGCCAAACTTTACATGCAAGTCACAAATCACGATACGAACCTATTCCAAGGCTCGAAACTCCAAACGAACATCGATAACATAAAAATCCAATTCAAACCAAACTCATGAAATTCTAAAACTTTCAAAAATGCTAACTTTCCATAATAAACACCGAATTGCTCCCAGGGGATCCGATACTTAACCCGAACATACACCCAAGTCCGAAATCATCATACGAACCTATCAGAACCTTCAAATCCCGATTCCAAGGTCGTTTACTCAAAAGTCAAACCTTAGTCAACTCTTCCAACTTAAAGCTTTCGAATGTAGAATTTTCCATCTGAATCAACTCCGAACTTCCCGAAATTTAATTCCGACCACACGTACAAGTCATAATACCTGAAGTGAAGCTACTCAAGGCCTTAAACCGCCGAACGACATGCTAGAGCTCAAAATGACCGATCGGGTCGTTACAAAAACCAAGGGATACTACCTAACTATTCTAGAAAACAAAAGAAAATCATTTTGGTGTTTTTAATCGTACCTTAATCCCTCAAGAAAACTGTCCAAGAGATCCATCATCGGGAAAAGTTCGAGTTTTTTCTGATTTGTTTTCTATTTTCGCTTTTTGTTTTTGCAAAAGCCACTATACTACACTAAAAATAATATTACAACTAAGCTAGGATAGCACAGAAAATCACCCAGACAATCTCCTCACCCCATACTTAAAATTATGCAATGTCCTTAATGCATCCAATAAATAAATAGAGGGTAAAAGAGACTCCCTGGTAGGCCAAAAGCCAAAGTATTAGCAGCTCATGGGATACTCAGACTTCTCTCCCAAGTATGGTCCTTTGTGCGGGCACCCCCACACTTAGTTCCAACCACCTTCTAGATTTTTAACATTCCTATTAACTTCAATTCCCTGCCCTACTCCTACAAAATACAAAAATAACAGTACAAAAAATAACACAATAAAAATAGTAAACAAAAATAAACAGAAATAGTAGAATTGTGTTGCCTCCCAACAAGCGCTTGATTTAACATCACACGACTCCATCACCTTCACCACTTTTCCTTCCACGTTGAGGATATGAATTGCGTCCCTAATTTTGCATCAATTTTTCTATCACGTTCCTGAGGTGGTGGTGTGAAAATAAAAGAACCAAGTAAATAATATTATATCTTGCACTTCTTGGCCTTTAAGTGAGGGATGTCATTTTGACTCCTTGGCATCGCAAATTTCAGAATATATGTACTTTGTTCCTCATCCATTGACTTCTCCATATGCTCGAATGAATCAAATCTCGTGTCACTAACCAACCACAATGTTGAAAAATGGTTAGAATGAGGTCTAATGTGCTCCAACTCTAGAATTGCTTCACTTTTGACATCCTCATATTATGGTTGAATGGTTGGAGTTCCTCTTTTTGTTCCACAAGTTGGCTAGTATCCACAAAAATTTGTTGTTGGGTATTAGACACCTCAATCATTTTATCTAATCGAGCATGCAGGTGATGGATATCTGAGCCAAATTGGTCTATCTCTTGCCTAAGATCAGTTCTTCCTTCTATCAGTTGTTTGCCATATTTGAAAGACCATTACGTAGAAACCCATGAAATTTTATTAGTTGAGCTTATTCCTCTAGCCAAGATTGGCTCACAATATCTGCTTCTTCAAAGTTATCTTCTTGTGGGAACTCGCTCTCTTCGTTGAGTTGAGGTATTTCTTGAAAATTGGCCATTAATTCTTCCATTCTGTTCTGTAGTACTTTGATTGCTAAGGCAGACTTTTTTGAATTTCATCATTTTGATCAATTACTTGCCTCACCATGTCCATAATACGAGCAGTGCATTCCACCTCCTCCACTTCAATGCTCCCATCAAACTCACAAATATTATTAGAAAAATCATAATCAGAGCTCGGAGAAGGATAATAAAAATTAGGATAACCATCCCAATGGCCACCTTGACCACCACACACATTACAGATATTCCACGCAAAAGATTAAGATGGTGTGCCCAACTCGCTCCCGAAAATATTCTCACAATTTTGCCACAAGTGCGGTCCTCCACAATATAGACAAGAATTACCAAAATAAGAATAACCAATATTTAACCAATTCTTATTCCAAGATGTCATGTCAACAAAGAAAATAATAGGTTAAAATTAAACTAAAATTTAAAAACTTGAATAGACAAAAAATAAAAGTCTAATCTAAAAAAATAGCTAATTTCTAAGTCCCCGGCAACGGCACCAAAACCATGTTGCTCCCAAACGCACACACACATATATGCGGTCGTACAAGTAATATAGGATTTTAAGTCTAGATATCGTATCCACAGGGACTTATGATTAACTATCAGCTAAATTAAACCCAAGCAATTAATCTATTCAAGAGAATCCTAAAGTATGAATATTTAACTAAAACTAATCTAGAGTAACAAACTAAGAGATTAAAGGAAACCTGAGTATTGGGAATGGATTTGCAATGGTAGCCGATATTATAGAGTTATGGGTTAGCTAACAATCCCGTTGAGTCTTTCACTTAAATTGTCTAATTAATTTATCTGGTTTATTGGTTGACAGGATTAATATTACTCGTAGTATTTTTTCGAAGTACTACTCGTCTATTCAAGCCAACCTAATGCCTATATTCCTACGGAATTAGGATTAACAAGAACGCATAAATAATTCCTGTATAATAACCAAGCAAGGCGATTAGGTATATCTCTATCCTAATCGCAAATCCATTCCCAATACTCAAGTTCATGATCTTGCTTTACTCAATCTTATATGTAATCTAGAATTCCCTCTCTCGGGTTCAATCCTAGATTCGTAGATAGTATTTAATTGGTGATCAAATAATTAAATAATTAAGCGCAGGATTGAATAAATAAACCAATATGATAAAATAATAAGACCAATTCTAGCTTCAAACTACAACGTTCATGTACCACCCAAAACTCTAGAAGTAATAAACTATGAGATTAAAGGAATAGAGGAGAAGAAAAACTAGTTAGAAGGCTCCTCCTAAGCGTGGTTTGCATTCTCCTCCTCCAAAGTGGTGTGTTCTCCCTAAAACAAATGTTAGATCACCTCCAAATTAGGTTTAGATTCCTTTTTATACGAGTTGGGAGGGCGTGTAGGGCCGAAATAACCTTGTCCTGGATGAAATAGGAGTGAAAACCCATCACCTAGTGCCCAGGGTAGCGTGGGGCGCTAGCCCTGGTGCTAGACAATTTTGCATGTGTAAACTGCGCCACAGGTAGCGCCCCACGCTACCCTGGGCGATACACTGTCCAGTTTTCTTCTTTTGTTCTCTTTTTGTTTCAATTCGTACACTTTCGTTCCACATTGCCTCCGAGTACTTCTACACATAAAAATGCCACAAATTAGAATAAACCATTACATTCCACATCCAAATTCCACAAAATACGAATAAAATGCAAGGAAATATACATATAAATATACATACTTTAAGCCGAATATCAGGTCTCGTCTCGTATAAACAAAAGTCCGCCACTCCTTCACCTCGAAGCTCAAGGTCTTGTGGAAGATTGGTACTCCGGCACCTATCCAAGGAGAAGTAGTCCAGGTGAAAGTATCTCCACAAGCCATGGTCAAACCTCCTCTTTCTCAGCTAATTTGGCCAGGTATTCCTTTGGCTCAACATGCTCAAGTCCCAGGTAGGCATTCAAATTAGGTTGATCAAATTTCATTTTAAGGTGGTGCACTTTATTAACCTTGGTCCCTTTTACAATGTGCACAGTGTTGGCGTAGAACTTCCGGACATCTTTAGTGAACTGCATCCAGCCTTTTCTCTTATTAAACTGTAGGAGTGTACTTGTCTAGGTCCTTGGTGAGGAATTGCCTTTCATGAGTGAGGGACCTTTATTTACACTACTTTTTTAAGTCCACATACGCGTTGAAGCTCAAGAGCCGGTCTTCCCAAACCACCTTCTTTTTGGTCCTTTCTGTGCCATCCCTTGCAATCTTTTGCCCCTTTTCCGTCATCAGGGGAATCATCGGAATTAGAGTCTAGTGCAACTGTATTTGACTTATGGCTAGTGCTAGTTGTGCCTTAGGATGTGAAAGTCTCAATATGGGGTAAATACTGCCCTTCATTTGGGCCCTTCATATCGAGACAATGAGTTGCCTTCAGAGGCTTCCCTAGATAGGACATAAGAATCAAAATCTGAGGTGCTTCTACCTCTCCCCCGACCAGCTGTTTGCTTCTTAGCGATTGCATTTTGTACACTAGGGTGCATGGCACCTCTTCGTCAGCCCTTTCCTTGGTTACCCCTACCTTTGGATGTCTCCGTCTTTTCTCTTGATCAGACCATTGTATGTTTATGCACAAAAAGAGTTGTCATAACAAAAATAGTTGCCAGTTGGTATACGAGTGTAAAGACCCGGCCGGTAATTTCATGAGTTATAGCCCTGTTTCCCCATCTATGCTTTCTTTTGTGCTTTTCAGCTATATTATGATATACCGGGTTAATTGGTTCGGGTCCGGAGTGGTTTCGGAGTGGATTGAGACACTTAGTCTATAAAGCAGAAGCTTAAGTTGGAAAAGTTAACCGAATGTTGATTCATGTATAAATGATATCGGATTTGAATTTTGATGGTTCCATTTGCTTTGTTAGGTAATTTTGGACTTAGGAGTGCATCCGGAATGTGATTTAGAGATCCGTAATAGAATTAGTCTTGAATTGGCGAAGTTAAAAATTAGGCGATTTCGGTCGGTAGTGGAAAATTTGATATCGGGGTCGGAATGGATTTATGGAAGTTGGTCGTTGTGTCATTTTTGACGTGTGTGTAAAATTTGAGGTCATTCGGGCGTGGTTTGGTAGGATTCGGCATTGTTTGTGGAATTCAGAAGATTAGAAGTTCTTAGGCTTGAATCTGGGGGTAATTTGGTATTTTAATGTTGTTTTGAGTGTTGCGAAGATTTGACCAAGTTTGTATATTGATATATGACTTGTTGGTATGTTTGGTTGAGGTCCCGAGGGGCTCGGAATGAGTCCGGATGGTTAACGGATTGTTTGAAGTTGGAAAATGCCGCTGAAGCTGCTGCTACTGGTATTTCCGCACCTGCGGAGGGGGAGCCGCAAGTGCAAGGTCGCAGGCGAGCGTGGGAGTTCGCAGGTGCGGACATTGTTGAGGTAGGTTGGGTCCGCAGGTGAGTAGGAGAGGTCGCATCTGCGAGTCCGCATATGCGGATAGGTGCCCGCAGAAGCGGAAGTGAGAAGGTCAGGCAGTGGCCGCAGGTGCGAGGTCTTTTCCGCACCTGCGTGGTCGCAGATGCGGATATGGAGTGCAGGTGCGAAGTTGGGGGTTTTATTGATTTTCAGAAGGTGCGGAGGTTCTTGCACATATGCGACACCGCAGGTGCGCATATTTAGCCGCGGGTGCGAAAGACCTCGACAGAAACTATAAATTGAACACTTCGTGAATTTTGGTTCATTTCCACCATTTTCAAGTCGGTGTTTGGAGCTTTTTGGAGTGATTTTTGAAGGGGATTCAAGGGTATTCACGGAGGTAAGTTGCTTGAGCTCTATTATCATTAGCTATGGTGTTTTCCCATTAATTTCTCACCTAATTAATAGGATTTTGTGGAGTTAAATAAGGGGTTAGGGCTTGTGATTTTGGAGAGAGTAATTTGGGAAATTGAGGGACCAAATGAGGTCGGATTTTGATGAATTTAGTATGGGTAGACTCGGGAGTGAATGGGCTTTAAGGTTTTGTGAATTTTGTTGGATTTCGAGACGTGGGCCCGGGGGGCCAGGTTTGAGTGAATTTCGGGATTTGGCCTATAATTGGTATTTTCCTTGTGGGATTTATTCCTTTAGCTCATATTGATCGTATATTATTGCTCGTTGCTAGATTCGAGTCATTTGGAGGCCGGTTCGAGAGGAAAGAGCATTCCAGAGTAGGAGTTCTACACTATTGAGGTAAGTAACAGTTTTAAATCTGATTTTGAGGGTATGAAACCCGGAGTTTGGTATGATGTGACTGTTTGGAGGTGTCACCCATGCTAGGTGATGGGCATGTGGATGTACTCCTGGGAGACTGTGAAGTCGGAGACTGTGAAGTCTAATAGCCTTTATTTGTGTTTATATGCATTCCTGTCTACCAGAACTTAACTGCATTTCATGTTAGAAATCATGCTTAGGCTATATTACTGCTCATGGTAGTTATACTCAGTCATAGTGATTCTTGTACATGTTTACCTCAGTCTCTGTTATTTGTTTTCCCTGATGATATACTGTAACACTTTGATTTGGGCTGTTTTTCCTTTCTTTATTGAGAGCTACGAGACTAGAGAGGTTCATGACTGAGTAAGGCCGAGGGCCTGGTTGTGAGGTATTGTTATATGGCACGTGAGTTGTCCGTGCAGATCCTTATGTTTATACTATGGCACGTGAGTTATCCGTGCGGATCCAGATATAATACTATAGCACGTGAGTTGTCCGTGCGGATTAGCGCTTGGGCTGTAGGAGCCCTCATGAGTCTGAACACCCCCAGTGAGCGCAGGTACCTATTGAGAGTGTGTATTGAGGGATGAGAGACGAGAGTGTGAGCTGTTGAGATGGGTTGAGTGACTGCCGCCTTGAGAGGCTGTACTTACTTTTATTTATTGTTGCACTTAGTTGTTATCTGTTGTTGTTTTGTGAAATTTCTGGAAGATTCATATCTGTTTTACATGAGCGCGAACTGATTTGACTTATACCACAGAATTTGAAAGCATGTTCACTCTTTACTGAAAACTTTTAAAATAAACTGTACTATATAGCTCATCAATGCTTCTCTGTTCCTTATTTATTTCTGTTACTTGCTGAGTTGGTTGTACTCATGCTACACCCTTCACTTCATGTGCAGATCCAGGTGTGTCTGAGCACGAAGATTGTTGAGTCCAGGCCTGCTTGAGTTTCAGAGACTGCAAGGTAGCTGCCAGCGTTTGCAGGACCTTGTTACTCTTTCCATATTTCTTTTCGTGTTGTACTGATATTTAGATATTGACTGTAATAGTTTTAAATACTTAGACGCTCATGACTAGTGACACCCCGATGTTTGGGGTTGGTTTCCGCATTTTGATTCTACATTGAGTTCAACTTTGATTTTTATGAAAAATTCCTGATATGGAAAGCTTTACTTTACTTTTATATTTAGTTTGGAAGTATTTTTGGGAAGGTGGACTTGCCTAGTACCACCGATAGGCGCCATCACGACGGGTTAGGTTTTGGGTCGTAACAAGTTCATATCAGAGCTCTAGGTTACATAGGTCTCACGAGTTATGAGCGGGTTAGTAGAGTCTTGCGGATCGGTACAGAGACATCTGTACTTATCTTCGAGAGGCTCCAAAACCCTTAGGAAAATTTCACATTCTTAGATTCTTGTCGTGCGAATCTATTTATTCTGGTAATTAAACACATGTTGTTTCATTCTCTCACAGATGGTGAGGCCTCATGCTACCGGTTAGGAGGGCTAACCACCAGTACCACCATCCAGGGCCGCGATAGGCCGAGGCCGCGGTAGAGGTCGTGGTAGGGGCAGAGGTGCAGTCCATACAGCAGCTGGGACAGTACCTGCAGATCCACCAGTTGTTGATGCACCAGCTCAGGCACCACATGTACCTATTGTGATTCCAGGCCTCCAGGAGGCCCTAGCTCATATTCTAACAGCGTGTACCGGCCTTTCTCAGGCGGTATCTATCTCGACGGCCACAGCCACTTCTCAGGCCGGGGGAGGCACTCAGACTCCCGCCGCTCGCACACCCGAGCAGGTTGTTTAGGGACTCCAGACACCTGAGGCACCACCAGCCCAGCCGGTTGCAGCTGCTCAGGATTATGTGGTTCCTGCTATGCTTGAGGATGATCAGCGTAGGTTAGAGAGGTTTGGGAGACTCCAACCTCCACATTTCAGTGGCACAGAGAGAGAGGATGCCCAGGACTTCTTGGACAGGTGTCAGAGGATACTCTGTACTGCTGGTATTCTTGAGACTTGTGGGGTCTCATTCACTACTTTTCAGTTTTTCGTGGTTGTACTCAGATGATGGAAGACTTACGAGAGGCGTAGGCTTGTTAGCGCAATACCCCCTTACTTGGCGGCAGTTCTCTGTGGTCTTTTTGGAGAAATTCGTGCCTCAGTCCAGCAGAGAGGAGCTGTGCAGACAATTTGAGCAGCTTTGCCAGGGTGATATGTCTGTGACACAGTATGAGATGCGATTCTCGGAGTTGGCCCGTCATGCTATCTGGTTGGTTCCCACACACAGGGAGAGGTTCATGAGGTTTATAGATGGTCTCACTTTTCAGCTATGATTGTTTATGACCAGAGAGAGGGTGTCTGGTGCTACCTTTGATGAGGTTGTCTACATTGCTCGGCAGATTAAGATAGTTCGTAGTTAGGAGAGGGTTGAGAGGGAGACCAAGAGGCCTCGTGGTCAGGGTGGATTCAGCGGTGCTCCTTTTGGGGGTCAGTTCCAGCATGGTAGAGGTAGTCATTTCAGATAGGCTCGGTCATCACGGCCATTTCACCGTGGTGCATCATCTAGCCATGGTTCTCACAATCATCAACAGGGCCAGTCATCATTCAGTGCACTACCAGCACAGAGTTCTCATCATGCCTCGCCCGCTCAGGTATCCTCGGGTAGTTCTTTTAGGCATCAGGAGCAGTAGTTTCGTCAGAGGAGGGGTTATTTCGAGGGCAGAGATTTTGGTCACATTATGAGAGATTGCCCTAGGCTATTGTGTGGGACTCCACAGCGGAGTACTCGGCCGATGGCATCATCACCAGCACCAGTTCCTCCACCACCCGCCCAGCCAGCTAGGGGATGAGCTCAGCCAGCTAGGGGCGGAGCCCAGTCAACTAGGGGTTGCCCGAGAGGGGGAGGCAGATCAGGGGGTGGTCAGGCCCGTTTCTATGCCCTCCCTGCCAGACCTGATGTTATTACTTCAGATGTTGTGATTACAGGTATTGTCTTAGATTGTCACAGAGATGTCTCTGTATTATTTGACATGGTTCCACGTATTCATATGTTTTCTCGTATTTCGCCCATTTTTTGGATATGCCCAGTGAGTCTTTAGTTTCATCTATTCATGTATCTACTCCTGTGGGCGATACTATTATTGTGGACCGCATATATCGGTCATGTGTGGTGACTATTGGGGGTCTGGAGACCCAAGTGGACTTTTTGCTGCTTAGTATGGTTGACTTTGATATGATATTGGGTATGGATTGGTTATCTCTATGTCATACTGTTTTGTATTGTCACGCAAAGACCGTGACACTGGCAATGCCAGGATTTTCGAGGGTTGAGTTGAGCGGTTCTATAGATTATGTACCGAGTAGGGTGATTTCATATTTGGAGGCTCAACGTAAAGTTGAGCAGGGTTGCCTATCTTATTTCGCGTTTGTGAGGGATGTTAGTGCAGAGACTCCTGCCATTGATTCTATTCCGGTGGTACATGATTTTCTGGATGTGTTTCCTGCAGACCTGTCGGGCATGCCGCCTAATAGGGATATTAACTTCGGTATTGATTTGGTGTCGGGCACTCAGCCCATTTCTATTCCACCGTATCGTATGGCACCGGTAGAGTTGAAGGAATAGCTTCAGGAACTCCTTGATAAGGGGTTTATTCGGCCTAGTGTATTACCTTGGGGTGCACTGGTTCTATTTGTAAAGAAGAAGGATGGTTCCATGAGGATGTGCATTGATTACAGGCAGCTGAACAAGGTCACAGTCAAGAACAAGTATCCTTTGCCTCGTATTAATGAATTATTTGACCAGCTTCAGGGAGCGAGGGTCTTCTCCAAGATTGATTTTAGGTCCGATTATCACCAACTAAAAATTCGGGATTCGGATATTCTTAAGACAGCTTTCAGGACCCGTTATGGCCATTATGAGTTCTTGGTGATGTCTTTTGGGCTGACCAATGCCCCAACAACGTTCATGTATTTGATGAACAGTGTATTCCACCCCTATTTGGACTCATTCGTTATTGTATTCATTGATGACATCCTAGTATACTCTCGTAGTTAGGAGGAGCATGCTCAGCATTTGAGGGTTGTATTGAAGAGATTGGGGGAGGAGAAGCTTTATGCAAAGTTCTCCAAGTGTGAGTTTTGGCTCGGTTCAGTTGAATTCTTGGGGCACGTGGTGTCCAGTGAGGGTATTCAGGTGGATCCGAAGAAGATAGAGGTGGTGCAGAGTTGTCCTAGATCATCCTCAGCCACAAAGATTAGGAGCTTTCATGGTTTGGCGGGTTATTACCGTCACTTTATGGAGGGATTTTCATCTATTGCATCACCCTTGACCAAATTGACCCAAAAGGGTTCTCCATTCAGGTGGTCTGATGAGTGTGATGAGAGCTTCCAGAAGCTCAAGATTGCCTTGACTACAGCTCCAGTGTTAGTTCTGCCATCAGCTTCAGGTTCTTACACCGTGTAATGTGATGCCTCGAGGGTAGGTATTGGTTGTGTTCTAATGCAGGAGGGTAGGGTGATTGCCTATGACTCGCGCCAGTTGAAGACTCATGAGAAGAACTATCATGTCCATGATCTTGAGTTAGCAGTCATTGTTCACGCCTTAAAGATTTGGCGTCATTATTTGTATGGGGTTCATCGTGATATCTATACTGATCACCGGAGTTTGCAGTATTTGTTGAAGCAGAAGGACCTTAACTTGCGTCAGCGGAGATGGTTAGAGCTTCTTAAGGACTACGATATCACCATTTTGTACCATCCGGGGAAGGCCAATGTGGTGGCCGATGCTTTGAGTCATCGGGCGGAGATTTTGGGGAGTTTAGCATATCTCCCAGCAGCAGAGAGACCCTTGGCATTGGATGTTCAGGCCTTAGCGGGCCAGCTTCTCAGGTTGGATATTTCGGAACCGAGTCAGGTTTTGGCTTGTGTGGTCTCCATGTCTTCTCTTTATGACCGTATCAGGGAGCGTCAGTATGATGACCCCCACTTGCTCGTTCTTCAGGATAGGGTTCAGCGAGGTGATGCCTGAGATGTGACTGTTGGTGATGATGGCGTGTTGAGGATGCAGGGCCGGATATGTGTGCCTAATATAGATGGGCTCAGGGAGTTGATTCTTGAGGAGGCCCACAGCTCGCGGTATTCCATCCATCCGGGACCCGCGAAGATGTACCAGGATTTAAGGCAGCACTATTGGTGGAAGCGGATAAAGAAGGATATAGTTGGGTTTGTGGCTCGGTGTCTCAACTGTCAGTAGGTTAAGTATGAACATCAGAGATCGGGTGGCTTGCTTTAGAGGTTAGAGATACCAGAGCCTAAAGCCTTACTCATGTCTTCCTAAAGCCTTGTCGCTTTACCATACTTTAGCTTGTGACCTACACATATCTATTTATACTACTCACAACCTTCCTTCAACTTGCTTGCACCATAGATTTCCTTATGTCATTCTGAAACATCAAGCGAGACACCGTATCGTTTCTAACTCTTCTTTACTCTTTTTACTAGACTTCTCGATACCTAGAAACCATAGGTTGGAAGATATGCCACTGACGATGCCGCTATCCTCCCTGGATACTGAATCACAATGCTTCTAGCCCTCAATCTGAAGTATGGATGATTCACAATCTTCTGCACCTGAGTATCTCGTATGTTGTTCACCTTTACCTTACTTTCCTTCAAATCTTGTATCGTATCTTCTATCTTTTTCATGACCTTCCTTCCACATAAGTATAATTCACGTCCATAACTTGAAATTTTATTATAATACTTGCATCTCTGGTGCATATACAATTCGGTGGGAGCTTCATACTGAGGCTGGTACTCTTCTAACTGGCCTTATCGTAGAGACATTATAGAATATGTCTAATGTACTATCTTTCCTGTGCCTCTGATATTAAGAGTGATCCTGCAATGTTCTCAACCACGATTTCTATAATTTTCTGGGTCCAATAATCAGACTCTTGATTTACTTGGTTGATGTAACTCTTTTAGTTTCCTCTTCCTTCTGATCAGCCTTTATGTAGGCTTAAGCTATCTTCCGATCTGTGGCTTCTGGTATTAGTTATTACTTTAGCCTTTCATGGGCATTATGGAATATCTATGATACAATCTCCTAACAATTTAATCCTTTGTCTATGTCCTAGACTCAATTCTTTCTTTTAACTTATACCAGAGTCTTCTATGTCTGTATAAATGACAACATATATGGTGCATGGATATCACTCTGAAGTCTTAAGTGCATAATCCCTTTTGTTCCCTCTGAGCTTCCTTTAAATGTAAGCTATTACTTTTCCTAGTCTTTCTTTTCCTCTGTTGCGTGTATACTTAGCTTATCTTAGTTCCCACGCATGCCGAAATTTTTGTACAACTCACATGGTCTCGAATATTACTTTTGATTTTTTTTCTTCTCGTTCCTTAGCCATGGTAGGTTCCACTTTCTCATGGAGTACATACAACATTATTGTGAGACTGTTGTTATAAGATCACTTCCTCTTTAGGTCACTGAGCTTAGGTCGAAGCCTTCTTCCTTACTTTCTCGGCTAGTTTTTCATTGTAGTACTTAGGGAGGACCCTCTAATTCTTGCAAAGTTGTGAGCTTATTACGGACCTTTTGATGTCCTTCCTTGCTTATAATTATTTATAGTTACTTACCTCTATGCCCTTGTGCTTGTAGGGTTGCTTCTGCGCTGATATTTTGACTGTCTTCCCGGTGGCACTCTATTTTATTCCCGTAACATTCATACGATACCTTTAACTATCCCGACTACTATCTGAATATATTTCGAGTAGTACAATGACATTACTGCGAGGTTGAATTTACTATATTGGGTTTTACTATGTTTATCTTGCATGATCTGTTGATTCGTCTGTAACCTCCTGTCTAGCCATAACTAGGCTCTTCCTGAATCAAGTGCTAACTACTCGTTGGCCCATTCTCATATCAATATTCCGCGTAATCTCTCTTGGGTTATTTCCTTTGTCTAACTTACCTCTTGTACTCCTTATTTATCAATAATATTCCGGGCAGGAACCCTTACTTCCTTTCCTTAACGTCGTGCTTGCATAATATTCTGGAATTGTAGCATGTCTGTAGGATTTGGATAAGTGCAATCTCACTCCTTTTCTTATTTTTTATCGCATTCTTTTACCATTTCATTGTTACTAGAACTGCTTAATTCTGATTTAATGCCACATCACTCCATATTTCCCTCTTTAGGGAAGTACTAAGATTTAGCGCTATGATGATCTACGTATAGATGTTTTACCTCTTTGGCATCTTTTCACATCATCGATGACTCTTACCCGCCGTGCGGTAATCCTTCTGCACTAAGGATAACAAAATTCCTTACTCACGAGGGTGACACTTAGTGTAACTGGCACACGTGGTACTTTAAGCTTAACTTTGCTCACATTGCTTGCTTTAGGAAAGCGTCTTCCTGAATGACCTTTAAGGGTTATTCTTCTGTCGTCCATTCTATTATTTCCGAAATGCAATCTCTGAATTTCTCATGATGCCGACAATTATCAAATCACTCAGTCCCGAATCCATGATTATTTTATCTTGTTCACCAGCCCATACTAATTTCTACTACTCTAGGGTCTAACTATCCCTTCTGGTAGTCGCGTTGGAGTCACGAACTTATTTCTCGAAATGAGGATATGACTTTATGGCCTATATTCTTTTGTTGTCTCAAGGCATGTCACCTCTCGTATTTTCCTTCACTTGACTATAGACTCTGTAATACTGTCATCTTTTTGATCCACCGTTGTCTTCCATGTCTCACATCTTACTCATATTGCTTCATTATCTCTCTTCTTATTTCCCTACTAATATTTCTGTCTATCACTTTTTTTCTAAAAACATCGACAAAATATGCTTTCAGTTTTAGCTCCCCTTGCTTCATTCATTGGCTCTTCGGGTTGCCCAGCATTCACGCTCTACTACGGACGGGAGCTATACTAAGATAATATTTATTCCTTCCAAGATTCCAGTGCCTGTCCTTGGACATTCTAGTATTCATATCTAGCTATACTATCCTAGATTGCACCATCTAGGTGTCTCACAAGGAGATCTATTAGCACATTTGCAATATCCTTCGGAAATGTCAACTAACGCAAATAATCCATCCGTCATTTTGGGTCACTCTAACCCTAGGAGGATCCTAATATCTGTCCTTCTCTTATACTACTTATGTTAGCCCTTATAGGGCACTACCGATATTGGTGTGGCCGATTGTACATACCTCTGTTACTGTTGAAGGTAACTCAAAATGCTTACATTGATCTACCTGAGTGGGAAATACTGTTAATCTTCATTAACTGGGTTCCTCGTACCCTTCTTCACCTTACTTCTTTTACTTGTTGAAACTTGTATCTAGCTTCTAAATCTCTTATTCCTTTTTTTACCATAAGAGTGGATAGATATTCTTGCCTTAGGGATCCTTATTAAGAAGCTTGCACGTCATAGTATCCTCATGTTCTGCTGGAGACCTTACATTCATCATAAGCAAGATGCAAAATCGAGTTCCTCTGACTCAATTCTTCCACAGCCACATTCAATCCCTTACCAAACAGCTCTCTAGATGTAGGCATCGTCGTATTATGAATAAGATAGAATTTAGGAAATTGAGTTCTTACAACCGAGCTCTACCACACGATCTAGAGTAAGAAGAAAAAGTGACAATTCTAAATGCCCTGTAGCCACCCGCTTAAAAGTGTGGTGCATGACACACCCATAAACAAGACTCTATTACACACGGCTTGTAGACTCCTTAGGACAGAACTACTCTGATGCCACTTTTGTCACGACCCAAACCGATGGGCCGCGGCGGGCACCCGGTACCTTACTCAACCGAGTACCAACATAACGTATCTTTTTATGTCATACTATCATAGATAACTGAGCCGGAAGGCTGCCGTGAGATAAGTAGAATACAATATGTGATAACAATTTATACATAAGATATACGGGCCTATAAGACCAAAATAACCACTCGTATACTGAACATAGGCCGACAAGGCCATACAATCTTTTACGTACATGACATTTGTCTACAAGCCTATAAGAATACATAATTTTCATAAAGGTCGGGATAGAGTCCCTCCATACCCAACAATACACGTCTAAATCATACTAACCAAACAAGCAACTCCGAAGCAAATGGAGCGCACCAACATCTTCCGCTGAGCTGATAGCCTACTTGGAGGGCTCTCGAACTGTCTATCGGGACCTGCGGGCATGAAACACAGCATCCCCAAGCAAAAGGGACGTCAGTACGAGTAATGTATCGAGTATGTAAGGCACATAAATAAGTACATAACAGACATGGAAGAAATATAGAGTAAATGACTCAACCTGTAAGTCTGGATAACTCTGTAAATCATGAAATAATTATAATGTCGTGGATATGCGTATGAATGTCATGTCGTGCATAGGTACATGTTTCATAGCATCATCAAGCCTCTAAGGGCATCCCATCATATCATCTCGGCCACTGTGGGCAAAATCATCAACGTATACCAGCTGATCAGGTGGTGGTGCGTATATAACGCCATAACTTTTCCCATATCCCATATACATATATATACGTGTATATAACGCGTGGTCATGGGCCAATGTGCATGTATAAATGCATGAAATGCATATGAAATACGTTAATAAAATCTTTCGGTACGTCATAAGACCGTTATGCCTCTGATTAATATCATGAAATAAACTTTACCAACTTACGTATTTTTGAGACCCATGAACAGATGATAAAATAATATAACACATGGGGAAACAAGAACATAAGCATCTCTAGTATTTCTATGAATAGAGTCATTCATGGAATTTGTGCATCTGCTCATTTCGTTCGTGTCGTATAGATCATGCCAAAAAGAAAGAAGGGATAACCTTAACATACCTGAGCCGATTCTCTTGACAACCCCCCCTAACACACGTCAATTGCGACAACACGTAATCGGCGGATCGAAGTAGGAAAAAATCCGTATCCTCCAATCTCTCAATTGATAGGAATATCTAGGAAACAATATCTTCAATAATATAGTATTGCCAACCAAAAGTATGACACAAGATTCTGAAATGAAATTCTTCTTTAAAAGTAGGGAAACGATACTTTTGGAAATCCCTCTATTGTCTTTAACACAAAAGTATTAGCATCTAGCTCTTTTGGATAATGAATGAAACAGTAGCAATTGGTTAGGAGAGCTTCTATCGTTATATAACAAAAAGAGACTTATCTTAGTAGGTGATGACTTAGCTAAGAACCCCTCAAATATGTGCCACCTTTCTTCATATCATATGAGTCACTTGGTGACTTTATTAATCATTTCATGGGCTGCCACGTGGGGGCCTTTGTCCCCACTTTTTAATTATCCACAAATCCTTAATTATATGGTTAATCTCCCATTAAGCCAATAATTAACCAATTATTCACATAATTAAGAATTATCTCAAATTACTTAAAATACTACTCCCTTTTAACATACCTTATACACCTTACTATCATGGTCATGGGATACCTTGTATGGTACTAGTCCATGAATACTGGGTATTTTAGCTCGGGCCATATTTTATTCCATAATGTCAAACTTCGACAAATTCATTTTCTTGGATTTGCTTACCCTCTCACCTTCATGAATTTACTCATCACTCGTTTGAAATAGCATAATGCTTATAATCTCAAAATAATCTCATTCCCAAATTTACGCCGATTAACTTACGACGAAACTTTAACATACAAAAATGTGGGATGTAACATCTCATTTCTGAGCTTCCATCAATTTATTTATGGCGTACTTTCACGTACGAAAATATGGGGTTTAACAACTGTGTTAGTTGGTTCGGGTCCGCAGTTGTTTCGGAGTGGATTGAGACACTTAGTCTTTAAGGAGAAGCTAAAGTTGGAAAGGTCAACCAGATGTTGATTTATGTATAAACGATCTCGAATTTTAATTCTGATGGTTCCATTAGCTTCTTTAGGTGATTTTTGACTTAGGAGTGTGTCCGGAATGTGATTTGGAGGTCCGTAGTAGAATTAGGCTTGAATTAGCGAAGTTAGAAATTTGGCGATTTCGGTCGGCAGTGGAAAATTTGATATCGGGGTCGGAATGGATTTCCGGAAATTGGAGTAGATTCATGGTGTCATTTTTGACATGTGTGTAAAATTTGAGGTCATTCAGACGTGTTTTGGTAGGATTCGACATCGTTTGTGGAATTCGGAAGTTTAGAAGTTCTTAGGCTTGAATCCGGGGGTAATTTGGTGTTTTGATATTGTTTTGAGTGTTTCAAAGGTTCGATTAAGTTTGTATGTTGATATATGACTTGTTGGTATATTTGGTTGAGGTCCTGAGGCGCTCAGAGTGAGTCCGGGTGGTTAACAGATTGTTTGAAGTTGGAAAATGCAGTTGAAGCTGCTGCTACTAGTATTTCCGCACCTGCGGAGGGGGAGCCGCAGGTGCAAGGTCGCAGGCGCGCATGGGAGTTCGTAGGTGTGGAAAGTGTTGAGGTAGGCTGGGTCCGCAGGTGCGTAGGAGAGGTCGTATCTGCGAGTCCGCAAATGCGGATAGGTGCCCGCAGAAGCGGAAGTGAGGAGGTCATGCAGTGGCCGCATGTGCGAGGTCTTTTTTCGCACCTGCGTGGTCGCATATGCGGATATGGAGCGCAGGTGCGAAGTTGGGATTTTTATTGATTTTCCGTAGGTGCAGAAGTTCTTGCACAGATGCGGCACCGCAGGTGCGCATATTTAGCTGCATGTGCGAAAGACCTGGGCAGAAACTATAAATTGAATACTTCGCGAATTTTGGTTCATTTCCACCATTTCCAAGTCGGTTTTTGGAGCTTTTGGGAGTGATTTTTGAAGGGGATTCAAGGGTATTCACTGAGGTAAGTTGCTTGAGCTCTATTATCATTAGCTATGGTGTTTTCCCGTTAATTTCTCACCTAGTTAGTAGGATTTTATGGAGTGAAGTAAGGGGTTAGGGCTTGAGATTTTGGAGAGAGTAATTTGGGGATTTGAGGGACCAAATGAGGTCAGATTTTGATAAATTTTGTATGGGTAGACTCGGGAGTGAATGAGCTTTCGGGTTTTGTGACTTTTGTCGGATTTCGAGACATGGACCCAGGGGGCGGGTTTGAGTGAATTTCAGGATTTGTCCTATAATTGGTATTTTCCTTGTGGGATTTATTCCTTTAGCTCATATTGATCGTATATTATTGCTCGTTGCTAGATTCGGGTCATTTGGAGGCCGGTTCGAGAAAAAAGAGCATTTCGAAGTAGGAGTTCTACACTGTTGAGGTAAGTGACAGTTTTAAATCTGGTTTTGAGGGTATGAAACCCGGAGTTTGGTATGATGTGACTGTTTGGAGGTGGCACCCATGCTAGGTGACGGGCGTGTGGATGTACGCTGTGAGGGATTTAGACTTGGTCCGTCCCGGGACACTGTGAAGTCTAATAGCCTTTATTTGTGTTTATATGCATTCTTGTCTACTAGAACTTGACTGCCTTTCATGTTAGAAATCATGCTTAGGCTATATTCCTACTCATGGTAGTTATACTCAGTCATAGTGATTCTTGTACATGTTTACCTCAGTCTCTGTTATTTGTTTTCCCTGATGATATACTGTAACACTTTGATTTGGGCTGTTTTTCCTTTCTTTATTGAGCGCTACAAGACTAGAGAGGTCCATGACTGAGTAAGGCCGAGGTCCTGGTTATGAGGTATTGTTATATGGCACGTGAGTTATCCGTACGGATCCTTATATTTATACTATGGCACATAAGTTGTCCGTGCAACATGTGAGTTGTCCGTGCGGATCCAGATATGATATTATAGAACGTGAGTTGTCCATACAACATGTGAGTTATCCATGCAGATTAGCGCTTGGGTTGTAGGAGCCCCTCATGAGTTTGAACACCCCCAGTAAGCGCATGTACCTATTGAGAGTGTGTATTGAGGGCTGAGAGCCGAGAGTGTGAGCTGTTGATATGGGTTGAGTGACTGCTGCCTTGAGAGGCTGTACTTGCTTTCATTTATTATTATCTGTTGTTGTTGTGAAATTTCTGGAAGATTCATATCTGTTTTACATGAGCGCGAACTGATTTGACTTATACCATAGGATTTGAAAGCATGTTCACTCTTTACTTAAAACTTTTAAAATGAACTGTATTATATAGCTCGTCACTGCTTCTCAGTTCCTTATTTATTTATGTTACTTGCTGAGTTGATTGTACTCATGCTACACCCTACACTTCATGTGTAGATCCAGGTGTGTCTGAGCACGGAGATTGTTGAGTCCAGGCCTGCTTGAGTTTCGGAGACTACAAGGTAGCTACCAGCGTCCGCAGGACCTTTTTACTCCTTCCATATTTCTTTCCGTGTTGTACTGATATTTAGACATTGACTGTAATAATTTTAAATACTTAGACGCTCATGACTAGTTACACCCAAATGTTTGGGGTTTGTTTCCGCATTTTGATTCTATATTGAGTTCAACTTTGATTTTTATGAAACATTCCTGATATGGAAAGCTTTCCTTTACTTTTATATTAATTTGAAAGTATTTTTGGGAAGGTCGGCTTGCCTAGTACCACCGATAGGCGCAGTCATGACGGGTTAGGTTTTGGGGCATGACAACTAGTCATTTACATGTGGTACAAAGTAGTTAGGAGTCACAATAGTAGTAGAGAAAAGCATAAGAGCATTAGGGTGTTTATTATTAAACATGCATAAGAGAGAGTGGAAGTGCGGTCACACTTTTGCAGTGAGGCATCAGACCATTAGAGAAAGGTTTTTGAAGGATAGTACAGACCTTTCTATGCGGCCGCAAAATTCTAATTACGGTCCGCACAATTTAAATTGCGGCCGCATAATTTGGGCTATCAACCAGGCAACCAAAACCAGTAATTGCGGACCACAAAATTTCAAATACGGTCTGCATAATCAAGAACAGTAAAGTTCGAAGTTTAGTTACTACCTAGGTTATGTAATTTTATTCAATCTAACTGGGAAACATAAAGGCATGATATCAATAGACCCAACCCAATCTAAGCATGAATTCACAAATATCCATTCTTAAATTACCCCACATAGACAAAAATAAGGGATGTAACATAGATGACCTAAGAAAAAAGTTAAAAATCAAGAAAAAATTCCAAAGAAAGGTAACAAGATCGAAATATTGCATACCAGATTGTGCTAGTGCAAGTAGAATGATTGAAATGTGTGTGGTCAGTTGTGTGTGCAAATGGATCTCCAGTAAAATCTCTGTTACTGGGTGAAAATGGCAAAAAGTGTAAAATGATGACTTATTGTTCTATTTATACTATTGCGTGGGTCGGGTAAGAGAGAGATCGAGTACAGCCGCAAAATTCCAACTACAGTTTGCACTCTATTATCTGGGCGATGGAGAGCATATATTTGTGCGGTCCGCACTTTTTCAAGTGCGGCAGCACTTCTGTCAACATGTTTTCAGTGACCTCTCTGAAAGTGCTCTCATGCGGCCGCGAAATTATGTCATAGGCCGCAAATTTGGCTCCGCACTGTTGCAAGAAAAGTTCAGAGGATCCTTGTTTTAGCATTTGGGCTGCCTTTGCATCTAAGGTCCGCAGTAAAAATTTGCGATCGCAATCAAATTTCTGTTGCCCGCATTTTCTCTTCTGCGGGCGCACAAATAAAAGTACAGTCTGTAGTTTTCCATGTAATGCCACATCTTCATCCATCTCTCAGTACCTAACACTGATCACTGCATCACACTTCAAATATAGATAAATTCAATAAACATCTAAACTAAAAGATTAGAAGGAAAAGAACTTGGGTTGCCTCCAAAGAAGCGCCTTATTTTAACATCGTGGCACGATGCAATGTCATAGCATCCTTAATTGAAGTAAAGAACTGCCACCAGGTTGCTTTCACCAACGTTTCCTATGTAATACTTCACTAGGTGACCATTGACTCAAAATATTTCATTGTTCTTGTTCTTCAAGTCCAAAGCACCAAAGGGTATCACACCAATAATTTCAAATGGACCACTCCACTTCGATTTAAGCTTCTCGGGAAATATTCTCAACCTTGAGTTGAACAACAACACTAGATCACCGACCTTGAAATCCTTGTTCTATATATACATTTCATGAAGGTACTTCATCTTTTCTTTGTACAAGGACGAACTCTCATATGCATGGTACCGAAATTCATCAAATTCATTCAACTATGCAACCCGTAAGTTAGCGGCTATATCCCAATCAAGATTTAGTTTCTTCAAGGCCCACCATGCCTTGTGCTCTAATTCCACCAGAAGATAACCAGCTTTTTTGAATACTAAACAATATGGATACATTCTTATAGGTGTTTAATAAGTCGTTCTATATGCCCTAGAGCATCATCAAGCTTCTTAGTCCAATCCAACCGATTTGCATTCACTGTCTTGGACAAAATACTCTTTATCTTGCAGTTGGAAACTTCCACTTAACCACTTCATTGTGGATAATAAGGGGTTGTCACTGTGAGTGACACCATACTTTACAACAAAGTCAAATGCCTCATTGCAAAAGTGCGACCCTCCATCACTTATGATTACCCGCGGAGTCCCAAACCTTGTGAAAATATTCCTCTTCATGAAAGCCACCACACTTCTAGCCTCATTATAGGTAAAGCAACGACTTCAACCCATTTAGACACATAATCCACCGCGACCAAAATGTCTCACAAAAGGGCTCATGAAGTCAATGCTCAAACATCAAAGATATCAATCTCCAAGATGGTTGTAAGGAGTATCTCGTGTTTCTTTGAAATTTCACTGGCCCGTTATCACATCTTCTTACCAAATCATTTGCATCTTTGTAGAAAGTAGGCCAATAGAAACCATGAATTTATCTGTCGTTCTTGACCCACCATAATGACCACCATAAGGTGAAGAATGATAAGCCCCAAGAATATCACTTTGTTCTTCCTCCGGCACATATCTTCTAATCACCTCATCCGTACAAATCCGAAAAAGGTATGGTTCATCCCAATAGTAGTCTTAACAATCCCTCTTGATCTTCTTCCTTTGGTTTGAAGTGAACTCTTCCGAAATGATATCACTTACAAGGAAATTTGCTAAATTTGCAAACCATGGTACTCATTTATTGAAAGTGCCAAGAGTTGCTCATCAGGAAAGAATCATTGATCTCAAGGCCATCATGTGGCCTCCCCTCCTCCTCCAAACGAGACAAGTGGTCCGCCACTTGATTTTCACTTCCCTTCTTGTCTTGGATGTCAATATCAAACTCTTGAAACAAAAGCACCCATCTCATCAAACGAGCTTTAGATTGTTTTTTGCTCATAAGATGGCGAAGTTCCGTATGATCTGTGTGCACAATAACTTTGGCACCCATCAAGTACGAGCAGAAATTCTCAATAGCAAACATAATGGCAATTAGCTCCTTCTCCGTAACAGTATAGTTGACTTGGGAACTATTCATGGTCTTACTAGCATAGTAGACCGGGTGGAAAATGTTTCTGATATGTTGCCATAAAGAAACCCCAACCGCTACATCACTTGCATCACACATGAGCTCAAACAACAAACTCCAATTTGGAGACGTAATAATAGGAGTAGTTGTCAACTTGAGATTCAATTGTTCAGAAGCTCTCATACAATCATCATTGAAATAGAACTTGGCATCTTTCTCGAGGAGTTTGCACAAAGGGTTCACCACTTTATAAAGGTCTTTGATGAATCTCTGGTAGAATCCCGCATGACCCGAGAAACTCCTCACGCCTTTTACCGAGGTGGGAGGTAGAAGCTTAGAAATAACTTTAATATTCGCCTTATCCACTTCAATAACATTCTTTGAAATCTTATGGCCAAGAAAAATGCCTTCCTCAATCATGAAATGACATTTCTCCCAATTGATTACCATATTTATTTTCTCACATCTAGCCAACACCTTGTCCAAATTAGCAAGACAATCATCAAAGGAATCCCCAACTACCAAAAAGTCATCCATGAAGATCTCAAGATAGTCTTCCACCATGTCCGTGAAGATAGCCATCATACACTATTGAAAAGTCACTGGTGCATTGCACAATCCAAAAGGCATCCTCTTTAAAGCAAAGGTACCATATGGGCATGTAAAAGTAGTTTTCTCTTAGTCTTCCGGTGCAATAAGAATTTGGTTGTATCCCGAGTAACCATAAAAAAGCAATAGAAATCACGACCGGCCAACCTATCAAGCATTTGATCCATGAAAGGGAGAAGGAAATGGTCCTTCCTTGTGACTTTGTTGAGCTTTCGATAATCTAAACAAACTCTTCAACCGATGATTGTTCTTGTAGGTATCAAATCTTTCCTATCATTGGTAATAACAGTCATTCCCCTCTTCTGTGGGGCATATTGAATCGGAGAAGTCCATGAACGCTTGGAAATGAGGTAGACAACCTCTGAAGTCAACTATTTGATAATCTCCTTTTTGACCACTTCTTGCATAAGCTCATTGAGTCCTCTTTGATGTTCAATAGATGGTTTAGCACCATCCTCCAACTTGATCTTGTGCATGCAAAATGGGGGGTTTAGACCCTGAATGTCTGCCAAAGTCCATCCAGTAGATTTATTCCTCCTTTGTAAGATCGCCAATGTAGAATCTACATGCACGTTAGTAAAACAAGAGGAAAGAATAATCTATAAAATAGAGCACGGGACAAGAAATTCATACCGAAGGTAGGGTGGAGATGGCTTCAACTCCAAGGTAGGTGGCTCTTCAATTGAAGTCTTTGTAGGAGGAGTCTTCCTATTCTCAAGATCCAATGATAACTTTCAGGGTGCAAAATTGTAAGACCTCATTCCTTGCATAGAGTTCACACATTCCATGAACCAATCTATCTCATCATCATCAAAGTTGAGCAAAATTGCTTCCAACATATCACCAACATTTATTGTGGTACTAGTATCATCAATAATGACATCGGTCACCAAACCCACAAAAGAGCACACCTCATTGCTATTTGGTTGACGCATAGACTTGCACACATAAAATATCACTTGTTCGTCACTAACCCAGAAAGTGAGTTCTCCGACTTCAATATCACAAAGGGCCTTACCCGTAGCAAGGAAAGGCCTTCCAAGAATGATAGACACTTCATAATCAACCTCACAATCAAGATTCACAAAGTTTGCTGGGAGAATAAATTTATCAACTCGGACCAATACATTTACTCACACCCAACGGTTTTTTCATTGTGCGATCGGCCATTTGTAACATCATAGATGTGGGTCTTGATTTCCCAATCTCCAAAGTTTTGAACACCGAATAGGGCATCAAATTATTACTCGCCCCAAGATCACAAAGAGCTTTTGAAAAATCAGCACTTCTAATAGTACAAGGAATTGTGAAAGCGTCGTGACCCTCCAACTTAGGAGCCATGGAATGAACAATAGCACTAACTTGATGAGTGACCTTGAACGTTTCAAAGTTCATCGGCCTCTTCTTGGTCACAAGATCTTTCATAAACTTGGTATAACCGGGCCATTTGTTCCAAATCTTCCACCAATGGCACATTAATAGAGAGACCTTTCATCATTGAATAAACTTCTTGAATTGATTCTAACCATTTTTCTTAGCTAGCCTTTGAGGGTAAGAAAGTGGAGGCTTTGGCAAGGGTGCCTTATCCTTTTGCACCACTGGATCCAGCATATCAATGATGTGTTCCCTAGTCGGGTTCACCTCTTCTCGGGTGTCTTCCACACTATCATAAATATCAATCCGAACTTCATCATGCACTTGAATATTATTTTGTGGGACGTACTCCTCTTGGATCATTTGATCATCATCAACAAGTTGCTTTTAATTTGAAGTGGATGCATTCTCACCTCTTTCACTTCTTGTGATGACCGCCATGGCATGTCCCTTATTATTACAACCCTTTGGGTTCACTACTGTATCACTTGGTAATGCACCCTTAGGACGAGTGTTAAGAGCTTGCCCATTTGAACTTCAAGATTCCGAAATGATGTGGTATGAGAGGCGAGTTGGGCATCCAAATCCGCATTCATTTCCATCATTTGTTTGAACATGTTCTCAATATGATCCATTTTATTGCTTGAAGAACTTGAACCATAGGAAGGATAGGGAGGTGGGTTGCTTAGTTGTTGATACATTAGAGGTCCTTGGAACTCCCAACTCCGATTTGTATGATTGTTATTGTTCCCCCAATTTCCTTAGTTATTACCTCCCCAATTTCCTTGGTTGTTGTTGTTATGCCAGTTCCCTTAATCGTTAGAATCCCAATTACCTTGGTTATTTTAAGATCACCATTGATTTTAATTAGAGATTTAAAAATTGCTCTGTTGCACTTAGTAATTGTTCACAAATTGTACCTCTTCTTCTTGCTCTTGATAGGAGTCATCTTGATCATAACCACCATCATCTTGTGCATAAGTCTCCACCCGGGGTTGAAATTGGGAACCTTTAGTCCGCTTCTTGTTGGACAAAACACTCACCACTTCCATGAAATTAACTTACTTAGGAGCTTGAGTTTGATGAAGTTGAGCTTTAGCGAGTTGAGTCATTGTGGTGGTCAATTCGGTAATAGCTTGCCCATGGTCTTGCAATTTTTTATGAAGGTGAATCATGTTGGGATCACCTTGGGGAAAATTGGCTAGGGATTGCCAAGCCGAAGAGGTTTCCGCCATCTTATCAAGAATCTCACATTCCTCCACATAAGGCATTGTCATAAAATTTCCTCCGACTAATTGATTGACCATACATTGATCGTGGTATTAGTACCACGGTAGAAAGTTTGTTGGATCATGTTGTTAGTCATATCATTATTCGAACACTCCTTCACCATAGTCTGATACCGCTCCCAAATCTCATGCAAAAGTTCAGTGGGCTCTTGCTTGAAAGCCAATATTTTATCTCGTAGAGTTTTCATATGCCCGGGAGAGAAGAACTTTGAAATAAATTTCACCGCCAATTCATTCCATGTATGAATAGAATGATTAGGCAAGCGTTCTAACCAATCCAAAGCCTTACCCTTTAGTGAGAAGGGAAAAAGCCTTAACCGCAATGCATATTCTGAAACATTTGTTTGTTTGTTTCCTTCTCCAACAAGTATCGACAAAACCTTTCAAATTCTTGTAAGCATTTTGATGCGGCGCCTCGATGAAATAACCTCGTTGCTCGAGCAAAGTGAGCATCGCATTGGTGATTTGAAAATTGCCCGTCTTAATGCGAGGGGGAACTATGGCACTTGCATACCCTACATTGGCCGAAATTCGGTGTTCATCCACTTGTGGTTGTGGTGGTGGTAGAGGTGAGGGAGGTGGAGGCACATTGTCTTGTTGCCCACACCCTCTGCAATTTTGTTGTGGAACTTGTGGTATTTCATCAAGTTTTTCCTCTTCACCATCCACCTCTCCAATGGTACATTTCCAAGTTCGTTATTCGCCATTTGAAACCTAAAATTACTTCAACAAGTTAGAATCACGAAAGTAGAAGAAGATACTCAAGAAACAAACTCAAGTATATAGATAATACCGCAAACTCCCCAGCAACAGTGCAAAAATTTGATCGCGCCCAATTCACACCCCAAATAAAAGAATATGAAATGGTCATTACAATAATAAAATCCAACGCGAGTCGGGGTCGAACCACAAGGAGTTTAGATTGGTGTTAAGGTAAATAGTTAAGAGAGCAACTTGAAATAACTAAATTTAACTTCCAAACAAATGTGTGTATCAATTTTGCTAATTAAACTACTAAAGATTGTGACTAAGCTAGCAAACAAGTAATAATTGAAATATTTTTAAAGTTTTATCAAATAGAGAAAAGCCTAAGGTTGTAACCTTAACCTAGGTGTAAACCTAATGGGTAAAGTAAATTTATACTTGCTTGGTAGATCGGGGTTGTTATGACTCTCAATACTCAAGTACTCACTCAACACCTCTCGGTTAAGGAGTGATTATGCCCAATTTAGCTCTCTCAAGTTCAAATGGTAGCTATAGGTGCAATTGAATATGAGTCCAAGTTAGATTATCCCTAACTCTAATTAAAATTTGTTAATTAAACTAATTAATAACTCAACTAGTTCAATGTCTTGTTAGTCAAGTTTTTCTAGACTAAACTCATTTTTCTCAAGTAAGAACAAAGTCAAATAGGCATGAATCAATATTTGCAACCATCAATTCTAACATTAAAGCATAATTAAGGCTAAATAACACTAACCCAATCATTAGCAAGCATAATGTTAATAACCCATAAGATTTACACACTAGGGTTGGATCATAACCCTAGATAAAAATATAGCTACTCATGTTAATAGACATAAAAGATGAAAATAAGAAGAAATTAAAGACATAAAACTAAAATAAAATAAAATAAAAGAGTAGATGATTCTCTCCAGTTGTAGCTCAAACCTTTTCCAAACAGCTAAAATACCGAACTACAAGCTACTACAATGAAAAGATGCCCTAAAAAGTCATAAAGTCCTATTTATAGGGCTCCCGAAATCTCTGATAAAAATGCCATTTGGAGGGTTCTGCGGCTGCACATCAGCTTCTGCGGTTCGTACTTTGATGGATTAATGTTGCATGTGCTTTCAGTCGAAGGAGTTCTGCGGTCGGATTTCAGCTTCTACGGCTGCACTTTAATTTCTGCGGACCGCATTTGAGGAAGCTTCAAACTTGTTCGATTGCTCATTCTCTAATCTTTCAAGCTTGTCAGTGTGAACCTGTTTTGCATACCAAGTGCGACCGCACATTTTAATCTGCGGACCGTACTTCTGCCAAAAGTTCCTAAAGCTTCAGTTCTTCTTCTGCGGATCGCACTTGCTTTTGCGTCCGCACATGTAATTCTGCGAACCGCACTTTTCTTAGCACTTCTCCTCTTTGCTGAACTTAGCTAGAACATCTTCTTTTTTAGTTATTTTTCTTCATTAAGCTTACATTCTCCAGTACACCTGCAATTCAACTATTTTCATTAGATTCGGAGACAAACTTTCGGAATAAAAACTATAGCAAGAAGGTATGAATAAGTGGTTAAAATTCACACTTGTCAATCCTACGCTTAATTATTTGATTGATATTACCAATTGAATACTATCTATGAATCTAGGGTTGAACTCGAAAATGAAAATTCTAGATTGCAAATAGGATTGAGTATAGCAAGTTCTCGAATATGGACATCGAAAAACAGATTCGCGGTTAGGATACGCATTCATAATCGTCTTGCTTAGTTATTATGCAGGAATTATGAATACATCCTTGTTGATCCTAGCTCCATAGATATACAGGTATTAGGTTAGCTTAAATAGACGCGTAAGAATTCGACAGATTCTTGTTAGCAATATTAACCATGTCAACCAATAAACTAGATAAATTGGTTAGTCAATTTAAGTGAAGAACACAATAAGATTGTTATATAGCTCATAATCCTAGATTGTTTTCATCACATTGATAACATAAAAACCTGTTCTTCCTTTGCTTAAAGTTTATTATTTATTTTATTTTCGTTTTGATTTGTTTAGATTCAAATACTTTTGGGTTTAATTCTTGTTTAGATAATTAGGATTGTTTAATCTAGTTAATAGTTAATAACAAGTTCTCGTGGATGATACTCTATTTATCACTTTATTACATAAACAACCATTCTTAGGGACGGTATTCAGGGATTAGCCTGTACTTATTTTATCCTGAAATTTTGATCTAAAAATCTTAACTTCAAGATAATTCGGGACATTTTTGTTCCGAAAAATTGAACGAAAAAATTAAAATTTAGGACGCAATGGCTAATTCCTAAATAGCATCCCTTTAGAGTGGCTACCTAGTATCATTTCTACGTATAATTGTGTATGTGCTTGGCCCAATAATAGAAAATTCATTTATAAAGAGAAGTCGTTAAGGATAACGTGAATCAAACTAAGGGGCCATTACAGCTTCCATATAATCCTAGCACAAATTAAGCTCCACATTACTAATAATGTAATATTTGTTTTGAGCCTATAAAATTATGTATTACTAATACCAAATTTAGTTGTTTTGATAAAGTTTGGGGCATGTGCACAGATAGCCATTTTCAGGGATGTTATTTAGAGATTAGCCAGTACTTATTCTGTCCTGAATTTTTAAACTAAAAATCTTAATTTCAGGACAATTCATAAAAAATATTTCCTGAAAATTAAACCGAAAAACTAAAATCCAAGATGCACTGGCTAATTCCTAAATAGCAGCCTTTTAAAGTGACTACTTTGTTTCAAAAAAGAAAGTGGCTACTTGGTGTCATTTCTACCTAAAGCTTCGGTTACTAATACCTCTTGTTCGTGGGTGAAATTCAAAAATAGTCAGATTTACAAGTGGTAATTGAAAAATAGTCACAGTTTCAAAAGTAATCGAAATTTAGCCACTTTTCATGTAAAGATAAATCAGAACGAAAACACTTTTTAAAATCCGGAAAATATTCCAGCATAATATACTGGAGTTCGAATTTTTTACATGTGAACTTCCAGCATAATATACTGGAGTTCCAGTATATTATGCTGGAACTCCAGTATATTATGATGGAAGTTCACGTGTAAAAAATTTGAACTCCACTATATTATGCTGGAAGGTCATACACAGGTGCTCCAATCGCCAGTATATTATGGTGGAACTTTTCATGTGTTGGAGTTCCAGCATAATATGCTGGAAGTTCATACACAGGTGCCCCAATCTTCAGTATATTATGCTGGAACTTTCCGTGTTGCAGCAAAATAGTGATTATTTTTCAATGACTTTGCAAACGCTAACTATTTTTCAATTACTAGTCCGAAAGCTGGCTAGCCCGTGCTATTTTTACATTGTTCGTGCATAAGCTTTCCTAGGCCCTTCTCACACACTTATATAGGAGGGACAAGACCCCAAGTCCGAGGTCGAAACTGGGATCCTACGTATTATATTTAAGAAAGATGCACGTGAGTGGAATAGTGAGGCTTCGTGATTGATTTTGTCGCACGTAAGTTTAAGGAATGTCTTGGTCCAAGCTAAAAAAAAATAAAAAGTAAATCATTCACTGATCCTATAACTTATATAGTATAATACAAACTCAAATGCTCTTACATGCTGCTCTAGATCTAGAGAAGTTAGAAATAATTCTGATGAATGTAATACAAAATCAAATGCTTCTCTAGAGAGGCTATAAGCAAATAATTCCCATTATTGTTGTGGAAGTTTTTTTCCATCCCTATGTCTTTCTCTCAATGTCTCGTTCCTCAGCTATTTCAGTCCCTATGGTTTTGTCACAATATTTTTAAGTCTTCTTCACTTTTCCCTCGTCTCTTTCGCACTGTGTTTTCCTCATCATTCTTCTAGTTATGTTTTAGGATTCCTCTTCATGTTCATGCTACGTTATGTTTTTACCTCCCACCCTTTCTTTTTTTATTGTTCCTCTTTGTTCATGCTCATCTAATTATTAAGGTTTCTCAATATTCCTTGGCAAGTAATGATAGTGGTTAAATTATTTGTTCTTCTACATTATAGTGTTGACCTTGAATTTGAAGGTGACAATTCACCATTGCCTTCAGTTGACACCTAACAATGATCATTAATTAGAGTCTGAGTAAGGGTGATATATTGGGTCAATTTTACAAATTGTGGGTTAATTTGATTTGGTTTCCATCGGATTTTGGTTGATTCAATTCGATTGATATGATTTATATCCGTAAATAGATAAATCAATCGTGCGCTGAATTTAATCTGATTTCTTTTATTCGAATTTCGTCTTAAAACTAGAAGGATACTATATTCACACAAAAATTCAACCGTGAGGGGAATTAACATTTTCTATTAATGACAAAAGAATAAATATTATGGAGAAAGAAGAAAGAAGCAATGGAAAGGGGAAAATAAATAAAAAGGAAAAGAAAGAACGGTCGCAATCCTCATAGTTTATAACCAAAGGACCTTTAGGAAATCATAATGTTGAGATTATAATATGGGATAAATAATGATAGGATTATTTGGTGAATATACTTTTATTGATAGATATTTAATTCTGAACTAAAATGAAATATAGGAGGTATATATAACATGTGTTTAACTTTATACTAGATAAATTGAAAAAAACTTATACTTTTTCTTTTTTTAAATCTCTCCCAAATTAGATGGATGTATAGTGTTTTCACACTTTTCCTCCAATGTGACTCGAAACCAGGACCTAACAGTTGTAGATGGAGGTGCTTTTACCAACTGAGCAAGCCTCACTTGTCTTAAGACTCGCTTATTTGTTCCTAAATCACTTGGCTTCCATACCAAGAGGTTCCTCAACAAGAGGTCTTTTTTTTCCTTCTATAGATCCAAAAGGGTTCAAAGCTTTTCCTTGTCGCAAAAACCATTTGAGGAGCTTAGCAATATCCAATCATTTGTTAATAGTCCCCCCTTTATTAATTCTCCTGGCAGGAAAAAATCATGGTAGCCATAGGTGAAGACCTAAACAAACAACATAGTGCATCTCTCCCATAACAACCCCATTGCTAGAAGATGATCAATGGTTATAGAAAAAAGCAACAACATATTCACAATTGTTTCTAAACAACGTAGTACATTCATAATTGTTTTCAATTTCCCAGTAAGTATCATGGTTATAGGAGGGGGGAAAAAAAGAATGCAAGGACAAGAAAAGGTACATAAGTATACCATTATTAGGGGTGTGCATGAAGCGGTGTAGTTTGGTTTTTTATTAAACCAAAATCAAGCCAACTATGTCGGTTTATTAAATTTATAATCAAATCAAACCAACATAAACTCGGTTTTTTCGGTTTCGGTTTTAGTCGGTTTCTCGGTTTCTTCAATTTTTCGGTTTTATTTTTTAGTTATATTGTGCTTGAAAAAGATATCAAATAATCACCAATTATCCGCATAATTACTATTCATTAAAATAATCTAAGATAACAGTTCTACCCAAATCTAAAGGGACAATAACATAATTGGTTTAATCAAACACTTTAGCTTACCAAATTGTATTGGAGCATTAAGACTAATATGCAATTACAAACTTTAACAATGGCTACTTCTCAACAAGAATTACGGAGCGGGAAGCTCGTGTGAAGTGGAGGGAAGGGTTTCCAATATTTGAGGTCCTTTAAGTTTGGAATTGGAACACACGGAAGATATGAAATAACTTATTTTATTGTCTTTTGTCTTGTTGGATTTTAGTTTGGGCTTCAGATTTAGGTTATATAGATAGAATCTACTTAGTGGATAGTGAATTTACAAGCCCACACATAAATAATATCTTAAGACATTGAAAACTATAAAATAGTTTAGAAAATACTTACAAATTAGATTTTAATGATTATTTTTTATGTAAAGTTTTTTTTTTCAGATTTATATATATATAATGTCGGTTTGGTTTAGATTCGGTTTGACTTTTTTTGTTAATACCAAACCAAACCAAGAATAATCGATTTTTTATTTTCCAATACCAAACCAAACCACAAGTCAGGTTTTTTTCTTCGGTTTGACTTGGTTTGTTGGTTCGGTTTGGCTTGACGGTTTGGCTTGTACACCCCTAACCATTATAGAGAAGTCGAGCCGGGATTTTTACAAGATTCCACACATGTACTGGTATTCACCAGCATGTAATGGGACGAGTCGACTGTTTACTCATGATGTTCTAATTAAATCACAACTGAAAAGAAAAACTTGATCACAGGACGAATCTGCATAAAGCAAAATAATATCTTCCAGAAAAGGAAAAAGACCCAAATACAACAACACCCAGTATATTACCACATGTGGGATCTGGGAAGGGTAGCGTGTAAGCAAATCTTACCCATACCTTATGCAGGTAGAGAGGCTGTTTCCAAGAGATCATCCGCTCAGGCAAGCTTGGGAAATATAAAATGCTTGCCTGTAGAGACCCAAATACACTAATGAAAAATAAAATGCTACAAACAGCAAGAGACATTAGTTAATGATATTGTTTCTTCAAATAATTAAGCATAACGTTTTGCTTCATAGAAAATTTGGATAAATACTGCAAGCTATAAGAAAGCAAGATAACTCAGTCTCACAAAAATATAATTTGGTTAGCTGATAGGTACCTCAGCCTTTGGAGAGATGGAAGCGCTAGCGGCAAGAATACAAAATCAGTTCAACAGATTGAGACTTCTGATGTAATCTATAGAATCATATTGCGACTGTTATAAATCAAATAAACATTTAATCCGCGTACAAGATAATCATATTATGAACACGTGTATTTTTTTGTTACCATTCAAAGTGCTACGGCCACCCCTATCTATGTTTTGTAGCTACTCTGATTTTTCCCTGTAAAAGTTGCATTCCCTTGCATGAAACTTAGAAATCAATTGATAAACTACTCAAGAAAGCTAAGGTAAGAGGAGATGTGGACTTTCCAAACAAAGAACACCACCGAGGAAGCTTCTTAAGTACTGTTTCAGTTGGGGAAGTAATTCTATCAACATCTGTCCTCAATTTTAGCAAGGGTTGCTCTATGTTGCTATCCTTCTTCTGAGACTTATGAGTATGATTGTTGGCCCAGAAAAGCGTCAGACTGAATTTCCTTGGTGCCTTCTTCCCTCCTGAAAACTGAATTATGTGCCATCCGTCTGCATTACTCTTGTCGCCAATTGGGACCAACTCCTCGGTACCGTCTGCACCGACATCAATCCCACAAAATTGGGGAAGAAAAGATCAGAAGAACAGTGGAAAGAACAAGAACAAAATCCATTCTTAGCACAGGCTTTTAATAATACAGATGTGATCTATCATTACGTGCCCCTATCTCAACTATAGAAAGAGCACATCAATTATTTACTACCGAGTCATTACTAGGAAGCTTTATAGATTAGGTCAAAATTCTCTCCACTAATTGTCCTAGTTCCTTATCTTTTTCTCTCCATTTTACTTATAGACAAGTCAAAAATAGCATTGCAGACAAATACTCTGCTTCCTAGTATCCAAATGGCAGTTGGAGGCTTGGAGCTTCACTACCAAATGATAAAGAAACAAAATAAGATTTACAAAGGTTAATATATGTAGGAAGACAATCAATCTATTAGGGTTTTTTTCTTTTGGTTTTTACTATTTATGGAGTATCCTATGTATAAAACATGAAGCCTAGAGAACAACCTGATGCTGTTAAGCCCCTTTGAACCACAGGAAATATGGGAGTGTCAAAGCATGCACAGGAGATAAGGCACCTGGCCCTGATGGCTTTTCTATGGCCTTCTTCATTCAGTGTTGGGAGATTATAGGAGCTGATGTTATTGCTGCTGTCCAGAACTTCTTTGAACAAGGTCTTTTTGAGAAGGGCTTCAATGCTACTTTTGTGGCATTAATTCCTAAAAGAGTGGGTGCTAAGGAGTTAAAGGATTTCAGACCCATCAGTCTAATAGGCAGTGTCTATAAAATCATCTCAAAACTCTTAGCAGATAGACTTAAAAAGGTGGTTCACAAACTGGTGGATGGCCAACAGATGGCTTTCATTAAAGGAAGACAGATAATGGGTGCAGTATTAATAGCTAAGGAGTGTGTTGACACTAGACTGAAAAGCAAAATTCCAGGGATATTATGTAAATTGGATATTGAAAAAGCTTATGATCCCTTGAATTGGAACTTCTTGCTGGGAATCCTAGCTCAAATGGGTTTCGACAACAGATGGATCAGTTGGATCAAGTACTGTATCAGCACAGTGAAATTCTCAGTAATCATAAATGGCTCTCCAACTGGTTTCTTTTCTTCCCAGAGAGACAGGGAGATCCTTTATCCCCCTTCCTCTTCATCTTAGCAATGGAAGGTCTAAATGATATGTTGAAGACTGCAGAAATGCATGAATAGATCAGAGGCTTCAGGGTGAATGCAAGGGCAGTTAATAGTATGGAGATCTCTCATCTGCAATATGCAGATGACACCCTGATTTTTTGTGATGCTGACAAGGATCAACTAACTATGCTTAGGGTGATCTTTATACTGTTTGAAGCCACTTCTGGTCTGAACATTAACTGGAATAAAAGTGATATCTTTCCAGTCAATAAGGTGACAGACATTCATAATCTAGCTGGATTTTTGGGTGGAAGATAGGAGAGCTACCCCACTATATACCCGGGGATGCCACTGGGGGTAAAGAACAAATCAAAAGGGATATGGAATGGAGTTTTAGAGAAATGTGAGAAGGAATTGACCAACTGGAAGAGTCAATATCTATCAGTGGGAGGGAGACCAACTTTGATCAATAGTGTGTTGGATGCCTTATCCACATGATGTCCTTATTTCCAATGCTTGCAAACGTGCTAAAAAGACTTGATGTGCTTAGAAGAAACTTCCAGTGGAAAGGTAACAGTGAAAGAGAGAAGTTTCATTTGGTTAGATGAAAGAGTTTGACAGTTACCAAAAAGGAAGGGGGTCCGGGAATTAGAAACTTGAAGGTGCAGAACCAAAGCTTGATGATGAAGTGGTTTGTGGAGGTTTGCTTCAGATGAGAACTCACTATGAAAAGAGGTCATCAAATCAAAATATGGGATGGGAGGTAATTGGACATCAAAGCCTGTAAGCACTCCCTATGGGGTCAGTGTGGAGATCTATAAGAAATTACTGGCCAGCTTTCAGAAGAAAGTCTAGTTACAAAGCAGGTAATGGGATGAAGATTTCTTTTTGTGAGGATAACTGGTTAACTCAGGAACCTTTAAAGCAACTATTCCCAAATATATATAACTTATGTCAACAGCAAGAGACAACAATGACTGGTGTATGGTCAGAACAAGGGTGGAACCTCAACTTCAGAAGGTTATTAAATGACTGGGAGATGATTAGAATTTCAGAATTCTACTATGTATTGGCACAATTCAGAGGCATTGTTGCAGCCGAGGATAACATGGTGTGGAATGGGGATAGTAAAGGTATCTTCTCGGTTAAGTCAACTTATAAGGAATACAACCTATCAAATAATCATGTTGGGTGCTGGCCATGGAAGATGATTTGGAAAGTTAAAATACCCCATAAGGTGGCATGTTTCACTTGGCTTTTGGCTCAAGAAGTAGTCTTGACTCATGACAATCTGGTAAAGAGAGGCTATCAACTGACCTCTAGACGTTACTTATGTGGAGAAGAGGAAGAGACAATAAACCATCTCTTTTTACACTGCAATTGGACTGAAGCTTTGGAAAATTTCCATCAACCTAAGGGGAATCAGATGGGTGATGCCTGGAAGAATAGTTGATGTTTTAAAAAGTTGGAGCAGGGATGGCAACCTATCCGGTCAGAAGAAGAGATGGAAGATTGTGCCAGCATGCATTTGGTGGACAGTTTGGCTAGATAGAAATCAAAGATGTTTTGAAGACTTACACAGTTCCATTCAGAAAATGAAGATGAACTGTCTAGTCCTGTTCTATTTTTGGTGTAAAGAAGTAAGCATAGAAGAAGCAGACTCTATTTTTTATGTCCTAGATTTTTTGTAAGATGACACACATCTAGGATTTTATTTTCTCTCTTTTGTAACTCTGGAGACTTCACAACTTGTGTAGTTCTCCCTTTATATATAAAATTGTTACCATTATAAAAAATAAAAAAAAGGATAATGCATCTGTTCTTGGCTATGATTATTATGCAGGTGTAACAATATAGTTTGTGTACTCTTGAACGAATGATCAGTTTCATTCAACAATTTGAGCCTAGGATTCTTGTGGAGCTTTAGGAGGCTCTTCTCAGTTCTTCACCTGGTTTTGCTCCAAGGTATTTGGTAATCTATATGGTTAGCTTAGCTAACAGAGTATTTTAGCATAAAGGTTATCACCTTGCTCTATGTCTCTAAATAAGTTCAAAACAGAAAAGTTGTTCTAAATGATTACCTAGGCTTCCCAATTTCTCTTGCGACATATATGCCGAGATTTGACCTACTGAACATATTTTGACTTATTCAATACAAGGTGAAACAGTGATGGCCTATCTTCACCATAATCTTCCTTTTTGGGGCTAAATTGAATAATTAAAGGACCAAGAGCAGAAAGAGTGAACTATTACCACTATAAAAGAGAGAGAGAGAGAGAGAGAAGTATTTTCCACTATCCGGTACTAGTACTGAAACTTGGTTGTAGCGACTTGCATCAATTGTAGACATGATTCGACCAAGTTTATAAAGCTGTCGCATCTCTAATTATAGACATGATTGAAACCAAGGTCACAAAATCTCTCTCTCTCTCACCCTCGCTCATCTGCACACTCTTTAGAACAGCATTTTACGGTCTTTTTCTCAACTTATTTTGCTAACTTGTCCCCTCATCTAGACCTGCACCAGAATGCAGTCTAGAGAGCATGAGAGGCATTGAGCTATAACTACAAAAAAAATTCTTATTCTCATCTTACTAAACCGTTTCTAGTGAGCATTGTTTTAAGAGAGTGAACTTTTTCATATCTGACGGGGTAAGGACCAAGGACATGAAGTATGTGGGCTAGATAAATTAAGTGTAATACCTCTTCTTTTCTGCCGGACATTATATCACATTTAGTATGAGGAACAATTTTAACTACAGGGGAAACTAAGAACAAGTTATGGAATCTTCCTTAGTGTGATGCACAACTTGAGCCAAACGAACTCCTCTAAATTGTTTTCTACTAACTCAAGAAGACTACATGAGAAATATTTAACTCTCAATTCTGAGTGGAGACATCAAAAATAAAGCACAAAGTAGGACACCACAAAGTCAGACCAGCCTAAAATTATAGAGTTACCAGAACCCCTGGATCCATTGTTTAGCATGATATGATACTGGACAGGCCTCAACTAGAATGAGAGTGACAACAACTACTACTATTATGCCTCAGCCCAAAACAAGTTGGGTCGGTTATATTAATCCTCACTTCTTCATTGAGCTTGATTCATATCATCATCATACCAAATAAGATAAAAGTGAAAAATAAGCTAAATATGTGTATATAATAATAATAGAAGTTCTATAACAATCTAAAACATATCCCAACTAGCATATATCACCTATACAGATCTTTTTCTTTCATTATACCCTATCTTTAGCTAAGCCTGCATCGATTTCAAGGATTTGTAGGTCATTCAATACAACTTCCTTCCATGTGATTTTAGGTCGACCTCGTCCCTTTTTAACACTTTCATTCACCATAGTTTCACACACCTATGGACCGTGCATCTGTAGATCCACGCAGGACATGACTAAACCATCTTAAGCGACCTTCACTCATTTTATCCTCAATACGTGCTACTTGCACCTACGTTATTTCTAATATTATCTAATCTTGTATGACCACACATTCATCATGGCATCCGCATCTCTGCAACACTCATCTTGTGGATATGTTGGACTTTAGCAGCCCAACATTCACTACCATATAACATTGTTGGTCTTATAACTGTTCTATACGACTTACCTTTCATTTTGGTAGGGATCCTTCTATCACATAACACCCTGGAAGCACTTTTCTATTTCAACCATCCGGTTTTAATCCTATGAGTAATATCTTCATCTATCACTGCATTCTCTTGAAACAATGAGCCAAGATATCTTAATTGTCTGCATTTTGCAACACAATCTCATTGCTCTTCTCATATTGACTAAACTTGCCGTGCATGTATTCAGTCTTATTTCTACTTATCCTAAAACCCTTGCTATCTAAGGTGTTCCACCATAGCTCAAGCTTTTTTTTTTTTTTTTTGGAGAAGGTAACAATTTTGTATATTAATATAAAGACTTCACTGAAATTGTGAAATCACCCATAATTACAATGCAAGTGCCCATACAAAACTAAACAAAAAGGACACTATTCACCCTTGTTTTTCTTACAATGAATCTAGGGCATCTAAAACGGATTCATGATCCTCCAAAAGTTTTCCTTTACACCAAAAATAAAAAAGAGCTAAACATTTCATCTTTATCTTCTGCATGTTGCTGAACTTTTGCTGAAAGCTAGCCATAGCTCAAGCTTTGGTTGACCATCTCATTAATTTTATGCAACTTCTGCAATAACCTAGGCATCTATCTATAAGAATATAAAGAAGAACTATAATTATAAAAGTCTAGGTGGCCTTGTTAGGTCAAGGTGCAAAAGCCTGATGGAGGCCCATGCTATCTCAGGTATCTGTAAAACTCACTTAGTCCAGATAAAAAGAAAAAAAAAGGCGGCTCAGAGGTGCATCATCTCTCCAAATAGATTAAGCTATAAGAAAAGTCTTAAACAATGAACAGCAAATCATGCAGAAAGCATGATCAAGAACAGAAGTCAAGGAAAAAAGTCTCTTCTGTATTAGCCTTGTTGAATAGGAAGGTGTAGCTCTATGGAAAAAGTACTTTTCACAGCGTAACTGAACCTTTTTGCGCTTAAAGTTCTATGGACAAATATTTGAGACAGCTCATGTCGGGTGAATTTTAATAGAGGGCAATCTTACCTCTGAAAATCCCAAAATATGACAGCTAGTGAAACCTAACTAATTTATTTGTCCAAGGAGATAAGGTTAAGGTAATGACAACCTCCACAAGTATTTGTAAGTACCTTTCAACTGGAAATCCTCGATCTCATCAGTGTTGATGCCCAGAGTCCAGCGTGTGGATACTTTAGTGTCAATGGATACATGAGTAACTCTATTGTCACCCTTGGTATCATTCTCAACATGAATCAGAGGAATATCTAGCTCATGCCAGCCAATATTAGCATTCTTGTCGCTCCAACAACCATATTTGACCGAAAATGTTACAAAATCAAGAGGCTCATCAGTACCACAAACAAATCCTTCTCCAATCTGTTCAACCTCCTTTATTAGATTTCCTGGAGTGGCTGAAAACAAGGAGATGCGAGAAACTGGTTCTTGCTTTTTGCCATTAGCTCCTCTCATATCTACAACATGCACAACCTGAAAAAAGTGGTTCAAATATTCATCAGATTTTCTGTGCTACCTCTGTGCAAATTTCATTATCATATACTAGTATTTTGAGGAGAGTTGGACCATAAAGTAGAGATAATATAAACTTTCTGCAAGCTACATTTGCTACGGATATAAGTAGGTCCTATGCAAAACTTTTGAAGTAACATATGCCTCACATTTTCACATGGCGGAGTTTGACTATGCACAGAGTTTATTATAGTAACATGATTTGTCTACTATATTTAGTAACTGTAGAAGAAAATATTAAACCAGTAGGAAGTTAGTGTCATAAGGAAGATATGACGGGATCAATAGATATGATAACCAAACAATTCAATTAATAATCATTAGACATTGTTGTTTCATTAATGAAGTATCAAAAACAACTGGAGCATCTCATGGTCGTTCCCACTTTTTCTTGATGAAGATAAATATTTTATTGATATAATGGGAACCATCTTATAAGGAGATTGGTGGAACAGTAGAAGAAGAGGAAGAGGGACTTGCATATGGTGTTCATTGATCTGGAAAAAGCGTACGACAAAGTCCCAAGGAAGTTCTATGGAGGTGTTTGGAGGGTAAAGGTGTTCCTGTGGCATACACTAAGGCGATTAAGGATAAGTATAATGGTGCTAAGGCCCGGATTAGGACAGTGGGAGGAGACTCGGGACACTTCCCAATCGTGATGGGATTGCACCAGGGATCAGCTCCTAGCCCGTTCTTATTCGCCTTGGCTATAGATATATTGGCGTGTCACATACAGGGGAGGTGCCATGGTGCATGTTATTTGCATATTACATTGTCCTAATTGAAGAGACGTGATGCAGAATAAACGTAAGGCTGGAGATCTGGAGAAAAACCCTGGAGTCCAAAGGCTTCAAATTGAGCACGACTAAAACCGAATACATGGAGTGCAAGTTCAGTGACGTAACTCAGGAAGCTGAGGCGAAAGTGAGGCTTGATACACAAGTCATCCCCAAGAGATGAAGTTTCAAGTACCTAAGGTCACTAATCCAAAGTAACGGAGAGATTGACGAGCATGTCACACACTGTATTGGAGAAAGGTAGATGAAATGGAGGCTTGCTTCTGGTGTCTTGTGTGATAAGAATGTGTCACCTTGAATTAAAGGTAAGTTCTACGAAATGGTGGTTAAACCGACTATGTCGTTGGGTCTGAGTGTTGGCCAGTCAAGAAATCTCATTTCCAGAAAATGAAAGTAGCGGAAATGAGGATGTTGCGATAGATATGTGGGCATACCAGGAGAGATAGTGTCAGGAACGAAGATATTCGGGAAAAGATAGGAGTGGACCCCGTGGAGGATAAGATGCGAGAAGTGAGGCTGAGATAGTTCGGGCATGTGATGAGGAGATGCACTGACACCTCAGTGAGGAGGTGTGAGAAGTTAAATATGGTGGGTTTAAGGAGAGGTAAAGGGAGGCCGGAAAAGTATTGGGGAGAGGTGATTAGGCAGGACATAGCGCTTCTTCAGCTTACACAGGACAAGACCCTTGATAGGAAACTGTGTAGGTCGAAAATTAGGATAGAAGGTTAGTAGGTAGTAATAAAGCTTTCTTCCTGCCTTATCAGTAGTTTTAGTATTACTCTTGTTTTGTCGTATTCTTGGATGTCTATCACTATCAGATGTTGCTTCTGCTTTGTTTTGTTACTATTTTGCTATTTTTGTTGTTTTTCCATGACTCTTTCATTACTATATCCCTTTGTTGCTTTAATGCTCGCTCGACTATGTTGGCCTGAGCCGCGGGTCTATCGGAAACAGCCTCTCTACTTGCACTAGGTAGAGGTAAGGTTGCGTATACTCTACCCTCCCTAGACCCCACTTGTAGAATTACACTAAGTTTGTTGTTTTTGTATTGATATGATGGTAACAAACCCTGCATATAAAGTATATACAAAAAGTAGAGTCTATACAAAGACATTCAATCATCAAAACTCATAGGATATCATAAGTGTTCAATGGTTCTTTCAACTTATGGATAAAGGTAGAGATTGGCGCTTTAAATGTGTTTAAGATATTACTCCTACCCATTCAATTAAAACTGATGGATAAGAATGAGCTCAGTGTGATTACATCAAGATTTGTTAATTTGAAGTTTGCATGGAAGTGTTCATCAACTTACATTTACAGCTCTGGCAGTATCTTCAGTAAATGGAGGAACAACACCTAGTTGAACCATTGCAAGCGAGATGCCAAACAGAATACAGGTCACTGTAATAAGTGGCACCTTTGCACCTGAAACTCAAAATGAGATTTTGATTTAAAGTTGTGCTTCACCCCAAATAATAGCCACACCTACAGGGATTTCTATGAGATTTTAATTGCAGTCACTGCAAAGTTAAAGTAATTAACTTTAGATGAGATTCTTGTCAGTCGTGTGGTCTTCTTGCATCTGTTTCGATGGAGGAAGGGGAAGGGTGGATGAGTAGATGGATCCTGTAACAGGAACCAGGCAATTATTTGTCTGGATTATGAAGGTATCTACTTTTTGGACACTGCTAAAGGCTAACATGCCACTCTGCAATTTTAAATACTCACCTCCGTTTCAATTTATATAACACACTGTCCTTATTAGTCCGTTCCAAAAAGAATGACACATTTCTATAGAATTTTTTACCAAAATCATCCCTATAGTTTCACCTCAACTTTCACATCCTTATAATATTCCACTAAACAGGAATCATCCCTTAAGTTTTCAAAACTAAACCAAAAACATCCCTCTGTTAAATTTTCCATCTAACAGAATTTTGCTTCTCACGTAACCCATCCTTTTTCTCCTGATTTCTCACAAAATCTTCTCCTTCCTTCTTTAAAACACAGACACGTGACTTCTTTGGTAAGCTTGAGAAATGGGTTTGTAATGGTTTAGGTGAAGCCTCTTCCTTTCATTGGAAAAACGGAGATTGTTCTATTACCTTGCCCCATTTCCTGCATATTATATGGACTAATTGCCTCACAGTTTAGAAACCTACAAGACAAACTTGATACAGATGGGACACTGAACAATTTAAAGAGATTTTCTTTGATTTTAAATACGATTTTCTGGGATTCGTGACAGCCATTCTTGCTGGAACACCTGTTATTTTTCTCTTTATTTTTGTGTTTTCAATCAAAGCATTTAAAAGGAAAAACAGATGATGTTTCTACAATCAAGAATATCATATGAAACAGATATCTGTCAAAATAGCCAAATCACACGTAGAAAAATATATGAAAAAATCATCCAACGTCACAGAAAGAGCTACAAGATCCAAACTCCAACTATGGAAACCAGTTCTGAACAAGGATTTAAGATTCAAACTTGAATACAAAAATAAAGATAACCAAAAGAAAATGCAAAAAGAAAAAGAAAAAAAAATAGCTAACCCAATAAACACGAAGAAAGGATATGCTGAATATGAAAGATTAAAGAGCAGAAGAAGATGTGGGTAAGAGAGATTGAAGGTTAGGGTTTACAAAGACTACTTTTTTCTTTTTTGAAGAGACTCATTCTGGCGATAAAATTGTCGAATCTCCTTCGGTAAAATAAAATAATACTTCAATAAAGGAAGGTCACATGAGAAGTAAAATTCCATTAGAAGTGGATGGAAAATTTAACAGAGGAATGTTTTTGGTTAAGTTTGGAAAACTTAGGTTGACTCCTGTTAAGTGGAATATTATAAGGATATAGTGAAAGTTGAGGTGAAACTATAAGGATGATTTTGGTCAAAACAATTTAACTTTAAACTTTCTCTTTTACCTATTTTACCCTTAATGAGAAACTTGTATAACCACAAAAATGATATGGCCCCACAAAGCTTTTACCATTTATACTTAAAAGACCAAAAGTTTCAAAAGTTCTTTTTTCCTCAAACTCCATGTGAAGTCAGCATGTGTCATATGAATTGAAACGGAGGGAGTACATGTTAAGTTTCTCCTTAGTAGTGAATCAAAGAAACATATACAACTGAGGCATCAGGTGGTGTACCCTTGACCTTGATGAAACAACATCAATCCAATAGGGGCCAGATCTAAAGACTATGAGGATCAAGAATGAAATGATAATTTTGTGGTAATACTTTTCAAGGAGCTTTAAAGGCTGTGCATATGGTAGTTATGATTGTACTTTATGGTGGTGGAAGAAGAAGAAGAAACAGATTTCTGGCAGTGATTTTTGGGTTTTTTCCGGAAAGTTCCAGGGGAAGAAGGGATTTGCAATGACAAAATGTGATGGAGTGGAAGATGTGGCAGTAAAAGATGTTACTCCCTCCATTCCAATTTATGTGACATATTTTTCTTATTAGTCCATTCCAAAAAGAACAACACATTTCTATGTTTGAAACAATTCAACTTTAACTTTTCCATTTTACCCTTAATGAAAAACTTTTATAGCCACACAAATGTTACGGAATGTTTAAGACCACAAGTTTCAAATGTCTAATAGCCACACAAATATCATGGCAATACTTAAGACCATAAGTTTCAAATATCTTCATTTTTTCTTAAACTCCGTGCCAAGTCAAACTACGTCACAAATTGAAACGAAAGGGTATATATGTTATCCATGTTCGCATTTGAAGAAAACACACGGTCGAGGCATTAATTGTATGTGCTTTGCCAAGTAGAGCTGTTTCGCTGGGAAAAGTCCAAGTAGGGAAGTGGCTTTACATATCCTTACAAGTTGTGTTATTTGTCTATTAAGCCAAAAAGATAAATTTATCCCTTTTTGAGAGCCCATCAATAGCACAAGTTACGCTAGCCCGATTTAACACCTATCACCACATAAGTACTTTAAATAACAGCCTAATAGATGGGTACAAAAAATAAGAACCATTAATTAGGGGATAAAATGACTAGGCAGCCCATAGTCTAAGGACAACTTCGCAAAATAACTCATCACTATCATCTGCAATAAAAAATGAAATTGCATTACAACATACCTGAAATATGAATATATGACAAAAGATATACCAGCGTCAAACATGCTATGGCAGCAATAAGTACTGCAATTATTATATTGCCCAGCCACTCAGGGTTGCTGCCAGGACTCCTGCAAAATGTGAAACATTAAGAATGCGAGACTTTGATTATTCTCCACATATATAAAGATCAAAAATACAACAATGAACACAACAAATCAGACAAGTTGTTAACAACGATAATGAAGCATATCTTTTACCTAGTCAGGAAATACACAGGAGAAACTATCACCACAAGTTCACTAGTTCCGAAGCAATAAATGCTGACACAATCCCCTTACATGGGACTCCCCTATGCTTAATATTGTGCACATACCAGTGTTCTATATCTGAGACATAAGACCTTCAACGAGTGAAATTGCTGACTCCGTAAAACATGAATTTTAGGATGAGAAAAACTGTAAAGAGAATAATTGAACTAAGAAAGTGGCATAGGTTATAAACGTTATCATGAGATTATTCAACTTTTCAAAATGAAAATTTTCTTAATAAAAAGGGCGGTTTCTATTTTAATGCACTAATGCAGAATACATCTGAGGTATATTGTTTTATTTTAAGAACTTAGCAGAAGTTTAGGCTACTGGTGCTGCTTCTGAATTTTCTCAGGGCACCGTACTTGTCCAAAAATAAATATAAAACATAATAATACAGTTAAATAATCACCGAGCTAATGTCCGTTTTACTGAAAGAAAACCAAACTAATCTACGGAATAAGGATTTACATACTAGAGGTGGCATGTCAAGGAAGTAATTCAGTTCAACCAAAAAATGCAAGCAGGCCATGTCACGTAAAGTAACCAGAGACTCCCATCACTTAACATATAAGAGTTCCATCAATGTTAAGCAGAACTTCTCAAACTTTATGGAGTATTGATACTGAACAAGAACTTAATTTGGTGACTACAAACAAGAATAATCTGAGATACGATCTTGTTCAGAAGAAAAACAAATACTGGGTGCTTCGCTGCTGTAGTATAATAAATGTCCAAGCTTAGGACCATTTGTATTTACCCTGATTCCAATGCATTAGGACACCTCTTGCTCAACTAACACTTTTTCCGCCAACACATACTTTTTATAAGTCATCCGAATTAATAGCCAATATGAAAAGCCTGACGACAACTGTAAGTTATGCTTCAGGTTCAGCGTTGAAGGACAAGAACTTACATGAGCTTTTCCCACAAATGCTTTTTTTTTTTGGATAATGTTTCCCACAAATGCTTTTGTTGTATGATTTTGATATTTCACATTTTACGCTCATGTGGGTTGACAATTCATGAATGTGGTTAAATTTTATTTCATCGTGTTCCTAACTCTTGGTTTACCCGATGTTAGGCCCCATATTATACTGTCCACGCTCCAAATGTCCAGTCCCGGGAGCGGGGAGAGGGGGAGTGTTAGAGTCTCACATCATTGGGGGATTCATTTGTTTGCTTTCTTATATGGTCTTCGGCAATCCTCACCTCATGAGCTAGCTTTTAAGATTGAGTTAGGCCCAAGTCTATTTCTTAACAACAATAATAATAATATGGAATACAAAGAAGAGCCAAGTTAATGGAAGATGATACATTATGAGATTCAGTTATAAGTATCTGAGCTATTCAGATATGAGTTATAAAGTATACTTTTCAAGTTGCTTAAAGTAAGTAAAGTTAAGAACTTCTTTTTGACACACACACACACACAATTTGTTGAACATGTTTTTCTAAAGTTAGCATGTCTTGATCCAGCCTCGGATTGGGTAACTACTCACTAATCGGTCAATTCACACCTCGTTTTTTTTAGATGCAGGTTAAAATATTGAGTCCTAGAGCTAGAGATAGTGAGGTCCAAAGTTGTTCGTGGGTGACATTTGTGTTGTTAAGAGATGTTACGTTATGCCTACTGTTAGTTTACAGATATGTATAGTGTAGTCTTGTCCCATATTGGAAGAGGAGTAATATCTCCTTGTAGTATATAGCTGCTATAAATAGGGACCTCTTGTATTGTATTTATCATCCAATATCAATAACATATTTTCTCCCGTGCCTTCTCACATGGTATCAGAGCATTAGTGAGAAAAGATCGTTGTGCGTCTTTCCAGCGTTAACCGGGAAGAAAGAACTTAGTCATCGTGCAATTTTTTCCGGTGACCTAAGGCTTGTCTAAGTGAAAATCACTTTTTGTCGATGTTGTGTTAAAACCAACACCACCACGAGGTAGATTATCCGACGACGACCAACCCCTGAAAATTTATCCGGCAGAAAAGCCGCCACGCTCCTCCACGCGCCGGCAACAGCAACTTTTCCGGTGAGGGTTCTGACCACTTTCCGGCCATTTTTTCGTGAAGCTTCTTCAGGACAGTCTACTCTCCTCAAAATTCCGAGCCTACCCATCTAATTCAAATCAAATTCCGACCACTTTTATATTTTCCGGCGTGAACAGTGACCTTTCCGGCCATTTTTTGAAAACATTTCTTCAGGACAGCTTGCTCGCAAGGGAATTCCGAGTCTATCCATCCTGGTTACGACAAATTCCGACAACTTTGGAATCTTCCGGAGAGCTACAGTGTTTCCAGCGTGAACAATGTTTCCGGCGCAGAACAGTGTTCTGCTTTACTGCTGTAAACAGTGTTTTTCAAGCTATTTCTTCAGTTTTCTCACAGGAGTTACTTATTTCCACTATTTCAAGATAACCGTACTACTATAAATTGTAGCGACATGGGAACCGATGCTTTTAATAGTCGGATGGTTTCTTTAGCAGATTATATTGAGTTCCTTCAGTACAAAGCATGTAAGAAGCATCTTCTGAGATAGCTTCTGTTATTCAAACCTATGTTGCTCGGACTCTTCACTTTCAGTGTCGCACCCGTGTCGACACGACGTGGGTGTGGGTATGGGTGTAGGGTCCGTGTCGGATCTGGTCAACCGATTTTGGGTACTTTGACCAAAATCAACGGAGAAATTTGGGACAGATACAATGATTTTTTAAAACAAATCAAAAGCTAATAGTGATATGGAAGAAAATGGAATACCTTGGATATATAAATTTCTATGTCAGTCCTTTTCCTTTTATCCCCTTCTAAAATTCTACTCTGGTTCAATATTTTCTCCTTCTCGGAATACCTTGTAAGCTTTCCACATAATGTCTCATAATTCAGACATATTTTTATAACTCTATTTTTAAATAATTGAATTATTTTTAGCCGAATCCCCGCACCCGTATCCGTACCCCCGAATCTTTAAATTTAGATCATGAAGGATCTGACCTCTAGATCCGCACCCGTATCGGACACCGACACTCGAGTCCGAGCAACTTAGGTTCAAACAGGTAATAGCGTGACTTGTTTCTCCCAATCTTCATCCTCTGAGTCTTGGGTCATTGATTCAGGTGCATCAGATCATATTTCTGGTAACAAATCTCTTTTCACTACTATTTCGTATTCTCAATCTCTTCCAAAAGTCACAATGGCCAATGGGTCTCAAACCATGGCAACTGCAATAGGTCAAGCAAGCCCACTTCCTTCCTTACATTTAGATTCAGTCCTTTATGTTCCCAATAGTCCTTTTAATCTCATAGTTGTTAGTCGCTTAGCCAAATCACTTAAATGCGTTGTTTTATTTCTTGATGACTAAGTTTTTATACAGGAACACAGTACGGGGCGGATCATTGGTACCGGGCGTGAATCAAACGGACTTTATTACCTTCTCCTTGCTAAATCACATGGACTCACATCTTGTCTTCCTTCTACAACTTGTCTTGTTACTGATTCACCAGATTTATTACATAAACGGTTAGGACATCCCAGTTTGTCAAAACATCAGAAAATGGTATATGGTTTATCTCACTTGTCAGCTTTAGAGTGTGAGTCATGTCACCTCGGTAAGCATACTCGCTCCCATTTCCCTCGGCGTCTTGATAATCGAGCAGAGTCACATTTTACTTTAGTCCATTCAGATGTTTGGGGTCCTAGTCGGGTCAGTTCCACCTTACGATTCCGCTACTTTGTCAGTTTCATTGATGATTATTCCAGGTGCACTTGGATATTTTTGATAAAAAATCGATCTGAGTTGTTTTTTATTTTCCAGACCTTCCACGCTGAAATTCAAAATCAATATGGGGTTTCTATTCGCACATTTCGTAGTGATAATGCCCGAGAGTATTTGTCTTCCCCATTTCAACAGTTTATGAAATCTCATGGGATTATTAATCAAACATCTTGTCCGTACACATCTCAACAAAATGGGGTAGCTGAAAGAAAGAATAGACATCTTATTGAAACTGCTCGTACCCTACTCATACAATCTCATGCTCCGTTGCGTTTTGGGGGGATGCAGTTCTTACATCTTGCTATCTTATTAATCGTATGTCATCTTCAGCTATCCAGAACCAAGTTCCATTCTAAGTCATGTTTCCCCACTTACCTTTGTTCTCTCTTCCACCCCGTATCTTTGGAAGCACTTGTTTTGTCCATAACCTTACTCCAAGAACAGATAAGTTAGCTCCTCGTGCTCTTAAGTGCGTATTTTTGGGTTTCTCGAGAACACAAAAAGGGTATCGATGCTACTCTCCTGACCTCCACCGGTACCTTATGTCCGCTGATGTTACCTTCTTTGAAACCCAATCATACTTCACATTCAGGTCATCACTTAGATATTTCTGAGGTATTACCAGTTTCATCTTTTGGAGATTCAGTCACTCCAGCTCCACTACCTATAGCTCTAGTTCTACCACCTACAGCTCCAGTTGTAGCTCCACCACCTATAGCTCCAGTTCCCCCACATAATCCAGTTCAACCTTCTGCAGCTCCACCACTCTTGACTTATCATCGTCGTCCATATCCAGCATCAGGCCCAGGTGATTCACGCCCCACATCAGATTCTGCACCTACTGCGGACTTGTCTCCTCTTAGTCAACCAATTGCACTCTGCAAAGGTGTACGATCCACACTTAATCCTAATCCCCACTATGTCGGTTTAAGTTATCATCGTCTGTCGTCACCTCATTATGCTTTTATATCTTCTTTGTCCACTGTTTCTATCCCTAAGTCTACAGGTGAGGCACTATCTCATCCAGGATGGCGACATGCTATGATTGACGAGATGTCTGCTTTACATGCGAGTGGCACTTGGGAGCTTGTTCCTCTTCTTGCAGGTAAGTCTACTGTTGGTTGTCGTTGGGTTTATGCAGTCAAAGTCGGCCCGGATGGCCAGGTTGAACGGCTTAAGGCTCGTCTTGTTGCAAAAGGATATACTCAAATTTTTGGGCTTGATTATAGTGATACTTTCCCTCCCGTGGCTAAAGTAGCATTTATTCATCTCTTTTTGTCCATGGTTGTTGTACGTCATTGGCCTCTTTATGAGTTAGACATTAAGAATGCTTTTCTCCACGGTGATCTTGAGGAAGAAGTTTATATGGAGCAACCACCTGGTTTTGTTGCTCAGAGGGAGTTTAATGGTTGTGTGCGCAGATTGCGCAGGTCACTATATGGTTTGAAACAATCCCCTCGAGCTTGGTTTGGTAAGTTCAGCACAATTATTCAGGAGTTCGGCATGACTAGTACTGAGGCTGATCACTCTGTGTTTTATCGGCATTCTGCTCCTAATCTGTGTATTTATCTAGTGGTTTATGTTGATGATATTGTTATTACTGGCAATGATCAGGATGGTATTACTAATCTGAAGCAGCATTTCTTTCAGCACTTCCAGACTAAGGATCTGGGCAGATTGAAGTATTTTCTAGGTATTGAGGTCGCTCAGTCTAGCTCAGGTATTGTTATTTCACAGCGGAAATATGCCTTAGACATTCTCGAGGAGACTGGAATGATGGGTTACGGACCTATTGACTCTCCTATGGATCCGAATGCTAAGCTTCTGCCTGGACAAGGGGGAGCCTCTTAGAGACCCTACGAGATATAGGAGGTTGGTTGGCAAATTGAATTACCTCACAGTGACAAGACCTGACATTTCTTTTCCGGTGAGTGTTGTAAGTCAGTTTATGGATTCTCCTTGTGATAGTCACTGGGATGCAGTTGTTCGCTTCTTCGGTATATAAAGTCAGCTCCAGGTAAAGGATTACTATTCGAGGATCGAGGCTACGAGCATATTGTTGGGTACACAGATGCTGATTGGGCAGGATCACCTTTTGATAGACGTTCTACGTCTGGATATTGTGTTCGAGTAGAAGGTAATTTGGTCTCGTGGAAGAGCAAGAAACAGAATGTAGTTGCTCGATCTAGCGCCGAAGCCGAACATCGGGCCATGGCTATGGCAACGTGTGAGTTAGTTCGGGTCAAGCAGTTGCTCAGGGAGTTAAAGTTTGGAGAAATCAACAAGATGGAACTGGTGTGTGATAACCAAGCTGCTCTTCATATTGCGTCAAATCCGGTATTCCATGAGAGGACTAAACACATATTGTTACAAAGTTTGTAAAGTCGAATGATCAACTAGCAGATATTTTCACTAAGTCCCTTACTGGTTCTCGTATTAGTTACATGTGTAACAAGCTCGGTACATATGATGTGTATGCACCGGCTTGAGGGGGAGTGTTAATTTACAGATATGTATAGTGTAGTCTTGTCCCACATTGGAAGATGAGTAATATCTCCTTGTAGTGTATAGCTTCTATAAATAGGGACCTCTTGTATTGTATTTATCATCCAATATCAATAACATATTTTCTCCCGTGCCTTCTCACACCTACGTTGAGTTTCACAATGTAGTTGATACATTATTGTTAGTTGATGACTATTAGTTGATGAGTACATGCATATAACTTGCTTATATGTTATGCATGATTGGGTTATATTGTGCTGCTGAGGTTAGTTGATCAAAGGTTCGCCTCAGGAGGCAAGCTCGAAAGTTGCCGGTCATGACCCCCAATTTGGGTCGTGATATCAAGATATTAAGGAACTGAAAACTCTGTTAACACAAAATGAGGGCTTTCTTAGTAAAAAGCATCTTGGAGCTTTACCTTTCAAGTCGAACTGCAGAGCCAATTAGTGTGGCAACCAAATGAATAATTATGCCAGAAGAAAGCAAGAAAGGAACGGATAACCCAATCAGCAAAGTGACCGTTTTGAGTGGTTTTGGCAGCCGTGCAGGTGATAAAGTTGCTTCAAGCAATCCATCTAGATTTTCAGAACATTCATCAGTTGAAAGAGCAAACTACTGATACAAGGAATTTCAAGTTATTTACTAGGTCAATTTGTTAGAACTAGTATCCACACTACAAGAATCTGCCCAAAATATATGGTTAACAAAATCTAGATTATTGGGTGCATGGTGACTTATGGGGTCTCATGTCCATATCATAAATGCCAAAGCCAAGGAACGAAATAAATGTGGACTCACATGCAAATGCAGGAGAGGCTAGCCAAACAAGAGCCAAATAAGAAGATCCTATCTTGTAAAAGTTTCCCATAATCAAAAGAACAAGCCACTGCATCAAACCAGCTTTAAAGAGCCATCTCTCAGCATCTAACTTTGCCAGATCATCTTGCACAACGAAAGACAGGTTCACGTTTCTTCTCGAAAATGTCTTTGTCAGATACTTCACCAGAATGAGATAACCCACATGTTGACCAGTGAATGCCCCGAGCACCGCAGGTGCACCGAACAAACCAACTACTAGCCATGGACTTGAAACAAAGGGAATAGGCGAAGATGATACGAGGGGAAGAACAAAGGCAACAAGTAAGGAGAAACCGATAGCACATATCCACATGAGAATGAGACTCAAGGATGATAAGGCCAATGATACCATGGCAGAATATCCACCCATGAATAATGATGTTGTCCATATTAAAATTGACTGCAATATCACTGAATTGTAGAGCATCCTGGCAAAACGCTGACGGAACACAACCATGTATGTTCCCTGAAATATCAGTTACAAGCATTAGAAAGCTGTCGTGCAAAAATGATGCAATATAAACTCTAAATAGGAAATTACCAGTATTTATCATAAAGCACTAACTGAGACTTGATTATAAGTTTCCTGTTTTTATCAAATAATAAATAAATAAATAACGTTGCCCTCATCAGTTCAGTGAATCTTCTGTCAATAGATTCAGTCTATAGATGTCTGATGCTCACTGATCCTAATCGACAGGAATTCTGACTCCAAGGTGGATTAGAGACCAGAAATTATTCGGGAAATCTCAGACAAATATCAATGGTATGGAACTATATGTCCTTTCTGATGAGAAAATAAATTCATTAATCAAAGGAAAAGATAAAGCAAAACATAATCATGACCTTGAGCTACATGGAAAAACAGAAAAAACAGCTAAGCAAAAAGTGGTTTTTAAGCTAAAGCTACCACTGGGAATAACATTTTATCTTATTCTACATATCAAGAAAGGATTTTAGTACATCCTTCGAATAAGCTAGAGGCGTACGCCAGGGGTTGAAGTACTTTAGCACAGCACTCAAGTGAAATGCACCACAAACATGCGCTATTGTTTGCATTTTCATTCCTAGGAAAATTGCTCTAATCTGCATCCAATCCAGAACAAGTCAAAGGCATCCTCTATCACGGAGTAGAAATCATATCAAAGCTTTCCTTATTAAGAGTTATTTTTCTTTCTGGGAAGGAGAAAAGAAAATGGATAATGGAACCTATATTAGGAAAAGCAGGCTTGTTTAGGACCAAGGTGTAGTTGTTGTATTTGCTGTAAAGGGCTTCTCTCTATCTCAAAACCTTAGGCCCACGATCTACCCCCTTGTTTCTCAAATTCTAAGCTAAATATCTGCTTTTACAGTTACCAATACCTTTAGTCACAACATGATGTATGGATAAAACAAGGGATGAAATCTAATTACAGTTGAACTCTATGAATTTTTAGTCACATTGTAAAAGAACACACTTTAATACAAATAATTTAAATTCTATAAATATCTATGTGTTTTATACAAACACTCTACTCACAAATTAAACAATGAACATTCAATTAAATAATCAAAATTGAATTTTACATTCTTATAAAGAGCAAGGATGGATTTGGCTCCAAAAATGCTACTATTATTTTCATCAACATTTTCATTATAAAAGTTCCAATTTTCTTCCTTCAGAATAGGAGAAAAACAAATAGAAAGGAAAAGAAGAGCATTTTTTTAAACTAAGGGTGCGGCCTAGTGGTCAATGAAGTGAGAGAACAACCATGATGGTCACTGGAGATAAGGGATAGAAGGAAAAACATTGACAGGGCAAGTGGCATAAGGCCACCCATCCATTGGCACTGTTATTAAATGTCATCGCTTCATAGGTGAAGCCATGTGCTTCATAGAAGTGTGCGCTTCAAACAATGAGGCAGAAAGTGATCCCAGCAAGAAACAATCAGTTCTTTAACTCTCAACTTTGAGGAGTCGGATTCCTATTGTCATTAAGGAATATTAGATACTGAAATTAGTTATTTTAATTCCAATTTAATCATTATAGTAATAAGTTCATATATATTTGGTACTTTCTTAATGTCATGAATTGTGCACTTCACTTCGAAGAAAGATGCACTTCTTGCTTTTTGCTTCATGCCCCCTTGACCTTGTCGCTTTTTTATGCTTTTCGCATTTAAAAAAACTGTCCATAGGCTTTAGCTACTTTTGCTCTAAATAGTGTAGAGGCTTGAATACCATGTAAAAACAGAGAAAGGGATGGAGAAAGCTCTTATTGAGTTGGTGGTCTAAAACAAGCTCCTTACATATGAGTTTTGAGTTGCGTGATATTAAAGAAAATTTTCTAATTCTTGGAGTTCTAAATTATTATGGTATACTCATTGAAAATATTTTACACATTATTCTTAACATTTCTCTTGACTTTCAATATTCTACATGCTACATTCTGCTGTCTAAAATCTCACTATAATCTTATCAATTTTCAGTACAAGCTCCGACATCTTCTTCATTCATCAGAAAAATCATTTTGTATGGCGGTTGTATATCATAATATAGTATAAAAAGGTCCATGAGAGAAAGTCTAGCCCTATCTTAACCTTATGACCCTAGTCAACTCGTCTCTGTCTTGAGGCCAATAACCAGTGACTCTTTTGTTAACCTCATGTAGAATATCTATCTTGTGTAGTCGGGTTGATTAACTTCCAAATTGTTGTTAGATCATCATCCTATATGGTACATTATCTTACTGCTCTTGTAAACTACTAAGGTCTCATTTGTTTGCACTTAATGGAGGTCTGAATCTTAATCATTCAGATCTAGTCCATTAAGTGCATTTGTTTTTAAAATCTTAACTCTAATTATTCAGATCCAGCTCATTAAGTCTATTTCTTTTTTCTCTTTTAAAAGCTTTTCATAGGTCTGAAAGGATCTGATTCGGCCAGATCCATAACAAAGTTCTACTAGCGTTAAGACTCTTTAGAAAAAACGATACGACTTTATTTCCGCAAAGATTCGCTCAACAATAAGGCTTTATTTTAGCAAAGTTTCACGCTTCACTTCTTCAATCTCTGTGCGTAAATTTCACGCCTCTCTCACTCTCCATCTATCATCGTCTACTCAAATTTGTTTTCTCTTGAACAGGTAAGTTCTAAAACCTTTAGAAAGTATTTGTGTTATTATTTTATGAGATTCGCAATACGCTTGCCTATTATTCTGTGAAATACTTGTTTGAGTTTCAAGATTTCAATTCGTATTCTCTAATAGTTAATTCTACAGTGAAAAATTAGAAAAAAGTTCTACAAAATTTTTGAGGTTTATCTCTGGATTATCTTAGCAAATGGGTTTTCGATTTTTCCAGAAAGTGAATTTTCAACCCAAGCATTAATAAGTATCATAACATGAGCATTATATTTCTGGTTTCATAATTCTATCGGGTGAAGTAGGCTTCAATTATCTTAAGGCACATCAAATTAGTGACTCAGTTTCATGTGCGACTCTTAGCCTTCTTCTATTTCACTAATTTGTTATGAAGCTATTAGATTCTCGAAAAAATATGCCCTGTACCACATATAGATTTGATGTTAATTGTAGCATATCTTCCTCTTTTTCTCACTTTGGAGAATTGTTCAATACTTTTTAACGACGGCCTAATCGATAGCGCACAAAACGCCGATGTAAAAGTTTTACTTTTTTATTCTCTGAAAGAACTTATAAACTTTCTTCTCGTCCTTATCTCATGAGCGTCTTTTTTTACTAAACTTTCTATTCCTCTTCGTGAAATGACAATTTGAAACTCATGTGTTGGTGAGTCGGCAATATCACATGGAACTCGAGCATTAGTATTTGAACTTGAGTCGGACCTTAGACCTTAGTAGCTGTCTCTTTTTGTGTCTTGTGTGTAAAATATGTAGTCAAAATTGAAAACAGATTCAAAGGCTCTCATTATATCCCTTTTGCATGTGCACCTTCATACATTGATTACTTTTTGAATTTGGGATAATATAAAGTATGGGATTTGCAGCTAATCTGATTTGAGTTTATAGCCAATAGCATAAAATAGATCCTAAACGTGCTGTCAACTAAGTGAATATTAATTTTATTTAAGCCAATGTGGTTCTTATTTCTTCTTTGAATTAGTCCCCTCTATTCATTCTCTTCGAATAATATGTTATAAAATGGTATATTTCTTTATTACTAGTATTCCTAAGATCTTTCTTCGTGTATTCTTTCTCTTGCCTTCTTTGCCTGCACAGTCCATTGCAAGATTTTCAATCACTAGAATACTGAGAATAAGAAACGACGAAACTATGAAAAAAAAAAAAAAAAAGTTAAAAAGAAGGAACCTGCTTTTCCCAATCTTGCCATACACAATATCAATATGGGGCAGAAATATAAAACAAGATAAACAAACATTAAGTATAACTACTATGCAGTCATGACTTTAAGTTTAGTAAAAAGCAGAATTTTGTAAATGCACATTGAGAGTATGATGCATTTTCAAGAAGTTGAAATAGGTATCATATATTTTTTTACTTTAGTTGCCTACCCTATGACTCCAGTGGACTGGTTTTTATTTTCCTGCTCTTAGCCATTATTTTTCTACTGAAGAGAAGCTAGAAACAGACAAACAACAACAACAACAACAACAACCCAATAGAATCCCACTAATGGGGTCTGGGGAGGGTAGAGTGTACGCAGACCTTACTCCTACCCAGGGTAGGGAGGCAGAAGCTAGAAACAGAGAAGAGAATATTTATTCTTAGTGATGAACTATAGTGATAGCATCAAGGACAAGGATAGAGTTTTGGAAGCTCCAAGGCCATTTACAAGATCTCAAGCTAAAGAGTAGCAATCTAAGGTTGTTGGACTTCAAATGGCAAATAAAGAAGTTTTTAATTGTAGAGGAATAGCTCAAGCCCAAAGTAGATGAGTTATCCAAGTTTTACAATTATTTGGTGATCCAAATTGAGGTCCAAGAGGAGGAAGATTGGGCCACCAAATCAGCCCTTGAAGTCCACCAAAGGAGCTCAAAATGAGCTTAAAAAAGGTCCAAAAGGGGGTGTTTCAAAAGGAGCCCAATTGGAGTCCAAATCAATGGCCCAAACTAGTAGTTTTAAGGTCCAAATCTGCCCCAAAGGGATTTGGCCGCCCCCACCTAATTGTAATGACTTTTCTTACTCCTTAGCAACCACCTTACCTAATTGTAATGACTTTTTATGCCTTAGCAACCACCCTACTTAATTTTAAGGACTTTTTGTGCCTTAGTACTCCTATAAATAAGGAGTTCTTCGCATTCATTGAGACACTTTATTATTGATTAAGTATATCATACTTTGAGAGTTCTTTTGAACCTTTGTTACTTGTGCTTTGAGATTTATCTTTCAACCTTTACTAGTTCATAGTTCAAGGTAGTAAGATTACTTCTCTATTGTGATATCTTTGATTCCTTTGTGGTATTCTCAGAAGGCGATTAATACTAGTTATTAATTGTTGTCTCAAGTTACTCGTAAATCGGTCAAGATCCGAATCTATTGTTTTGATTTGCTTTTAAGTAAAGGCGTTTGATTTCTTCAATAAATCAAGACGTTGTTGCTTTGATCTTGTCAAGGCTATAGAACTTGCGTTCTTGGACGTTCTTTGGAATTCTTTCCTTGAATTTTCCCATATCCTTTATTTTCTGCCCTTTAGTTCTAGTTGTTCAATTCCTTATTGTTATTGCTTCCGCATTTACTTTTCAAATTCTTACTCTAGTTTGGATTCCCGATCTTGTCGTTATCATATAGGCTAGGCAAATATAATGGAAGCATCTAATTTATACAGATGTTGTGCATGGTCTCAAAGGTATAGATGCTTCGAGTAATATGTATAAAACGAACAAAAACACCTTTTACTAAAGTCTTTGTGGTATATTGTTGCTCTCCTTATTTGGATCTTGCATTAATTTGTTGAGACAAGATGAAGAATTATGCAGTTTTAATGAAATAACGAATGTATAGTTCGGATTATTGAAGTTTCAGCAGTATCGGATAAGTGAAAAAACTGTGACCGGCTGTCTTAAAGTTGTTTCTGCTTCTACAGATTTTTTCTGCTAAATATAAAGCTCTTTTTCTGTTTTTGATTGTTTTTATTGATTGTCTCAGCTTTGTTATTTTTATTTTCATCAGTTCATTTTTTATAATCATTATTATTTTATATTTCAGCTATGGAACAATCTAGTGAAAATTCAAGGGTGAGTTAGAAAAATATGGATGTAGTAAAAACCTTTTTAGAAAGTTGTATTCAAGAAATATCCTTAAACGGGAGACTTGGAAGTAGTTTGAAGGCAGATTTATGGAACAAGGTTAAACTAGTTTTGGAGATTTCTCATGGCTTTAGCGTCACACAAAAGCAGATGAAGAATCATTATGATTATCTAAAAGAAAAGTATCAAGCTTGGTTGCCAATAACTAAAAAGACTGGCAATATTTATGACCCAGCAACCAATACCATTCTAATGTCTAATAGTGAGTGGGATGAGTACATAAAGGTTAGTTTATTATCTAGTAATTTAACTTTTCTTTTTTTTTTCTGTAAAGAAAAAGACGTGCATATTAAAAATCTATTTATTACAGGCTCATCCAAAAGCAAAGGCATTGAAGACTTCACCTCTATCCTTCCCTGATCTTTGTACAAAACTTTTTGAGGGTTCTACTGCAACAGGAATTCATGGTTGGAGTCCAAGCTATACATATCCTATCGGGCCTCACATTGAGGAATGTATGGAAAAATTAGAAGCACTTGAATGGGAAGAACCACTATACAGTGCAACTGTTAGTATACTTTGTGAAGGTGAAAGCTATAGGAAAGCATGGATGAAAATTACAGAAGTCAACAAATTAGAGAGTTGGATTAAGGCCACGGGGAAAAAAATGGGAATTTTTTGATTTTGCTAATTAGCTAGATTATTCTTCAGACGTTAATAATAATGTGGAACCTTCCTTGTTTTTTTCAACTAGTATCTATTATGCTTATTTAATTTTTTAATATCAAATTATGGTTGTGCAATATTTTTTTGTGTGATATACCTTTTTTAAATGTCTGAGTATGGCATTGTTTTACTAATTAATTTATTGTGGTTATGTAACTTCTTATGTTTTTCAAATACATACAATGTTATGCTTACTATTGTGTATTATTCATTTTCTTTGTTAATATGAGAAGGCACGGGAGAAAATATGTTATTGATATTGGATAATAAATACAATACAAGAGGTCCCTATTTATAACTATACACTACAAGGAGATATTACTCCTCTTCCAATGTGGGACAAGACTACACTATACATATCTGTAAACTAACACTCCCCTCAAGCCGGTGCATACACATCATATGTACCGAGCTTGTTACACATGTAACTAATACGAGAACCAGTAAGAGACTTACTGAAAATATCTGCTAGTTGATCATTCGACTTTACAAACTTTGTAACAATATCTCCTGAAAGTATTTTTTCTCTTACAAAGTGACAGTCGATCTAAATGTGTTTAGTCCTCTCATGGAACACCGGATTTGACCCAATATGAAGAGCAGCTTGGTTATCACACACCAGTTCCATCTTGCTGATTTCTCCGAACTTTAACTCCTTGAGCAACTGCTTGACCCAAACTAACTCACACGTTGCCATAGCCATGGCCCGATATTCGGCTTCGACGCTAGATCGAGCAACTACATTCTGTTTCTTGCTCTTCCACGAGACCAAATTACCTCCAACTAGAACACAATATCCAGACGTAGAACGTCTATCAAAAGGTGATCCTGCCCAATCAGCATCTGTATACCCAACAATATGCTCGTGACCTCGATCCTCGAATAGTAATCCTTTGCCTAGAGCTGACTTTATATACCGAAGAATGCGAACAACTGCATCCCAGTGACTATCACAGGGAGAATCCATAAACTAACTTACAACACTCACCGGAAAAGAAATGTCAGGTCTTGTCACTGTGAGGTAATTCAATTTGCCAACCAACCTCCTATATCTCGTAGGGTCTCTAAGAGGCTCCCCTTGTCCAGGCAGAAGCTTAGCATTCGGATCCATATGAGAGTCAATAGGTCTGCAACCCATCATTCCAGTCTCCTCGAGAATGTCTAAGGCATACTTCCGCTGTGAAATAACAATACTTGAGCTAGATTGAGCGACCTCAATACCTAGAAAATACTTCAATCTGCCCAGATCCTTAGTCTGGAAGTGCTGAAAGAGATGCTGCTTCAGATTAGTAATACAATCCTGATCATTGCCAGTAATAACAATATCATCAACATAAACCACTAGATAAATACACAGATTAGGAGCAGAATGCCGATAAAACACTGAGTGATCAGCCTCACTAAAAGTCATGTCGAACTCCTGAATAATTGTGCTGAACTTACCAAACCAAGCTCGAGGGGACTGTTTCAAACCATATAGTGACCTGCGCAATCTGCACACACAACCATTAAACTCCCCTGAGCAACAAAACCAGGTGGTTGCTCCATATAAACTTCTTCCTCAAGATCACCGTGGAGAAAATCATTCTTAATGTCTAACTGATAAAGAGGCCAATGACGTACAGCAACCATGGACAAAAAGAGACGAACAAATGCTACTTTAGCCACGGAAGAGAAAGTATCACTATAATCAAGCCCAAAAATCTGAGTATATCCTTTTGCAACAAGACGAGCCTTAAGCCGATCAACCTGGCCACCCGGGCTAACTTTGACTTCATAAACCCAACGACAACCAACAGTAGACTTACCTGCAGGAAGAGGAACAAGCTCTCAAATGCCACTCGCATGTAAAGCAGACATCTCGTCAATCATAGCATGTCACCATCCTGTGGACAGAGAAGATAAAAAAGCATAATGAGGTGACGACAGACGATGATAACTTAAACCGACATAGTGGGGATTAGGATTAAGTGTGGATCGTACACCTTTGCGGAGTGCAATTGGTTGACTAAGAGGAGACAAGTCCGCAGTAGGTGCAGAATCTGATGCGGGACGTGAATCATCTGGGCCTGATGCTGGATTTGGACGACGATGATAAGTCAAGAGTGGTAGAGCTGCAAAAGGTTGAACTGGATTATATGGAGGAACTGGAGCTATAAGTGGTGGAGTTACAACTGGAGCTGTAGGCGATGGAACTGGAGCTATAGGTGGTGGAGCTGGAGTGACTGAATCTCTAAACGATGAAACTGGTAATACATCAGAAATATCTAAGTGATGACCTGACTGTGAAGTATGATTGGGTTTCAAAGAAGGTAACATCAACGGACATAAGGTACCGGTGGAGGTCAGGAGAGTAGCATTGATACCCCTTTTGTGTTCTCGAGAAACCCAGAAATACGCATTTAAGAGCACGAGGAGCTAACTTATCTGTTCCTAGAGTAAGGTTATGGACAAAACAAGTGCTTCCAAAGATACGGGGCGGAAGAGAGAACAAAGGTAAGTGGAGAAACATGACAGAGAATGGAACTTGGTTCTGGATAGTTGAAGATGGCATACGATTAATAAGATAGCAAGATGTAGGAACTGCATCCCCCCAAAAACGCAACGGAGCATGAGATTGTATGAGTAGGGTACGAGCAGTTTCAATAGGATGTCTATTCTTTCTTCCAGCTACCCCCATTTTGTTTAGATGTGTACGGACAAGATGTTTGATGAATAATCTCATGAGATTTCATAAACTGCTGAAATGGGGAAGACAAATACTCTCGGGCATTATCACTACGAAATGTGCGAATAGAAACCCCATATTGATTTTGAATTTCAGCGTGGAAGATCTGGAAAATACAAAACAGCTCAGATCGATTTTTTATCAAAAATATCCAAGTGCACCTGGAATAATCATCAATGAAACTGACAAAGTAGCGAAATCCCAAGGTGGAACTGACCCGACTAGGACCCCGAACATCTGAATGGACTAAAGTAAAAGGTGACTCTGCTCGATTATCAAGACGCCGAGGGAAATGAGAGCGAGTATCAGTGTTAGAGAAAGCGGTCGCTTCCTCGCTTAAAGCGAGAAGCGATGCGATGTGAAGCAGAACCCACTTCCCCCATGCGAAGCGACTCAGGTATTAAAAAGCGACCGCTTCCCGCTAAAAGGCGAGAAGCGACCAAGCAAAGTGTAGCGATGGAAGCGGGTGCTTCTTTGTTTTAAACAGAAGCTAGGCTATTTAATTAAAAAACGGAGGGTTTTCAGTTCAAGTCTTCAACAGAGACGACTAAAAGGAGACTAGGGTTCTTCTTCTTCAACTTCAAGTTCAAGTCTTCAACAGAGATTCAGCAACAACAGGTATGTGATGATTTTCCTTCTTCTTCTTCTTCTTTTCTTTTTCTTTCACTGTTTCAACGTCCAAATAGCAGCGAAATGCTGGCGAAATTTTTTTTTTTAACCTTCGGTTCTTTCTCAGAATTGATGCCAATCCTTCGGTTCTTCTTTCTCTGTCTAGTTTTTAACAGAACCATATTTTGCCTTTTTTACCTTCAGTTCTTTCTCAGAATTGATGCCAATACTGCTCTTCCTAGTTGATGAAAAAGAAGAAGTTGAAGAAGATGACGAGCAATATAATAATGATAGTGGAATACAAGAATTTGACAATCTTGTAGAAGAATGGGATGCTCATTTTGTGCTTTAATTGATGCTACTCTTTAGGTTTTACATTGAAATATTGAACATTTGCTTACAATTACATGTGTTGTCTATGCAGTATTTATTTTAATTTTTTTTTAAATTCCGCTTCACTTCAAAAAAGCGAGCGCTTCGCTTCTCGCTTTAACCGAAATGGGGGTTGTCGCTTTTCCTCGCTTCACGCTCTTCACAACACTGGCGAGTACGCTTACCGAGCTGACATGACTCACACTCTAAAGCTGACAAGTGATATAAACCAGATACCATTTTCTGAAATTTTGACAAACTGGGATGTCCCAACCGTTTATGTAATAAATCTGGTGAATCAGTAACAAGACAAGTTGTAGAAGGAAGACAAGATGTGAGTCCATGTGATTTAGCAAGGATAAAGTAATAATGTCCGTTTGATACACGCCCGGTACCAATGATCTGCCCCGTCCTGCATTCCTATATAAAAACTTGGTCATCAAGAAATAAAACAGCGCATTTAAGTGATTTGGCTAAGCGACTAACAGTTATGAGATTAAAAGGACTATTGGGAACATAAAAGACTGAATCTAAAGGTAAGGAAGGAAGTGGGCTTGCTTGACCTATTGCAGTTGCCATGGTTTGAGACCCATTGGCCATTGTGACTTTTGGAAGAGACTGAGAATACGAAATAGTAGTGAAAAGAGATTTGTTACCAGAAATATGATCTGATGCACCTGAATCGATGACCCAAGACTCGGAGGATGAGAGAAACAAGTCACGCTATTACCTGTTTGAATAACAAAAGCTATCTCAGAAGATGTCTGCTTACATGCTTTGTACTGAAGGAACTCAATATAATCTGCTAAAGAAACCATCTGACTATTAAAAGCATCGGTTCCCATGTCACTACAATTTGTAGTAGTAGGGTTAACTTGAAATAGTGGAAATAAGTAACTCCTGTGAGAAAACTGAAGAAATAGCTTGAAAAACACTGTTTACAGCAGTAAAACAGAACAATGTTCTGCGCCGGAAACATTGTTTTACGCTGGAAACACTGTAGCTCGCCGGAAAATTCCAAAGTTGTCGGAATTTGTCGTAACCAGGATGGATAGACTCGGAATTCCCTTGCGAGCAAGCTGTCCCGAAGAAATGTTTTCAAAACATGGCCGGAAAGGTCACTGTTCACGCCGGAAAATATAAAAGTGGTTGGAATTTGATTTGAATTAGATGGGTAGGCTCGGAATTTCGAGGAGAGCAGACTGTCCTGAAGAAGCTTCGCGAAAAAATGGCCGGAAAGTGGCCAAAACCCTAGCCGGAAAAGTTGTTGTCGGTGCGTGGCGGCTTTTCTGCCGGATAAATTTTCAGGGGTTAGTCGTCGAAGGGTAATCTACCTCGTGGTGGTGTTGGTTTTAGCACAACACCGACAGAAAGTGACTTTCACTTAGACAAGCCTTAGGTCACCGGAAAAAATTGCACGATGATTAAGTTTTTTCTTCCCGGTTAAGGCTGGAATGACGCACAGCAATCTTTTCTCACTAATGCTCTGATACCATGTGAGAAGGCACGGGAGAAAATATGTTATTAATATTGGATGATAAACACAATACAAGAGGTCCCTATTTATAGCTATACACTACAAGGAGATATTACTCCTCTTCCAATGTGGACAAGACTACACTATACATATATGTAAACTAACAGTTAAAACAGGTTAGACATGGACACTGAAGATCAAACATTATGGTTGATGAGGTTGTATTGGTGTAGAAATCATTTTAGACTCAAGAATATCCAAAGAAATAAAGATTTAACATCATCTTTATCTAGTGAAAAGTACACATTATAATTATTGTTCGGCTTTAGTCGACAATGTTTAGAATTGATGCGCATGTCTCGTGATGCATATGTTCGGCTATGTCAACATTTTAGACATAAAGGATGGCTCGTAGATAGCAAACATATTTCTGTCGAAGAAAAGATAGCAATATTTCTGACTATTATAGGTCATAATGAGCGTTTTGTGGTTATCAAGAGAAGATTCCAACATTCTTTGCAAATGGTTCACAAATATTTTCACGAGGTTCTTGAAGCAATGAAGAAATTTGCGAAAAAGATGATATCATCTACAACATCCGATTCAAATTCACATATTCCCGGTGCTTATAAAAAATTACGAAAAGTTTTTAAAGTATTATTTGTTATAAAATTATTTAATATCTTCGTAAGAAAAAATTTCATAACTTTTAACATTAAAAATTTTATTTATTTGCAGGGAGCAATAGGTGCACTTGACGGGACATTAGTACATGCAGTTATTCAAGCTAATCAACAAATTGTTTACAGTTATCAGAATGTTTTAGCTATATGTGATTTTAACATGGTCTTCACTTATGTTTATGCTGGATGGGAAGGGGTAGCACACGATGTATGTGTTCTAACAGAGATCGCATCTAATCCAGATAATGGCTTTCCATTTCCTCCTTCTAGTAAGTGATACAACTTATTAAGCTATTGTGAAATAATAAGTTAGATGTTTATTATGTCCATTTAACCTTTTATTTTGATGACAAACAAATACTATTTATGCGATGCGGCATACCCTAACACTCGAGGATTTCTAGCACCATATCGTAACATTCGATATTGGTTAGGAGATTATCGTCGTAGGCCATAAATAAGGAGGAAAAGTTTAACCATGCTCATGCCCAACACAGAAATTTTATTGAACGTGCTTATGGAGTTTTAAAAGCAAGATTCCCAATATTGGACAAGATGGCTCCATATTCTATTGATGTCCAAAGAGATGTTGTTATTGCTAGTTTTGCAATTCATAATTTTATCATAAAAGAGCGACTAAATGATGACTTGTTTAATCAAATATGATTTACCTCAAGTAATATTTGAGGAAGAAGGAGAACACGAACAAGTATTGGATGAAACAAATGGACCCAGATAGACAGCTGAAATTCGCAATTTATGAATAATATGCGTGAAGAACTTGCACTTCAGCTAATGCAAGGAAGAGGAAATGCTTGATAGTTTTATATTTTCGTTATTAGAAATTTGTTTTTAATGTTTGAACATTAGAATTTGAAATAATGTTAATTAACTATTTTATTTGAATTTTATATATGCTATGTTTAAATATAGATAAACTGTACATATTCAGATACTAAAAACAAACAGTCTTAATCATTCAGTGTTCAGATCCAGAGACACCATATTAATTATTTAGTTGTATATTCAAATTCAGACGTCTTAATCTATACTATATTAAAAGCACGAAGACCCTTAACGAAATATTGTTCACCTTTTTTACCCTTTATAAATAGATTTCGCATGTGAAAAAATTGTAATTTAAGTTATATTCCTAAAATTTAGGACTTTGATATCAACTAAAATTTTGGTTATCAAATCTTTCTTTGTTTGAAATATTTAGGACCTTAAAATCGATTAAGATTTACCTTACATAAATTCTTTCCTAATTGAAATATGTAACATAAGTAGAATTAGTAGTACTAAAAGTTGGAAAACAAATTAAGGCTAAGCGTTGGATGCCACTACTTGTCAAGAAGACGGGTAAAAAGTAGTCTTGGGACATAAAATTTTCATCGCAAACTAAGTATGATTCTTTAATGTTGTTTTCTCTAATATGGTATTTTGAGATCAACTAAATATTTTTTAACTAAATTCTCCTTATTTGATCTAAGTTCTTACATTTTAAGATTTTGAAATTAATTAAATTTAACCAAAATTAACTAAAATTTAACCTTATATAAATTATGTTCTTATATGAATAATGTATAATAACCATATAAATTCCTTCCATGCTACTTTTGAATTGTATATATGCACTAAAATATATTTTCATATTAAACTTGAACTCTTTTCCTTCACTAGCTTGTTTCAATATCCTTTTTGAATGTATTTTTCTGATTTTTGTTGCATTTTGGTTTTGTGTTCATTTGAAATTCGTAAATTATTGTTGTTATGTTTTAAGTTTTTTCCTTCAGCACTATATAAGTTTTTAAGGATTATGTATTTTTGCTGAAACTGAAAAAGAAGTATGATAACTTACGAAATATGAAGGTATGATACTATAAATTTGGAACAAATTTTAAGTTAAATTATTGACTAATGATTCAGGAACTTTACACTTTTATTTTATAACTCAAGCATAATTTTTAAATAAATTTATACTCATCGAGACAAGATACACGCACATCGCGCGAACTTGAGACTAGTCTTAATAAAAACAAATGAGGCCTAAATGTGATGTTTCCATCGGAAGAGATGTCAAAGTAATTCGTAACCCAAGTCAAAATTCATATTCTATATCCTTGTTGCCTATGCACTTTATCAAACAGCAACTAATACTATTACACCTCAATCCAAAACTAATTGGGATCGTATATATGAATCCTCATTATCCGTCTCACGCTGTTTCCGTTTCATCTAATATTCAATAATTTAGAAATACTGCCACATCCAAGCAACGATATGATGGAACCCCTTGCCCTTTTTTATCACATTTAGGTTCAATTGTAAAATGCGCCCTGGTGAAAAAGTCCCATTATACTCAACATTGTGAGAAAATTATCATAAATTGACCTAGGTGATTACCAAAATGAAAGCAAATAATGTCTCCAGAACTATCAATCAAGCAAAAGGCTTTCTAAGTAGTTATCAAATGATCACAAAAGTCAAGTCCTCATCTGACTGGTTATTATAGGATCTAAGGTACCCATCTTTTTTTCTATTTTATTTCATCAATAATACTATAATTCATCCTGCAGTAGACACCAAATTGCGAGGTAAGAAAAATTTATCAAACATTTAACAACCCCAAAATCAAAAGGTTAAACAATAAAATTGCAGTTCGTAAACATACCAAAATGTCAAAATATATAGCAGTATCCTGGTCAGATTTTCCACGGGAATCTGTCGCCTTGCCTTTGGGAAGATGAGCAGAAGTTGCAACCTTAAGCAGAAAAGCAAGCATATTTTCTCCAAGATGTTGAAGAGAACCAGGCTTCAAAAGCTTTAATTTGTCATTCTGCACGCACAAAGTACCATTTTTGTAAGATAAAATAACAGACTCTCCCCTTGTTTTTAAAAGCAAAAAAGCTCAAACAAGTGACAAGCCTCCTGTGGTTTTAAGCGAGAAGAAACGCACACTTCTTTGAACTAAAGCGCACAATTTATAAAAATTACCTAACAATGGGGACATAGCTTATAACATAAAAACTAATTACATATTTCGATTTCCAATGTGCAACCATGAAAATATTAATCCCACAACTCAATTAGATATCATTAAAATGTTAATTCAACAACCCCATCAAAAGAAAATATTAAAGATTCAATATTCAATATTACGTAGCCATTTATATATATAACTTCTTTAGTAACGATATTGATAATCAGCTTGAACTGACACATCCCGGGAGGAATTATAATATTCAATTAGCAAAAGGTGGGGAGTTCTCTTGGAGGGAGGGAGCCGAGGGTCTATCGGAAACAGCCTCTCTACCCTAGGGTAGGGGTAAGGTCTGCGTACACACTACCCTCCCCAGACCCCACTAGTGGGATTATACTGGGTTCTTGTTGTTGTTGTTGTAATTAGCAAAAGGCCCTACGCTATCCTCCTTTTCCTCTATCCGTTAAATCAAAATCAAAGAAGGGACGGCTTCTTGCTCGAATTGCTTTGCGCCCTACTGTGGGAAGTGCATTCTTCTTTGTAGTTGTTTTGTTCACCCGTACAAACCAAAGACCCATCATTTTGCATGACCTCATCAGTTTAAGTGACGGATCAATTGCTTTTAATAACACTGGACACTCCTGATATTGTTTTTATCACCATAAATAGAAAAAGAGGTCCCTGGAATTCATTTCCGATACGCAAATTAGAAAAGTGTTCATAATGAAGTTCACAGTCTCATCAGCAGCTTCCTTTTATAGATTTGGTAAAAAAGATAATACTAGAAGATCTAATCAGCTTTCTTTCTGAATGCTTCATACAGTATGATAAAACAAGTACTTTCATACATTATGATGCTTGAAACACTTAGTGCTCCTAGGTCCGGAGAAAGTCACGGATAACTATGTGCATCAGCCATAGAATGAGCTAATATGTTCTGTTGACATGTCACGAAACATGGGGCCCTCAACTGCAACAAAATCATTGCACAATTACTGATGCAACAAAATTACAGAAGCTTCTCTTTTAAGGTCTCAGACTTATTCAAAAATGTCAAAATTCCAAGTCAGACAACAAATTGTTCATAAACTATGGAAAAGTTTGATGACTAGCATACTATCTGAATTAAAAGCGTTGCAAGCTTTCCTTTCTTAGGGCACTATTAGTAGAGATACCATTGATTGCCAGTAAGGTAGTATACTAGTTTATCCTGCACTAGTCATTGGGTGGCATAGTGAATACCTTTGTGTGGTATACGGCAGTATTATCAGCATATGCAAAGTCCAGACCAGAAAGACCGGCAAGCTCTTGGTACACTTGGAAATCGGTAGCAGATTTTATTGCCCCGGATTTAAATACGTCCTGCAGCACTAAAGACAGTGAAATGTAAGTTCAGAACCTCAACCTGGAGGGTTTACTAACATGAATGCTACAACAAAGATTTCAGAAAATATATTTCTCTTTGGATAATGCAAACTGACCTGTGCAACTATTTGGCCAGATGGATATTTTGCTGCCAAGGCAAAATTTTCAATTGCCCATGGCTGAGGACCAGCCTGTTAATTAAAGAGTAATAAGAGCTAAAAATAAGTATTAAAGATAAACAGAAATGGAACTTATATGCCGATCAATTGACGAAAAACATTTTTGAAAAGAGCAAGAGCCTAAAAGACCTCCCTTTGTCCCAAATAAGTTCAATCATGATCCTCGAAAAATAGAGAAATCTATAGATGCAACTTTGATCAAAATTAGCTCGTCACCAAAATTTTGGAGATAAAGAAAAGAAAAGCAGCAGCTTCCTTTATCTCATACACATCCATACACCAACTGTTCAGTAATCAAATGAAACATAGAGATTAAAAAGGAATGTAATAGGGTAGATACTAACCTGAAATATTCCTGACTTCCCTCCAACACCCATGGCCTCCAAGTCAATAGCCATTGTTACAGTATCACTCCAAGGGTGCTACATCAATGAAATAAATACACAAGTTAACAAAATTCATAATTCGATTTTAAATTATAAAGTTTAGCAGTTAATTTCTGCTGCTGATACTTACGTCGCTTGTGAGTGCTGAAAATACCTATTCAGTTAAAAGCACAAGTTGATGTAAGAGATGCATAAAGAAACTGTAAGTAGCATAGACATGGACACCATTCTTCCAACTTATACTTTTAGAGAATCCACGTTGTACCCCAAAGAAAAGAAGAAAAAAAATATCAAACTGGTGTGTCAAGTATCGCGACATGAGTGTCTCAAATGAAAATAAAAAAGGCATTGGAAACTAGACTTTGTGTGGGGCAGATATCCATAATGTCAATCGCTGTCATTATTGGATTCAAGTGCGCTTGAATACAATACATCCTGTAATTTAATCTATTCTTGCATCCTAGAATATGCCCGTTAATAGGAAGGAGCAAAAGAAACACCATAGATGTAATAAACACACACAGTATGGACTAAGTTGTTTCCAAAAGCATGGACTGACCAAGATTGTATAACATGTTGAAGACTAATATAAATCCTGTTCTTGAAATTATGGTTGTGAGAAATAGCACGGGAAAATATATATTATTGATACATATTCTTTTACTATAATACGAGGAGCTTATTTATAGCTACACTCTACAAAATACATACTACAATTCCAATGTGGGGCTAAGCATACTAATATATACATAAACTATCTAACACTCCCCCTCAAGTCGGCGCATATAAATCATATGTGCCGAGCTTGCTACAAATGTAACTAATTCGCGGACCAGTAAGAGACTTGGTGAAAATATCTACAAGCTGATCATTTGACTACACAAACTTTGTAACAATATCTCCTAAGAGTATCTTTACTCCAACGAAGTGACAGTCAATCTCAATGTCCTTAGTCCTCTCATGGAACACCGAATTTGATGCAATATGAAGGGCAGCTTAGCTAGATTATCACGATTTCACCAAACTTCAATTCCTTGAGCAACTGTTTTATCCAAACTAGCTTACATGTTGCCATAGTCATTGCTCGATATTCTGCTTATGCACTAGACCGAGCAATCACGTTTTGTTTCTTGCTCTTCCAAGACACCAAATTATCTCCTACTAAAACACAATATACAGATGTAGAACGTCTATCAAAAGGTGATCATGCCTAATCAGCATTGGTGTATCCCCCGATCTGCTCATGACCTCGATCCTCGAACAATAGTCCTTTGCCTGGGGTTGATTTTATATATCGAAGAATTCGGACAATTGCATCCCAATGACTATCACACGAAGAATCCATAAACTAACTTACAACACTCACCGGAAAGGAATGTCAAGTCTAGTCAATGTGAGGTAATTCAACTTACCAAGGAGCCGCCTATATCTTGCACATCGCTAAGAGGCTCCCCCTGTCCTAGCAGAAATTTAGCATTTGAATCCATAAAAGTGTTAATAGGTCTAGAACCGTCATTCCTGTCATCTCAAGAATGTCTAATGCATACTTCCACAATAAAATAACAATACCTGAACTAGACTGAGCAACCTCAATACCTAGAAAATACTTCAATTTGCCCAGATCCTTAGTCTGGGAGTGCTGAAAGAGATGTTGCTTCAAACTAGTGATATCATCCTGATCATTCCGGGTAATAACTATATCGTCAATATAAACTACCAAATAATGCACAAATTTTGAGCAGAATGCTGATAAAGCATAAAATAATTGGCTTCATTACGAGTCATGCCAAACTCTTGAATAATTGTACTAAACTTACCAAATCATGCTCGAGGAGACTATTTCAAACCATAGAGACTCCTCCTAAGCAACAAAACAGGTGGTTGCTCCAAATAAACTTCATCCCCAAGGTCACCGTGGAGAAAAACATTATTAATGTCCAATTGGTAGAGAGGCCAATGGCGAACAACAACCATGGATAGAAAATGACGGGCATATGCTATTTAGCCACGGGAGAGAAAGTATCACTGTAGTCAAGCCCAAAATCTGAGTATAGCCTTTGGCAACAAGGCAGAATTTAAGGCGATCAATTTGATCATCTTGACCAACTTTGATTACATACACCCACCGACAACCAACAAGATTTACCTGGAGGTAGAGAAACAAGCTCCCATGTATCACTAACATGTAAAGCGGACATCTCTTTGATCATAGCATGTCGACATCCAGGATGAGATAGCGGTTCATCTGAAGACTTAGGGATAGAAATAGAGGACAACGATGACACAAAGGCATAATGGGGTGATGATAAATGATAATAACTCAAACCTAGTGTTGTGAAAAGCATGAAGCGAGGAAAAGCGACAAGCCCCTTTTTCGCTTAAAGCGTGAAGCGAAGCGCTCGCTTTTTTGAAGTGAAGCGGAATTAAAAAAAAATACTAAAATAAATATTGCACAGACAACACATATAACTGTAAAAAAATGTTCAATACTTCAATATAAAAACTAAAAAGGAGGAGGAGGAAGAAGAAATCATACCGGAGCCTTGAACTTGAAGAACCTTGAAGAGTGCTGAAAACCCTAGTCGTTGATGTCGCTACTCTGCTGCTCGCTGATTTTGTGATAAAAGAACTGAGTTTTTTTTATTTTTTTTCCCTTAAATTGACCGTTAGCAGTGACTTAAACACAAAAAACGAGTGCTTCTGTCACTTCTCGCTTTACGACCGCTTCTCGCTTTTATGGCAGAAGCGCTCGCATCCAACTGCCTAATACGCTTCACACAACTAGAGGGCTACACCCGACGCCTCGCTTCGCTTCGCGCTAAAAGCGTTGAAGCGAGCGCTTTTCACAACACTGCTCAAACCGATATAATGGGATTGGGATTAAGAGTAGATCTAATACCTTTTCGAAGTGCGATCAGTAGACTAGAAGGAGAAAAGTCCACAATAGGTGAAGGATCTGATACAGGACGTGAATCATTTGGACCTGATGTTGGACGCTGACGGCAATGACAAGTCAGGAGTGGTGGAGCCGTAGAAGGTTGAACCGGACCTATAAGTGATGGAACAGGAGCTATAGGTGATAGGATTGGAGTTGTAGGTGGTGAAGCTGGAACTGGAGCTCTAAGTGATGGAACTGAAGCTGTAGGTGGTGGAGCTACAGTTGTGGAGGAAGATGAAGGGGAGATAGTGACTGAATCTCCAAAAGATGGTACTGGTAACACCTTAGAAATGTCTAAGTGATCACCTGGACGGGTGAAGTTTGGTTGAGTTTTAAAGAAGGTACATCAGCAGATATAAGGCACCGCTGGAGGTCAAGTGAATAGCATTGATATTCCTTTTGCGTTCTCGAGTAACCCAGAAATACGCACTTAAGAGCACGAGGAACTAACTTATATTTTTCTGGAGTACCGTTATGAACAAAACACGTGCTCCAAAAGAGTAATCTTTTTTCATGGTCGCATGAGTAATCTGATCCTATTGGTGGTACTGGTGTATACGCAGTACCCCTAGGAAGCAGCGAAACCTCAGAACAGTGGTATACCCGTGTTAAATTGCCCGGCAGTGAAGTCTTTCTTCCCGGATGTCACTGGAATGATGTATAGCAATAATTTTCTCACTAAAAGCTCTGATACCATGTGAGAAATAGCACGGAAAAATATGTTATTGATATATATTCTTTTACTATAATACAAGGAGCCTATCTATATCTACACTCTACAAATACATACTACTCCAATTCTAATGTGGGACTAAACATACTAATATATACATAAACTATCTAATGGTAATACCATGGGTGGAAAATTTAGCTTTTAGACCCTTCTAAGTCAAACAATCAATTACACCGGAGTCACAAATTAGTTGGACCGACTACATGAATCCTATACATCCACCTAGTACAAATTATGCACAGAAATGGATGGTGCTTTTTCCACTTGTCATGCTTTTCTTGAAGCATTGTCTAAGTTATGCACATTACTGTTCATGAAAAACCTTATTTATGAAAACAAATATTAATGGAAAACTTTGATTTCTTGTTTGCTTACTGATTCCATGCAAATAATGCTCAGAAATCATAATATCAGCACTCACTGAAGACATTTACTCCAGTTTAATAAACTGGTAGACAAATAGAATTTCTTTTCTTCTTTTTTTTATGCGTATATATAGGAATAATGATAGTCTTAAAGGGAGAAAACCTGAGTTATAAAGCTGTGAGCACCATTTAAGCCCTCCTCTTCTCCTGTATTAAACAAAAAAATTACAGCACTTTTGAAGCCGTGAGCCCATTGAGACACTCCTCGAGCAAGCTCCAGCATAACAGCTACACATGAACTACAGTCTCCAGCCCCTTCACTAAAGTAAAATACAACCAATATGATTGGCCAATATTAGCAAGCACCAATTTAACTTTGCATGCAGGTGAAAGAAACACTTGAATCATTGGATTAAAGTAAAGGTAGTTTAAACTATCAATAACAGTTTAAGATAAAACAGATAACAGAAAAGAAAAAAGGGGGTTCTTTATCATGTTCTTGACATCATAGAGAAAGCAACAAAAAACCTGTAAAAGAATAAGTTGCACCAGTTCATAAACATTTAAAAGGTCAAACAGAAAAGGCATATATCATATAATTTTTTTGTATTACGTTATACGGATTTCCCTTAATTAGATTGCATACCATCCTTTAAGTAGTATTATTGTGGAGGGTAGGTTGCGAGAATAATGTTATTTATGTTTTTCCTATAATTTCATGTAAAGATAAAATGCTTATCTGAATCACTAAACCAGCCACTGCTATAATACGATTATTGATGTTTTATTCTTTATCAAATTATTACCTATATTTTTGTTGTGATTCCATGTCTAAGTTTTGAACATTTCCGTCAATATCTTCAAAGAATTAATCTGGTAAGTTCTCATCTTTATAAATCTTCATTTCAATGTGGGTCATACTATGCGAAGAAGATTATAGCATGCCCATAATATAATTTTTTATGGGCTACAAATTTATGGAACTTATTAGTTTCTATCTCCCATCAGAATTCTCTATATGTAAGGATGTAAAATTTGACAACTTTGTACTATTTCCCCTTTAGTTTCTGCAAATATTTTTTCTATATGTAATTTTTATGTCATATATCCATAGTTTCTAGAAAAAGGTATTTCAATGATCAAATAGAATATAATAAAGTATCAGTGAGCACCTTATATAAAAGAAATATATAAGACTCGCCTGGACGGAATACTGGAGTCGGGACAATAAGCAACAAAGAGCTGAACCAGTACTAAATATTTTGTAAGCTTACTGTAAAAGTTCTTAAAAAGGTTCACCGTTGGGTGACATCTAGAGACACAAACGAAATTTAATGAAGTTTCTATTCCTCTCATCACTACTTTGGGTTTTACCATCCTATCAATTTCAGGATTGAGAGAATTCAGATGAATATTACAAGACATATATAATATATGATCCCCAAGGACTTAGGGTGTTTTTTTGTTCATTCATCTTCTTCAAATTTTTCTTAGGTTTTCTTTGTCGCGCTCTCTGTCTTTTTCCCTTCTTTTTTTTTTTTTTGGGCATTTACTACTAAATTCAAGAAGATAAGAACTTATAATTTTGTGTTTGTTGTTTTTTGATTTTTGGATATTTTTTGTACTTTTTGCAGTAGCTCAATTGGATGTATATGGATCGTTCCCTACCTCTCAATGGCCTTACTTGATATTCTGAGGAAGCTACCATAGACCCATTGAAAATCTAGATTAAAAATGAGGTTAAACCTGTTGTTGCAACTCATGAATAAGCTCCAATTGTCCCTCAATCATAGTTATATTCTCTCTTTTTTTGATATGTGCCTCGATATTCAATTTCTATGAGAGATAGAAGAAATGTGATGGTTATGGTTACTTCAGTGACATTACATATTGATAACAGATAATGAAGCCCCCTTTTCGTGAATTATTTTCAGAATACATGGGTAGGAGAGTAATTCGTTTGTAAGTTATGAGATGTTCTTGACATTTGAATGAAAAAAATAATTTGACTTTTACACTCTTTAATTGTTGATCCGTTGTCAGGTAAGTATGTTAGTTAGCTTTTTCATATGTTTTTTGTAATACAGTGAGTGGAGACTATTATATAACAAGTGTAATTGATTTATTTCACTGTACTAGGTATCACATTTGAAAATGGGATAAAATGGGTGGCTTCCAAGTTGATGGAAGATAGGACTTAGGTTAGTGAGGATTCATATAGTCAGGTCCAACTTGCGGCGTAATTCTTATTGTTTCCTGAATTACTAATCTCCAAGGTGAGCTAAACTTTACTTGCTAGCTTTCTAAACTACAAATGTGATTTCATTTATCAACAAGGGGGGTTGGCGGTTGAATTGGTATGTTACTGGTGAAGCTATATATAGTTTTCATGCTGAACTCAAATGGAAGAATAGAGCAATTAAATATAATTTTGTTTAATTTTTGATTGCTTTCGGCTCTTTCTCAGGCTCGGAGTTCTAAAAATTGAAATTAAGCCAAGGAAGTTTGTAGTATGCAGTGGAAATCAGGTTCGTGTAGTTTATGATTCTTATCTCGAGAAGATTGTGGTTTCTAGAAGAACGCCTCCAAATCCACTGTATCCAAGCCATTCCCCCATTTGTTTCCTCAAAGAGCTTGATTTATATATTGAATTATAGGAAAGGAAAGATGTGCAATCTTAATAAAAATTGCTCATAAAAGCTACGAGACTAAGTTATCTAGGGAGGGGATTTGTGTTTTGAGGGATATGATGGGCTTCGTCAAAGTCTATCACAAGGTAAGAGAGAACCATTTGATTGAAGTGTTGCGATGAACATCTTCCCTGGCATATGTTCAAGGATTTAATGCATGCTTTCTTTGGATGCAGAAACAAGGAGGAATTAAAGTAGCACTTAAATTTATTGATTTTTTGCACTCTATGTATATTAGGGTAAAAACTTATTAGCATCAAGTATTTATAAAAAATTATAAAATACATTATATTTGATTACATATGCACTTTTGTTACTTACTCATTATTATAAATGCATACTTTTACTTAATAAAATCTCCTAATCGTAGTAAGTTAAATTATATTTGAATCTCATTGCACATAACACAAGATCTTACGGCAATTTAGGGTGTATAAAATAATTTTTCCTACATTAGTTGCCTTATCATCAACAACCGTGGATCAAATGGTTTAAATTTTATAATTTATCAAATTATAAAAATATGAGGTGGTCAAGCAAGTACGATAATAATTTATTATATTTTTTTCTCTAACATTTTCCGATATACTAGTATATATATATATATATATATATATATATATATGCAAAGAAAATACAATGTCTGAAATTCAATGAAAAGGATGTTTTAGGAGAAACATACGCGGAAAACACAGTATCAATGTGGGAAGACACTAGAATAGCATTTTCTGTTGCTTCAGGTGCATATTTCGGCGAGATCCTTAGTACAACGTGATTCAGATCTGAATAAACAAGAGTTTTCCCCTTGAAAAGTCCACCAACCATAAGATTAGCGCCAGATTTAGCATGAAAAAGATCTAATTCTACGTCAACTTCCCAATGAGCTTTTTCTTTAATAGTTTCTGTGGCTTGCAAGACGTACTGCATCAGAAAGAAGAGACAGAGCACAGAAAATTAGCAACTTCTAAAACTTGAGATTTCACTCTCAATCATCAAAATGAATTTAAAACCCTCTATGTGTGTTTAAGCACAATAATTGGTGATGATCAATGGTAACACTTGTTAGGATTTTGCTTTATGCTACTAGCTTTCACAGAATTATAAAAAAAAAATTGTTACCTAGGAATTATGTATTTCAAAGAGAACCCTCAGATCACCTGTAGTCATGCTAAATATGCAGTTATACCTATGCCTAACAGTCTAAAGAAATAAATGTTTTAGAACCACCTTCTCCTTTTCTTTTGTCTATAAGCAACCAAGTGTAAATGGCCCTTCCTTTTCTTCTATAACAATTAACACCAAAGAAGAAAAGCCTTCAACTATAGATTTTAGGGCCTCAAAACTATTTCTTTTCATTTCTCTGCTTAAACTAAATAGAAGAACTAGTTACACCCCAACTTGTTTGACACTGAGACATAGTTGTTGTTGTTGTATAAGAACTAGTTGGACATACGATTTCCCTTTCAGAGAATAAATAACAACTTTCAGAAAATGAAACTAAAACTAATCAGGGCAGCCCGGTACACAAAACATCCCACATTCACACAGGGTCCGGGGAAGGGACCCACAGATGTGTGATATAGACAGCCTACCCTAATGTGCATTAGTGGATACTTCCACGGCTCGAACCCGTGACCTATAGGTCACACGGAGACAACTTCACTGTTGCTCCAAGGGTCCCCTTCAAAATGAAACTAATTCAACTGATTAACTGAAAAACTGGTATACCTGCAAGGCATGATCCAATGCATCTGAGCCAACAGGATGTGGACCCAACTGAGTCAATGCTTTAACATGTTTGATGGCTTCATGCTCGGAGAAACCCCTCTTACCAACTTCTTCAGCACCAAGAGGCTTAGGAAGATTGAGAAACTGATGTTGATACACAGACCAAGTTCCATATGTCACTAGCACAAACAATGCCAAAATCACATACTTTGACCTCTTAGCTACCAGAACCACAGTGTCCTCGGAATTACTTGTCTCAGGTATACTCGATGGCTTAGATTGTGCAGAACCTTTAGACCTCTGCCTCATTTTCTTCTAAAAATACAAAATGATCCAATTAAGCATACACCTTATAAGTAGGAATCATCCAAAGAAGATGATTTTATACTTATCAGATTATAACAATATCACCAGAAAAAATTATGGAAAAACGATGAAGATTTAGATATTAAATACTGTTAAATAAACAAAAATCCTTAATAATAGATTGTAACACTACTAATGTTTTCCATTGATCATCACGAATTACCACAATCACAAAAAAAAAAAAAAAAAAAAACTCGGTGAATTTTGGGTTATTTAAATGCATTATAACAACATTATCCATAAAAAAAATTCATGAAAAGAGTCAAACATTTAAGACAGGAAATCGATACATCAAAAGACTAAAGACATAATAAAACACAATAGCAGAAGGTAGTTTACACGTACATATCTGAGTACATGAATTGTGAATATACTGATGTATTAAGAAGTAAGAAAGGAAAAGATAACCTTTGTGCGATTGGTGGTGGCTATAATGGAGGAAGCTTCGAGTGGAAATTGTAGTTGCAGATCAATACAAGAGTAGCGCAAGGATGAGCAAAAGACAGGATGGGCAAGGCGGAGTTTAGTTTTTGGGTATTTGGAAAAACTATAAATTTTTGGAACGCTGTCGTTTAGAAAGTCCATCAATGTATAAATATTAGGGAGATTTACGTTTATGCCCATCAGGCCCACGAATTAGAAATTTATTTAGTCACTAAGAGATTTTAATTTAATTACAATTTAATATATAATTTATTAACTATATACGAAATAATATATTAAACTCTAATCTTTCCTATTTTCTCCCCCTCTTTCTCACGCCTAAAATTTATCTTCATCATAGCAGTTGCCGACCTAGTCTGTTATATGATTATTGGTACGATACTACTTATAATAACAATAATTACATACACAATGTATTCCCACAATATGAGGTGTGGGGAGGGCATTGTGTATGTAGACCTTACCCCTACTTTATGGAGGCGGAGGTTGTTTTTGATAGATCCTCCGTTCAAGACAAGTATTCTTTAGCAGATCTGAAAAGGAAAACAGTCGTGAAGAAGCCATATTGAGACTAATAAAAACAAGAACAATAATTACGGCAAAATAATAAAGCAATAAGATAATCGAAACAAGAGAAACAACGCGTAGTAATAGAAATATAAAAATAAGATATAAGAGAGAGATGATGATGATGATGATATGGTGGTGGTGGTGATGGTGGTGATGGTGATGATGATGATGATGACGACGACGACGACGATGATGATGAGGAGGAGCAGGATGACGACGACGACGATGATGATGATGATGATGATGACGATGACGATGATGACAACGACGATGACGACGATGATGATGATGATGACGACGACGACGACGACGACGATGATGAGATGATAATATGAAAAAATATAGAGCAGATACGGTTTTTCCAAACTCGACTATCGTGAAGAAGCCATATTGAGACTAATAAAAACAAGAATAATAATTACAGCAATATAACAAAGCAATAAGATAATCAAAACAAGAGAAACAACGCGTAGTAATAGAAATATAAAAATAAGATATAAGAGAAAAAATGATGATGATGATGATGACGACGATGACGACGACGACGATGATGATGATATGAAAAAATACAGAGCAGATACGGTTTTTCCAAACTCGACTACCTACTAACTTTATACCATAATCCTATACCTCCATATCATTCTACATAGGGTCATGTCATTGGTAAACTGAAAATGTGTCATGTCATGTCAAATCATTTCTCCTAGATACTTTTTCAACCTGCCTCTACCTTTCCTTAGACCTGAATTGTTAACCTCTTACACCTTTTTGTAGGCCATCTATGCATTTTCCCTTCACATGCCCTAACTATCTCAGTCTCCTTTCCCTCATCTTCTCAACCTCAATGGTCGCTCTCACCTTGTCCCGAATATCTCTATTCCTAATCATATCTCTCCTCATCTCAGCATTCTCATTTTCGCAGCTTTTCTCTTCTGAGCGTGAGAGTTCTTGAATACTTTACTTGTTATATCAATATATTATTTCATACGATGAGTAGCCCTTCCATTATGTTTTCTCTTTCTTTCAATTTTCTGCTTTTCTTTTTTTATGTTAAACTTGAATAAGCAGCTAAAATCGGGTAGATAAGTTTAGCTAGTTTTTTTACATGTTTGTATATATTTTGTAAAACATCTAGCTAAAATCGGGTAAATAAGTTTAAAAATTTATATATATACGAAAATGAATCCCTTGTTTGAAAATCACATTGTATACATATTGAGAGAAAAAAATATTTATAAAGTACTCAGCAGGTATGTTTTTCGTATACCATCAGGTATACGATTCACATTTTATATATTATAATAGTATATAACAATAATACAATAGTATGCTTCAATTTTATTTGTAATTTCAATGAAGTAATATTCATGAATGGTCGAATAATCATAATTTTAGTGATTTTTTTTTCAAATTCGTCGCTTTTTATAATATTGTTATATCCTTTTGAATTATTGTCAATTTTAATTTCTTCATCCTCAAGTCTTGAATTTATGTTCTTTAATGGCAGAATAATGAAAATATGTAATTTCTACACGTTAAAGTCAATATAACTAAAGATAGTTTCAATATCTGCGTTATTTGTGTTCATAATTGAGTCCTGACATTACTAACAAATCATAATATACAATAGCTTTATATTAGATGATCACCAAAACTTAGGTAATAAATAATATTGAGTCCAACAAAAGTAAAAAATAGAAGGGTAATATAAGACTTTCTATATACAACAAATAAGAATTTGTGAAAGGCTAGCTAGCGAGATAGTCCCTAAACTTATTTGGATTCTTATTTTAGACACTTAAACTATGTCTATGATGTTAACTTCCATGGCTATGGAAGATGAAGCTCAGACGAAGAAGATAAGGAAGCTTCGAGAAGACAGATTCTATTATTAACTGAGAAAGAATGGTACTGTACAAGCTGCTTCTTCTTCTACTGTTCTATTTATACACATCACATAAACTAACTAACTACTTGCTTAACCACTAATAACATTAACTCTACCTAAGCTAACTAGAGTTAGATAGACTTGAGTACTCTCAACACTCCCCCTCAAGCCAATGGCTTGAACAAGTTCTGTACTCCAAGTCTGCCTAGCAAGTAATCATGTTTTTCCTAGACTTTTTGTGATTAGATCAGCCAGTTGTTCTTTGGTTGTAACATGCTCAGTTCTCAGTATTTCTTGTGTAATCCTTTCTCTTACGAAATGATAGTCAATGTCTATATGCTTGGTTCTTTCATGGAAAATTGGATTGGCTGCTATTTGGATTGCAGCCTTGCTGTCACACTTAAGCTTCACATGTAATTCCACATCCACTCCAAGCTCTTTGAATAATCCAATAAGCCAAGTTATTTCAGCTGTACATGAAGCCATACTTCTGAACTCAGCTTCAGCTGAGCTTCTAGACACTGTCTCTTGTTTCTTTAACTTCCAAGATATTAGTGCATCCCCAAACTTTACCAAATAGCATGTTACAAACCTCCTGGTTTACAGACATGTTCCCCAGTCTGAGTCACAATAAGCACTTAGCTTATTAGTATTATGTGCATGCACCAACAGCCCAAAACCCGGGGCTTCTTTTAGATATCTTACTACTCTAAGTGTTGCTTCCATATGAGACTCCTTTGGACAGTTCATATATTGACTTAGCACTTGTGCAACAAAGGCTAAGTCAGGTCTTGTCATGGTTAGGTACAGAAGTCTGCCCACTAGTCTTTGATACCCTCCTGGATCTTTGAGTAGTTTATCTTCATGCTCCTCATCACCTCTTATACACCTATCATATTCTTCAGAAGTTAGCTTCTGATTCACCCCAATTGGTGTTCCTGCTGGTCTTGCTCCCCCTAGCCCTGACTCAGAGATGAGTTCAAGACTTCAAGTGCATACTTCCTTTGGCACATCACAATCCCTTTCTTGGACCTTGCAAACTCAATGCCTAGGAAAAATTTCAACTTACCTAGAACCTTCATTTTGAACTGACTTTGTAGATCTTTTCTGGTTTGATTCAGTAGAGATTGGTTATTGCCTGTGATGAGTAGATCATCAACATAAACTAAGATCACTGTTAGATCACTACCTATTTTCCTTGTAAACAAGAAGTAATCAAAGTGACTTTGTTGGAACCCCATCTGCAGCAGTGACTCTGTCAGCTTCTTATTCCATTGTCTAGGTGCTTGTTTAAGACCATATAGGGATTTGTGAAGTTTGCAGACCTTCAAGGACCCCCCACCCGGCTGTTACACCCCTCAGGAACATGCATATACACCTCCTTTAGTAAATCCCCATTAAGAAAGGCATTGTGGACATTTATTTGATAGATAGTCCATTGCTTAGCTGCAGCAAGAGCTACCACAGTCCTGACTATCACCATTTTGGCTACTGGGGAAAAGGTCTCATTATAGTCAAGACCTTCTCTTTGACTGTAGCCTTTGGCAATCAAACGAGCCTTATATATCTCTACCTCCCCTGAGGCTCTATACTTAATTTTGAAGATCCACTTACAGCCAATTGGCACCTTACCGGGTGGCAGGTCAACAATGCTCTATGTATTATTGTCTTCCAAAGCAGCTATCTCCAGTTGCATAGCTTGTATCCACTTTGGGTCAGCAGAGGCTTCTTTGAATGTCTTTGGTTCTGACAGGGCTAAATAAGCAGAGAGGGCTTGTAGATATACTGGCTTGAGCTGGTCATAGGTGACATATGATAATAGGGGATATATGCAAGATTGCTTGAAGCCTTTGGTTACATAGTCTTGTAACCATAGGGAAAGCTTACTTGGCCTGGAAGACCTGCGAGGACCCACTGGAGAGGTTGCAGATGATGAAGGGACTTGCTCAGATATAGCATGTTCAATACCTGGTGATAGAGAGATTTGGTCAGCTGTATCAATCTCTGCCTCTGATGTATCAGTAAAGTGTGCAGGAATCTCACTGGGATGAGAAGAGATAGTAGGTGACTCAGGTAAGTCAGTAGTAGGACATGGAGCATGGTTGTTCTCATTCCTATAGTGTACACCATCAGAAGACATAAGATCCAGGACTGAAAATATTGGAGTTCCTGCTGCTTTCATATACTTGAAAGGAAACAGGTTCTCCTGAAACACTACATGCCTGCTTACTAAGAAATTATGAGAGTGAAGATCATACAATTTGTACCCCTTCTGGGTAGTAGCATATCCCATGAACACTGTAGGCACAGCTCTAGAGGCAAACTTGTCTACCATCGTAGGAGTAGCAGCATAGCATAGGCAACCAAACACCTTCAGATGAGACAGTGAGGGAGCATGAGAGTACAATATTTCAAATGGAGATCTGTCATCAGTGACTCTTGAGGGTAGTCTATTGATCAGATAGACAGCAGTGGTCACACACTCTCCCCAGAACCTTAGAGGTATTGTAGCCTGAAATCTGAGGGATCTAGCCATATTTAGGATAGTTTTATGCCTTCTTTCAGCAATCACATTCTGTTGTGGGGTGTAGACACATATGCTTTGATGATTAATCCCAAATTCAAACATAAGAGTTTTGACCTCATGGCTAAAGAACTCACCTCCATTATCTGTTCTTAGAGTCTTAACTGAACTAGAGAATACATTCTTCACTTTATTCAGAAAGTCTCTTAGTACAACTATGGTGTCTGACTTAGAAACAATTAGACAGATCCAAGTGTATCTGGTGAAGTCATATACAATTGTAACAAAGAACCTTTTTCCATCATATGTTGGTACCCTGTAGGGTCCCCAAACATCACAATATATTAATTCAAATGCAGCTTTTGAAACAGTAGTGCTCAATTGAAAAGGTAATTTTGTTTGCTTGGCCAAATGACACACAGTACAAAATGATTGATCACAAGGTTTTAGCTTACTGAGAAACTCATGCTTTCTAATCACCTCAATTGGAGCATGACCTAATCTCATATGCCATAGAGAACAAGAATCAGAAACACTAGCAACACTATTATTGTTTTCACTATCAGATGTAACACAACTTTTATTGACTGCATTAACTACATTATCTGAAGACTTAGCTGTAGTAGGTAATGAACTTCCTTGCAGTGAGCTTCCCTGCAGTATGTAGAGACCCAGTTCCTCCTTACCAATCCCCTTCACCTGACCACTGTAGAGATCCTGAAAGATACAGAAGTCAGGGAAGAATGCCACTAAACACTGTAACTCCTTGGTAAGTTTAGATACTGAAAGCAGATTATATTTGAAATCAGGTATATATAACACATCACTGATGTCCTGATTAGTAAACACAGATGATTTCCCTCTGTGTGTGACTGATGCTACTTCTCCTGTGGGTAAATGTACTTTGTTTCTTTCAGACTCTGGAACAGGCTGAGAAGATTATAACAACTGTAGGGTAGATGTCATGTGGTTGGAGGCTCCGGTATCTATTATCCATCTAGTCTTAACATATTGGGATACCAAGGCAATCAGAGTACCTCTTGCTACAGTCTTGCAAGAAGTGCCTTCATCCATTCCTTTGTTGAGCAACTGAACAATTTGTTGATACTATTCCTGTGTGAAGAAAGGAGCAAGCTGTTGAATAGACTTCTGAAGCACTGATTGTGGTTGTTGATATGACTCACGTGTAAAGTAAGGAGTAGGGTGTTGAACAGGTTGCTGAGGTATTTGGAGGTTCTGCTGATTTTGCATTCCAAAGATCATTTGTGGATTGTTGTTAGTGAACTTGCAGGCATCACTAGGGGCATGGCCTGTTGCAGGACCTGCATAGTTTGCATATACTCCAGGACTACCTCCCTTCTTCTTATACTTGAAGTCTGAGGGGTAACCAACTAACTTGTAACAGGTCTCCTTTGTATGTCTTTTGCAATGACAGTACTCACACTGAGGGATCTTCTTTTGAGGCCTGGGATTTCCCCTTGCAGCTACTGGACCTCTGTTACTAAACATTGCATTACCTTTAGCAACTTCTGCAACTTGCACTACCTGTGTAAAGTTTGCCAGACTCCTCTGACTCTCAAGATCAACAAGCAAAGAGTAGGCTTTGTTGATGTTAGGAACTGGAGACATCATCATAATCTGACTCCTAGCTTGTGAATAGGAATCATTTAGGCCCACGAGAAACTGTAGAAGTCTATGATATTCAAAATGAGCAGCATACTTCTTAGATTCAGGACATGGACACCCAGGGCAAGGCATGAGTGCATCAAATTCATCCCACAAATCTCTAAGCTTAGAGAAGTAATCAGCAACAGTCATAGTCCCCTGAATAAGAGTATGAATCTCTTTGTGGAGATGAAGGACTCTAGAGCCATTCACTTTATCAAACCTTTCCTTTAAATCTTCCCAGACCTTGTGAGCATTGAATGCATATACAATACTACTTAGCAATCCTGGTCGTACTGCATTCATTATCCAAGACAAAACTACAACATTTACCTTTTCCCATTGATTATGTAATTCAAGTTCAAATTTAGACTTAGGGTACCTTCCATTAAGGGTGGCATGTGGGCCGGGCCCGGTTCTAAGTGGGCTTCGTGGTACCTCTCCTAAGGGGGCCGATCCTAAGTGGTCCCGAGCTTCGCGGGCTTGTTGTTGGAACCGGCCCGGGACCGGGACCACGAGCTAACGGTTCCGGGTTAAGTGGGCCGGTCCCAGGCCTAAGTGGGCCCAACATATACTTTTTATTTTTTAAAATTTTTTATAGAAGTTAGAGAAAAAAAATGGTAATAAAAATATCTAAGGCAATTCCTTGTAAATTATATTATAGAATTATGACCTAAATTTCTTTAATTCAAATTTAAAGACAAAAATATTTTAAAGAGATATTCAAAGCAATGCGTTATAATTTTATTACAGCATTAAAAAAATGGCAATATTTTTCTTAATCTTCCTCCCCACTATGGAATGAGCACAACAAGGTGCTAATACCACCATTGAGAAGAAAAATAAACTAATCAAGATGTGCCAAAATACAAGTTACATATTAATTTTTGTTCATATAAGTTACATGGTATCTCTTACAAATTTCATAAATCCTTCAAGGTCCGGAGGGATTTCCGTTGGTGGTGGCGGAAAAGAAGCTTGGTCATCACCGCTTCCGGGCGAAGCAGCATCCTCCGCAAGTTTAGCTAGCATTTCTTCGTAAGTTTCGTCTACCTCTGATTGTGATTCAGCAAGTCCAAAATTTCTTATTTCCGAACGATTCCAATCTCTGAAAAGTACTGATTTTTCCAAGCTCTCCCTCATAGACGCTTTATAATCACCGAGTTGAAGTCTTGCTTGACTGAAAGCGCTCTCTGATGCCACTGTTGAAGCTTGAATAGTTAAAATGTCTCGGGCCATCCTTGAAAGAATTGGAAAGTATTTTTCTTTGTCCTTCCACCATTCCAAAATATTAAAGGAGCCGTCGAGATTCACTTCCTCAATTCCCTGTGACAAATAAATTTCAAGCTCATTTAGTTGTGAAAAATCACTAGTACTAGAACTTTGAGAACCCCTGAACCCCGCCCAAGCACTAAGTGCTCTTACTCCCACAGTTCTTTTAGATGATTGAGAACTAGAAGAAGAAGGAGTTGGAACATTTGGTCTAGCATGATCTAATGCAACTTAATAAACATTATAAATAGTTTGAATATTTATTTTAATTGAGGCTATTGCGTCCGGAAGTTTAGACAACTCCTCATCTTCAAGTGCTAAACCATTATAAATAGTTCATACCAAAATTGAGGACCTCCTAATTTCATCGTAGGATTTAACAGTGCAGCAACATCATAAATATGGGGAATAGGAAAAATAGATTTTTTAAACTTTTTTCTCATATAATCAATAGCAAGTTGATAAATTTCCCCACCCTCTAAAAAATGATCAAACAAATTTGCAAGTTCTGCAATATAAACTAAACAGTTAGAAATAGTAGGATAATATTGCCCAGAAAATTTATTTGTAGCAATATAAAATTTTTCTAAAAAATCTACAAGCATTTTAACATTAGCCCAATACGCATTTGTAAGGTGCTTATCATTATCACTTACATGAGCATTAAACGTTGAGTTTATGGGGTTTCTATATTCATATGCAACAACTAAACTTCCATACATGTAATTCCATCTAGTTGGACAAGGTTTAGGAACCTTTCTTTCTCTTAGGCCAAATTCATCGCATCTTTTAAAATATTCTCTAAGTCTACTTTTACAGTTTGAATAAAAAAGCCAATTAAGAGCTATTTTAATATTTTCAATTTCAACATTTAAAATTCGCATACCATCACCCATAATTAAATTATAAATATGACAAATACATCTAACATGAAAAATATTACTAAATGCAGGACTTAGTGTAGTGGTAAGCAAGGCTACAACATTTGTGTTACTAGTAGCATCATCCATTGAAACTAACATTATTTTATCACTAATGCAAAAATATCTAAGCAATTATAGAAGAAAATTAGAGAGAGATTGATGATTTTATGAGAAAAATAAAAGAATGAGGGGGTATTTATAGTTAAAAATAGGAAAAAGTGTAATTATAAAAAATTTGGGGGTTAAAACAAAATTTGAAGGGTTAAATGGCTATTTTGGCAGACCAAACGACTAGTTTTTAAATGGCCAAATGGGCATTTTTTTTAAAAAAAAATATCTGGCCGTTGGGACCGTTTAGGCCCACTAGGATCGGTCCGGTCCCGGTCCCAAACAGTCCGGTCTCGCGGGCCTCGCATCCTGGACCGACCCACTTACAGGCCCACCTCCCCTCGATCCCGGTCTTAAACGGTTAGGACCGTATAGGCCCACTACCCATATGGATCGCGGTCCTAGGCCGGTCCCGATCCTGGACCGGCCCACTTGCCAGCCTTACCTTCTATCAACAAAACCTAATTTGCTTTTACCTAACAAACCAATTTGCATAGATCTACTCCATATGGCAGAGTTGTGTGAACTAGTCAATTGAAGAGAAATAAGAGAGCTACCTGGAGTATCTGTAGGTTGTAGGTAGAGAGGGTGATTGTGATCGACTGTGGTGAATCTAGTTGCACTGGTCATCAGAGAGGCATTTGTAGGTGAGTGATTGTTCTCTTCATTTGTAATTGTCATTTTCAGCTTCTTTGAGTCCAATTCAACCCGATTTTGAGTGATTTCAAAGAAGCTCTAATTTCAATACTCTGTCACTTTGAGACAATTCAACACTGTGTGTATGAATTGAAGTAACTCAGAGAACGAGCGAGCGAAAGACTGAGCTTAGATCGGCGATGCAAGCTCTGATACCATGTTAACTTCCATGGCTATGGAAGATGAAGCTCAAATGAAGAAGAGAAGGAAGTTTCGAGAAGATAGATTCTATTATTAACTGAGAAAGAATGGTACTGTACAAGCTGCTTCTTCTTCTATTGTTCTATTTATACACATCACATAAACTAACTAACTACTTGCTTAACCACTAATAACATTAACTCTACCTAAGCTAACTAGAGTTAGATAGACTTGAGTACTCTCAACATATGACTTATTGAACATCTTATTTTTCTCAAAGTGTGTCTATTAAACATGAGATACTGACATGGCGTGCTTCTCACTCAAAATTCGAGCGTGAAATGTTCTTTATATTAAGTTAAAATAAATGCTTTTGCTGGAAAATACAAATTTTGCAATAAAAAAGATTACTTTTCCGATAATATTTGTTCTACTTCCTTCTCTTGATCATTATCATCATCTTCTTCTTCTTCAAACTCGTTTTTCAGCCAATGATTTTCTTTATGACCAAAATTAGATAGGTATCAAACTAACATATTCATTACATCATACAAGTTTTCTATCATAGCTTGAAGTCCTAGTCTTAAGCTAATTAACAGTGAATTCTTCCTAAAAACTTTAGGTCTGCACTAGATAAAGAAGAGGCAATCTTTCTTTGTTATTGACAGTTGTTGTCTTTCCTGCTGTAAAATCACATAAATTGTAAACGTTAATTACGGCTAATTACAATCCTAATAACTTGACTAAAATATTTTCAAAATATAATGAAAGTGGAAGGTGTTTGAGGCATGATAAATATGAATATCATGATTTGAAAATAGATAGGATTGGTGAAATGACCAAAAGGATGAAGTTTGAAGATTGAATGAAGAATAACCTTCAGAGTCCTCTTGCTATAGTTGTGTACGTGAGCCGATTGCAGGAGGCAATTCAGTTGGCTAGACCCATAACCTCGTGCATTGCGAGAAGAGATATTTCAAATAAGGTGAGACAATACATTTAGGTCCCATAATCCGGCGGCGCGAGCCAACCTCGACAAGTATAAATTTCCTAACCAAGAGGTCGTCGGAAAGAAGACCCAGATTATAAGTACATTGGCAAGTCGGAAAGAAAAAAATAGCAGTAAAAGTTGTGGAATGATTTTAAGAGTACTTTTAGAGAAGGATCCGACCAATACATTATCAATGTACGTATTTATGGATATTTCGAGTAGATTTCACTAGATAACATCAAATCATACTCATTTGTCTAGATTTCATCAAATCTTCAAGGACTTCATCAAATTGAATTTTTAGGATTTGCGACCGAAGAGGTAAAGTCATTACCCAATCTTCACTTATAATGTTTAAATGAGTGCTATTACTGTCTTTTCTCTTTTATCCAATGTTTTTTTTTATTTCATTAAAAAGAAGAGGCCAGGCCTTTTGTATTTGAGAAAACGTTTCACAAAATGCAAGCACTATTATCATTCCCTTTCTCTCAGTCACCAAAAAGGCATAAACTCCATGTGAAATGAATCACGATATTGTTATGAACTATCTTGTCCAAGTTACTTTCTTGGTTAGTTTGATTTTATTTGTTACTTTAGTTCATTATCTTCGTTTTACTAGAAAGTGAGGCTGCCTATCACACACCTCATTTGCTAGTTGCTGCTACATTTATATTTTATTACATTTATAGTCTTCGAAGCCCTGATTAGGAGGTGTGAGAGATTGACCACGTCGGGTCACATGAGGGATAGAAGGAGACCCAAGAAGTACTGGACAGAGGTATTTACTATATAGGCGGGACATGACACTACCTCAGCTTACCGATGACATGACCCTCGATAGGAAAGTGTGGAGGTTGATAATTAAGGTTGTGGATTGATAGATAGTTGAGAATTCCTTCTAGTCTTACCATATGTTTTATTATATCTATAGTTTTCGATGTTCCAATTAGGAGGTGTGATAGGTTGACCATGGCGGGTCAGGGGAGAGGTAGAGGGAGGCCTAAAAAGTATTGGAAAGAAGTGATTAGACAAGACATGACACTACTTCAGCTTACTGGTGACATGACCCTCTATAGGATAGTGTGTGATAGGCTATATGTATAACTCTGTTATATTTTGATTATCTAACAAACTTACTGTCAAGAACCAGATAAGGAACCTGTTACACATTCTCAAGGCCTTAAGATCAAAAGGTTTCAACTTGGGATATGGCTCAACTCTTCAAAGTCAAGAGAACAACAAAGGGAACAGATAGCTACCGTTTCCCGAGGAAACTGCACAAGTCAACTGCCCCAGTTGTAAAGCTGCTGCCTGCACACGCTACAGTGCAGAAACAGTGCAGTAGTCAACTTTATGGAGAATGTCTTTTACCTCCCTTGCTTACATCATACTAGTGATGTCACAAATGCATTATTAACATCAAGGAAGGTAAAAAAATCACTTTAACACTTAGAGAATTTACTCAAGCACTCCAATAGTGATTGATCTTCCAGTCAATGATTCTCAAGTGCATCAAGAACAAAGAACAACACTGCTACGAACCAGTTTCTCATATCAAGTGATTGTATGTCCTTAGTTGAGTTGTAACTTTGTTAAAGTTCTCAATTGTAATTCCTACTTAGCTTGTTTAGAAGCATTGCGTAGGAAACCCTTTGTAAATCATAAACCCTTGTGTTTGTGTCTTGGCTAGAGTTAATCGAGTTGTAAAGTCTTTGTAATAGAGTTATTACAAAGTGGATTGTAATAGAGTGTTACAAGTTAGTGAGGGAATAAGAAATTAATTCCTAGGTTACATAGGTTGTAATCTGAAAGTTGCTCAGTAGTGAAGTAGAAATCCTACAAGAGTAAGTTGTGATTTTAATCCCGTTGAGCTGAGAATTTTCCACGTAAAATTTCTCTTGTCATTTACTTACAGTAGTGTGCGTGGTTTCTGTGGGAACTTATAGAGAACTTGATTCTCTATATAGTTTGGTGGACCCTTAAACTCTATCAATTGGTATCAGAGCGGGTTCTTTCTATCAGGCTAACACCTAAAAAGGATCCTCATGGCTGCTCCCCCAAACTTTGAAGAAGGTCAGTCTACCTACAGGCCACCAAGGTTCAATGGCCAGTACTATAGATGGTGGAATACTAGGATGCACGACTTCATCATGGATAAAGATTCATAGCTATGTGATGTTATCTGTGATAGGCCCTTTGTTCCCACCAAGAATCTTGGCGACCCAGCTGTAGCCATTCCCAAGATGAGGAAGGAATTCAATGACGCTGATCGAAAGGCCATAGAAAAGAACTTTCGTGCAAAGAAAATTCTTGTTTGTGGCATTGGTCCTAATGAATATAACAGGATATCGGCATGCCAATCAACAAAAGAAATCTGGAAGGCTCTTCAGACAGCTCACGAAGGAACAACATATGTTAAGCAATCCAAGATCGACATGCTCACAACTGAATATGAGCTCTTCAAGATGAAAGATGATAAATCCATCCAAGATATGTACACTCGTTTCACCACCATCATTAATGATCTTCACTCTATTGGTGAAACTATTCCAAGAAACAAGCTTGTGAGGAAAATCCTTAGTGTTCTGCCCAGTTCTTGGGAAAGCAACGTGAACGCCATTACAGAGGCGAAGGACTTGCAGACACTGACCATAGATGACCTTGTTGGCAATCTGAAAACATATGAAATGAAGAAGAAGGACAAAGAAAGAAGAGAACCCAAAAAGGAGAAGAACCTGGTCCTCAAGACATGCAGCAATGGTTCAAGTGGTGAGGATGGTGATATGGCTTACTTGACAAGAAGATTCCAGAAGATGGTTCGTAGGAATTAAGGCATTCCAAAAAGGGGAAGTTCTAGCAAGCCAAAATATTACGACCTATGTCATAAATGTGGCAAGCCAGGACACTTCATCAAGGAGTGCCCTCTCCTAAAGCAAGCTTAGTATAAAAATAACTTCGACAAAGCAGCCAAGAAGAACCCGGTTCCTGATAAATGCTTCAAGAGAAAGAATGTCGCTAACAATGTTGTAAAGCAAGCTCTTGTTGCATGGGAAGACTCCTCTAGCGAATTTGAAGAAGAAAATGATCATGGTGATAGTTCAATGATGGCAGTGGAAAGTGAAGCAACTGAGTATGACTCAATCTTTGCCTTGATGGCTCTGTCTAATGATGATGAAGATGATGACGATGATGAGGTAATTTTTCTGGATGTTCAGAGAAATCTTAAATCTTATTCTCCTAAAAAAACTCATGTCTTTGGCAAATGTGTTAATTGATGCTTATCACAGTCTTATAAATGATAAAGATGTTGTAACTGTGGAGTTAGGAGAAGTAGAACAAACCAAAGATGACTTAGTAATCGTTGTTGTTGATTTAAATGAAATAATTGAGAACTTAAAGAAAGAGAAGGATGCCTTAGATAAAAAAATTGCACATATAGAACATGAGAGAGATGACCTATTAGTGGTGGTAGTGGACTTGAAGGAAATAATTGGGGAACTTAAAATGGAGAGTAGGCCTGAAAATTCTCAAAAGGGAAAGAAAGTTGCAAGTGAGGCACATATTAAGCTTGAAAGTGAGTTAAATTCAGTGAAATCTAGTATGTGTGCTCAGCTTGAGAAAAACAAACAACTTCATGAGGAACTAGGTAGAGTGAAGAGTGATCTTGAAAAATCACTCAAGTGGACCTGGTCCTCTGATGCTATCACTGCCATGTATACCAATAATGGGGGGAAACATGCAGGGGATTGGGTTCCAAAGGGAAAAGACTCCCTACAACCCTCATAGCAAGTACGTTACTGTACCTGACAATTGGTTTTGCACTTACTGCGGTAACACTGGGCACTTTAAAGAAAATTGTATGGCCAGATTTCAGTCACACCAGAAAAACAAAGTTTTTGCTGAAAAAGTAACTACTGGTAGAGAACCTTGTCCCTCATATAAAAAATGCATAATGCCTGCTTGGACCAGAAGATCCCTCATTTACCCATTTCCTCATTACAAGGGACCCAAACTCGTTTGGGTTCTTAAGTCTAACTCTTGATTTTCTTGTGCATGAAAAAGTGAAAGGAAGCAGCCTACAATGGTACATGGATAGTGGCTGCTCAAAGCATATGACTGTAAGTACAAATGACTTCCTTTCACTTAAGGCCCTGCAAGGAGGGAGTCTATCCTTTGGAAATGGCAAGAAAGGATACATTCTGGGAGTTGGAAGGATTGAGAAGTCTCTCTCACACTCAAAAGAAAATGTGTACTACGTGAACGGGTTGAAGTACAACTTGCTAAGTGTTTCCAGATCTGTGACAAGGTAAACAAGGTGGAGTTTGTGTCAAAAATATGTACAGTCACAAACCTAGTGACTGGTGAGGTGGTTCTAGTAGCAAAAAGATACAAAAATATATATGTTGCTCATTTTGAGTCTTTGCAGAATGGTGATCTCAAATGTCTAAGTGTTGTTGATGATGATGCTAAATTATGGCATAGAAGGCTGGGTCATGCAAGCTTCACGTTGCTGAACAAATTGGTCAGGAAGGACCTAGTTCGTGGTCTGCCCAAGTCAAGTTTCAAGGATCACAAAGTGTGTGATGCATGTGTAAAAGGCAAGGAAGTCAGATCCTCATTCAAGCCCAAAAAGAAAGTTAGTACATCAAGGCCACTTGATCTTCTTCACATGGATCTATGTGGACCCATGGGGGTGGCAAGCAGGGGAGGAAAGAAATATATCTTCGTTATAGTTGACGATTACTCCAGATTCACCTGGACTCTGTTTCTCAGAACCAAGGATGAAACCTTTGAAGTGTTTGTTGCCTTCGTCAAAAGGATTCAAATGAAGATGGGTAATAATGTAGCTTGCATCAGGTCTGATCATGAGACAGAGTTCGACAATGCCAAATTTGATGAGTTCTGTACTGAAAATGGTATCACTCACAATTTTTCAGCTCCAAGAACACCTCAACAAAATGGTGTTGTGGAGAGGAAGAATAGAACTCTTGAAGACATGGCAAGGACAATGTTGATTGACAGTGGGATCTCAAAGAATTTCCGGGCAGTAGCTGTCAATAATGCTTGCTACTTGGTGAACAGGTGCATGATCAGGTCCCTTCTGAACAAAACTCCATATGAACTGCTGAATGGAAGGAAGCCCAAGCTGACACATCTAAGGACTTTTGGGTGTAAATATTTTGTCCTCAACAATGGAAAGGAAGCTCTTGGAAAATTCGATGCCAAAAATGATGAAGGAATCTTTCTGGGGTACTCATCCCAAAGAAAACCTTACAAAGTATACAACAAAAGGACTCAATGTATTGAAGAGAGTATACATGTGATCTTTGATGAATCTTACCTCTCATATGAGAAGGACAGACGTGTTGACCAAGATAAAGAACCTTTATCTGTTCCAGGTGAAGTATTGACATGACAAATGGAAAGGAAGACATGATGAGTCATGTCAAGGAATCTAGTGAAGATGATGCAAATACATCTCCATCCATTGGAGAGGAACCTGATCCCATGATCACAACAACTGAAGCTGAAAATAGAGTTGTTGATGCAGTCCAAGGTACTCCACTTGCTAAAATAAGAAGCGGCCAAGAACCTAAGTAAGATATACCTGGGTCCTCCACAAATGAGATTCAGGTACCAAATTGGAAGCACAAAAGCTCACATCCTCTTGACAACATAATCACCCCTCTTGACTTAGGAGTTCAAACTAGATCAAAAGCCAAAAATTCACTTGCCTTTTCAGCCTTTCTTTCCCAAATAGAGCCCAAAAACATCAAGGAAGCATTGAAGGATGCAGACTGGATCACAACTATGCAAGATAAGCTTCATCAATTTGAAAGAAACAAGGTATGGCACCTGGTTCCTCGACCCGCATATCGAACTATCCTAGGGACCAGGTAGGTATTCAAGAACAAACTTGATGAGTTTGGAAATACAACAAGAAACAAGGCAAGGCTTGTAGTTCAAGGCTACAATCAGGAAGAAGGGATTGATTATGATGAAACATCTGCTCCAATTGCTCAAATGGAAGCTATTAGAATTCGTATTGCCTTTGCATCTCATATGGAATTCACATTGTTCCAAATGGATGTCAAAAGTGCATTTTTGAATGGTTTTCTGAAAGAAGAAGTTTATGTCAAGCAGTCTCCTAGTTTTGAGTATCATGAGCATCTTGAGCATGTGTTCAAGCTGGACAAGGCATTGTATGGACTAAAACAGGCTCCCCGAGCTTGGTATGAAAGGTTATCAAAGTTCCTTCTAGAAAATGGCTTCACAAAAGGGAAAATTGACAACACTCTTTTTCTGAAGAAACGAGGGAGGAACCTGCTCATTGTTCAAGTATATGTTGATGATATCATTTTTGGAGCCACAACTGACTCTCTTTGTGAAGAGTTTGCAAAACTCATGGGAAGCGAGTTTGAGATGAGTATGATGGGAGAACTAAATTTCTTCCTGGGACTTTAAGTGAAGCAATCTAAAAGGGGAACATTAATAAGTCAGCAAAAGTACATCAATGAGCTGCTGAAAAGGTTTGACATGGAAGCATCTAAAGTTATTGACACTCTCATTGCCACAGCTACACGTCTAGACATGGATGAACCTGGCTCCCCTGTAAATCAGACCATGTATAGAGGCATCATAGGATCACTTCTGTATCTCACTGCAAGCAGACCAGACATTGTGTTCAGCGTGAGTCTTTGTGCAAGGTTCCAATCAAATCCAAAGGAGTCTCGCCTGAAGGCTGCTAAAAGAATATTGAGATATTTTAAAAGAACGCATGACCTAGTTCTCTACTATCCCTTAGGTGATAACTTTGATCTCATTGGGTATGCTGATGCTGATTATGCAGGATATCTGGTGGACAGGAAAATCACATCTGGAATGGCACATTTTCTGGGTTCTTGTCTCATCTCATGGGGTACAAGGAAGCAAAACTCAGTGGCACTATCAATTGCAGTAGCAGAATATGTAGATGCTGCTTCTTGCTGTGCTTAATTGTTGTGGATCAAGCAGCAGTTGGAGGACTTTGGAGTGTACTCAGATTGTGTACCTCTCTTGTGTGACAATACAAGTTCACTCAACATGGACAACTCCAGTCCAACACAAGAGGACCAAGCACACTGATGTACGTCATCACTTCCTCAGAGACAATGTTGAAAAATGGCTCATCTGTATGAAGTTTTGCAGTACTGAGGATCAGATTACAGACATCTTCACCAAAGCCATGAGCAGAGAGTATTTTGAAAGAAATCGCCTGGCACTGGGGCTGATAAAACCCAACTGATGAACTCGGTTCCCCAATGACTGGTTATGAAATAAATGTACATGTAAAATTAGCTAAAAGTGTTTTCTCGCAAAGTCTAACTCATTTCTATACTGTTACAGGTAGACATGCATGATGATTACAGAGCAGCTGATGCAGTGCATGCTGGTAAAAGGGGTTAAGCTTACATTTGCAAGACCTGTCATGGAACCTGGTTCTCCTGACACATATTAGTAGCTTCTTTGTTTTCTCATACGCAATTTAGAACGGATAAAAACAATGCCACATCATCAGTTTGTCAGTCTCTTTACTTTGCGTCTTTTGAACCAAAATGTCTCACCTATTACTGAACGACCCGACTCCCAAAATAAAACTGCCGCATTTTCTTAACTGGTCCTTCATCTCTCATAAATGCATCTATCAAGGTCACAACTCCTCACATCAAACTTTAAACTCTTCACTTTGATTTCTCTCTTCTCAAACCACTAATCTCTCCAGTACACTCCATCATGACTGAGAATCAAGAAAACTTCGATGCTCTCAACAATACCCCAATCGAGTCCACACCAGTCAAAACTCCAATAGTAGACTCCTCAATAAACACCACCACCAGTCCAAACCCTAAAGCGGAGTCTCCCCCATACTTAGTCTCCTCACCTACCCACTCAGGTTCTAGTTCTCATCGGAGTCGCAAAACCTCGACTCCAAAAAAGTTTGTGGCTACTAGCTCTCCTCCAATCTCGCTGGTAAAACAGAAGGAACAGGGTGAACAAGGTAACCTGGTCCAAGAGGGAAATCAGGAAACATCGAATCTCGCTATGGAAGAGAACTCAAGTGCAAACCATGAGGCTAGTCCTGACAATGCTGACTCAACCATGACAGGTCGTGAGTCTACAGGTAACACTCCTCCTTTTGTTGAGATTTCCATGGAACCGCAAGAAAATGAGGCAATAGAAAATATACTCTCTATAGTTGTTGAAGGGTTTTTTGTTGAGGAATGTATAGAGGGGTCTGAGCCTCAGGGGGAAGAGATAGATGGGAGAGAGCTTGTGCCGTTTGAAACTTTGGCACAGGATGATACTACTGGGGTCCCTAATAATGGACCTAATCCCTCCATGGAGGATCCAGGTCAGGGGTCATCTCCCCAGGTCAGTTTTGATCCTGCTCCTTCTCCCCATTTCTATGTTGAACCCCTGTCTATGGTGGTGCCTGAGATGTAGTATGATAGTGAAGAAGATTTGGATGATATGGTGATTGCTAGTTTTTTCAGGGCTAGGAGTAAGATAGTTACAACTCCAGAGCCAAACACCTAAGCGTCCCACTACACGGTTGCAGAAAAAGGAGGCTCCAGAGTCTGCTCTCAAGAAAAGTCAAAGAAGTAAAAGAAGGAGAAAGTTGGTAAATGATGGAAAAGAAATACATGAAAATGTCGTTCCTGTTGTTAATGTAGATGAGGAAACAGAAGAGGAACCTAGTTCCTTGAGTCACAACCCCTCGAGGCAGAAGCTCTATCTCTCTCAATCCAAAAGAAACACTTCTACCAGTGTTGAGAGTCCAACCAAGAGTGCTGATGATGTTTCTAGTGAAACGTTTGTGGAGAAATCTGGTGATAAGATAGTGAAAGAGAATGGTGGGAAGTCTGAAGGTGAAGAAGTGGAAAATTCTGGTGAAAATGTGCATAAAAAGTCAGTGGAGAAGGGAAAGTCTATTCGCAAGTCAGTGAAAAGAAAAGTGGATGATGATGAGGAACCCAATTCCTCCAAGAAACCAAAAGTTGGTAAGTGTCTGAGTTCTGGGAAAGAGAAGTTGAGAAATCAGAAGGTGCTGTAGGGCCACACATTTTCCCCTGACATTGTGGAGCTTGCTGGGATGAGACAGTTAGTGGAGATTTGCGATTTCCAATAGTGGACTCATTTGTTTACAAATGATGTTCCAAAAGTATATGAGGAGGATGTGCGGAGTTTTTATGCCGACCTCTTCATAGTTGAAGATAATCACATCTGTGTGTTGGTAAATGGGATGGATATAGTGATAGACTCTGCCGTGTTAGGGTCAATTCTAGGTGTTCCTACTGAGGGGTCATCGTCTGTTCAGGGTTCCTACTCATCCAATTTCAGAAATGCCATTGTCAAGGACAAGGCAATCCAGCAGGGGGAACGAGTGCATAAGAAGGCACTCCTTCCAGTATATCAATTTCTTTTTGAGAAGGTTAATAAAGTGTTGCTTCCCTGTGCTGAGAGGAGATCTATTACGTCCAAAGCTGACCTGCTCCTTATGGAAGCCTTGGATGGTTTTACCATCATCAATCTGCCCGGGTTTCTTCTTACAAAGGTCTTCGAGTTCTTCAAAGTGCCTCTGGGACAGGCCAAAGTGGGCACTAAAAAGCAAACCTTCTCCAAGACTACTCTTGAGGAGTGTGAGTGTATTGACAAGGACGGAGGAGTTGGAAGTACCTCTACCATCTCTCAACTGATAAATGCTCAGAATAGTGCCACAAAGGAGATCCAAATGTTTAAGGCAAGGAACGCGATTCTTGAGAGTCAGCTCAGTCAGCTACAAGAGGTACCAGGTTCCGGTAGTTCTCCTAACTCAGAGGTTGCCCACCTGACGCAGGAGAATGCTGAGCTTAGGAAACAGGTAGAGGACCTGAAAGAAAAATTGCTCAATGAGCAAATGTCCGCGAATGCTTGCATGGATCTTGTCCTCAAAACCCTTGCCCCCTCCTCGAAGCCCTCTTCATCCAGTGCCCCCTAAGCAGTGTCACCTTCAATGTCCAGTTTCTAGTGTCCGTCTCTTATGAATGTCTATGATGATGCCTTTTTGTTGTTGGTACTTTTTTTTTTTTGTTTAGGAAATTGTGGATGGTAACATTGAATCTGCTCCCGTTTGTAAAATCCAAATTGTTTTATGGAAGCTTTTCCCCTTTTGCCGCGTATGACATTATTTCTTTGTGTCTGTTTTCTATCATGTTTGTGTGCACACAAGTGGCATGAGTTAACCACGCTAGACTTCTTTTTGCTATTTACTTAGTATTCTTCTTTTTATGATGCCAAAAGGGAAAAAATAATTTAGGGGGAACATGATGGGAAACAGATTCAGGGGGAATTCAGGAAATGCTGGTTCTTAGGGGGAAATTGAATTATAAGTTTGTCATCATCAAAAAGGGGGAAATTGATAGGCTATATGTATATCCTTGTTATGTTTTGATGATCTAACAAACTTACTCTCAATAACCAGATGAGGAACCTGTTACACATTCTCAAGACCTTAAGATCAAAAGGTTCCAGCTTGGGATATGACTCAACTCTTCATAGTCAAAGGAACAACAGAGGGAACAGATAGCTACCGTTTCCCGAGGAACTGCACAAGTCAACTGCCCCAGCTGTAAAGCTATTGCCTGCACACGCTACAGTACATAAATAGTGCAATAGTCAACTTTATGGGGAGTGTCTTTTACCTACCTTACTTACACCATACTAGTGATGTCACAAATGCATTATTAATATCAAGGAAGGTAAAACAAATCACTTGAACACTTAGAGAATTTACTCAAGCACTCCAATAGTGATTGATTTTCCAGTCAACGATTCTCAAGTGCATCAAGAACAAAGAACAACACTGCTACGGACCAGTTCCCCCATATCAAGTGATTGTATGTCCTTAGTTGAGTTGTAACTTTGTTAAAGTTCTCAATTGTAATTCCTACTTAGCTTGTTTAGAAGCATTGCGTAGGAAACCCTTTGTAAATCATAAACCCTTGTGTTTGTGTCTTGGCTAGAGTTAGTCGAGTTGTAAAGTCTTTATAATAGAGTTATTACAAAGTGGCTTGTAATAGAGTGTTACAAGTTAGTGAGGGATTAAGAGGTTAATTCCTAGGTTACATAGGTTGTAATCTGAAAGTTGCTCAGTAGTGAAGTAGAAATCCTACAAGGGTAGGTCGTGGTTTTTAATCCCGTTGAGCTGGAAATTTTCCACGTAAAATTCCTCCTGTCATATACTTACTGTAGTGTGCGTGGTTTCTGTGGGAACTTATAGAGAACCTGATTCTCTATATAGTTTGGTAGACCTTTAAACTTTATCAGTGTGGGGATCGAGAATTAAGGTTGTGGGTTGACAAATAGTCGAGAGTTCCTCCTAGTCTTACCAGCACTATTAGTACTAGTCTTATATTTTTCTATTCCTAGTTCCTTGTTATTATACGGTGTGTCATTCTTACTGATCTATTGGCACTATTCTTGTATTTTTGTATTTTTAGATCTTTGTTATTACATATTGTGCTATTTGCTTCCATTGTCCTCTAACCTTGTTGGTGCTATTATTTGTTATTGATTTCTTTTTTGTTCTTGATCCGATGGTCTATCGAAAATAGCCTCTATACTAGGGCTGCTTATCGGGCAGATCGGACGGTTATTTACTCTTAACGGTTCGACTTATCGGTTATCGACTTTTAAATGTATTAATCCGCTAGCCACCGATAAGATATCAGGCGGATTGGTATCGGTTTAGCTATTATCGGACAGTTATCGGGCAGTTTATCAGCCTATTTGAATATGTATTACAGAGCCCTATTTTGGTCCTTTGTGTTACTAGTAAATACCAGCAAAAAGCGAGTTTACTTATGCATTTCATCATTCTTTAGTTGTCTCTCAAGGCACTTGGTTCTAGTGATTGGATTTTCTACATTACTTTATTTTGTCTTGTGTATTTTGTAGGTTGCCTTCAAAACCAAAGTATTCCACCCAAACATCAGCAATAATGGTAGTATTTGTCTTGACATCCTAAAAGAACAATGGAGCCCCACCCTTACTCTATCCAAGGTAGAGTATTGCATAGGATAAATGGAAGGAATATTTAATATACATATGGATAAAAATATATAAATATAAAAATTCTTAACGGGTTAACGATTTATCCTATAAGAAAATTGAATAATTCGCCCCCAAACGGATAAGTCGTTAATAACAAAATCTCAATCCGTTCACTATCCGTTAATCCGATAACCCGATACTAACAAGCCATTAAACCACTTTTGCGGTTCGGTTTTCGATTTCGGTTCGATTTTGAACACCCCTACTCCACCTTCATAAAGTAGGGGTAAGGTCTGCGTACGCATTACCCTCCCCAAATCCCATTTGTAGGATTTCACTGGGTTTTTATTGTTATATCTATATTCAAACTTCTTTAATATAAAATTTTGCTTATGACATAACTGTAAAATTTGATTCGTGCAATATTATTAAGAATTCATCTCATTCAATTTAAATTTTTTTAATCCCTTTTTAGTGCATCCTAAATGAAATTATATTTACAAGATGAAATTTCAAACTTATTATGCTTTGCAAACAGGCGTATTTTATTTTTCAAAACTTTCCAATCTATTAAAAGATTTATTATTGCAAGTCCATATATTCTCCCTCTCTAGGGGGTCGTTTTGGTTCAATTACAAGATAAACAAGGATGGACTGAGCTATTTTATGGGATTAGCTATTCCTCTTTTATTTAGGATATCTAATCTCATTACTTTGATATAAAATTTATTCCCGCCATTAATAAATATTTTAATCGGCAAAGGGTCAAATATACCTCTTTATTTTCGAAAATGGTCTAACAATACCCCTCGTTATACTATTGGGTTATCTATACCCCTGCAGTCATACTTTGGATTCAAATATACCCCTAATTTAAACGGAGAGACACATGTCATCGTCATGTTGGTCAATTCTAAATATCTTCTAATTAATTAAAAAGACCCATTAATCATACCCGAAAAGTAATTTTTTAAAGCAATTTTTTTTTTTTGTAAAAACTGGAAAAAAACTAATTTTTTTTTACTAAAAACTGAAAAAAACGAAAATATTTTTTTTTAAAGTTTTTACAAAAAAACTGCTTTAAAAAAAGCTGAAAAATATTTTCTAAAATAATATTTTTGTAAAAACTGAAAAAAATAAAAAAGCAAATTTCTAAAGCAGTGTTTTTGTAAAAACTGAAAAAACATGTATATTTTTTTTTCTAGTTTTTAGTTAAAAATATTTCAGTTTTTTCAGTTTTTAATTGTTTTAGAAAATTGCTTTTCAGTTTTTTTCTCTCCAGTTTTTACAAAAATATTATTTTAAAAAATATTTTTCAGTTTTTTAAAAACAGTTTTTTGTAAAAACCGAAAAAAAATATTTTCGTTTTTTCCAGTTTTTAGTAAAAATATTTTCTTTAGTTTTTTTCAGTTTTTATAAAAAAAATAATTATTTTTTGGGTATGGATAATGAGTTTTTTTAATTAATTAGGAGATATTTAGAATTGACCAACAAGACAATGACACGTGTCCCTCCGTTTAAATGAGGGGTATATTTGAACCCAAAGTATGACTGCAGGGGTATAGATAATCCAATAGTATAACGAGGGGTATTCTTAAACCATTTTCGAAAGTAGTGGGGTATATTTAGGCCTTTGTCATATTTTAATACAATCTCCATAATATATACCGAAATTAGTATCAAATCACCCATATTTAGTTTTAAGCCATGAAATCGCATACCTTAGTGCAAATTAAATCAGCACTCGAAGATGAGAATGAGATGAGAGTGACCAAAACCCAATCAAACGATTGGCGTCCGCTGTACAAAGATTTTCTGAAACTATTAGTAGTAACAGTAAGTAGTACTAATGGTTACTTTTGTCACACGTGAATTTACCCACCTCAGATTTTGTCACCTTGTACATTTGGTAAGTGCAAACAAAAGGAAAACAGATTTTTGTTTTTCTTTTCCTTTTCCTTTCCACTCTTCTTCTCTCACTGTGTGACTTTTAGCTTCTTTCTCCATTCCTTTGGAGGAAGAAAAAAGAGAGACTAAAGAGGGTGTAAATTAAAATTCCAAGAAATGCGGACGGTGCCACTTGGAAGGACAACATGTATAATTGGTACTAATAATAGTCTCAATCTGTTCCTAAATCTGGGTGCTATCAAGATCCCTTTTCACTTTCCTGCTTCCGATTTCAAGGCTTCTCCCAAATCTTTCTCTTCTCTCCCCAGAAGATCAGGTCCAATTCACTTTCCTTTTTCTATCAGTATTTAGTTATAGCTATAGACTGACATATCTACAACACTTGTTTATTTTGGGTTTGTTTTATATGATTTTGACTGTGTTCACTTGTTACTTTAGTTTTATGTGGCTTAGAATACTGAAGGAAATGATCGGATTATAACATGATGTGATTATTGTACACTAGTGGTTTCTGTTTGTTTTTCTTTTTGCTTAAAAAAAAGAAGGAAAAAGTTAGTAGTGCTAAATTATCTAAATGAAAGGTCAAAATTTTAGGATAGATTACTAATTATGGGCAAAGTTCATTAGTTAAAAAATTTGTTAGAGTTGAACTTGCCTAGGTTACTTGTCTATAACAAATTTACTTGTTAACATATCTTTGGCAAGGTTTTTGCTGAATGGATCTGACCCGAGGGTGCAGACTGTTTAAGTCGAACTCGGGGAAGGTAGAATGAGCCAATAATTGGGGGAACCAGAGAAAAGCTTTGCACTGTTGACCTTTCACATTCTATCAAAAGGGAGATTGATTCTCCCTATAAAAATAGTTGAGGAAAAAGGGCCCTTTTGTTGAAGGGCTAACTATTGTAGACGACTCCTTGTCTAGCTTTCCCCGGCCAAATGACTACAGGATCATCCATCCACTCTATCCCACTTCACCATTTCAAACCTTCTCCAGAAGGTTTTTGCGTACCAGCTCTTTCTGTGGAAATCCCTTTACAACCTCCTGGATGTTCATGCTTGCTTTAAGTATCTTCTCATATATCTCGTGAACCTCCCAGTGTTTGTTATAAATTTCTATGGACCAGCATGTATTCAATTGGCAAGGATATAACAATCTTGGACAATAATATCATAGGAGAACTAAGAAATTTGGACTAAAGAGAGCCAGAACTCTTTTATGTTACTGAAATTGGAATTATTCAGCACTTGGCAGTGCTGGAAGATGGAGCCCCCTAAAATTTTGTAGGAGTTTCATAAGCTAAGAATGAAACATAAGAAAATTCAAATTGGGAGTTGTTCTTTGCCAATGTTACAAGTGCCATCCGGTGGCTGACTAATGCTTGGGGTGGGTGGGGGTTGGGGGGGTTGGGTTGGGTTGGGTTGGGTTGATGAATATATGAGTAGCATGCAAACAAAAAGCATCGCCGATTATCCCTGGGGAGGTCTCCAAATGGTGAAGTTAGGCTACAACAAATGTGTAACTATTATGACTATCAAGATGTGGAGCAGTGTCCCTCAGCAGTGATTGAGAGTATTTATAGTATGGTCATGTAATATCCTCTAGCCTTGTCTTTTAATGGGGAAGGATGACTCACTCAATCAAACTCCGCATTTGTTTATATTAGAAATAGAAAGAATCTCTATTTACTTTAAATTGATGCAAGGTAAATCAGGGTTTTGCAATGTATAATGTGTATTTATGTTACAATATGCTCAAATGGTTTTGCCACGTAACTTGGGCTTATCATTCTCTTCTAGAACTAATTGAGTGATTTCTTCTCTTACAGGTCTATGTAGGGCCAGCCAAGTAGCTGAGCTTTTCCCAACGACATCACCTGAGGTTTTTGTAAGGGAAGCCAGGGTAGAGGACTGCTGGGAAGTAGCTGAGACTCACTGTAGCTCCTTCTTCCCTGAATACGCCTTCCCTCTAGATTTTGTGTTGAGAATTGACAGGCTGATTGCTATGCTATTTGGATTCTCCATACCTAATGGATGCAAGAGAACTTGTCTTGTTGCTGTGGTTGGAAGCAGAGATAAAGAGGCTTGCTTAATAGGTACAGAAGAATTGAAACTTGGAGGATTTGACGGTCGATTGAGTCTCAATAAGGGCTATGTAACTGGAATATTGACTGTGGATACTGTAGCTGATTTCCTTCCAAGAAAAGGACCCTTGCGGCAGAGAAGGTCAGTTATGTTTTGGATACTTATCAGAGGGATGGAGATTATTTTAATAAATGGCCTTTCCATAAAATTCTAGTTTTTGGCTAACCATTTTTTGTGAGAAGGTAACATATCCAATATATTAATGAAATCATCAGCACGTCTGTTTGTACTGGAAACCAAAATTTACATCTTGAAATGTTTAAACAAAAAGCAGAAACCAAAAATCCTTGTTCTTCTAAGAGTGAAAACTGATCATCTATACATTCTTGTTTACACCAAAAACTAAAAAGAAGAATACAATTCATCTTGATCTTCTGTGTAAAGCTACTTGCATCTTCAAAACATCTTGAATTTCTCTCTTTCCAACAGCCCACCAAATAGCTGCTGGGACAAACTCTCCATCTGTCTTTGTTAGATGTAGAGCTTCCCCTAGTGTTCCAACTAGACAAAAGTTCATAAGGTCTTCCTGGAATTGTCCATCTAATACTCCATCTTTTGGCTAACCATTATTATCAGATTCACTAAACATATGCTAGAAGTAAACTGTTACTATAATTTACTATTCGATCGGTCTAGGGTCATGATGTATGGAAGATCTCTAAAGCTTTCTAATTGGCCACATTTTGAAAGCACAACATCGGATTAGGCATTAGGTGATCTTTAAATGCTTAATGATTGTAAATTACTGTAGTATTTTCCTCATTTCCTGTATGGAAAGATGGAACCTCAAAACACTGTCTGATATGATGGTCAATACACCGATGCTATTTGGCTATTGAGTAAAGTGATTCTTCCCATTCCATAGTACAAAGGGAGTTTCACAGTCTCCTTTTTGTTCTCTAAAATTCTATTGTTCCTCTCTCCTGATAATCAACCAAATTGCAGCTGGGATAAGAGTCTTGACTTCAACTACTGCTTTCTTGAGTCCCCTCTTGTTCCGACACACAAGAAATTTCCTTCCCTGATCTAGGGATAGACTTGTGAATCCCCAGAATGTTTAGCATTAAACCCCATAACTGTGGAGGAGTGCACTCACTTTGCAACCATTATATTAATAAGTTTCTTCTACCATCACTAATATAATATAAAATCAAACTAGTATCTTAAACTCCATCTCTAATCAAATAGCATCATGTGAAATGAGACAAGGGAGTACATAATACTAACCAACTGTCTCTTTCACAAGAGACAGGGTTTGTATGGCTTCCGTTGTTGGTCGTTTGCCTTAGTTAGAAGTAGAACAAGAGGGTACCGATTACTTGTACTGAAGAAATAAAGGGGATGGATAAAAAACCTGATTAAGAAACAAATACTTGGTAATGGGATGGGGAGGTTAGTCCATCCGCTCTAGTGGAGTGCATTTGTGCACATCCGCTCTTTATGTGCATTTGTGCATCCATATACTTTTTGACATAACATCCACTCAATCAAAAGCTGATGAAACCATTGTAGTTCTTTGCTCAACAGGTTTTGCATTGAACATGATTTCTATCTTATGCAAGACGTTAATAATTTTTACAGGAAAGGAATTGCCTATATATCAAATGTTGCAGTCCGGGAAAGATACCGCCGAAAAGGCATAGCAAAAAAACTTGTAACTAAAGCGGAGGCACAAGCCAGAAGCTGGGGATGCCGTGCAATTGCTTTACATTGTGACACTAGCAACCCTGGAGCCATAAAGTTATATATAGGACAAGGCTTCAGAATCATCAAAGTGCCAGAAGGAGCAAACTGGCCTCAACCAAAGACATCCCCAAATATGCAGTTCAATTTATTGATTAAACTACTGGACATATAAGACAGTTTAGTAAACAATTGGGGGTGTGATACTTGTATATTTATGTGTAATTAAGGGAGCAGTAGCTGTAACTAGTCAAAATTTCTTCTTTACAATGTTTCTGTTGTATAATGCTTGCCAAACCAATGGCAGTTGATTTATTATTAGGAAGCACCCTTATAGTAGCAGTTTTTGCACTCTTTTACACATAATTATCGGACTGAAAGATATAAAGGTTAGTTTTCCATTTTAACTTCCCAATGAGTCTTTTCTTTTCTGAAAAGATCCTATAGTTGCTCATACAATTTGCAAAGTAAATATCACCTCCTTCAAAGACTGTTACTAGTAAACTTAAGCCTCATATTTGTTACTCTAGGAGGCGAAAAGTACTAGCGTTAATCATCTAACTGTTTTTTGCTTTTCCGCTTCACACCTTTCACATTGCAAATGCAAAATTTCTGTGTTTGTCCATGACAATCTGCACATTTTTATGTCCTTGAGGTAAAAAGATGCACCAAACAACTACTGTAAACGAAGTAATCACAAGTATCTCCTGGTACCTATCACACATTTTTATGTTGTTTGCACAGACGGTACAACTTTATTACATACAGCTCTTGATTTGTGAAGGAAATTTTTTCTATTCCAGCATTTCCAAGTTTTGAAAGATTCCAAAAACACATCAGTGGCCCTGTGGTCAGGTTGTCCAAAAGGTTGATGATCATCTAGACAACAGATAAATGCAAAGCGCAACTGCTCATACTCATGCTCCAACAAACTTAGTCAAGGCGGAGGTATCAAGGGCGGTGAACTCATTCACAGCATTAAGCACATCATGAGCAAGTTTTACAGCAGCCTCGTTGCTTGGTGCCTAAAATGATATATAGTCTATATCAGATATTTGTACTCGAAGAAAATTGCAAGAGCTCAAGAAATACTCAAAAGGAATAGTTGTAACCTCAATATTAAGGGGTAGAACAGGGTCATGTAGTGAAAGTCTTAGAAGGAACCACCCGCCATAACCAGAAACTCTAACCTGTCATCAAAACCAAAATAATCTGGGGACTGTTAATCGCAAATATACTTGTGTAGATATCCAGGGATTAGCAGATTACAGCTAATGAACTTCAGACGAACAGCAGGATACATATGATGATTCATCACACATGCAACGACTACCACAACGACTAAACAAATGAAATATGCTGGCCATAAGCAGTTGCTGCTCGGTGTGCTCCAATTTCAAGGAACATAATAATAAATCAATGGTATCAAAAAGAGTAACTTGATTTGCTTCTGCAAGGACGATAACAGCTAAAAGCTTACCCCTTCATAGTTAACAGGTGCTTTTAGAAGCTTAGCATCTGAGTCAACTGTATTCTCAAGCTGCTTCAACACTGCTTCCCCATATACACGGAAGGATCTGGAGGCACAAGCATGTTCCGTAATTTACAGAAACACAATAAGCTCAGCCAAATTAAATTGCAAGGACAAATAGCATACCCTCCTTTAAGATCTGAGTGATTCTGATCGATCTTTAGTCTAAGTTCAACAGCAACAGCTGGTTCTTCGAGACCCTCCACCATGTCAGTCAAGACTTTGCTGCCGCCTCCTTGTCCCGATGTTCTAGCTGATGCAAGCTTATTCAGTAACTTCACCTGCAAGTGAGGAACACGAACAAGATTTAGAAAATTTACTGACAGCAAAAATCTTAGAGCCCAGGGACTAGTTTTGGCAGAAACGTACCATAAGGTATGCACCATCATCAAGCCAATGATTCTCCCTTAGAGCTCCATGCCCACTAGTTTCAATAGCCAAATGTGCTTCCTCACCAACAGAGTTCTGTCAACATTCTACTATTAAGTACAATCTGTCTCAGAGCAACTTAAAGCTTGGCAGCAAAGATTTGATGCATTCAACTCTATCCAAACCCAAATATTAGAAAAGTAAAGTAATGGCAAGAGTCATAAGCCATCTATTTAGGCATACAAGTGCTTCACAGTTTCGAAGCTTGAGGCTGTAGTTTCCTCATGCTGATAACTTCAACAAATTTAAATGTACTATACCAGGCTAAACTCGTTCAGAACAAGATGATTAGTTATCGGAGGATTCCAGTTTATCTCAACACTCAATCCTGAAAGTTGTGATTGTATTGAAGAGAGTGCGCAATTATTAGAAATAAACCCACATGTTAGTGTTTCAGGTTTGCTTTATCACCCCAAGTGACAACAACAAACCCAGTGTAAACTGTAATCCCACAAGTGGGGATTCTGGGGTATCATCCAAGTGAATGAAGTTCAAAAACTTTCCAATAGAAGTATGCAAAGTTTAAATGAAAGCAGTTGATAAGTTGGGTTTTGGCCAACTTATCATTGTCTTATACTAAGTTTTTAACGTCTTAAATTTAAATTTAGAATTATGGCATAAATTGCTTGGTTTCATGAAGAAGAGTGTAGATGGCCGAGGAAGTGGAAATCGCGCAGAAAAGAGGCCAAGAAATGAAGATTTAGATTTTAGAGCTTTGAAGATGAATTTCGAGGAAGCCAAGCTGAAAGCAAGAAGAAAAGAAGAACTGCCGAACGTGAAACAACCCGCAGAACGGAGATCAGAGTCAGTATTAGGCCCAAGTCAACATATTCAGGGAGGCAAGAATGTGGTCCATGATTTTAAGTGTCAGAACATACTCTTTGAAGTTGCAATTATGCTGAGGCAAAATGAAAATGCTCCCGTGAAATGGAGATTCAGAGAGCAGGTTTTTGATCAAATTATTTTGCGGACCACGGTCAAAAGTGCGGACTGCGCTTTCAGGCAGAAGGAAAACTTCAGAAGTTTAGCAAGAGGCATAATGCGGATCGCGGAATAATGTGGGTCTGTGGTTTAGTAGTTCGGAGGGACATTTTTTGGAACTTTATTATTTGTTTTAAATTTTAATTAACCATAAATAGAATGTTTAGGGTTATTTTTAGTATCTTTGAAGCTGGGAAGCTGAGGAACAAGGGTTTGGAGACTTGGGAAGCATGTTAACTTCAACTTTGGAGGAATTCAACATTGTAGTTCGCCATTTTCTATCTAATTCTCTTTACCCATTGATGGTTAGGAACACATGTTTTTAGCTACATTTTGCATTCTAATTGCTGCACTTTAATCGTGTTTGAGCTAAATTGCTAGTACTTTGTACTTATTACGTGTGTTGTGCCTAGTAGGAAGTGATTCCGAGTTGAGAAGTATTGTTGGAGCTAAAATGGATGAATTGGAACTTCGACGTCTGAGTAAAAGTCGAAAGAATTAAATCGGGATCATGTTCGGGATTCGAGGACCATGATGTTAAAAAGTGAAGAAAAATCGGAAGCATAGAGAAATGCGCTACCGCGCCGCGTGGGGCGCCAGACGCGGCAAGAGAAAAGTAGCAGACATGAAAAGAGCACCTCTCTGAAAAGTCCCACTAGTGGGTCGCACAGGGCCTTGCGCCGGGTGACCCGCCAGTGCAAAATGGCGGCTGGTTTTCCCCTTTTCGGGATAAAGAGGGTATCTTGGTCCAGATTTATTCCTACTTGGTATAAATACATTGTAAACACGACTTTGAAGGGGAATTCGACCGAGGAAGCTATTGGAAAGCGGCTGAGGAAAAACACCTGATTTTCATCCGTTTTCTTACAATTGATCGATTCAAGACGAGAGTTTGTATCGTGAAGTTGGTTTGGATGATTTTTATGTTTCTTAACTATTTTATGATAACTTTCTCAATTGTTATGAAGTAGTTCACCTTAAGGTTTGACATGATTTGGTGACTTGATTGTTGTTCATGAATTTACCTCGTGTTTGATTGCTTGAATTGGTTGGAGGAGTTTTAATCTTAGTTGTGATTTTATTCTTTATTTTGTTTAATCGAAAACGAACATCTTATTGAATATTGTTGCAACGTATGCCTTAATTTACTTTGGTGATTCTTTAAAGAAATCAAAAGAGCTTTGCAATTTATCGTTTGAATTAAAATTGAGAAAATTCACAAGAAATGTTGATTGACTTAATTATTAGAAAAGATTTGATTTTGATTGAGATCTGATTTGATTTTATTCTGATTGATTGTAATTTATTTTCCTTCCTAAAATAGTCATAGGATTTGGTGTATAACTACCTTTGCTTAGGGATGTAAGAAATACACAGAAATACAAGAAACCTTTTTTTCTTCTCAAAAATCTACATGGTATCAGAGTCATTGTTGCCTTTTTGAGGTGAGTTATCTCCCTCGCAGCACTAGGGTTCCGTTTTTATCAAAAAGATCGAGTTTTCTCTCTCGTCCGCAACACAAACCCCTTCTGGTTCCGTCGAGACAGATTTGATTTCCGGCGAGGCAGATTAGTTTTGAATAATTTTCTTCAGATTTCCTTCTGATGGAGACATTCAAGGAGACGGTTTCTAAAGAAATCTTGTCTTCAGATGAAATTCAGTTTCTTCATCGCCTCCTAGCCAAACTTGACTCCGCTAATGTTGCCACATCCAATTATGTGCAATCAGGTAATGCTTTTGCTGCTCACCTTAATTCTTGGATTGTTGATTCTGGTGCAAATAGACACATGACAGGCTCTTCTAAAAGCATTCAAAACTATTCTACGTGTCTCAAAGGATATAATGTTAAAATAGCCAATGGTTCTTTAACACCTATCTCTGGAACAGGTTCTATCGTTTGTACTCCCAATATTAAACTATCATCCGTGCTCCATGTCCCTGAGTTCCCTGTCAATCCTTTATCTGTTAGTGCCATCACCAAAGCTCTAAACTGTAAAATCGAGTTCTTTCCCGATCATTGTAATTTTCAGGATCTTCAAACAAGGAAAAGGATTGGCAATGGTAGATTGCATGATGACTTGTATATATTAGATGGAATTCAAAACTTTGGTCAAGCCTTTTTTGGGGAAAGTAAGGATGTCAACCAAGAAATAATACAACGGCATAGACGGTTAGGACACCCATCATTTTTTGTTTCGAAGAGGTTATATCCCGATTTGTTTTTAAGGACTCAATTTAAATCTTTGTTTTGTGATGCGTGTGAATATGCCAAACATACTAGAAACTCTTATCATGTGAGCGATAATAGAAGCACAACTCCGTTTATGACTATTCATTCTGAGGTATGGGGTCCTACACAAACTGTTTCTTTATCTGGTAGTCGATATTTTGTTACTTTCATTGATTGTTGCACTAGGATGACTTGGGTATATTTGTTAAAAGCCAAAAGTGAAGTTTTCTCTTGTTTTCAGTCATTTCATAAGATGATTTGTACTCAGTTTGATGTCAAAACAAAAATCTTGAGAACTGACAATGGCAGCGAATACATGGATAAAAGATTTGGTGCTTATTTGGAGTCCAATGGGATAGTCCATCAGACTAGTTGTCCTTACACTAGTGCACAAAATGGGTCGCTGAAAGAAAAAATAGGCATTTTGTAAGTTAGTTATTATGTAAATAAGTATAGTCCTACATGGAATAGGAGTAGTGTAGGTATTGTGTATTGTTATAAATAGGGGTACTTGTATTTTTTTTTTATAAGGTAAATTGTATTAATCAAAAGGGAGAAAAAACTCCCGCATACAAGAAGTATACAAAAAGTAGAGAATTTACATCAGAACATGATTCTCTACAAATGACGCCCAATCTTCTACACAAGTAGGGGCTATATATGTGCACCAGAAAGCGATCAAAGATAAAAGACTATTCTTAAGATGTGAAAACGGAGACTCAATCCCCTCAAAAACTCTCCTATTTCTCTCTCCCAAGACTAACCACATGAGAGCTAATGGGGCGAACTTCCACGCCTTTTGCTTGCTTCTTCTACGGAAACCGGCCCAGCTATATAGCATTTCCTTTACAGCGTTTGGCATCACCCATTGAACACCAAAAAGATTCAGGATTGCCCTCCATAAACCCCAGGGCAATGCAGCATAAGATGATCAACTTCTTCCCCTGAGCTTTTACACATGTAGCACCAACTAACATGTGTAATTCCTCTCTTCAAAATCACTCCCCTCGCTGCTAGCCATGCAAAGACGCACACCTTTGTGGCGCCTTAGGAATCCAGATCGAGGAGTATGGGAAAGTAGTCTCCTCTCTCACCAACATACTCTGGTAGGACTTTACGATGAACAAACCATCGCCACGCAACCCCCATCTCCAAGAATCATAAGATGGATGGGGCATGTCTTGCCCGTATAGCAGTGCCAACAAATTTTGGAGCTCCGCAATCTCCCAATCTTGCATGTTCCTTCTAAAAGAGAGGTCTCATACTATCCCCCTTCATGCTCCTTGCGAATTTGTTGGACCATCAATTCCTTCTGGTTTGAAACTCTGAAGACGTGGGGGAAAGAGACCATCAGAGTAGCCTCTCCACACCACCTGTGATTCCAAAAGATGATTCTCCTTCCATCTCCCACCTTGTAAGCGATGTTGCCATAGAAAGTTTCCCAGTTCTTCATGATGTTCCTCCACATGCCACACCCGAATGGTGATGTGATTGCCTTGGTCCTCCAACCCCCTTCCGTGGAATCGTACTTTTCTGCTATGACCTCCCTCCATAGAGCATGCTCTTCTACCCCGAATCTCCACAGCCACTTCCCCAGCAAAGCTCTGTTGAATACCCTGAGATCTTTTACTCCAAGTCCACCCCACTTCTTTGGGGAAGTGACTGTCTGCCAATTCACTAGATGAAACTTTCTAGTTCCATCTGCCGCATCCCAAAGAAAATTCCTTTGAAGCCGCTCCAGTTTTTCTGTGGGGTACTTGTATTATAGTTAACATTATCATTAATATAATTTTCCCGTGTATTATTTCTCACATGGTATTAGAGCGTGAGTGAGACACATCCAGAAAAGAAAAAAAAAATTGGACAGTTGTTGTGCGTCAAATCCCGGTGACTTTCTAGGGCTGATTTGCGTCAGATCAGTCTCTGTTGGTGTTGTGCGAAAACCAATACCACCACAGGGTCCCCAAGCCTTCCGCGACCAAACTCCATAAAAGATCTCCGGCAACCGACCTCTCACGCGCCCTCACGCGCGGAACGGTGGTCAGAAATTCCGGCGACTGTTTCTCCACGTGCCAGCGCGTGTGGCCTTTTTCCGGCCAGATTTCGAATTTTTTTCTTCATACAGCTTGTTCGTGAGGCTTTTCCGAGCCTACCATCCAAGTTACACCAAAATCCGACGACTTTTTTATTTTCCGGCGACAATTTCTGATTTTTGCGGCAAAATTATCTAGATTTCGGCTTTCTCTTATGTTATTTGCTGATATTTTTGCTAACCCTCTCTTCCAATCCAACCATGTCTCTCAGACTTGATGCTTTTGGGTCTAAAAACACGGGTTCTGCAAGTTCTGGTATTATGATTACCTCAAAACCTTTAATGGGAAGTTCAACCTGCTTATCTTGGGCTTACCCTCTCTTCCAATCCAACCATGTCTCTCGGACTTGATGTTTTTGGGTCTAAAAACACGGGTTCTGGAAGTTCTGGTATTATGATTACCTCAAAACCTTTAATGGGAAGTTCAAACTGCTTAGCTTGGTCTTCGTCTGTTGAATTGTGGTGTAAAGGTCAAGGTGTTCAACAGCTCAAGATCATTTAACAAAAAAGGCTAACGAAGGAGATGTAAAGGCCAAAGCACTTTGGGAGAAGGTTGATGCTCAGTTATGTTGTATCCTGTGGCGATCTATTGATTCCAAGTTGATGCCCTTGTTCCGTCCATTCCAAACATATTATTTAGTTTGGGAAAAGGCTCGTACTTTATAAACTAATGACGTATCTCATTTCTATGATGTGATATCGCGAATGACAAGCTTGAAGAAACAGGAATTGGATATGTCTACATACTTGGGACAAGTACAGACAGGAAGAATTTGAGAAGTTGATGCCAGTTTATGCTAGCATTGAAAAGCAACAAGAGCAACGACAGAAGATGTTTCTAGTTCTTACACTTACTGGACTTCCTAATGACCTTGATTCAGTACGTGACCAAATTTTGGCTAGTCCGACTGTCCCTAGAGTTGATGAATTATTCTCTCGATTATTTCGCCTTGCTGCAGCACCAAGTCACCAAGTGATCTCATCACAGACACTCGACTCCTCTGTTCTCGCATCCCAGACAGTGGAAAATCGGGCATCTCAAACTATGGAGAATAGACAAGGAGGAGGTTGTTTTGGAAGATCTAGACCCAAGTGTTCTTATTGTTATAAACTTGGACACACTCGTGAAGTGTGCTATTCTTTACATGGTCGACCACCCAAAAATGCTTATGTTGCTCAGACCGAGACTACAGGTAACCAGGGATTTTCTTTATCTGAAGGAGAATATAATGAGTTCCTTCAGTATCGAGCAAGTAAGCAGACATCTCCACAAGTAGCATCGGTTGCTCAGACTGATACTTTTGTCGTTGGTCATTCTTTTGCTTGTGTTTCCTAGTCTAGTACTCTTAGACCATGGGTCATGGACTCAGGCGCTTCTGATCATATCTCTGGTAATAAATCTCTTTTGTCGAATATTGTGTATTCACAGTCTCTTCCCACTGTTACTTTAGCCAATAGGTTTCAAACTAAAGCAAAAGGAGTTAGACAAGCTAATCCCTTATCTTCTGTCACTCTAGATTTCATTCTTTGTCTCTGGCTGTCCTTTTAGTCTTGCATCTGTTAGTCGTTTGACTCGTGCCCTCCATTATAGTATATATTTTATTGATGATTCTTTTATTATGCAGGACCGCAGTACGGGACAGACGATTGGCACAGGGCGTGAATCAGAAGGCCTTTACTACCTTAACTCACTCAATCCCTCCAAAGCATGTCTAGTTACAAATCCTCCGGAGCTAATTCACAGACGATTAGGACATATGAGTTTATCCAAGCTTCAGAAAATGGTGCCTAGTTTGTCTACATTAGATTGTGAGTCGTGTCAGCTTGGGAAACATACTCAAGCCTCCATTCTGCGTAGTGTTGAGAGTCATGCAGAGTCTGTTTTCTCTTTAGTTCATTCTAATATATGGGGTCCTAGTAGAGTCAGTTCAACCTTGGGATTTCGTTATTTTGTTAGTTTCATTGATGATTATTCAAGATGTACTTGGCTTTTCTTAATGAAAGATCGTTCTGAGTTGTTTTCTATATTCCAGAATTTTTGTGCTGAAATCAAAAATCAATTTGGTGTTTCTATTCGCACTTTTCGCAGTGATAATGCCTTAGAATACTTATCCTCTCAGTTTCAGCAGTTTATGACTTCTCAAGGAATTATTCATCAGACATCTTATCCTTATACCCCTCAACAAAATGGGGTTGCAGAGAGAAAGAATAGGCACCTCATTGAGACTGCTCGCACTCTTCTCATTGAATCTCGTGTTCCGTTGCGTTTTAGGGCGATCCAGTTCTCACAACTTGTTATTTGATTAATCAGATGCCTTCATCTCCCATCCAGAATTAGATTCCATATTCAGTATTGTTTCCTCAGTCACCCTTATACTCTCTTCCCCCTCGTGTTTTTGGGAGCACATGTTTCGTTCATAACTTAGCCTCTGGGAAAGATAAGTTAGCTCCTCGTGCTCTCAAGTGTGTCTTCCTTAGTTATTCTCGTGTTCAGAAAGGATATCGTTGTTACTCACCTTGTATTCGTAGGTACCTTATGTCAGTTGACGTCACATTTTTTTAGTCTAAACCTTTTTTTACCTCTTCTGACCACCTTGATATATCTGAGGTCTTACCTATACCGACCTTTGAGGAGTTTACTATAGCTCCTTCACCACCTTCAACAACAGAAGTCTTACCTATACCAACCATTAAGTCTAGTATTGCTCCTATTGCTCCTCCTAGATCCCCAGCCGTTGAGGAGTCTAGTGTTGCTCCTCCTAGATCCCCAGCCACAGGAACACCACTCTTGACTTATCATCGCCGTCCGCGCCCAATGGACCGCACTTAATCCTAATCCCCATTATGTCGGTTTAAGTTATCATCGTCCTGTCATCACCCCATTATGCTTTTATATCTTCTTTGTCCTCTGTTTCTATCCCTAAGTCTACAGGTAAAGCATTGTCTCATCCAGGATGGCAACATGCTATGATTGACGAGATGTCAGCTTTACATACGAGTGGTACTTGGGAGCTTGTTCCTCTTCCTTCAGGTAAATTTATTGTTGGTTGTCGTTGGGTTTATGCAGTCAAGGTTGGTCCGGATGGCAAGGTTGATCGACTTAAGGCCCGTCTTGTTGCCAAGAAATATACTCAGATATTTGGACTCGATTACAGTGATACCTTTTCTCCCGTGGCTAAGATAGCATCAATCCGCCTTTTTCTATCCATGGTTGTTGTTCGCCATTGGCCTCTTTATCAGCTGGACATTAAGAATGCTTTTCTACACGGTGACCTTAAGGATGAAGTTTATATGGAGCAACCACCTGGGTTTGTTGCTCAGGGGGAGTCTCGTGGCCTTGTATATCGCTTGCGCCGGTCACTTAATGGTTTAAAGCAGTCTCCTCGAGCCTGGTTTGGTAAGTCCAACACAGTTATCTAGGAGTTTGGCATGACTCGTAGTGAAGCTGATCACTCTGTGTTTTATCGGCATTCTCCTTCTAAGTCTCTGTATTTATCTGGTGGTCAATGTTGAAGATATTGTTATTACCGGCAATGATCGGGATGGTATTACTAAATTGAAGCAACATCTCTTTCAACACTTTCAGACTAAGGATCTGGGCGGACTAAAGTATTTTCTGGGTTTTGAGGTCGCTCAGTCTAGCTCAGGTATTGTGATCTCACAACGGAAGTATGCCTTAGACATTCTTGAGGAGACAGGAATGACAAGCTATAGACCTGTTGACACTCTGATGGATCCGAATTCTAAACTTCTGACAGGACAGGGGGAGCCGCTTAGCGATCCTGCAAGATATAGGCGGCTGGTTGGTAAATTAAATTATCTCACATTGACTAGACCTGACATTTCCTTTTCTGTAAGTGTTGTAAGTCAGTTTATGGATTATCCCTGTGATAGTCATTGGGATGCAGTTGTCAGCATTCTTCGGTATATAAAATCGGCTCCAGGTAAAGGATTATTGTTTGAGGATCTAGGCCATGAGCAGATTGTTGGATACTCAAATGTTGATTTGGCAGGATCACCTTCTGATAGACGTTCTACGTCCGGATATTGTGTTTTATGAGGAGGCAATCTGGTGTCTTGGAAGAGCAAGAAACAAAATATAGTTGCTTGATCTAGTGCAGAAGCAGAATATCGAGCAATGACTATGGCAACATGTGAGCTAGTTTGGATCAAACAATTGCTCAAGGAGTTGAAATTTGGTGAAATCAGCCAGCTGGAACTTGTGTGCGATAATCAAGCTGCCCTTCATATTGCATCAAATCCGGTGTTCCATGAAAAAACTAAACACATTGAGATTGACTGTCACTTTGTCAGAAAAAAGATACTCTCAGGAGATATTGCTACAAAGTTTGTGAAGTCGAATGATCAGCTTGCAGATATTTTCACTAAGTCCCTCACTGGTCCTCGTATTAGTTATATATGTAACAAGCTCGGTACATATGATTTGTATGCACCGGCTTGTGGGGGAGTGTTAGTTAGTTATAATGAAAATAAGCATAGTCCTACATGGAATAGGAGTAGTGTAGGTATTGTGTACACCTTCTGATAGACGTTCTACGTCCGGATATTGTGTTTTATGAGGAGGCAATCTGGTGTCTTGGAAGAGCAAGAAACAAAATATAGTTGCTTGATCTAGTGCAGAAGCAGAATATCGAGCAATGACTATGGCAACATGTGAGCTAGTTTGGATCAAACAATTGCTCAAGGAGTTGAAATTTGGTGAAATCAGCCAGATGGAACTTGTGTGCGATAATCAAGTTGCCCTTCATATTGCATCAAATCCGGTGTTCCATGAAAAAACTAAACACATTGAGATTGACTGTCACTTTGTCAGAAAAAAGATACTCTCAGGAGATATTGCTACAAAGTTTGTGAAGTCGAATGATCAGCTTGCAGATATTTTCACTAAGTCCCTCACTGGTCCTCGTATTAGTTATATATGTAACAAGCTCGGTACATATGATTTGTATGCACCGGCTTGTGGGGGAGTGTTAGTTAGTTATAATGAAAATAAGCATAGTCCTACATGGAATAAGAGTAGTGTAGGTATTGTGTACACCTTCTGATAGACGTTCTACGTCCGGATATTGTGTTTTATGAGGAGGCAATCTGGTGTCTTGGAAGAGCAAGAAACAAAATATAGTTGCTTGATCTAGTGCAGAAGCAGAATATCGAGCAATGACTATGGCAACATGTGAGCTAGTTTGGATCAAACAATTGCTCAAGGAGTTGAAATTTGGTGAAATCAGCCAGATGGAACTTGTGTGCGATAATCAAGCTGCCCTTCATATTGCATCAAATCCGGTGTTCCATGAAAAAACTAAACACATTGAGATTGACTGTCACTTTGTCAGAAAAAAGATACTCTCAGGAGATATTGCTACAAAGTTTGTGAAGTCGAATGATCAGCTTGCAGATATTTTCACTAAGTCCCTCACTGGTCCTCGTATTAGTTATATATGTAACAAGCTCGGTACATATGATTTGTATGCACCGGCTTGTGGGGGAGTGTTAGTTAGTTATAATGAAAATAAGCATAGTCCTACATGGAATAGGAGTAGTGTAGGTATTGTGTACACCTTCTGATAGACGTTCTACGTCCGGATATTGTGTTTTATGAGGAGGCAATCTGGTGTCTTGGAAGAGCAAGAAACAAAATATAGTTGCTTGATCTAGTGCAGAAGCAGAATATCGAGCAATGACTATGGCAACATGTGAGCTAGTTTGGATCAAACAATTGCTCAAGGAGTTGAAATTTGGTGAAATCAGCCAGATGGAACTTGTGTGCGATAATCAAGCTGCCCTTCATATTGCATCAAATCCGGTGTTCCATGAAAAAACTAAACACATTGAGATTGACTGTCACTTTGTCAGAAAAAAGATACTCTCAGGAGATATTGCTACAAAGTTTGTGAAGTCGAATGATCAGCTTGCAGATATTTTCACTAAGTCCCTCACTGGTCCTCGTATTAGTTATATATGTAACAAGCTCGGTACATATGATTTGTATGCACCGGCTTGTGGGGGAGTGTTAGTTAGTTATAATGTAAATAAGCATAGTCCTACATGGAATAGGAGTAGTGTAGGTATTGTGTATTGTTATAAATATGGGTACTTGTATTATAGTTAACATTATCAATAATATAACTTTCCCGTATATTATTTCTCACACATTTGTTAGAAGTAGCACGATCTCTTATGTTCACCATGCATCTACCAAAACCTTATTAGGAGGATGTTATTCTAGTGGCTGCCTATCTTATTAACAAAATGCCTCTTAAAACCCTCAATTTTCAAAGTCCTCTGGAAGCTTTAAAGGGTAAGAATGAATATATTGTTCCTCCAAAGGTGTTTGGGTGTGTTTGCTTTGTCCACACTAGAAATTCTAGAAAACTTGATCCTAGAGCTATAAAGTGTGTTTTCATTGGGTATTCTCTCCGACACAGAAAGGTTACAAATGTTATCATCCTCCATCTAGGAGATCCTTTGTTAGCACGGATGTTACTTTTCGAGAATCTGAGCCCTATTTCAGTATTACCCCATCACCGCAGTAAGGAGGAAGAGGTGATCCTACCTAGTTCCATTACTGGACCTCTTGATGACATTGTCACAGGGAAAAGTGAAATTGGAGAAAGAATTCAGAGGGAGACTATTGGGCGCTTGGATAGGCCTGATTTGAAAACTTACTCAAGGAAAAATAGAGCAGAAGAAGCCATCATGCAATCTACCAAAGCTCAACCTTCTTTTGCTGGTGAGTTATCTACATTTCCTAATGAGTTATATGAACCTATTGCTCACAGAAAAGGAGTCAGATCTTGCACCACCAAACACCCTTTATCTAATTTTGTCTCATATAATTCTGTCCTTTGGCTTGTCTATTTTTTTTGTGTCTATTCCGCAGAATTGGAGGGAAGTTTTTGCAAACCCTAAATGGAAGCAAGCTATGATTGAAGAAATGAAGGCCTTGTCAAAAAATGAGACGTCGGAACTTGTCACTTCACCACCAGACAAGAAGTTGGTTGGCTGCAAATGGGTCTTCACTGTGAAGCACAAAGCTGATGGCTTGATTAAAAGATTCAAAGCAAGACTGGTGGCTAAGGGATTCACTCAGACTTATGGAGTGGATTATCAAGAGACATTTGCCCCTGTTGCTAAGATGAACATTATTAGAATTCTTTTGTCTTGTGCAGCTAATCTTGATTGGGACTTGCAAAAGTTTGATGTGAAGAATGCATTTCTTCATGGAGACTTAGAAGAAGAGGTGTATATGGAGATTCCTCTTGGATTTGATACTGAACAAAGTCAAGGAAAGGTATGCAGATTGAAGAAAATCTTGTACGGACTGAAGCAATCCCAGAGCCTGGTTTGACAGATTCTGCAAAACAATGATCTCCTTTTGGTTACCAACAAAGCAATGCTGATCACACCCTCTTCATAAGACATCATACGGGTAAACTCACTCTTCTCATAGTTTATTTTGATGACATAGTAATGATAGGAGATGACAAAGAGGAGATGGCCCGATTGAAGAAATTGTTGGCACATGAATTTGAGATCAAGGATCTAGGAAAATTGCCGTACTTCTTGGGAATTGAGGTTGCTAGATCAAAAAGAGGAATCTTTATTTCTCAGAGGAAGTATATTCTGGATCTCTTGAAAGAAACTGATATGATAGGTTGTAGACCCGCAGAATCGCCCGTTGAAAGCAATCACAAGTTACAAAGCGGAGTTGGAGAGTCAATTGATAAGGAGAGCTATCAGAGATTGGTTGGAAAACCCATTTATCTATCCCACACTAGACCAGACATAGCTTATTCAGTTAGCCTAGTGAGTCAGATCCTCATATGCAAGTTGTCTAGCACATTTTGCGGTATCTGAAGTTTGCTCCAGGAAAAGGTCTACTTTTCTCCGAACATGATCACCTCCAAATAGAAGCCTTTACAGACGCGGATTGGGTTGGATCTTTGGATGACAGAAGATCTACATCTGGGTTACTGTACGCTCGTAGAAGGAAACTTAGTTACTTTGGAGAAGCAAGAAGCAAAGTGTAGTTGCTAGATCAAGTGCGGAGGCAAAATATATAGTTATGGCCCAGGGTGTTTGCGAAATGTTTTGGCTACAAAAGCTACTAGAGGAATTGAGACTGTCTGAAAAAGGAAAACTTTCCTCGTACTATGAGAATAAGGCTGGCATCAGTATAACTCATAATCTAGTCCAGCATGACCGAACAAAGCATGTGGAAATTGATCGACACTTCATCAAAGAAAAAATTACAACTAGTGTCTTGAGTTTGTTTCATGTGCCATCAGAAAAACAGTTAGCTGATATGTTTACCAAGGGTCTTAACAAACAGACTTTTCATACACTGGTGTGCAAGTTAGGCATATGCGACATCTTTGCACCAACTTGAGGGGGAGTGTTGATTGACCTAATTATTAGGAAAGATTTTTTTCTGATTGATTGTAATTTATTTTCCTTCAAAAAATAGTCAGAGGACTTAGTGTATAAATACCTTTGCTTAGGGATGTAAGAAATACACAGATATACAAGAAGCTTTTTCTTCTTCTTAAAAATCTACAGTTTCTCTTAGACTATTCCTACCAACGAGATTCTTGCACATTTCACTACACTTCAGATTAGTTTATTTGAAAGATTTAGGTTTATTAGAAAGAAGAATCTTGACCATAAGAATAGGCTAATCACCTGTCGAATTCGTGAGAATTAATAAAACTTCAAGAGTGAAATTGAACAGAGCTAGATCCGGGATAGCGATGATGTACCTACCGTGTCACGATACTTATTTCTCATATTGATAACAACCCGCTTTAGCTCTACTCTCTAGTTTTCCGATCGAATTTACTTAGTCGTAATTTTAGTTAATAATTGTAGTCATTAATCAATTCAAATCAAAAGTGCGATTCATCTTGAATAGCGACATTCCATAAATTTACTTGAACATTTTCTAAACCAATCCCTGTAGAAACGATATTTTTCTATACTATCTTTGACTAGCGAGCTTCAGTTTTTACACACCGGTTTTGCTCTCGTCACCATCATGTTTGTTACTTAAGTTTCATTTTATTTCAATTTACATTATGTGAAACTAAAATCCTAGTTGCAATTTTATTCCAAATACAACAACAACAACAATCCAGTATAATCCCACTAGTGGGGTCTGAGTGTGTACGCAGACCTTACCCCTACCCTGAGGTAGAGAGGCTGTATCCGATAGACCCTCGGCTCCCTCCCTCCGAGAACTCCCCGCCTTGCTCTTGGGGTGACTCGAACTCACAACCTCTTGGTTGGAAGTGGAGGGTGCTCACCACTAAAGCAACCCCTCTTGTCGATTAATGGATATTTAATTAATTCCTTGAACTTGCTTGATTTTATTGTTGTCTAGTTATTAAATCTATGCTAGTGACCAACATTTGATTGATGTCCATTTATCTTAATTCTTATCTGGGAAAGTGGTTTTAGGATTAGGTAATGGTTAACTGGCAAGGTAAATGGATATATGGAAATAAGATACGGATAGCTATTTCTACCTTGGGTATTAGTCAATTTGCTCTTAGAGAACCTCAATTAGCTTCCAAGCTAATTGAGATAGAACCATTGGGATGGGAGATTCTACAGGGTAAATTAGTATTGACCATAACAATATTTCAAGTAAATTAAAAGCTAATTCGGCAAATTAACAAATTAATTAGGCGATAGAGGTGGGGTGAAATCTCAACTACCTAAATATATTGGTTCTCAACTTGTTTTCTAGTTACTACTTGCTCTATGTTACTTGTTCATTTCAGCTAGTTTTAATCACTCATTTCATATTTGACTGGCACTGTAGAAAGGACTTAGTAATTTTAACCATCTTCATTTCCCACACTGCTACCTTTGAATTCAACCCCGAACTTTGGTTGGATAATTTTTTTTTTTTTTTAATGAAATAAGATTCTTCATTGCAGGCATCGAGAAGATGCAAAGTTACAAGAAGGAATTGAGTTAGCTCCATTACAAAGACTTAATCTGCTTAGGGAGCTAACTCAAAAACAAAAGTAAGGATATAACTGAGTTAAGCTAGACTCAGAGATCCAATAAAATCTAGAAGAGGAATTACATTATTTATAGGTGTTAGAGAACTCCAACTAAATAGTTGCACAAGGCAATTGGCTTTGATAGCGTGTATAGAAGTTGAAATGCCATCAAAGCATCTGCGATTCCTTTCTTGCCAAATGCACCAAAAAATGCATACTGGGATCATCTTCCAGACTTTCTTAATGGCCCTTTCAACTTTCCAGCTGCTCCAACCTTCCACTGCTTCCCTGATGCCCTGTGGTTGTGTCCAGCTTATTCCCAGGATAAAAAGAAACATACACCACATATTTGTTGCCACTGGACAATGTAAGAATATGTGGTTGACTAACTCAGAACTTTGCTGACATAGGTAGCATCTATTTACCAGCTGAAAGCTCCTTTTGCAGAGATTGTCTTGAGTTAGGCTGGCTTCTTTGAGTGCAGTCCAAGTAAAGCAGATAACCTTTGTTGGAAGCTTTGTCTTCCAGGTGAGCTTCCATGGCCACGAGTCAATGTTTCCATTATGCTCACATATGCGTCTGTAGCCTATCTTCATTGAATATGGACTTGAGTCACAACCAACCCATCTGATTCTGTCAGGGATCTGCTCTTTCATAGTGAAGGTTCCCAGTCTACCAAGCAATGTAAACAAACTACCTAACTCCCAGTCATGCATATTCCTTTTGAACAGTGGGACCCATGAGTTTCCTGATCTGTATTGACTTATTGTAGAGTTGGGATCACTAGCAATCTGAAACAGTAGTGGAAAGCTCTCTTCCAGTGGGAGACTGTCCAACCAGATATCTTTCCAGAATCTAACATGTAACCCATTACCCACCTTGAATGAAATATTCTGTGAAAAATCCTCCCAAAGGCTCCTGATGTGTTTCCATGGGCCAACACCATGAGGAGACCTGCTGAGTTTAGTACACCAGTGATTTTGTAGTCCATGCAGTGTTGTGAAGAGCGTGAAGCGAGAAAAAGCGACAATCCCCATTTCGCTTAAAGCGAGAAGCGAGAAGCGAAGCGCTCGCTTTTTTGAAGTGAAGCGGAATTTTTAAAAAAAATTAAAATTAATACTGCATAGACAACACATGTAATTGTAATCAAATGTTCAATACTTCAATGTGAAAACTAAATAGTAGCATCAATTAAAGCACAAAATGAGCATCCTATTCTTCTACAAGATTGTCAAATTATTGTATTCCATTATCATTATTATATTGCTCGTCAACTTCTTCAACTTCTTCGCCATTAAAAGAACAACTACATAGCACATAAGAAAGACAATAAGAACTAACAATAAAGGATATAAAAATTAGAGGTAAAATAAAAAAAACTGGGCAGAGGAGAAAAAAAAACTGGACAGTAAACTGGGCAATTTTTTCTTTCACTGTTTAAAAATTGGCATTATTTCTGAGAAAGAACCGAAGGTAAAAAAAAAATTTCGCCAGCATTTCGCTGCTTTTTGGACGTTTAAACAGTGAAAGAAAAAGAAAAAGAAGAAGAAGAAGAAGGAGAAGAAGGAGAAGAAAAATCAGAACATACCTGTTGTTTGAACTTGAAGTTGATGCTTTCAGTCGATGAAGAAGAAGAAGTCGACTAGTGTCTTTAAAACCCTAGTCTCATTGCATTTGTTAGTTTAATGAAAGACCAGACCTCGTTTTTAATAAAATAGGGCTGGGTCTGTTTTAAAACACAGAAGCGGTCGCTTCTTCGCATCGCATCGCTTTCCCGCTTCTCGCTTTTTAGTGGGAAGCTGTCGCTTTTCTACACCTCAGTCGCTTCAGCAGGGTGAAGCGTGCAGCTTCTCGCTTCGCTTCGCTTCTCGCTTAAAGCGAGGAAGCGGGCGCTTTTTTAAACACTGAGTCCATGTTTAGCAGTCACCACCTTCTTCCATAGGTTGGCGTCTTCCTCCCCGAATCTCCCAAGCCATTTCATTAGCATGCTCTTGTTGTGTTTTGCCAAGTCTTTTATTCCAAGTCCACCAAGGTCCTTTGGTTGAGTTACTTTGGCCCATTTGACCAGGTGAAACTTGTGACCCTCACTGTTCCCTTTCCAGAGAAAATTCCTTCCAAGTTTGTCCAATTGTTTGAGCACTTTGCTGGGCATAGGATATAGTGACATGTAATAGGTTGGTATGTTGTCCATTACACTATTAATCAAGGTTACCCTGCCTCTTATTAATAGATATTGCAGCTGCCATGTTGCCAATCTCTTCTCCACCTTCTCTAGCACACCATTCCACACTGCAGTAGACTTGTACTTAGCTCCCAATGGAAGGCCCAGGTATGTTGCGGGGAAGGAACAGTACCACAACAAAGAATATCAGCTAGATCTCCCAAGTCAGGAACTTCATTAATAGGGTAGATAATGCTTTTTGCCATGTTGATATGAAGTCCAGAGATAGCTTCAAAAATGAGCAGAGTTAGATTAAGATATTGACCCTGAGATATTTCTGCTCCACAAAAAAATAATGTGTCATCCGCATAGAGCAGGTGTGAGACTGACACTGCATTCCTTTGAGGTCTCCCAACACTGAAACCATCTAACCACTGCAGCTGCTTTGCTTTGTCCAACATCTTGCTAAGGCCCTCCATAGCTAGGATAAACAAGAAAGGAGACAAGGGATCACCCTGCCGTAATCCTTTTTTAGGTGAAAAGAAGTCGACTGGACTTCTGTTGATGAGAATCGAATACTTGACTGTGGTCAAGCTATATTTTATCCACATGATCCATCTGCCACCAAATCCTATTTTCCTTAACATTGAAAACATGTATGACCAATTAACTTGGTCAAATGCTTTCTCAATGTCTAGTTTGCATAGGATGCCTGGAATTTCACTTTTTAGCCTTTCATCCAACGTCTCATTTGCAATCAAAGTTGCATCAGTAATTTGCCTTTGTTTGATGAAGGCATTTTGATTCTCTGAAATGAGCTTCCCAATCACTGATTTGAGTCTCTCAGCTAATAACTTTGCTATTATCTTGTAGATGCTGCTTATGAGGCTTATAGGCCTGAAATCTTTGAGCTCAATAGCACTCTTCCTCTTAGGGACCAATGCTATGAAAGAGGCATTACAAGATCTAACCATATAGCAATTTTGATGAAAGTGGTTTAAAGCCCCCATGATGTCCTGCTTTAGAATATCCCAAGCTTTCTGGAAAAAAGCCATAGTGTAACCATCTGGGCCGGGGGCTTTGTCTGGTGCACATGCCCTGATTGCTGCTATTACTTCCTCTTCTTCAAACACTCTTTCCAACCAGTCTTTCTCCTCTGTGGAGATGCATGCTAGATTATCAAAATTGGCAGTAGGTCTGCACATTCCAGCTAAGAATTTTGATTTTCATCCAGAAAAGGCTTTGTAGTACCTGACCCTGTCCCATTTGCTTCTACTTTCATAATTAAGTCCACACTTCAGTCTTTCAAGCTCGATTGTCTGCTTCTTTTTGCTTCTCTCTTTGGGATCCACCACTGATTTTTGCTTTTGTAGTTGTAGACGCCTTTTTTCCTCCATTCGCAGTATGATGTCAAAAATTTCATGTTCAAATCCAGCAACATTTAACCCAAATGCTTTGCATGCTTTAGACATAACTGATTTTGTCCACCTTGATGTTTCCACAACCGCAGGATTTTGAATCACTTGCAAACCCGAATTGTCCATGCCATACCATGGAAGAGAGAAGAATTCAGAATAAGGGGATAACTCTGCCTCTGAAGAGCTTATAATTGATGGTACTAATGTCGGTATCCAAGGGCGTACATGATTGTGGATGTTAGTTGCACGATCTGCTTCATCATCGGCCTCTGATGTCAACTCATAGGTGGTTGCTTGTGGAGCTGGAGTTCTTATAGTGGGTTATGCACAAGCTGTTTGTATTTCCATCGATATAGGGTCGAAGCTGTTTTCAATCAAGAGCCCAATAGACTTGTTGAGGCAAGGATCAGAGATTGGCCCAACAGCCATCCATACTGATTTATTATTTGCTTTCCTTTCTTTGTTTTTTGGGCCCTTAGAATAATAGAGTTGATCCAATTTATGGCCCAAGACCTGCTGCTTTTCTTTACCCTTTTGGGCTTTCACTGAGTGGGATGGGGTGTTGACTGGGTCAACAGGTGTTTTGACCACTTTATTTGAATTAAAGTGGTTCAAACCCAAATGTAAAGGTTTAGGTTTGACAGGCTGGACATCAGCCGTCTTTGTTTGGCTCGAGGAAGCTATTGTACTAGACTTCATCTTCTTCACCTCCCCTCTAGCTCTCTCTATTCCGTCACCGCTGACAATTTCTACGAGATTGTCATCCAAAATCGTAATTTTGTACTTCAACTTCCCAATTTCCAGTACCAAATTGTTGGGTAAACCACCTTCCTTAAAATTAATACAAATTCTAGCCCAAAAAAGGTGTGACCTAAGCTTCGTGTCTTCATCAGTGTCAATGAAGCCCCCGCAGTTGTCTCCAATAAACCGAAAGGTATTGGGGTTCCATGCATGCAATGGTATGCCAAAGGCCTTTATCCATTTTTGCTCAGATTTGTTGTTGGTCGGAGCTGCACCATTTTCCGGCGACCACCATTGAAGCATGAGACGCCTGCCATCCCAGAACCACTCACCAGCTATGATTCGCACCGCTTCAAGCGTTGATGGGAATTCAAAGAGAAATTTATTGTGGCCTAATGGTGTAATAATAAGTCCAACAGTAATCTTCCACCTGTAAAGGAACCATTTTTTGATAACTTCCGTGTTGGGGCTGAGATTAAAGGCATCGTTGAATGTTCCCACCAAGCATTTGGAGTAGAAGTTTTCATCATCTTTGTTTCCGTCACCCCTGTCATTCTTAGTTTGCTCCTGTGACTCAGTCTGCTGCGTTGGCCACTGAATTATTTTTGCTGCATCCAGATATTTCTTGTTCTGCACATCTGCAAAGTTCTGAAATTTGATGTTGATGCTCTTCCCCAGAAATTGTAGGATCCTCCCTGCTATGTCTCCCAAACCCTTGTTGTAATCTATTTCTGGAATAATGATAGCAGACCTTCTATCTCCCAACCATGCTTCCTCTCTAACATATCTGCCATAAACATTGTAGTTTTGATAAACTCTGAACAGGTCGGAATGGATCTTCCTCCCCCACCTCCGGTAGAGGTTGCCTTGACCACGTGAGGCTTTCTGTAATGTTTCACAAACCCAGCGCAAGTTCTCTTCATCGATCTTGATTCTGCTAGTGAATCTTGTCCCCCGCTCAATCAAAACAAACCATTTGTTGTAATCCTCACTAATGTCAATTAATTCAAAAGACTTATCACCTGAAATGAAATGTATTTTTCCTCCCATGACAAAGGATGTAAGACCCTGCTCGGATAATTATATTTGATAGCTATGATTTAGTTCCTTTTAGGACATAGTTGGGCGACATCAGCAGTATCTCCTAAAACTAGAGAGATCTTAAAGTTATCAACACATGTTTATGTAGTTGGAGAATTCATAAAAGGACTTAGCAACAACAACAACAACAACAACCCAGTATAATCCCACTAGTGGGGTCTGGGGAGGGTAGTGTGTACGCAAACCTTACCCCTACCCTGGGGTAGAGAGGCTGTTTCCGATAGACCCTCGGCTTCCTCCCTCCAAGAACTCTCCACCTTGCTCTTGGGGTGACTCGAACTCACAACCTCTTGGTTGGAAGTGGAGGGTGCTCACCATTATAGCAGCCCACTCTTGTCTATATAAAAGGACTTAGCACGACACAAAATTCTTGGTAGAAACTAGTAAATTCATCTATTAAAAACAGAATGTTAAAGTTTGAAATAAGATGTTAAATGTAGGTCAGCGATTAGAACTCACCTTTTTCTTCACTAAAAGCAAAATAGTTTGCAAAGAGCACAAGCAGTCTCCTACAACTTTCTGGAGTCATAAAGTATTCAGAATATTATGTAGGATGCAACGTTTCCTTTTCAAGAAAAATAAAAAGGACTTCTTTTCCTTTTCTTTTTCTTTCTTCCTTTTATTGGGGGATAAGTGGAGATTATTCAGCATAATCTGAAATCGAAGGACACTAGATTTGGATCAAGCAAAATAAACCTACAACTACTATTGTTTTGAAGAGATGGTTTTTCTTTCACCATAGAAAAGGGAATAAAAGAAAGCTATGACATGACCATCATAAGCACATGAAACAGAATCCAAACAATTCTATCAAAGATGTCATGTTGCTATCTCAGACAGTAGGCAATTGGTTGGACAATCTAGGGAACCAAATAAAACCATGAAAAGATCCATCTTATAATGGGCATGCTAATATGTTCACAAAGACCATGGGACCATTGAAAACGTTACTATAAGAACCATGCATCAAATAACCGAATCGTACCAGACGAATAGCTTCATCAATTACATTCTTGTATCCTCTTTTGAACCTATGATGCTTCCCTCCTGTCATAATATCATTAAAATTAGCAATGATTCTCATCACAAGGGTATCCATAGGTGACTTTGACTTCTCATCTAACCTAGTTTCTTTTCAATAAATGTTGTCAGCCCATCTGACGTAACACTGTCTGTGACAATAGTGGTCCCAGGATGCTGGTCAAACATTAACAGAAGTAGCAAATAGTTAAGATGCTCGTTAAAGCAAAAAGTTCTAAAGACATTTGTCAGAAAGAGAGACTTACTTCCTCCAAAACAATTGCAGACATTAAAGCAATCAAACGATTTCTGTTAAATTCACGACCACTCGAATCCACAGCTGCAGACCTGCCAAAACACATATCAGAAAAGGAAACTGACCAGCGACCACCTCCACTGAAAGCAAATACTTCTATATGGCACGTCACCTGTCAACATCTGTATCAAAGATGATTCCCAAATCAGCCCTGTTATCGAGTACTGCCTTGGTGATAGCTTCCATGGCTGTTTTATCCTCTGGGTTAGGTATATGATTGGGAAACAAACCTAGCATGAGAATAAAAAAATTAGCAAGAATAGCATACAAATCTGTTATGTGAAAATTGCAGGATATATCTTACCATCTGGTTCCAAGAACTGACTGCCAGAAGTAATAGCACCCAGAGGCTCAAGCACCTTTCCCTGAACATCCAGCAACATAAAACAATGATCAAAGCATCTAAAGAGAACAACAACAACAACAACAAGCCCAGTGTATTCCCACAAGTGGAGAGAGCATCTAAAGAGAAACAATGGAAAAAGATAAAGTTGATATACGCTGAGAATATTTTATGTTACAAAGTAAGCAGATAAACAGACTTCGATATATCTTAAAAGGCTTTTACATGATCCTTAAGTGCCCTGCTCCACCGTGCAGCTTCAATTAACAACTACTGATGCATTTTAGTCCCTTACACAATGACAAGAGTTGACAGACAATGTATCAAGTAAAAACATACTCCCTCCTTTCCGATGTAACCATCTAGATTTAACCCAAAAGGCAGGCACAGATATATAGAGCTAAATTACAATGCATTTCAGAGAAAGAGGACTTAATGGAAGATATAATGCTGTAACTTTGATAACTTTAGGAGTATGATATGCAGTTCCGTTTAACTTTTGCAGGGTATATTATAATATTAAAAAGTAATGGAGAGTAAAGGAAAGTGGGCATCACGTTGGCATGGTGGCTAAGAGAAAGTATAGCAATATCTTTTGGTACATCAAGGTATTTAAAAAATTTCAATCATATAGTACTATCCCCTTGCCTTTTACCAATAACTGGTTCTCTATATCACAGTTTCAAAACAAGAAGCTAGCAAAGATACCAGACAATAACTTTCACATCAAATTAGAAGAAGTTGGAGCTATTTCTTCCGACGGAGGGGGAAGATAACTTCTGGTAAGGGTGTTGTGGCAATTGAGGAAAAAAAAAAGTGGGGATAAGCATGTTAGGTTATGGAAATAGCGTCAGCCCTATTAACAACACAACACACACACACACACACACACACACCTACACACCACACATATATCTTTTTTTTCTTGGTTTTTCTTGTAAGTTGTAGCTAGCGCTTTTCTTGGATCAGAAGGTCTTAATGTAGTGTATGGGAGGCAAAAACTGTCAAGACACACTATAAGGATAAAAACTTACTACAAAGAATCCCCCTGCTCCGTTCCCTGCATCAACTACGATATGGAATCCTTCCAGTGGCTTTTCTGAGAATTGCACCGTGAAAAGAAGGAAAAGAAAAAAAGAAAGATGACATGAGCACTAGCAAGAACCTCAACAACACTTGGTCAGAGAAACAATTGTAGATGCTTTGAAGAAGGTCAGGATATTTTTATTAGTTGGAAGTTCGTGAAACTCTTTAAAAAGAGATTCTTAATCACGGGTCAACACCAAGATGGAAATCCCCAGTATGATTGGAGCAGCCATCACAAATATATCCTTGTGATTTGCATCCTTCTCCTCGAAACATTGATATTCTCATTAATCCAGAAACATGGTAGAAAGTACCTATATTTCCTGCAGCTCTGCGGACTGCTGCTACAAGATTAGAGGCATAAATGGACATGTAATCCACTCTTTTAACAGATAGAGAAACGGCTGTTTCTGCCCCCTTAGAATATTCGTTTGCAATATTTTTGTATATCTCTGCAGCTCGCTCCAAGATATCTTTGATGTCTGGCTTTCCAAGACCTCCAGCACGTGTAAAGAATTTGAACCCATTCCTGTTGTAGGGAAGATGGCTTGCTGTTCAAACAAAATTAGCATATAAGAGAATTATCCAGCCAGCATTAAGCCAATTCCATTAATATCAAAATGTATTAACTCTCAAAGTGAACTGAGCTAGCTACAAGAGAAGCAGCAGCCCTTCTCCACTTGCAAGTAAGAGATAGTATAAAGAATCTACACCTCCAAGGATAAAAGCATTGTTGCATTTGCATCTCAACCCGTTCTAGAGAACGAATTCATGCACTCACCTGTTATCATTATGGAGCCATCCACTGGACAGGAAAATTCTTCATCTACTGTAAGAGTGCTATTGAACATGGCTGGTGTGGATGCCAATCTACCTTGGGGAATAGGGGAAAACAAAGAAAGATGCTATTGTTAGGTATGCCATCACTTGTCTGAGTCACTGCTTAGGAAGAGCGGGAGGCACTAGATCAAATAAGCATTTAAACCAGAGAAAGATAATATAAACCTATATCTCTAATCTCTTTAATCTTGCAACAACATTTCTAGACATATCTTAATTGGAAGTGCACACACAAACCAAATAAGAAAGGATGAGTTCTGAATGAAGCAGGTTGTCTTGGTACATATTTGAATCGAGCTATGACTAATTGGATGGCATAATTCAGTATTGTGCTATATGAAGGACCAAACATCCAGTTACATCTGAATCAACCTAAGATATTTCAACCAACCATATCCATAATTATTTTTCAGAGAAACAAGAAAATGGAAAATGGGTAATCAGCTTTAGAACCGATAAACTAATATTCGTACAGAAATTTTCCAAACCAGCACCTCAAGATGAGTGAAGAACAAGTTGAGCTATCGGTTATAGATTACAGGACAAACACCAAACGGACAATGAACAACAGAATTGATAGATACCATTTTTGTATAAATCGTTAGGGAATGGTTATTGATATGAAGTTTTATTCTTTTCTTGATAAGGACAAATATGAAGATTCATTATGAACTAATGATTTGACTTTGGCTTGGGGGGGGGGGGGGGGGATATTCAGATGTCCTGGGTCTCTTTGAAACTATAACTTGCTTTTCAGTTTTCATCTTAAAAAGGTCTTTTCTTTAGGCCCTACAACAGCCAACAGAGCGTAGAATCAGATATCACCTTAAAATGATTTGAATCCCTTTTTTATAGGTCTGGGTTAGATGAGCAAAGAATCTGTAGTCTGCACATATTAGATACAAGTAGGACAGAAAGAAAAGCATCACTCACCCATACTGGATGACTTCAACTCCAGCTCTAGCAAGTCCTTGAGAAACAGCATCCTGAAAGATAGCAATCCAAGCCTTAATCAACAGCAGAACATGTGTACAACTGCAATGTACCTCGTGAATGAAAGAATAATGCACTAAAAGTACAAGAGAATGAATGTCACCGCACTAAGAAGTCCTTAACAGCAACAATAGTCTATAGCAAGAACTTGCTCTATTTTGATTTTTCCATAATCTCCCGGTGGATTCTTCTGTTTTGATTTAACACAAAGTGCACAACTGCATATGCACCACACAAATGAAAGAAAAACCAACTAAAAGTACAAGTCCATGAAGGCCACTGCACAAGAGGTCCTTAAAAGCTCCAACAATCTACAGCAAGAGATTGTTTTATTTTTTTTCTTCAAAATCTCCAGGTAAATTCATCTGTTTCATCTTAACACAGCCCAAAGCTGCATATATATCACATGAATGAAAGAACAAGGAACTAAAAGTACAAGTATGAATGCCACTGCACCAAGAAGTCCTTAACTACAACAGTCCACATCAAGAAATTATTTTCTTCGCCTGTTTAGAATTAAAGACGTGAAGGATGCTTTACCTAGGGTTTGTCCAGAATGTAAGATGGATTTTAGCAAGTGATTGAAATATACAAACAATCACGGTTATACTTCAGATAACTATGAAACATTGTTCTAAAAGATGTAAAAACTCGAAGGCACTCACTTTTCTTGACCTGTTTGGAATTTTAAAAAAAAGTGCTAATAGGAAATAAAACTGATAAACATGCCTTCTAATACATTATACATTTGGATGCATCTTGTTCCTATAGTCATTATGAACCAGAAAAAGGAGAGGCCAGGTTTAAGTGTTAACACCCCATAGTTAAGCCAAAGTGAACAAACTAGAAAATGCCCTCAAGCTTACAATTCTTTTCCCTGTAGAAGTAACTAGGAGTCCTCCAAAGAAGCAAAAGGTGCTTCTTTTTCTTTTTTCTTCTTTTTCCCCTTTGTTTAATTTATGTCTCTTTTTTCTTTTAGACAGGAGCCACTAATAGGAGAGAAAGTGAACTGTAGGCTTTCTAATACCTTTGCATGTATGTTACCCCTGCAGTCACTAAAAGGATAGACAAGACGAGACATTGATGAAGTTATTACACATTGTAATAAAGCAAAGTGAACAAACTAAGAGAAAGGTGCTCCAAATCGTTTCCATGTAGAAGCAACAAGGAATGCATATAAGCTTGTGGAGACAACCACTATCAGGTTTCTTCTTCTTATGTTTTTACTTTTTTATTTTTTGGGCTGAGAATCTGAGGAAGAGAGAGGTTACTTATGTCAGTTGGCGTTTTCTGGGCAAGAGCTAGGGTGAAGATGGCAACCATCTCCTCTTACATTGTCCGGTAGATTCGAGGTTATGGTGGAAAATCATGAGATGGTTTCGAAAATTGTGGGTGATGCCAGGCACTGTGGAAAAGGTAACAATCAGCTCGAATTGTGGTAGAAGAAGGAGAAGACACAGGGCATGGAATGTTGCTCCTCTAGCACTTGTGTGGGTCGTTTTGAAAGAAAGAAATAGGAGAGCTTGAGGGTGTAGAGTTGAATTTGTAGCAATTGAGTAGCCTCTATCCCTTATTTCTATTTGGTGCACCCATAATGTTCCTATATGTATAGAAGATTGGGTGTCATTCATCGAAAACCATATCTTTTTGTAGGTTTTCTACTTTTTGGTATACCTCTTGTATATGGAGCTTTTTTGCCCAAACGTTAATAAAACTTGTTACTTTATAGAAAAAGTTTATTAATATATGCCAGGCCCAGCAAAATGCTTGAAAGAGAGCAGATTCAAAAGAGTATGAGCACTGCAGGGAGTGTAAAAAACAGGGAAAGTCAAGCATGGCATCAGGCTCTAACACATTTACCACTGTCATGTTGCAACAAAAATTAAGCAAAAAAAAATGCAATTGCTTTTGAGCTTAAGTACATTATCATTCTTGTCTTCAAAAATTCTATCATTTCTTTTTCCAAATAATCCAGCATATGACAGCAGGTGTCACGTTCCAAGTAGTAAGAAAAGTTCAGCAATGCCTTCCATTTGCCATGCATGCAGAAATTCTAAAATAGATCTTGTCATGCACCAATTGATACCCAAAATGTTGAAAAGCGGGTACCAAAGTTGACATGACTCTTTTCAATGCAACGCCTTCCATTTGCCATGCATGCAGAAATTCTAAAATAGATCTTGTCATGCACCAATTGATACCCAAAATGTTGAAAAGTGGGTACCAAAGTTGACATGACTCTTTTCAATGAAAGAGAGGACAGGATAGGAGAGGAGACTAAGTACAATACCAGTTTTCGGCTGTTGAATTTATTTAATTACTGTTATTCTCAGTCATATGTTGTTTAAAAGTGTAAAAGGTCATTGTTTTCCTTTTAGTTATCAATTGTACCAACAAACTCTAGGACAAAGAAGGAGGGGCACATCCTCTCCTTGAGATACCCCCTAACTTCACATTTGTTTCCATTTAAGTGTTCAAACCTCACTAGATTAGCAAGTGGACACAATGGAGAGGGCATGGGAAAGCAAGCAGAATGAGGAAGTGAAAAGATTTACGTGTCTAGCCTTTATCCCCAAACTCCCACTGTATCTCGAATTATAGTTCAGTCAGACCAACTTGAAATCAGCTACTAATAAAGAGGACACAGATGCAAGGGTATGGGATGGCAGGAAAAAAGAGAGAAAGTATTAATGGCTAAGCTTACCCTTATTCCCCTGAATAAGCAGAATCCCACCCCATTCAATGTGAATGCTTATCCTGGATATGAAGAGACCACACACAGTGATGGTGGCAGGATTTCAACAAGGAGTCACAGATCACCATAGTGAGACCCTAATGTCCTTTTCAGTGAGCTTTATCTTTCAGTGAGCTTTATCATTGTTATACTTGTTAAAAAAGAAGTACCAGAAGACATACTAGCTTCCTGGTCACTTCAAAGCTAGCATGCCTTTCCTAGGAATCTAAAATATAAGTAATGAATTGTATCAATTGGAAAAGTAGTACTGCTGCGAGGCTCTACCTGTTATGCTAAGAAATATTAGCTGCATCCAAGAAAAACCACAATGCTATTACCTATAGCAACTCAGGCTACCAAAAAGCAAGAAGGAAATGTTCTCCTTTCATAATATTTGAAATTACATGATTAAGAAAGGGTATACAGCTTAACTTTCTAATATAGGATAAATACCTGTAACTTCTGCGCAGAAATTCGTGAGTCATGACCGATGGAGACTCTTAGACATTTAGAAGAATCATATTTCTTTCTCAACCAGCCAGCAAAACCTGCTGCTATTGCTTCTGTAACTGGCTCCGTGAGAGTAAGAGGTTCTCCCTCAACTCCATCAACGGCTACTCCACGTATATCACTGCATAAATACAGAAGAATATATCATCTTGGAACTTATGAGTAACTGTTTGTTAGTTACATCATAAATGGATGGGTATCCATGGTCTTGCATCACAGGTCATCCTAGATGTATTCTATATTAAAGATGATACTAAATGAAAGCATAGTTTAAGTTCTCAAACAGACTCTATTGTATTATGCTTCTGTTTAATTAACAAATGGCAAACAAGTTGAACTCCATATAGCATGCAAACCTTGAAGACTTACAGTCAAATAATAAAACCAAAGAAAAATTGGATATTTATAGAAAAGCTAATACTAAAGTCGCCCACAAGGAGCTAAGATCAATAGGAATTCACATTTACTTAAATGCATGTCTACACAAGCATTCTTCAAATTAATTCTTTCAAGTTTTGTTCTACTAAAGTTACCAGTTTTACAGATAAAAAAGCTTTAGAATGAAGAAACTTCAGTTAGCAAAAACTTTTACCTGCACTGAGATTATGAAAATAATTAGCTATACATGGTCTGATTCTCTACTAAACATAACAGATTTATCAACACTGAAACAACAGGCTATCAAACAAATCAAGCAAAAAAGAAAGATCAGCTGTTCTTTGAATTCTTCTCTCTTTTTCCTCTACAATCACCAATTCACTTGCTTTTATAGAATAAGAGATTCACTGCTTGCAGATCATATAATAACTTTTTTGCTAATTGAAACACCAGGCTGCGTAGAAGCAAAAAAAAAAAAGGAGAATCAGCTGTTGTTGCATCCTTCCCTTTTCCTCTAGACTTTCCAATTCATTCGCTACATAGAATAACAAATTCAAGCTGGAAATCGTCCATTATCTTTTTCACCGATCTATTACAAAACAATTGAATATTACATGCATACAAGTAACCAATTCTGGAACATATTAAAAGAAGCAGATGCATGACAAACTATCCACCTAAAAAAGATGACAAGTATTATTTGCAAGAACCAGTTACCTGCCATTCTGAAGCTTAAGAAAGTCGTTTTTCTCAACAGACGGAATTGCAGTGGCCGATGAGGCAGCTGCACCAAGGTCCAAGTGTTAGCATTATTTCGGATATATGAGAGGTTTGCTTACTATGCAGTCAAAGAGATTAATCATAGCTATGACTTATCAAAAACAAATGTTAATGATAGCTAGGAAAGGTAGACATCTGTCATGGAAAAAACAAAAGATCACCAATTTAAGAACAAAAACAAGCACACAAGAAAAGAGAGGGTTGCTCAAGTCGTAAGCACCCTCCACCTCCAACCCTGAGGTTGCGGGTTTGAGTCACCAAGGAGAAAAGTAGGGAGCTCCTGAGGAGGGGTAAAAAAAATCACAGAAAAGGGAGTAACTGAACAATTAGGTATTCCAACTATTCTCTGGAAAGTTATGGTCAAATCTGAGATCAACCTGAATAGTAAGAGTCTAGAACAGACCATTGCAATAAATAACTCCTCGCTTAAATTTTGATAAGGCGCCCAGTTGCATGGTGGAGTTGCCATTCCATGCCAACTTCCCTCCTACAGGAGGAAGCAAATTGCGCCTATTAAGGGTACAATAGTGCAGTTGGTATTTGGTGCTCAATTCCCTATTCTGCTGGCAGCACTTAGCTACCAGATTATGTTGGACAGCCTTCCCTGATATTGCTGCATGATTAAAGATTTCAAGTATTATCAAAGTTGCGATTGGCAAGGTCTCAATGAATAATTCACAATTTTTCAACATTTTGCTATTACATTTGCTTGTTTCTTGATTAGGGGTGCATGGTCTATAAAATCCTGAGTCAGCTTGATCCTACACCATCATGTCTTGTTATGCTTTATCTTTCTCCAATTGCCCAAATATTTCAGACTAATTCCATTGTTACCTGGACATACTCATATAGTCATATCTACACCTATTGCTATAACCTAGTTTATCCAGTAAAATAGAAAAGAAAAGTTAAAGAGTTGACCAAGAAAATTTCTATCCAAGTTTACTATTTAGTCAGTCAAGCAGCAAGCAGACAATACTTCACTAACCAAACGCAGAAGCAGGAGACGGAACTAAAGGGAAAAGTAAATACTTTTAAAAGCAGTTACCCAGGAAAATATAAGATGTATAACAATATCCAATGAAGATATCGGAGACACAACACTTGAATTTTGCCGAACCATTGAGATTCATTGTATACTGTTGAATCAATAAATGATTAATGCTTCAAAGACTCAGTTTCTCTTATGTAACAACTTAACCATGGAACTGGTGCTCTGCTATAAGGTGATTTTCTCGAGCTTAAACGGATAGAAGCAGGCATGTACCTTGAAAGGCAGCAAGGACCATTGAACTTCTACGTTCAACTACGAAGTTTTCTATTTTCCACTATTTAATTGAACATGGAAAACAAAGCCTAAAACAAGATTACATCGGGAGGGGTGTAGGGTGAGGGAAGACTTCAGCGGCTATAGTCGCGTAGGTTGCCCCAACGTGATTTCTACCACGCTAATGGGCCGCACACAATTATTCCAGATTATCATCAAGTAATATATTCTGTTTTCCTTTACATGTGCTCATCTATTATTTGAAGAAGAAGAGCAGAATTTCTATTCATTAATAAATACTAGTTGACGTCCAGTATTATGTGTGAACAAAAGGAATAAAGGACACTAAAAAGAAAGTAACTAGGGATAACAAAGAACAATAACCGTAACACTGAAAATTTTGAGTCTTGCGCAACCCGCTAAGGGTCAGAGGCGCATCCAAGATTTGACCTTTATGAGTTCAGGATTCTAGGACAGTGACCTCAAGTGCTAGTAACAGGGTTTTGAATTTAATTTTTGTAGATATTTAGTGAACTTCTTAAACACATACAGAGTCCGTGCTTAAGCTACTGGGTTCGCCATCTTAAAGCCTACATCTACCCTTGCTTAGAGCTCCCATCCCTCCCTGGCCCTTACAACGCCGCATCTTCTCCATGTAATCTTATCAAATTCTCTTCTTCTTCTTCTATTTTTTTTTTAAAAAAAATACAGTTTCTTATTAAGTGGTGTTTTTGTATCATTGATGTGAGGTTACGATAAGTATTGTTAACGAACAGAAGCAGGAACAAGTGAACGACATGCATTGTTAATTTTGTATTGATTTCTGCTGAAACAATCCATTACTGAGCCATAGATTTACTAAATTAGACTAGCTCTCTGATGCTATTTTATCAGAATCGACAAAATTCAGAGCACAACTGTAGACAATCAAAATGTCCTCAATAGAAAATACCAGCAATTTCAAATCATTACAATAATCAGCGGAGTCCTTGAATGTTACCTGCCATTTTGGGGATACGGATTTTGATTTTGTTCGATGGAACGAGAGGGGTTGATACTGAGCGACGGTGATGGGCGGAGAAAGAAGTGTATAGAAAGTTGCGCAAACGAAACAATGAGTAGGTGGCGTCTAGCGACAACTGTTAGATATTGAAGTTGGTGTCACCCGCATATTCCCTTTCTCTTTGATTTATTTATTTGTCCTATGAAATACTTCACTTTCAAATTTTTTTTGTTTGTTTAAATAAAAAGAAGAAAAGAAGAATAGTGTAAAATGTAGGAGCGATATTTCGTTTAAAATTACGGAAGAACGAAAAAAAAGGATGAGAACTAAAAGAATAGAGATAAAAGAAAAAGTGGACGAGAGAATATTTTCCCTCCTTGTGTCAATTTGAATGAGGCATTAATGATAGAATGAAAATTAATATGGGTCCTCTTTGACCTGATATAGCACATGAAAGTGGAGAGTTAGAGTCTTCTTTATTTTCTAACAATAATATATTTTTTTCATGTATTAATCCTAGAGTTTTCATTGACCTAGATAAAACATATAAAGTACCATGGAAGGTCCTTTGGTGAGTGATAGAAAAGGAAAAAAATTATACTAATATTAAACATATAAACATCACAGAGGACATGTATGAATGTGTAATAACCAGAAAAAAATACATACTTATTAATTTATGAGTTTGAAATTTATTAAATGGTTAGTAAAACTAATTAACTATTACACGTATTAAGTTGGATAATAAAATAATTGAGACAATAAATAATGATAAAGTAATGGGCTAAACCCATATATTATCCTTATTGGCCCATGTACAAAGACTGAAGGTGCAGGAAAAGGAGTAAATTAGGTCCTAATAAAAAAGAAGGGGGAAAAAAAAAAAAAAAAAAAAAAAAGGAGAACACACGTTGGCTTAAAGAAGATTGACGGCGGCCAAGGGTTCTGTATGGAATCCGTACAAAAATTAGGAAGAAGGCAAAAGCATAAAGTATACTAAACTCTATTATGCCTTTCAATTGATAATTTCTTTTGTTTGAATAGTGGTGATAGCATTAAGGAATAAGGAATTAATGATTATGTTATGATAGAAAGCAAGAATTTGGCAATGATTATTGCTTAGTGGAGATAGAATGAGAAGGCTATGTAATTTTACGTGGGAAAAAATAAATTTTGATTTTCAGTTTATGATTGCTATATTTTTATATAAGAAATTAACTAATAATTTATCTCTCTCTCTATATATATATATATATATCTATATAAAAGAAGAGAAAATACTGCTTACATGACACCCCTCTTAGTCTAGGAAAAGCATTTATCCTTTTTTCCCTTTTTTTTTAGTTTTCCTCTCGTTTTTCTACAAAATCGGAGGGAAAAAAATAATAATATTAAAAAAAGCGCGTCTCGTTACTACAAAAGCCAAAAGTCGCTAACCACTTAACTGCTATCACAAAGAACGGTCCCTTAACAATCTACTCCAAAAGTTGCGAACGAAACCGACTATATGGGTTTTCTTTCTATCTATGGTAAAGCACCATTTTCTTCCGTATCGCCTACTTTTTACTTCTACCTTTTTCATTTGAGAGTTCCATCTATTTGCCTTCTCCTGTTCTCATTTCGAACTTTTGATTATGTTTTCATATTTGAATTGTTCGATTGTGGGAATAACGTGCACTAGCTCTGTAAAACTTTTATTTTTGGGCTTCCTTTATTTTGCAGTTCGTAGTTTTCCGGGAATAGGTATTGTTGGTTGTATTGTTAATATTTTTGCTTTCTTCTTGAACTTTGTTGTTCATATTAGTCTAATTGATTTGTTAGATCGAAATCTTGTTGAGTAATTCTAGCATTGAATTTCTCTCCCCAGAGTTTAATTATCGCTCTCGACAAACTACTATGATGACCCAAAAGGTTATCTTATACTTTAGAAATCGAATATGCGCTCTTAAGCCTTAAAAATCTCATTTTACCCTTCTCGATTTGCATGCGCAGTCCGGATAGGTTTCCGGAAAACATTAATGTTGAAAACTAATGAAAATAAGAATTTATTCCTTAAAAGTTGATTTTAGTTGACTTCGGTCAACATTTTTGGTAAACGGGCCCGGATCCGTGCTTTGACGATCCCGGTAGGTCCGTATCGAATTATGGGACCTGGGCGTATGCCCGGAATCGAATTCGGAAGTCCCTAGCTTGAGTTATGAATTTTTGATGAAAATTAAAAGTTTGAAAATTATTTATTTTTAAGAATTAATTGGTATTTGAAATTATTAGTATCGGGTCTGTATTTTGGTTTCGGAGCTCGGTACAGGTTCATTATGATATTTAAGACTTGTTGGTAAAATTTGGTGAGAAACGGAGTTGATTTGACGTGATTCGGACGTCCAGTTGAGAAAATAGAAATTTTATAAGTGTTCTTGAGATTTTCATTTGATTTGGTGCTAAATCGTAGTTCTAGGTGTTATTTTGGCGATTTGATCGAGCAGGTCCGTATGATATTTTTAGACTTGTGTGTATGTTTGGTTTGGAGCCCCGAGTGCTCGGGTGAGTTTCGGATAGTCTACGGGGTGATTTGCACTTAGAAAATCTAAGATTTTTGCTGCAGCAACTGTTCTGGTGTGCCCTTCTTCGCGTTCGCGTAGGTAGTGTCGCGAACGCGAAAGGTAAAATAGGAGCAGGGGAACTTTCTTCTTCGCGAACGCGAAGGACTGGTCGCGAACGCGAAGCGTTGGGAGTGGTACCCTTCGCGAACGCGATCTGTCTCACGCGAACGTGATAGTTTAAGGGACATGGGGGATGGGGCATGTTCTTCTACGCGAACGCGTCCACTGGGTCGCGAACGCGAAGGCTTGGGGGGAGCTACCTTGCGCGAACGCGTAGAAAGACTCGCGAACGCGACGGCCTTAGGCCGATGTGCATCGCGATTGCGACAGGCCTCTCACGAACGCGATGAAGGCATGTCCAATGACTTAAAATAGACTCCAAACACGGGTTTAAGCCATTTTGTTCAACATGTTTCAAGAACCAAACGGGTAGAGATGATTTTCAAGAGTTATTTTCTTCCCCAAAGTGTTGTTAAGTGATTCTAACCCATTTTCTTTCAATTACCCATTACATTTTATGAATTATTAACCTAAAATCTAGAGTTTTCACGGTAGAATTAGAGGTTAGGGTATAAACTAGGGATTTCGGAAATTTGAGGATTTAGACCCCAATTTGAGGTCGGATTTCAAAACTAATTACATATTCGGGCTCGGGGTGAATGGGTAAAAGAATTTTGGTCTGAACCTCGGGTTTTGACCAAGCGGGCCCGGGGTTGATTTTTCGACTTTTTGGAGAAAAATTTGGGAAATTTAATTTATGAAATATAATTGATTCCTTTAGCAATATTTGATATTGTTGAGTAATTTTTGAATAGATACAAGTGGTTTGGAGGTGAATTTCAAAGGAAAAGCTGTGATTGAGAATTAAGTGGCCTTCGGAGCAAGGTAAGTGTCGTGTCTAACTTTGGCTTGAAGGAATAGGTATTATGTATTCATTTGCTACGTGTTTGGTTGTTAAATACTATGTATAGGTGAGGTGACGAGCATCTATGCGTCGTTGTCAAATCATAGCATGCGAGTGAAATCATATTCTTGTCTATTTTGTAGCCTTAAATTCTACTATCCATGCTTAGCGGGTTATTTGAAATGTTGGGTGACTCATATCTGGTTTCACTGAGATTTGGTAATTTTTGAATATTGATTCAAGGTTGAGATTACATTGTGCTATTGATTATGGGTAAAATACTGGTTTCTTTTTGATTCTTTTATCTATCCGTTGTTATTGATTCTGTGATTGGTGAGGAGGAGTGTAAAGCACGAAGGGTGATGTCGTGCATGCATTATTTATATTGTGAGGAAGAGTGTAAAGCACGAAAGGTAATGCTGTGTACATTATGAGAGGTTTAAAGCACGAAGGGTGATGCCGTGTATATTATGAGAGGTTTAATGCACGAAGGGTGATGTCGTGTCGTTCTATTTATTTATTTGGTGAGGTTGAGAGTAAAAGCACGAAGGGTAATACCGTGCAATTTTTCTTGCTGTTTTAATTGCTCAATTCGTTTAAGAATTTTCGATTTAATTCTGTCTTTTCATTAATCTCACTCTTTATGTTGTATTCCCCCGTTATATGTTCCATTCCCATTATTTCTATGTTATTTCTTTATTTACTGTTGTTGCCACTAGCATGATTATATTGTTCAGGTTATATGTGGGTGTCTTGTCCTAGCCTCGTCACTACTTCACCGAGGTTAGGCTCGACACTTACTACTACATGGGGTCGGTTGTACTAATGCTGCACTTTGCACTTTCTGTGCAGATTTTGATACCGGCTTAGGTTGATCGAGATTTGCTATTGGTCCGCTGTCTAGAGACTCAAGGTAGATCTGTTGGCGTTCACAGACCTTGAAGTCCCCGTCTATCTTTTATGTCCTACTGTTTTCTTTCATTCAGACAATTTTATTTCTTTCAGGCTATTACTTGTAGTACATTCTAGAATGCTCGTGAATTGTGACTCCAGATCCGGGTGGTAGTAATTAATACAATTTTATAATATTCCATACTTATTATATTTCATCTTAGTTAATTATTGTTATGTATAGGTGAGGTGACGAGCATCTATGCGTCGTTGTCGAGTCATAGCATGCGAGTGAAATCCTATTCTTGTCTATTTTGTAGCCTTAAATTCTACTATCCATGCTTAGCGGGTTATTTGAAATGTTGGGTGACCCATATCTGGTTTCACTGAGATTTGGTAATTTTCGAATATTGATTCAAGGTTGAGATTACATTGTGCTATTGATTATATGTAAAATACTGGTTTCTTTGTGATTCTCTTATCTATCCGTTGTTGTTGATTCTGTGATTGGTGAGGAGGAGTGTAAAGCACGAAGGGTGATGCCGTGCATGCATTATTTATATTGTGAGGAAGAGTGTAAAGCATGAAGGGTGATGCCGTGTATATTATGAGAGGTTTAAAGCACGAAGGGTGATGCCTTGTATATTATGAGAGGTTTAATGTACGAAGGGTGATGTCGTGCCGTTTTATTTATTTATTTGGTGAGGTTGAGAGTAAAAGCACGAAGGGTGATGCCGTGTAGTTTTCCTTGCTGTTTTAATTGCTCAATTCGTTTAAGGATTTTCGATTTATTTCTTTTTTTCATTATTCTCACTCTTTATGTTGTATTCCCCCAGTGTATGTTTCATTCCCATTATTTTTATGTTATTTCTTTATTTACTGTTTTGCCACTAGCATGATTATATTGTTCAGGTTATATGTGGGTGTATTGTCCTAGCCTCGTCACTACTTCACCGATGTTAGGCTCGACACTTACCAGAAATGGGGTCGGTTGTACTGATGCTGCACTCTGCACTTTCTGTGAAGATTTTGATACCGGCTCAGGTTGATCGAGATTTGCTATTGGTCCGCTGTCCGAAGACTCAAGGTAGATCTGTCGGCGTTCACATACCTTGAAGTCCCCGTCTATCTTTTATGACCTACTGTTTTCTTTCATTCAGACGGTTGTATTTCTTTCAGGCTATTACTTGTAGTAAATTCTAGAATGCTCGTGAATTTTGACTCCAGATCCGGGTGGCAGTAATTAATACAGTTTTATAATATTCCGTACTTATTATATTTAATCTTAGTTAATTATTGTTATTTACTGAATGAAAATAAGGAATTAGTTTAACGATTTTCTAACGTTGGCTTGACTAGCAAATGAAATGTTAGGCGCCATCACGGTCCCGTCGGTGGAAAATTTCGGGTCGTGACAGTTGGTATCAGAGCACTAGGCTGCTTAGGTCTCACGATTCACGAGCAAGCTTAGTAGAGTCTGGAGGATCAGCACGGAGACGTCTGTGCTTATCTTCCAGAGGCTATGAAGTTTATGTTTCACTTCTATTCTTCTCTGTCGTGCGATTTTGCTTTCTCAATACTGATTGAACTCTTATACTCTTATTCTCTCGCAGATGGCGAGAACACATACCGCTTCCTCCGTTGAGCAGCAGCCAGAGCCTCCAGTGACAGCTCCTACGCAGGGCATAGGTCGAGGCCGAGGCCGTGCCAGAGGCAGGGGCAGGGCTCAGCCTAGGGCGCGAGCAGCAGCCCCAGCAGTGGAGCCTCAGATAGAGCTTGTTGAGGAGGTTCCAGCCCAGACTGTTCGTGCCGGACCAGCTCAGGTTCCGAAGGGGTTCATTGCTACCCCAGTACTTCAGGACGCTTTGGTCCGTTTAGTGTGCCTTATGGAGAGTGTGGCCCAGACTGGCGCATTTCCCATGGCACCAGCAGTCTCTCAGGCCGGAGGAGGAGCTCAGACTCCCACCACTCCCGCTCCGAAGCAGATAGCTCCCCAGTATTAGGCTCCAGCAGGTCATCCAATCAGAGTAGTTCAACGGGTTATTGCGGCACAGGTCGGAGATGGGCCAGCTATGTCTTCTGAGGCTTTATGGAGACTGGACAGGTTTATTAAGCTCTTTCATGTTCACTTAAGTGGTGCTCCTTCAGAGGACCCCCAGGAGTATCTTGACAGCTGTCACGAGGTTCTACGGAATATGGGTATAGTGGAGACCAATGGGGTCGATTTTGCTGCATTTCAGATGACTGGTTCCGCCAAGAAATGGTAGAGATATTACTTGTTGACCAGACCAGCTGGGTCACCTGCTCTTACTTGGGACCAGTTCTCTCAGCTATTCATAGAGAAGTTTCTGCCTATCACATTGAGAGAGGAGCGTTGCCGTTAGTTTGAGCATCTCCAGTAGGGCAGTATGACTGTTACTCATTATGAGACCCGTTTTGTGGATTTGGCCCGTCATGCTATTCTTCTGCTTCCCACAGAGAGAGAGAGAGAGAGAGAGAGAGAGAGAGAGAGAGAGAGAGAGGGTGAGGAGGTTTATTTATGGACTTGCTCAGCCTATTAGATTGCAGATGGCTAAGGAGACTGGGAGTGATATTTCTTTTCAGGCGGCTGCTAATGTCGCCAGACGAGTCGAAATGGTTCTTACTCAGGGATGTTAGGGGTCTGACAAGAGACCTCGTCATTCCGGTGAGTTCAGCGGTGCCTCACCTAGAGGCAGGAGTACTTTTGGTAGAGGCCATCCTCCCAGGACATTTCATTCAGCGCTCCAGGCATCCCACGGTGCCTCAAGTGGTCGTGGCCCTTAGATGCATTATTCAAACCAGCTAGCCTACAGTGCACCACCAACTCCTATTAGTGCACCTCCACTCCAGAGTTATCAGGGTGGTTGTTCAGGTCGACAGGGTTAGTTTCAGTGTCAGCAGTCACAGCCCCCGAGGTTATGTTATACTTGTGGTGATCCGAGGCACATTGCTAGATTTTGCCATCAAGCAATGGGTAGCTCACAGCATCAGAGTTCTCGTGCCATAGTTCCGGCACCAGTTGCTGCACCACCTGCTCAACTAGCTAGAGGCAGGGGTACGACAGCCAGAGGTAAAGGCGAGACTGTTAGAGGTGGAGGTTAGGCCGTTAGAGGTGGAGACCAACCAGTTAGAGGCCGTCCCAGGGACGTAGTTCAGGGTGGTAGGGCCCAACCCTGGTGTTATGCTTTCCCAACCAGGCCTGAGACTGAGTCATATGACGCTGTTATCACATGCATTGTTTCAGTTTGCAGTAGAGATGCTTCAGTTCTATTTGATCCGTGATCTACTTACTCCTATGTGTCATCCTATTTTGCTTCATATTTGGTTGTGCCTCGTGATTCTTTGAGTGTTTCTGTGTATGTTTCCACACCAGTGGGAGATGCTATTGTTGTAGATCGTGTTTATCGTTCGTGTGTGGTCACCATTGGGAGTCTTGAGACTCGTGTAGATCTTTTAATTATCGACATGGTTGATTTTGATGTCATACTAGGTATGGATTGGCTGTCACCTTATCATGCTATATTAGATTGTCACGCCAAGACAGTGACCTTAGCCTTGCATGGGTTGCCTCGATTAGAGTGGAGAGGGAATTTTGGCCATTCTGCCAGCAAGGTTATCTCTTATGTGAAGGCTCGGCATATGGTCGAGAAGGGGTATCTAACTTATTTGGCTTATGTCCGCGATTCTAGTGTGGAGGTTCCTTCCATAGATTTAGTGACGGTTGTTCGTGAGTTTCCAAAGGTGTTTCCTACAGACCTGCCGGGGATGTCACCCGACAGAGATATTGATTTATGCATTGATTTGGCTCCGGGCACTCAACCTATTTCCATTTCGCCATATCGCATGGACCAGCCAGAGTTGAAAAAATTGAAGGAGTAGTTGCAAGATTTGCTTGATAAGGGCTTCATTAGACCTAGTGTCTCGCCCTAGGTGCACCTGTGTTGTTTGTGAAGAAGAAAGATGGATCTATGAGGATGTGTATAGATTATCGGCAGTTGAACAAAGTCACCATTAAGAACAAATATCTATTACCGAGGATTGATGATTTATTTGATCAGCTTCAGGGTGCCAAGGTGTTTTCAAAGATTGATTTGAGATCTGGCTACCATCAGTTGAGGATTAGGGCATCCGATGTTCCTAAGACAGCTTTTTGGACTCGGTATGGGCATTATAAGTTTCTAGTGATGTCATTTGGGCTGACAAATGCCCCAGCAACATTCATGGATTTGATGAACCGGGTGTTCAAACCCTACTTGGATTCTTTTGTGGTTGTGTTTATTGATGATATCTTGATCTACTCCCACAGTCGATAGAAGCATGAGTAGCACCTTCGGATCATTCTTCAAACTTTGAAAGACAACCAGTTATATGCTAAGTTCTCAAAATGCGAGTTTTGGTTGAGTTCAGTTACTTTCTTAGGTCACGTTGTATCATCAGAGGGTATTCAGGTGGATCCTAAGAAGATTGAGGCAGTTCGAACTGGCCTAGACCCACATCAACTACAGAGATTCTTAGTTTCCTGGGTTTGGCGGGCTATTACCGTCAATTTGTGGAGGGGTTTTCATCCACATCATACGAGTGTGAAGCGGGCTTTCAGAAGCTCAAGACTGCTTTGACTACAACACCGTTATTGGTGTTACCCACAGGTTCAGGATCTTATACAGTATACTACGACGCATCCTGTATTGGTCTGGGTGCGGTATTGATGCAGGGTGGCAAGGTTATTATATATGCTTCGCGACAGTTGAAGGTTCACGAGAAGAATTACCATATTCATGATCTAGAGCTGGCAGCCATTGTTCACGCGCTGAAGATTTGGAGGCACTATCTTTACAGTGTTCCATGTGAGGTATTCACTGATCATCGGATCTTGCAGTATTTGTTCAAACAGAAGGAACTCAATTTGAGGCAGATGAGGTGGCTGGAGCTATTAAAATACTATGATATCGCCATATTGTATCATCCCGGGAAGGCCAACGTGGTAGCCGACGCTTTGAGTAGAAAGTCAGTCAGTATGGGTAGCCTTGCATATATTCCAGTTGGTGAGAGACCGCTTGCATTGGATGTTCAGGCCCTGGCCAACTAGTTTGTGAGGTTAGATGTTTCTTATCCCGGTCATGTTCTAGCTTGTATAGTTGCTCGATCTTCTTTGTTTGAGTGCATCAGAAATTGGCAAGATGACGATTCTCATTTACTTGTCCTTAGAGACACAGTGCGGCACGGGGTGCCAAGCAGGTTACTGTTGGAGATGCCGGAGTTTTGAGGATGCAGGGTCATATTTGTGTGCCTAATGTGGATGGACTTCATGAGTTGATCCTTGAGGAGTCCCACAGTTTCCAGTATTCTATTTATCCGAGCACCGCCAAGATGTATCAGGACTTGAGGTAGAATTATTGGTGGAGGCGGATGAAGAAGGACATAATTGCCTATGTAGAGCAGTGCCTAAATTGTCACCAGGTGAAATACGAGCATCAGAGGCCCGGTGGTTTGCTTCAGCAGATGGAGATTCCTGAGTGGAAGTGGGAGCGTATCACTATGGACTTTGTTGTTGGACTCCCACGGACTCATAGGAAGTTCGACGCCGTATGGGTTATTGTGGATAGGCTGACTAAGTTAGCGCACTTCATTCCTGTGGCCGTTACTATTCCTCAGAACGGTTAGCAGAGATTTATATTCGTGAGATCGTCCGTCTTCACGGTGTGCCTGTTTCTATTATTTCTGATCAAGGTACGCAGTTTACCTCGCACTTTTGGAGGGCAGTTTAGCGTGAGTTGGTTACGCGGGTTGAGTTGAGCATATTATTTTATCCTCAAACGGACGGGCAGTCCGAGCGTACTATTCAGATCTTGGAGGATATGCTTCGCGCTTGTGTTATAGACTTCGGAGGATCGTGGGATCAATTCTTGCCCCTTGCAGAGTTCGCCTACAATAACAACTACCAGTCGAGCATTCAGATGGCTCCCTATAAGGCATTATATGGTAGGCGATGTCGGTTGCCAGTCGGGTGGTTCGATCCGGGAGAGGCTCGGTTGTTGGGCACAGACTTAGTACATGATGCCTTGGATAAGGTCAAGATTATTCAGGATCGACTTCGCACAACTCAGTCAAGGCAGAAGAGTTATGCCGATCGTAGAGTTCGTGATGTTGCATTCATGGTGGGAGAGAGAGTGTTACTTCGGGTATCACCCATGAAGGGTGTAATGAGGTTCGAAAATAAGGGCAAGTTGAGCCCAAGGTATATCAGACCTTTTGAGATTCTGGAGAGAGTCGGTGAGGTGGCTTACAGGCTTGCGTTGCCACCTAGTTTAGCAGCTGTTCATCCGGTATTCCATGTGTCCATGCTTCGAAAGTATCACGGTAATCCATCCCATGTGTTAGATTTCAGCTCTGTCCAGTTGGACAAGGATTTGACTTACGAGGAGGAGCCGATGGTAATTCTAGCCCGGCAAGTTCGCTAGTTGAGATCAAAGAGTTACCCTTCAGTTCGAGTGCGGTGGAGAGGTAAGCCTATTGAGGCAGCTACTTGGGAGTCCGAGTCCGATATGCGGAGTACATATCCCCACCTTTTCACCAGCCCATGTACTTTTCTATGTCCGTTCGAGGACGAACAGTTGCTTTCGAGGTGGAGAATGTGATGACCCAAAAGGTCATATTATGCTTTAGAACTCGAATCTGCGCTATTAAGCCTTAACTTGAGTTATGAATTTTTGATAAAAATTAAAGGTTTGGAAATTATTTATTTTTAAGAATTGATTGGTATTTGGCATTGTTAGTATCGGGTCCGTATTTTGATTTCGGAGTCCGGTACAGGTTCATTATGATATTTAAGACTTGTCGGTGAAATTTGTTGAGAAACGGAGTTGATTTGACGTGATTCGGATGTCCAGTTGAGAAAATAGAAATTTTAAAGTGTTCTTGAGATTTTCATTTGATTTGGTGCTAAATTCGTAGTTCTAGGTGTTATTTTGGCGATTTGATCGCGCGAGCAGGTCCGTATGATATTTTTAGACTTGTGTGCATGTTTGGTTTGGAGCCCCGAGGGTTCGGGTGAGTTTCAGATAGGCTACAGGGTGATTTGCATTTAGAAAATGTGAGATTTTTGCTGCAGCAGCTGTTCTGGTGTGCCCTTCTTCACGTTCGCGTAGGTAGTGTCACGAACGCGAAAGGTAAAATGGGGGCAGGGGAATTTTCTTCTTCGTGAACGCGAAGGACTGGTCGCGAACGCGAAGCGTTGAGGGTGGTACCCTTCGCGAACGCGATAGTTTAAGGGACCTGGGGAGGGGGGTCATGTTCTTCTACGCGAACGCGTCCACTGGGCCGCGAACGCGAAGGCTTGGGAGGAGCTGCCTTACGCGAACGCGTAGAAAGACTCGCGAACGCGATGAAGGCTTGTCCAGTGACTTAAAACAGACTCCAAACACGGGTTTAAGCCATTTCTTCAATATTTTTCAAGAACCAAACGGGTAAAGGCGATTTTCAAGAGTCATTTTCTTCCCCAAAGTGTTGGCAAGTGATTCTAAACCATTAATTTCAATTACCCATTATATTTTATGAATTATCAACCTAAAATCTAGAGTTTTTATGGTAGAATTAGGAGTTGGGTATAAACTAGGGATTTCGGAAATTTGAGGATTTAGACCCCAATTTGAGGTCTGATTCCAAAACTAATTATATATTCGGGCTCGGGGGTGAATGGGTAAAAGAATTTTGGTCCGAACCTCGGGTTTTGATCAAGCGGGCCCGGGGTCGATTTTTGACTTTTTGGAGGAAAATTTGGGAAATTTAATTTATGAAATATAATTGATTCCTTTAGCAATATTTGATATTGTTGAGTCATTTTTGAATAGATACAAGTGGTTTGGAGGTGAATTTCAAAGAAAAAGCTGTGATTGAGAATTAAGTGGCCTTCGGAGCAAGGTAAGTGTCGTGTCTAACTTCGGCTTGAAGGAATAGGTATTATGTATTCATTTGCTACGTGTTTGGTTGTTAAATACGATGTATAGGTGAGGTGATGAGCATCTATGCGTCGTTGTCGAATCATAGCATGTGAGTGAAATCCTATTCTTGTCTATTTTGTAGCCTTAAATTCTACTATCCATGCTTAGCGGGTTATTTGAAATGTTGGGTGACTCATATCTGGTTTCATTGAGATTTGATAATTTTCGAATATTGATTCAAGGTTGAGATTACATTGTGCTATTGATTATGGGCAAAATACTGGTTTCTTTGTGATTCTCTTATCTATCCGTTGTTATTGATTCTGTGATTGGTGAGGAGGAGTGTAAAGCACGAAGGATGATGCCGTGCATGCATTATTTATATTGTGAGGAAGAGTGTAAAGAACGAAAGGTGATGCCGTGTACATTATGAGAGGTTTAAAGCACGAAGGGTGATGCCGTGTATATTATGAGAGGTTTAATGCACGAAGGGTGATGTCGTGTCGTTCTATTTATTTATTTGGTGAGGTTGAGAGTAAAAGCACGAAGGGTGATGCTGTGCAGTTTTTCTTGCTGTTTTAATTGCTCAATTCGTTTAAGGATTTTCGGTTTAATTCTGTATTTCATTATTCTCACTCTTTATGTTGTATTCCCCTAGTGTATGTTCCATTCCCATTATTTTTATGTTATTTCTTTATTTACTGTTTTGCCACTAGCATGATTATATTGTTTAGGTTATATGTGGGTGTCTTGTCCTAGTCTCGTCACTATTTCACCGATGTTAGGCTCGACACTTACCAGAAATGGGGTCGGTTGTACTGATGCTGCACTCTGCACTTTCTGTGCAGATTTTGATACCGGCTCAGGTTGATTGAGATTTGCTATTGGTCCGCTGTCCGGAGACTCAAGGTAGATCTGTCGGCGTTCACATACCTTGAAGTCCCCGTCTATATTTTATGTCCTACTGTTTTCTTTCATTCAGACAGTTGTTTCTTTCAGGCTATTACTTGTAGTAAATTCTAGAATGCTCGTGAATTATGACTCTAGATTCGGGTGATAATAATTAATACAATTTTATAATATTCCGTACTTATTATATTTAATCTTAGTTAATTATCGTTATTTATTGAATGGAAATAAGGAATTGGTTTAACGATTTTCTAACGTTGGCTTGCCTAGCAAGTGAAATGTTAGGCGCCATCACGGTTCCGTCGGTGAAAAATTTCGGGTCGTGACAACTATAATCATGTTTCGATTTTCTCCTTCAATAATTGTGAGCAAAGTTAATATCACCCATTTGTGGTTTTAATGGCTCCTTTTGTATTTGTTTAATTTTTTTGGTGAAACATTTTACTTATTCGGTAGTTCACGTATTCTTTGTTATCGTGTTCGTTATTCCCTCTTATATTCTAATTATTTATATATTTATAATAGATATATGGAAGAGTGCAGAATGAGGACCTAACATAGGTCAATCGGGAAACTTCCAATGGTTCATTTACATTTGAGCTTTTATATTCTTTTACTTTTGGTTTTTGTTGTTTTGCAAAAGGGGTTTTTGCTTAAGGAGAGAAAACTTAAAATTATACTTTAGAAGTAGACGTATTACAAGCATGAGCTATGAACTTGCTGCAATTTCATAAAACTTTCTTTGAGAAGGTTTGCAGAGATGTGGCTGAGGACAGAACAAGGGCCTATAATAGTCACTCTGGGAACTTCCTTTGGTTCATTTATACTTGAGGTATTAGATTCTTCATGCCTATTTTTATAGACGTTCTTTTAGAAATCTAAACTTCCACTGGCATGATAGCTAATCTCACTCATTTATACTTTTTTATTTAATCATTTTTTTTTGAAAATTTTAAACTATTTTAGTGAAATATTTCACTTATTCGTGGTTATCATGTTCGCTTAATTCAATGCAATGTGATTTCAGGCGCAGCTCATGACTGTGTGTCACTTGCTAACAACTGAAATATAAAATGATTAAGATTCGATAGCTTATGCCTTCTTATCTATTACACCTCAGAACGTTGTTAATTGAATAAAAATTACTATTTCTAATCTTCTAATAACAATAAACTATATTATGATAAAGGACTAAAAAAATGATAAAAATATTGCCTTGTATAAAAGAAGTGATCTTTGGAGATAGTAAAGGAAAAAATAATTCACTTATGGGATAAAACTATGACTAATTTACATTAATTCCACGCGGATTTTGACATAGAAATTTGAATTAGATCGAAAGTTGAATTGAGCTAACATGCAGTAAAATTTTGCTTGCTTATGGTAAATGAATCATATTGGAAGCTAAAAACAAAAGAATCTTCATCGGTTTTAATTCTTTGGATAAGAGGAATCCGATCACCATTTCATGTTTGTTTGGATTAAATAGATAATGATAATTTGCTCAGGTAATTCAATATTAATATTAATGAATCTTCTACTCGGGTTTGTATTCGGTATTGGAAGCTTAGAAAAAGGGGATAATTTTGCTCAAGTAGAGAATATTCATGTGAACAATGCTTTCTTCTATGGAACCACAAAATAGAGCTCGTATCAAGAGAAGACAGGTATATAAAGTAGACTTAGCCATTTAAAAAACTCAAAGCAGAATAATACTATTGAAGAATCTGGAATACTAACCTTCAACGGTGCATCTACCATCACTAAAGTCAAAACGACAAGATCAACACCCGAGATAGGGATCTCAGCAGTTGATAGAAGCACTTGAGCAGCTCAAAAATAGCAAATTCACTGGAAAGAGAACAACAAGATGCATGTAAAATTTTTGTAATTTTTCAATCCCCTTTTAAAGAGGAAACGAATAAAAAGTTCAATTCATTTATATAAGATTCAAAGCATTCACATGAAAATAATTATGTAGAATGAAGGCAATATTACTATAAAAAAAATATAGTTTCATTAAATCTAGCCTGTGATTTAAAATCCTATAGAATGAATAATTTTCATCTTTTTACTTCTAAACCCTATTAACTTCTAATGAAATACTCACGAAGTATTAATGTTCATGTTTCCATGTGTGTCGTACGTCAGTCTCTGTACTTATATCAGTTGTTTATTTCTGTTTCCCCGGTACCTTGCTTTGATTCTACTCATTTCCCCTTTCGTTTGAATAGGATTTGTAATATACTTTTAGTGTGATTGATAGTTATTTATTCGGAGCAATAAAGGAGGCCGCGATGGAGTCAGAATTTTTATTAAGGGGAGTCAAACTATAAAAAAATAAACTCACCAAGAAGTCAAAGGGTGTCAATATATATATATATATATATATATATATATATATATATATATATATATATTACTGTGATGACCCAAAATATCATCTTTAATTTAAACATTCATTTCAGTGTTCTATGACATTGAATAACACTATTCATCATTCCTCGACTTGCGTGCGCAGTCGGTATAATTTTTCGAAAAGTTTTTATATGAAAAATTGATTAAAATGTGAAATAGAGCTTTAAAACTCAACTGAGTTGACTTCGGTCAAAACTTTGAGCAAACGGACCCGGATCAACGTTTTGACAGTTTCGGTAGGTCCGTATCATGATTTGGGACTTGGGCGTATGCCCAAAATTAATTTGGAGGTCCCTAGCTTGATCTATCGTCAATTGACGAAAACTAGAAGTTTAAAGACTTGAAAATTTCAAAGTTTGATCATAAATTAACTTTTATTGATATCGGGGTCGGAATCCAGTTCTGAAAATTTTTATAGGTTTGTCATGTCATTTATGACTTGTGTGTAAAATTTGGGGTCAATTGGACTTGATTTGATAGGTTTCGGCATCGAATGTAGAAGTTGAAAATTCTTCAGTTATTTAATCTCGAATTATGGTATAATTCGTGGTTTTAGCGTTGTTTGATGTGATTTGATATTTTGACGAAATTCATATGATGTTTTAGGACTTGTTAGTGTATTTGGTGGAGGTCCCGGGAGCCTTGAGTAAGTTTCGGATGGTTAACGGGTTGAATTTTGAACTTGGAACTTTGCTGGAATTTTGTGCACTGTCTGGTTTCCTTCTTCGCGTTCGCGAGAGAGGTCTCGCGTTCGAGAAGGGGAACTGGAGGCAGGCGAGTTTTGTTCTTCGCGTTCGTGAAGAAGGGATCGCGTTCGCGAAGGGTCGATGCCAGTGTTCATCGCGAACTCGTGAAGGCATTCACGTTCGCAAACTCGTGAAGGCATTCGCGTTCGCAAACTCGTGAAGGCATTCGCGTTCGCGAACGTGAGGGTCCGTCGCGTTCGTGAAGAAGAAATCCCTCGACAGCGGAACTTAAGTTCTGGAAATGGGATTTCGTCCCATTTTTTATTATTCACGATTTTGAGCTCGGGTAAGGCGATTTTTGGGCGATTTTCACGGAAAAATATTGGGGTAAGTATTTCGTATCCTATAATGATTATATTTCATGATTCGATTCTCACTTACATCATGAATCCGTGAATTTATGGAAGAAAAATTAAATTTTTATAAAATCTTCCAAAAATGTAAAATGAAGATTTGAAGGTCAATCCGATGTCGGAATTCGATAATTTTTATATGGTTGAAGTCGTATCGGAACGGGCATTCGAATTTCGTGAGTTTTTCCAGGATTCGAGACGTGGGTCCCACTGTCGATTTTTAAAATGAATTTTGGATTTTAATCCGAAAAATTAGTAAATTCATATGAAATTAATTCCTACGATTCGTGTTGAGTATATTGAATTGTTTGTGACTAGATTTGAAATTTTCAGACACGAATTCGTGAGGCAAAGGTTTATTGGAATCTTGAAATTGGTTGCGAAGCGAGGTAAGTCTCGTGGTTAACCTTGACTTGAGGGAATAGAACCCTTGAATTATTTGTTATGTGAAATTCATGTGAACGACGTATAGGCGAGGTGACGGGTGTCTATACGTCGTCAAATTAACTGTTTGCCTAATTATTTAAAAATAATAAATTATTTTAAATCATGAATTAATTATTATATTAATTGTTTCTCTCATATTCCTTTCTCAAAATTATGCCTTGAATACATGCTATAATTGCTACATGCTTGTTTGATTTATGTGACTTAATTGCTACTTGACATTTAGCATACTAATTATTAAATTGCCTATTTCCTTCTTAATTTCTACAATTAATTTCTACTTGTCATTACTTATTTCTAAATAAATTATAATTATTGTATGCTTGTTGTCTTATAATTTTATATTAATTGTTGCATTTATTGGAGTAATTTTTTTTATAAGAATTGGTAAACTATATTATATGTGGAGCGGGTTGCACGCCGCAACAGAAATAAAAATTAATATATTGGAGGAGCGGGTTGCACGTCGCAACAGAATTGAATGAAAAGATATATTGAGGATCGGGTTGCACGCCGCAACGGGATTAAATAAAAATAAATATATTGTGGGATCGGGTTGCACGCCACAACGGAATTGAATATGAATATATTGTGGGATCGGATTGCACGCCGCAACGAAAATTGATTGAAATAATTATTGGTTATGACTGCCGAGTTGGCTTCAACTGTTGAAATGAGTTATCTGTTTTATTTCTATTATTGTTGTTATTATTATTATTGCGTACAAGTTAATGTAAGTGACCTGCCTTAGCCTCGTCACTACTTTGTCGAAGTTAGGCTCGGCACTTACTGGGTACATGGAGTCGGTGGTACTCATACTACACTCTGCACTCTTGTGCAGATACCAGAGTTGGTCCAGTGGCGTACAATAGATTTGCTCGGATTTAGCTATTCGCAGGAAACTTGAGGTATAACTGCATGGCGTTCGCAGTCCTGAAGTCCCCTTCCACTCTATAGTACCTATGTATTTCTTTCAGATAACTTCATTTTCATTCAGACCTTAATTTGTATTATTCTAGTAGCTCGTGCACTTGTGACACCAGTTCTGGGATGGTATTTAGACATCGCTATTATTATGGATTATTCACTTTATTTCAGACTTTATTTTTGCATTTGTTTCTTTATTATTAATTAATTTATAATTGTTTAAAAATGGCTAATATTATTCTAACGTTGGCTTGCCTAGCAAGTGAAATGTTATGCGTCATCACGGCCCTGAAGGTGGAAATTTCGGGTCGTGACAAGTTAGTATCGGAGCACTAGGTTACTTAGGTATCACGAGTCACGAGCAAGCTTAGTAGAGTCTGAAGGATCGGTATGGAGACGACTGTACTTATTTCTCAGAGGCTATGAAGTTTAGGAGCAATATCACTTTTTTCTTATCCTGTCGTGCGATTTTATTCTATCATCGATGATTGAACCATTCTATTCTTATTCTCTCGTAAATGGTGAGAACACGTAATACATCTACCGATAGATAGGGACCGGAGACCCCGATGGCAATTATGACCAGGGGTAGGGGTAGAGGCTGAGGTCGTGCCAGAGGCAAAGGTAGAGGCTGAGGTAGAGCTCAGTCTAGAGCTCGAGCAACATCACCTATTGTAGAACCTCAGGTGGATTTGGGAGCGGAGGTTCAAATTCAGACTGTATCTGTTGGACCAGTTCAGGTCTCGGAAGGATTCATAGCTACTCCAATGCTTTAGGATGCTCTAGTCCATTTGGTTAGCCTTATGGAGGGCGTGGCACAGAATGGTATATTTCCAGTGGCACCAGCCATCTTACAGGCTGGGGGAGGAGCACAGACTCTCACTACTTCTGCTCCGGAGCAGTTGACTCCCCAGTATCAGGCTCCAGCAGTCCCGCCAGTTGGGGTAGTTCAGCCAGTTGTTGCAGCACAGGCCGGTGATAGGCCTGCTTTCTCTTCTGAGGTTTTGTTGAGTTTTGACAAGTTTACCAAGATATTTCCAATCCATTTTAGTGGTACACCTTCTGAGGACCCACAGGATTTTCTTGACCGCTTCTATGAAGTATTGCAAAACATGGGGATAGTCAAAAGTAATGGGGTTGATTTTGCTGTGTTTCAGATGACTGGTTCCGCCAAGAGGTGGTGGAAAGATTATGTATTTACTAGACTAGTTGGTTCTCCTACACTTACCTGACAACAGTTCTCGCAGCTATTTCTGGATAAGTTCCTTCTTATCACACTGAGGGAGAATTACCGCAAGCAGTTTGAGCGTCTCCAGCAGGGCAATATGTCAGTCACTCAGTATGAGACCCGTTTTGTGGATCTAGCCCGTCATGCTCTTCTTCTTCTTCCTACCGAGAGAGAGAGAGAGAGAGAGGGTGAGGAGGTTCATTGATGGACTCGTTCAACCTATCAAGCTACAGATGGCCAAGGAGACCGGGAGTGAGATTTCTTTTCAGACGGCTTCTAATGTCGCCAGGCGGATCGAGATGGTTCTTTCACAGGAGAGAGGGCCAGTGTCAGATAAAGGCCCCGTCATTCCGATAATTTCAGAGGTGCCTCACCTGGAGGCAAGAGTACTTATGGTAGGGATCATCCTCCCAGACCATTTTATTCAGCACTTCAGGCATCTTACGGTGCTTTAGGGAGTCATGGTCCAATTATGCCTTACTCTGGGCAGCCGACATCTAGTTCACATCCATCTCTTATCAGTGCACCACCACTCCAGAGTCACTATGGCGGTTGTCGCGCCCCGTTTTCTTGTGAAAGCGGGCTTCCGACGTTATGACAACTCTTTTGAGTGGGAGGATAGGTATTAAAAGAGAAGAGTCACCACCTAACGGTTTTTAAGGTGCGTTAGGGCACCTATTATGCAAATGACTCTGTTTGACTAATCAACATCACCAAAGATCTGGTAAAGGCTCAAATTACCTCAAAGAGAAGGTGTTAGGCACTCTTCGAGGTCCAAAACTGTGGGTCCCGACCGAACTTAAGATTATGTGGATTACAATTAGGCTAAGTGATCAAATAAACAAGGCGAATGTAAAGGTCGAAGAATTTTATTACAATATGATTAGTATAGATCTTAGTACGAATATATGGATACAACTATTTGGATCTAATAACAACATATAAAAGAGGGGGATGTGGGGTGGGGGTGGGGGGAGAGTCCTAAGTTTTTTAGCCTAAAGGATCACCCCGTGCAACATAAATAATACTTCGCAACTCCCTTGAGATAGGGAGTTACTCATATTATTCAGCGGGCACAGACTATCATCTCCTGCTACCTGATTACTATGTTAAAGTTGTTTACCTAAAGCGTGCTAATTCATTTCTAAATCGTGCTCTATGCGTGCACTACCCGTCCCATTCCTATGGTCCAGGAGGTATTGGACCTCGACTAGGGTGGTTCTAGACCTTACTTAGGTGGCTCAGAAATGTCAAAACTAGGCAACATACAAAACACATACTGGACTTCAAAGGGCTCAAGTTAGCCTCCACACTTGAGCAACAAATGCACGCAAAACAGGTTTTCATGTTAGGTCGTTTCAGAATTAAGAACCTTAAGCCCTATAGACATGATTTCTATGTGACTATGCATTAAAACATACAAGCAGTTTCAGAGGCTAGGCGCTGCTTATCTCCAAATAATTATACGATTGTTGCATGCTGATTTGAGATTGTAGATTTCCAATTATTTAACCTATAGATGTTGTGTCTAGGTGATTTACGCACTAAGTGACAATGAAATGTATTGGAGGAAAGCCCAGAATTATTCATGCTTTTCGAGTAGCAAACAACGTTTAGAAAATTAACACTTTTGGCGAGTAGTAATACCCTATAGGTAGGATCTCTAACAATTGGCGATTGGAACCAATTCTATTGTTATACTTTAACCTTATAGGCATATTTTCTAGGTGAACAACGCGATACATTAGCGAATGAAATGATTAAAATCCTATAGGCATGATTTCTAGTAGATATGCTTTAGCGATGCAAATTGAAGGAAAATTCAATGATATTTATTTCCTATGGGCTGGTTCTCTAATGACATATAGCAACAGGGATAATTGAAGTATTTGAACTCATGCTTTGCGAGTAGACAAGTAGTGTGAGTGTGTGCTTCTATTAATGCCATGATTTCTACAGTGCACATAGAAATTGAATGGCATATATAGCAGATGAATCATTGAATTCTATAGGCATGTTTTCTACCCTTGCATGCAAACATCAGAATTTACCCATACCCCATTTTTACTAACACCCCAATTATTTATTACAAAGTTATTACAAGCCCAATAATGAATATGATTACAAATATTATATAAATAATGACAGTAGGCCCACAACAGGCCCAAAAGAAATACCCAGCACTGTTGGGCCTTCAACAATTCTCCCGTGGTATACCTAAATTTTCAACAAGGAACCATATTCATCAGCATAACTCAGAATCCATGGAAGAGTTCAAGGCCAAATCACACAACCATAGATCAACCATATTACCCTGGCATTAAATCACTTAAACCAACCAGCTTATATGTTTATTAGAAATAGGAAGAAGGAATTGAGTGGGGGTAGTGCAGGTCTCAGTAGTAGAGAAAGTGGCTAAAAGACCCCAAACCCTAGTGTGTCAGAGTTCACAAGAGTCTCAAATGGACCCTGAGCAGTGCTCACACTAGGGAGGTCAGTAGCAAGAGTCTTGGTGGCCTTGGCTTTCAGTCGGCCAAGAATGATAGGTTCAGAATAGTGTAGGTAACAAATGAGAGAGAATGGATAACGGTTAAGGGACAAAAGTTAAGGAAATGCCCTTATAGCTTAAAGTAGACATAGCAAAGTTGAGCCTACAGAGCAGCTAATCAAGCAGATCACGGGACTTAGAAGCAGGTTCAGCAGGACTTCAGCACTTAGCAAAGTAGCACATAAGCAACCACATATTGAAAGAGTTAGGGTAGAAACAAGTTTGCAGGATTGACAAAAGTTATCATACACAGGTGCATAATACCAAACAAGTTTAAATAAGGCACTGACTTAGAGATTTGAAGCCTAAAGATCCTAATTATGTCAAACATGGTATGGAAACACAAACTAAGATGGCCATTCTAAAGGTTTCAAAAAATCATTAAGGATATAAGACTAAGCAAAACAGAAACATGCTGTGAGGGAGTTAGATCATAGTTGATAGAAAAGGTCTTAGCACAGATTAGAACATATTACATATGCAAGACTATCATTACAGAGATTCAGAACAGAGTGGGAAAGTAAACACATGTCAAATAGCAAATGTAGGCATTCAGGTATTGACACAGTAGACTAATTAACTAGATAAAGTCCAAGTTATGCCAGTGATTCATCCTAATATCATGAAACAAAACAGTTCAAACATGGTAGGAAAACAAGTTGAGATAACTGTTCTAAAACCTCAAGCAATCACTAAAGGAGTATAGGATCAAGTGAGCATGCTGAGTGACACAATAGCAGGGAAACAAGTCATAGTTAACAGTGAAGGTCTTAACACAGGTTATTACAGATGTGAGGCATTCATTACAGAGATTCAGGACAATGCAGGTAAGCATATTCATGAACATTCAGGCCCCAATACACTAGCTAAACGAGCTTAGGAGGATTCAGATTATCTAAGTTAGACATAGACAATCTCAGACCTAGCAACATTAGGAGAAGTTAAATGCTAAAGAGATTTAAAACGAGTGTAAAACTAACAGAGTTGTGCATAAAGTAGCCCAGAAACACATTAAGCCATAAATTTCAGAAGCGAGAGCACATGCAAATCAGAGACACATAAAAAATGAAATTGCAAAAGGTCAAGCGACTTACCAGTTAAACGGACAACAATAAAAAACAAAAATTCCACAAGAACCCAGAATCTCAATATGTCAAAGTTCCTAAGAGCTTCAAAGAACCCTGGGCAATGCTCGCACCAAGAGAAAGTTCAAATAATAGAATATCAGTGGCCTTGGCTTTCAGTCGGCCAAAAACAAAGTACAGAATAAGAGAATGAGGGTATCACAGAACAAAGCTCTAATTTTTAGTGAAAGTATGATTCAGCTCCCTCTCAAAGGGGAATGGGGAGGGGTTTATATAGTGACATAAATCAAACAAGTAAACAAGAAAACACTGTAAAATCAAACATAAATAAAGAAGTAATAACATGCAGAATCAATAAAAATCGGATTAGGGAAAAAATAGGTAAACCCTAGTTGACAGAAATCGGAAGTTGGCCGAAAATCTTGGCTAATCGGACACATATAGCCTGGTCATGATGTATATGGACTAAATACTATCCAGATTCAAGCGATTGAAGTTGAATGCCCAGATTCTGAGAGATAGTACTTGCCATGTTTAGGCAAGTACTAGGTGATACCATAGTTTTATAGAAAATAACGAGATAACACACAAAGGTAAGGAAATCATGGAGAGAATCCATGGTTGAGACGGATTTGGAGAGATTTGATAGGGCGGCTAGGGTTTCTGTGGAGAGGAGAAGAGAGAATTTTAGGGCGGCGGGTTAAAGAGAATGAGAGGATTAGGGTTGGGGTTGGTAATTAAAATGAAGGGAATAAATGAGGGTCATTGATCTTGAAAGATCAACGGCTGGGATTTAAAATGAACGGGGCGGGTTAATTAAAATGGGTACCGACCGGGTCTTGTAAAGGGGTCATTTGACTTTAGGCTGGGGTTACTGGACTAAGGTGTTGGGCCATTTTTAGTCCAAAAATTGGTTTAAAAATTGGTCCAGCCTTTTAAACACACATAATTTATCAAAATAATTTATAAAAATAATTAGTAAATGAATAAAAATATTTTTATGTGCTAAAATAATTTTAAATAATGATTTAGCATTATAAAAATATAAAAACACTATTTTGATGCCAATATAAATAAGGAGCATTTGTATATGAATATAGACTATTATTGCAAGATTGTGCAAATAGCTTTAAAATGCTAATGTAATAATATAAAAAAATGAAGTGAAAATATTATGAGACATATATGAGGACACAAAATAGTAATTTTGGATGATTAAGTCATCACATAATAATTCAAAGGGATAATCACTAAATATTTATGTAATTTAAATGCAAGAAAATTAATTTTAAAGCTCTAAAAATTATGGAAAATTATAAAAAGTGCTTGTATAGATTTGTAAGCTAAATAATGATGGAAAAATAATGTTTTGAAAGTATATATATTATTTGAAAAATATAAGGGTAAAATCGGGTATCAACAACGGCTATCCGACCCGTTCGGGTCAGCTTCAGCTTCAGCGGCCACGACAGCAGGATGGGTGTTATGAGTGTGGGAGCATTGGTTACATCAGGAGACATTGCCCTAGGTTTTTAAGTAACAGATCTCATCAGAATTCTTGTGCCATCATACCGGCACCAGTTGCTCCACCGCCCGCCCGACCAGCTAGGGGTAGGCATCAGATTGTTAGAGGTGGAGGCCAACCAGCTAGAGGCCGTTCCAGAGATGTAGCTCTGAGTGGTGGGGCCCAGCCCTGATTTTATGCTTTTCCATCTAGGCCTGAGGCCGAGTCATCCGATGTTATGATCACATGTATTGTTCCAGTTAGTCATAGAGATGCTTCAGTTTTATTTGATCCAGGATCTACTTACTCCTATGTGTCCTCCTACTTTGCTTCATATATGGTTGTGCCTCATGATTCTATGAGTGCGTCTGTATATGTGTCCACACCGGTGGGAGACTCTGTTGTGGTAGATCATGTCTATCGTTCGTGCGTGGTTATTATTGGGAGTCTTGAGACTAGTGTGGATCTTCTACTTCTCGACATGGTAGATTTTTACATCATACTAGGTATGGATTGGCTGTCACATTATCATGCTATATTAGATTGCCATGCCAAGACGGTGACCTTAGCCATGCTGGGGTTACCTCGATTAGAGTGGAAAGGAACTCCTAGTCATTCTACCAGGAAGGTTATTTCTTATATAAAGGCTCGACGTATGGTCGAGAAGTGGTGTCTAGCCTATTTGGCTTATATTCGCGATCCCAGTGCGGATGTTTCTTCTGTGGACTCAGTACCAGTTGTTCATGAATTTCTAGAAGTATTTCCTGCAGATTTGCCAGGGATGCCACCCGATAAAGATATTGACTTTTGTATTGATTTGGCTCCGGGCACTCAGCCCATTTCTATTCCACCATACCGTATGGCCCCGCCGGAGTTGAAAGAATTGAAGGAGCAGTTACAAGACTTGCTTTATCAGGGATTCGTTAGACCTAGTGTCTCGCCCTGGGGTGCACCGGTGTTGTTTGTAAAGAAGAAAGATGGTTCAATGCGGATGTGTATAGATTATCGGCAGTTGAACAAGGCTACTATCAAGAATAAGTATTCGTTGCCAAGAATTGATGACTTATTCGATCAGCTTCAGGGTGCCAAGGTATTTTAGAAGATTGACTTGAAGTATGGCTATCATCAGTTGAAGATTAAGGCATATGATGTCCCTAAGACAGCTTTTCGGACTCGGTATGGGCATTATGAATTTCTAGTGATGTCATTTGGGCTGACAAATGCCCTAAAAACATTTATGGATTTGATGAACCAGATGTTCAAGCCCTATCTGGATTCATTTGTGGTTGTATTCATTGATGACATCTTGATTTACTCCAGCAGTCGAGAGGAGCAACAACATCTTCAGACTGTGCTTCATACTTTGAAGAATAATCAGTTATATACCAAATTTTCAAAATGCGAATTTTGGTTAGACTCAGTTGCCTTTTTGGGGCATGTTGTATCGGCAGAAGACATAAAAGTGGATCCTAAGAAGATTGAGGCAGTTCAGAATTGACCTAAACCTACTGCAGCTACAGAGATCCGGAGTTTCCTGGGTTTGGCAGGTTATTATCGTCGATATATGGAGGGGTTTTCATCTATAGCATCTCCATTGACCAAATTGACGGTGCCCCATTCAGATGGTCAGACGAGTGTGAGTTGAGCTTTCAGAAGCTCAAGACTGCTTTGACTACGACGCCAGTATTGGTATTACCCACATGTTCAGGATCTTATACGGTGTATTGTGATGCATCTCGCATTGGTCTTGGTGCAGTATTAATGCAAGGTGGTAGAGTGATTGCATATGCGTCGCGGCAATTGAAAGTTCATGAGAAAAATTACATTGTTCATGACTTAGAATTGGTAGCCATTGTTCATGCGTTGAAGATTTGGAGACATTACCTTTATGGTATCTCATGTGAGGTATTCACTGATCATCATAGTCTTTAGTACCTGTTCAAATAAAAAGATCTCAATTTGAGGCAGAGAAGATGGTTGGAGCTGTTGAAAGACTATGATATCACCATTTTGTAATGAGATTCGGAAAGAAGGGCAAGTTGAGCCCTAGGTATATCAGACCCTTTGAAATTCTTGAAAGGGTGGGTGAAGTAGCCTATAGGCTTGCACTACTACCTAGTTTATCAGCAGTTCATCCGGTGTTCCATGTGTCTATGTTCCAAAAATATCATGGTGATCCGTCCCATGTATTAGATTTCAGCTTAGTCCAATTGGACAAAGATTTGACTTATGAAGAGGAGCCGGTAGCTATCCTAGCCCGGCAGGTCTAACATTTGAGGTCAAAGAGTTATCCTTCAGTTCGGGTGCAATGGAGAGGCCAGCCGGTAGAAGCATCTACTTGGGAGTCCGAGTCGGACATGCGGAGTAAATTTTAACACCTTTTTACCAGCTCAGGTAAATTTTCTAATTCCGTTCGAGGACGAACGTTTGTTTTAGAGGTGGATAATGTGATGACCCAAAATGTCTTCTTTAATTTAAAAATTCATTTATGCATTCTATAATGTCGAATAGCACTATTCTTCATTCCTTGACTTGTGTGCGCAGTCCGTATAATTTTCCGGAAAGTTTTTATATGAAAAATTGATTAAAATATGAAATAGAGCTTTAAAACTCAACTGAGTTGACTTCAGTCAACATTTTGAGCAAACGGATCCAGATTAGTATTTTTATAGTTCCAATAGGTCCTTATCGTGATTTGGGACTTGGGCGTATGTCCGGAATTTAATTTGGAGGTCCCTAACTTGAAGTTTCGCCAGTTGACGAAAACTAGAAGCTTAAAGGCTTAAAGATTTCAAAGTTTTACCATAAATTGACTTTTATTGATATCGGGGTCGGAATCCAGTTCTGAAAATTTTCATAGGTTTGTTATGTCATTTATGACTTGTGTGTAAAATTTGAGGTCAATCAGACTTGATTTGATAGGTTTCAGCATCGAATGTAGAAGTTGAAAATTCTTAAGTTCCTTAAGCTCGAATTGTGGTATGATTCGTGATTTTAGCATTGTTTGATGTGATTTGAGATTTTGACTAAGTTCGTATGATATTTTAGGACTTGTTGGTGTATTTGGTTGAGGTCCCGGGGGCCTCGGGTGAGTTTCAAATGGTTAACGGGTTGAATTTTGGACTTGGAACTTTGCTGGAATTTTTTTGATGCACTGTCTGGTTTCCTTCTTCGCGTTCCCGAGAGAGGTCTCGCGTTCGTGAAGAGGAGCTGGTGGCAGGCGAGTTTCGTTCTTCGCGTTCACGAAGAAGGGACCGCATTCACGAAGGGTCGATGCCAGTGTTCATTGCGAACGCGTGAAGGCATTCGCGTTTGCAAATGCGAGAGTCCTGTCGCGTTCGCGAAGAAGAAATCCCTGGACAGCGGAACTTAAGTTCTGGAAATGGAATTTCGTACCATTTTTCAATATTCACGATTTTGAGCTCGGGTAAGGTGATTTTTGAGCGATTTTCACGGAAAAACATTGGGGTAAGTGTTCCTTATCCTATAATGATTATATTTCATGATTCGATTCTCATTTACATCATGGATCCGCGAATTTATGGAAGAAAAATCAGATTTTTATAAAATCTTCCAAAAATATAAAATGAAGATTTGAAGGTCAATCCGATGTCGGAATTCGATAATTTTTGTATGGTTGAACTCTTATCGGAACGGGCGTTCGAATTTCATGAGTTTTTTTGGGATTTGAGACGTGGGTCCCATTGTCAATTTTAAAAATAAATTTTGGATATTAATCCGAAAAATTAGTAAATTCATATGGAATTAATTCCTACAATTTGTGTTGAGTATATTGAATTGTTTGTGACTAAATTTGAAACTTTCGGATACGAATTCGCGAGGCAAAGGTTTATTGGAATCTTGAAATTGATTGCAAAGCGAGGTAAGTGTCGTGGTTAACTTTGACTTGAGGGAATAGAACCCTTGAATTATTTGTTATGTAAAATTCATGTGAACGACGTATAGACGAGGTGACGAGTGTCTATACGTCGTCAAATTAACTGTTTGCCTAATTATTTGAAAATCATAAATTATTTTATATCATGAATTAATTATTATATTAATTGTTTCTCTCATATTCCTTGCTCAATGTTATGCCTTGAATCCATACTATAATTGCTACATGCTTATTTGATTTATGTGACCTACATGCTATAATTGCCTATTTCCTCCTTAATTTCCACAATTAATTGCTACTTGTCATCACTTATTTCTAAATAAATCATAATTAGTGTATGCTTGTTGTCTTATTATGTCATATTAATTGTTGCATTATTGGAGTAATTTCTTTTATAAGAATTGGTAAACTATATTATTTGCGGAGCGGGTTGCACAACGCAACATAAATAAAAATGATTATATTGGAGGAGCGGGTTGCACGCTGCAATAGAAGTGAATGAAAAGATATATTGAGGATCGGGTTGCACGCCGCAACGGAATTGAAAATGAATATATTGTGGGATCGGGTTGCACGCCGCAACGGAAACTGATTGAAATAATAATTGGTTATGACTGCCGAGTTGGCTTCAACTATTGAAATGAGTTACCTGTTTTATTTCTATTATTGTTGTTATTATTATTGCGTATATGTTAATGTAAGTGACATGCCTTAGCCTCGTCACTACTTCGTCGAGGTTAGTCTCGGCCCTTACTGGGTACATGGAGTCAGTTGTACTCATACTACACTCTGCACTTTTGTACAGATACCGGAGTTGGTCCCAATGGTGTACAGTAGATTTGCTCGGATTCAGCTATTCGTAGGAGACTTGAGGTATAACTGAATGACATTCGCAGTTCTGAAGTCCCCTTCCACTCTATAGTAGCTCTGTATTTCTTTCAGACAGCTTCCTTTTTCATTCAGATCTTTATTTGTATTATTCTAGTAGCTCGTGCACTTGTGATACCAGTTCTGGGATGGTATTTAGACATCGCTATTATTATTATTGATTATTCACTTTATTTCAGACTTTATTTTCGCATTTGTTTCTTTGTGATTAATTAATTTAAAATTGTTTAAAAATGGCTATTATTATTCTAACGTTGGCTTGCCTAGCAAGTAAAATGTTAGGCGCTATTACGGTCCCGAAGGTGGGAATTTTGGGTCGTGACAATTACCCAACTACATACTATAATGTTTCGACGAATGGATGTCGGTTAACATCTCTTGGGTGCATGTGGCTCTGCCACTGAATGGAGGATTGAATGAAAAAGTATATTTTTGAAGTAATTGACTTCATTGAAGAAGAAAAGGATAGCTTTCTTCTAAAAGAGCTCAATCACACTTATAATTCTCATTAAAAAAAATTGCTCATGCTAGATATATGTACTCGGTTGGATAGTTAAGGTGTAACAAGTTACCTTCGAGATAATTGTGATTTCAAGTATAAGAAATGACATGTTAGATAATGATAGATAGAATCAAGAAGGCATTAGTTCAATTCCTGCTCTCTTCTCCATATTTCCTTTGTGTTGTGCGTCTCTACTCAATTTAGATTATTTTATGTTTATGAGTAGTCCTAACAAATTGAGTTCTGTTGGTGTGAGATCGTGAGAGTTATTGGCCATCAGGATCCTTACTAACTTGTGTTGCATTTTCTAAATTCTGCTATCTAATTTTTATTTCTATATCAGCTTAAAAAATGTAATTTTGGCACGTGTTTGAAAAAAAAAACTCAATTATTTTTTGATTTCTCACCCGTGTTCGGTATCCCATTGGAGCCCAAACTCAATTGTTTGCTTAAGCGCATGCCTTATTAGGCTTACACAATTTGATTTGTTGCATCACTGATCCAATGTTGCTAATTACTATATAAGATCCATTTTTTTTGAATCTGCACAGTTATTTTAATGGTAGAGTAAGCAATGAACTTTCGGAGCAGTGGGCAATTTGCTTCAGCATGTTTGTCATCATCAAAAAGGGGAAAATTGATAGGTTATGTGCTCTGTTATGTTTTGATTATCTAACAAACTTAATGATAAGAACCAGATGAGAAACGTGTTACACATCCTCAAAGTACTCAAGAACAACAAGTCTCAAGTTGGGTACAAGTTCCAACATTCAGAGTCAAAGACGATAGAGGGAACAGATGGACATCAGTTCCCTTGATGACTATACCAGTCACTTGCTCACAGCCGTAAAGTCGCTGCAACTGTTCCTCTGCACACACGCAATAGTGTGAACAATGCAGCAACCACTTTATGGGAAATGCCCTATACCGGATATTACTTGCATAATCCAAGTGACATCACTCGGATATTATTAACATGAAGCAATGAAGAAAACACACTTGCACATTCTAGAATTAATCAATCTTTCTCTCAAGCGTGTTGCAAACCTACAAGTAACTTTCAGGACTTCAAGAGTAGAGAACATCATAACGAAGGACCAGTTTTCTGCATTGAGTTATTACATGTCCTTAGTTATATTGTACCTTTGTTAAAGTGTCTTACTTATGATTCCTACTTAGCTTAGCTAGAAGCATTGTGTAGGAAATCTTTTGTAAAACCATAAACTCAGTGTTTGTGTCTTGATTAGAGTTAGTTGAGTTGTGAGTTTTGTAATAGAGTTATTACAAAGAGGCTTGTAATAGAGTTATTACAAGTGAGTGAGGGATTAAGAGTTTAATTCCTAGGTTACAATAGGTTGTAATCTAAAGTTGCTCGGTTAGTGAATTGAAATCCTACGAGTGTAGGTCGTAGTTTTTAATCCCGTGAGGTGGGAGTTTTTCACGTAAAACTCTGTTGTGTTATTTACTTATCTCTTTATGTGTATTATGTGAGAACTGATAGAGAACCCGACTCTTTATACAGTTTGGTGGACCCTAAGTTTCTAACAATTGGTATCAGAGCAGGTTCTTTCTATCAGGTTAACACCTAGAAAGGATCCTCATGGCTGCTCCATCAAACTTTGAAGAAGGTCATTCTACCTACAGACCACCAAGATTCAATGGTCAATACTACGGATGGTGGAAGACAATGATGTATGATTTTATCATGGCTGAAGATTCAGATCTCTAGGATGTTATCTGCGATGGACCATTCGTCCCTATGAAGACCACTAACGAACAAGCAGTGACAGTGTCACGATCCAAAAATTCACATGTCGTGATGGCACTTATCTCAATGCTAGGCAAGCCGACAATCTCAATAAACCATAATTTCTTTTAAGATTGAAATATAATATCTAAATTTAATAGAAAACCCCACACATACTGATATAAATACACTCCCAAAACTCGGTGTCACTGAGTACATGAGCATCTAAATGATAATAAAGTCCGACTGCTAAAATACTATCTAAAAATATAGAACAGTACAAAAACTGAAAGGAAAGAAAGTTAAGGTCTGCGAACGTCAAGCAGCTACCTTGATAATCTCCATCAGATAAAACCCCGAGAACTAGCAACCGCCGTGTCCGGAAGTACCTGGATCTGCACACGAGGTGCAAGGTGTAGTATGAGTACAACCAACTCAACAAGTAATAATACTAAATAAAGAACTAAAAGTAGTGACGAGCTTCACATCTAAGTCCAATTACAGTAATTTCTAACATAAGAAGGTAGGCATACTTTCAAGCTCAACATTTGAAATCCCAAACAATAACTTCATATCAAGTTCAAATGAAACAGAAGATATTATCTCTCAGAAATTTCCAAAACAATGATACATGACAGCTGAAGTGCAAAAAGAATGAAATCAATGCATCCTCTCAGAGCAGTCACTCAGTCCTCCCATTCACTCCAACCTCACAATCACTCTTTCTTCACATTCACTCATTCCTCCCAATCACTCAGCACCCGACACTCGCACTCAGTAGGTACCTGCGCTCACAGGGGGTGTGTACAGACTCCGGAGGGGCTCCTTCAGCCCAAGTGCTATAACAAGCAAATCATGGCATATAACAGTGAAACATGCTGCGGCGTGCAGTCCGATCTCATAAATATCCTCACAATTAGGCCTTCGGCCTCGCTCAATCATCAACCTCTCCAGTCTCTCGGGCTCTTAGAAATCATGATAAGTAGCCCAAACAGCAATGATATGATGCATAGAGACTGAGATGAAACATGCAAGTAAAACTGTGGCCGAGTGCAAAATAATAATTTAGCAGATAATTCAACAAGTACACAATCTCTGTGGGTCCCTACAGTGTAAACACATGTTTTAAACATGATTTATAGATTGATTTCTCTAATACGTGGAAAATGTATGGATATCAACAGATTATTCAACCACACAGTTCCATGAAATTTATCAAGTCACAATTCCTACGGTGCACGCCCACACGCCTGTTACCTAGCATGTACGTCACCTCAAAACCAATCACATATCACAGAATTCGGGTTTTATACCCTAAGTACCAAATTTAGAACTGTTACTTACCTCAATCCGAGCAATTCTTTATTCCAATAAGCCTTTTCCTCACGATTCGGCCTCCGAACGCCTCGAATCTTTTTCAAAATAATTAGATACAATCAACACGAGGTATAGGGATCAATTCCATATGAAAATGCTAAATTTCACAATAAAATCCAAAATTAACTCAAAAATCAACAGTGGAGCCCACGTCTAGTAACGCGACAAAAGTTACAAAATGTGAACGTTCATTCAATCACGAGTCCAACCATACAAAAATTACTAAATTCCGACTTCGATTCGGCCTTCAAACCCTCAAATCAATTTTTGGAAAATTTCTATTCTAATCCCCCAAATCACGAAATAGGTGCTAGAAATAGTGTTAGATTCATTAATAACGGACCAAATCAAGTTAAGATTACTTACCCCAGTCCACTTTGTGAAGTTTGCCTCTGAAAATCGCCCAAATCGAGCTCCCCAACTCTATTTTTGTCAAAAATGGCAAAACAACTTGTTTATAGAGTCTCTGCTATTTTTCAGTGCCATAGATAGCGTGGGGAGCTGCCTGTGGCATAGTTTCCAGAACCCCGACAATTCCCAGCGCCAGGGCTAGCGCCCCACGTTACCCTGGGCGCTGGCGGCAATGGAAAATCTTTCCCAACACGAAAATGGGCATAACTCTCTCAAACGATGTCCTGAATTTGACGATTCTTTTTTCTATGGCTCCAAAATTTCAATACTGATCTAATGCTTCAATCAAAACTGAATTTGGAGCTCATTTGATTAATTTGATATTACTTATATTTGAAGAAACGATGTTGGAACATTCTACATTCGATGCCGAAACCTAGCAAATCAAGTCCGATTGACCTCAAATTTTGCTTACAAGTCATAAATGACATAACTGCCCTATTCCATTTTCCATAATCAGATTTCGACCCCGATATCAAAAAGTCAGTTCCCCGATCAAACTTCCAACTTAAATTTTTATTTTAGCCATTTCAAACCTAATTTAACTACGGACTTCCAAATAATTTTTCAGAAACGCTCATAAGTCCAAAATCACCATACAGAGCTATTGGAATCATCAAAACTATATTTCAGGGTCGTTTACACATAAATCAATATCCAATCAACATTTTCAACTTATGTTTTCATCTTTGAGACTAAGTATCTCAATTCATTCCGAAATATCACCGGACCCGAACTAATTACCCCAGCAAGTCACATAACAACTGTAAAGTACAAATTGAGTAGTAAATGGGAGAACGGGGCTATAATACTCAAAATGACCGGCTGAGTCGTTACAAACAGTTCCCAAGACAAGGAAGGAATACAACGATGCTAACCGCAAAGCTATATATAAGAACTTTCGTGCAAAAGAATCCTTGTATGTGGTATTAGACCAGACGAATATAACATGATTTTTGCTTGTCAATCTGCCAAGGAGATCTGGGAAGCTTTCCAAACAACACACGAAGGAATAACTCAAGTCAAACAGTCGAAGATTGATATGCTCACCACTGAGTATGAACTCTTCAGGATGAATAATGATAAGTCCATTCAGGACATGCACACTCGATTGATCTCTATCATCAATGAGCTCCATTCTCTGGGAGAGATCATTCTAAGGAACAAATTTGTCAGGAAAATACTTAGTGTATTACCTGGTTCCTGGGAAAGCAAAGTAAATGCTACCACCGAGGCAAAGGATCTATAAAAGCTGACCATTGATGAACTCATTGGTAATCTGAAAACCTATGAAATGAAGAAGAAGAAGGATCATGAAAGAAGAGAGCCCAAAAAAGAGAAGAACATGGTCCTCAAGACAGAAAACAATGACTTAAGTGGTGAGGATGCTGATATGGCTTACCTGACAAAGCGATTTCAGGAAATGGTTCGCAGGAATGGAGGTACTCCAAAAAGGGGCAGCTCCAGTAAGCCAAGAGGGGATGACTTATGTCATAAATGTGGAAAGGAAGAACACTTTATCAAGGACTATCCTCTCCTCAAGCAAGACCAGTACAAGTACATCATAGATAAAGTAGCCAAGAGGAACCTGGTTCCTGACAAAAGATTCAAGAGAAAAGAAGCCGTTGACAATGTTTTGAAACAAGCTCTTGCTGCATAGGGAGATTCTTCCAGTGAATCTGGAGAAGATGATGCACAAAATGATAACTCCATGATGGTAGTTGAGAGTGAAGCAACTGAATATGACTCTATCTTTGCCCTGATGGAAAAATCTGACGATGATGAAGATAATGATGATGATGAGGTAAACTTTCTAGACGCTCAAAGAAATCCGAAGTCTTACTCTCAGAAAAAGCTTATATATTTGGTAAATATGTTAATTGATGCTTATCACAATCTTATAAATGATAAAAAATGCTTTAACTATGGAACTAGGAGAGGTAGAAAATAAGAGAGATGATCTGGTAATCATAGTGGCTGACTTAAAAGAAACCATTGAGGATCTAATGAAAGAAAAGAATGTTCTAATTAAAAAAATTAAAGACGTAGAAAATGAGAGAGATGATTTGTTGATAGTAGTCGTGGAACTAAAAGAAACAATAGAGAAATTGAAAAGAGGAAACATTTCTGGGATTATCCAAAAGGGAAAGGAAGTTGCAAGTGAGGCACACATTAAGCTTGAAAATGAACTCAAATTTGTAAAATCTAGTCTGTGTGCTGAACTTGAAAGAAACAGTCAACTTCAAGAAGATCTAGGCAGAGTTAAAAATGACATAGAAAAATCTCTAAAGTGGACCTGGTCCTCTGATACAATTACTGCTATGTACGCAAGCAAGGGTGGGAACAAGCATGGAGTCGGATTCCAAAAGGAAAATATTCCCTACAATCCACATAGCAAGTATATTACTGTCCCTGACAACTGGCTTTGCACTCACTGTGGCAACACTAGACACTTTAAAGAAAACTGTAAGGCTAGATTTCAGTCCCAATAGAAAAATAAGGTTTTTTTTTTTGAAAAAGTAACTACTGCTAAGGAACCTGGTCGCTCTGTTAAAAAACGTGTATTGCCTCTCTGGACAAAAAAAAGTTTAATTCACCCTTTTCCTCACTACAAGGGACCCAAACTTATTTGGGTTCCTAAGTCTAATCCTTGATTCTCTTGTGCAGGAAGAAGTGAAAGGAAGCAGCCAAAAAAGGTACATGGATAGTGGCTGTTCCAAGCATATGACTGGAAGCATCAATGATTTTCTTTCACTCAAAGCCCTGCAAGGAGGGAGCGAGTCCTTTGGCAATGGCAAAAAAAGATACATTCTAAGAGTAGGAAGAATTGGGAAGACATTCACCCACTCAATTGAAAATGTGTATTATGTGAATCGATGGAAATATAGCATACTGAGCGTTTTCCAAATCTGCGAAAAAGGAAACAAAGTGGAATTTGTGTCAAAAAACTGCACAGTCACAAATCTACTGGTGAAGTGGTCCTGATGGCAAAAAGATACAAAAACATTTGTGTTGCTAATTTTGAGTCCTTGAAAAATGGGGATATCACATGTCTGAGTGCTGTTGATGATGATGCTGAACTATGGCACAAAAGATTAGGTCATGCAAGTTTTACGTTGCTGAACACATTGGTCAAGAAGGACCTAGTTTGTGGCCTGCCTAAGTCAAGATTCAAAGTTCATAAGGTGTGTGATGCATGTGTAAAAGGAAAGTAAGTCAGGTACTCCTTCAAGCCCAAAAAGTAAGTCAGAGCCTCAAGGCCACTTGATCTCCTCCATATGGATCTGTGTGGACCTATGAGGGTGCCATGTAGAGGAGGAAAGAAGTACATTTTTGTTATAGTGGACGACTATTCTAGATTCATCTGGACCTTGTTCCTCAAAACCAAGGATGAAACTTTTCCAGTGCTTGCTGCTTTTGTGAAGAATATCCAAGTGAAAATGAGCCATAATGCTATGTGTATAAGATCCGATCACGACACAGAGTTCGATAATGTAAAATTCGACGAATTCTGTGCTAAAAATGGCATAAGTCATAATTGTTCAGCTCCAAGAACACCTCAACAAAATGGTATTGTGGAGAGAAAAAATAGGACTCTTGAAGACATGACAAGGACAATGCTGATTGACAGTGGAGTTGCAAAACAGAAGCAGTTAACACTACATGCTACTTGGTGAACAAGTGCATGATCAGGCCCCTCCTCAACAAAACCCCATATGAATTGTTGAACGGGAGGAAACCCAAGCTAACACATTTAAGGACATTTGGCTACAAATGTTTTGTCCTCAACAATGGTAAGGAAGCACTTGGAAATTTGATGCCAAAAGTGATGAAGGAATCTTTTTTGGCTATTCATCACAAAATAAAGCCTACAACAAAAGAACTCAATGTGTTGAGGAAATCATACATGTGATCTTTGATGAATTACACCACCTATGTGAGAAAGATTCACATGATAAGATTGATCAAGACAGAGAGCAGTCAACAGTTCCTGGTGAAGTCATTGATATGGCAAATGTAAAGACTGACATGATGAGTCACGTCAAGAAATCAAATGAAGATGGTGCAGCTGTATCTCCAACTGATGTAGAGGAATCTGGTCCCTCAATCACAATAATTGATGCTGAGAACAAAGTTGTTGATGTTGTGCAAGGAACCCCAGATACTGAGCTGAGAAGCGGGACTCATGTCAACAATGGATCACATTCAGAAGAACCTGGATCCTCTCACAATGGGATTCATGTATGTAACTGGAAGCACAAAAGTTTACACCCTCTTCAAAATATGATCACTCCTCTTGACTCAGGGATTCAAACTAGATCAAAGTCAAGAAAATCACTTGCCTTCTCAGCCTTTCTCTCTCAAATTGAGCCCAAAAATATCAAGAAAACATTAAAAGATGCTGACTGGATTACTACTATGCAAGATGAACTCCATCAATTTGAGAGGAACAACGTATGACACATGGTTCCTCGACCTGCTGACGAAAATGTTATAGGAACTAGGTTGGTATTCAAAAATAAACTTGATGATTTTAGAAACATAACAAGGAACAAGGCAAGGTTAGTAGTTCAAGGCTACAATCAAGAGAAAGGGATCGACTATGATGAAACTTTTGCCCTGGATGCTCAAATGGAAGCCATCGGAATCCTCATTGCCTTTGCATCATGGAATTCAAATTGTTCCAAATGGATGTCAAAAGTGCATTTCTGAATGGATATCTCAAAGAAGAAGTCTTCGTCAAATAACCACCTGACTTCGAATGTCATGAGTATCCTAATCATATATTCAAACTTGACGAGGCTTTATACGGGCTGAAGAAGGATCCTCGTGCATGGTATGAAAGGTTGTCCAAATTCCTCCTAGAAAATGGCTTTACAATAGGAAATATCGACAACACCCTATTTTTGAAGAAACGGGGGAGGAACCTGCTCATTGTATGTTGACGACATCATCTTTGGTACAACAAACGATTCTCTGTGTGAAGAGTTTGGAAAGCTCATGGGAAGTGAGTTTGAAATGAGCATGATGGGGGAATTGCATTTCTTCTTGGGTCTGCAAGTTAAGCAAAATCCTAAGGGAACAATGATTAGTCAGCAGAAGTACATCAAATAGCTTCTAAAGAGATTTGAGATGGAAAGTTCAAAGATCATTGATACTCCTATTGCCACTGCCACTCGTCTAGACATGGATGAACCTGGTTCCCCTTTGAACGAGACCATGTATAGAGGTATCATTGGGTCACTCTTGTAACTCACAGCAAGGAGACCATATATCGTATTCAACGTAGGATTATGTGCTAGGTTTCAATCTAATCCAAAGGAATCTCATCTGAAAGCCGCCAAGAGAATTCTAAGGTATCTCAAAGGAATGCAGGACTTGGTTCTCTACTACCCTTTAAGAGACAATTTCGACTTGATTGGGTATGCTGATGCTGGTTATCTGGTGGATAGAAAAAACACTTCTGGCATGGCACATTTTCTGGGATCGTGTCTAATTTCATGGGGTACAAGGAAATAAAACTCAGTGTCTCTTTCAACTACAGAAGTTGAGTATGTGACAACTGCCTCTTGCTGTGCTCAATTGCAGTGGATCAAACAATAGTTGGAGGACTTTGGTGTATTTTCTGATTGTGTACCATTACTGTATGATAACACCAGTGCTCTCAACATGGAAAAGAATCCAGTTCAGCATAAGAAAACAAAACACATTGATGTGCGGCATCAGTTTCTCAGAGATAATATTAAAAAGGGGCTTATCTGCATGAAGTTTTGTAGCGCAGAAGACCAAATTGCAGATATCTTCACCAAAGCACTGAGCAGAGAGTACTTTTAAAAGAATTGATTGGCACTAGGGTTGATAAAATCAAGCTGAGCACCTGGTCGCTTAATGATTGGCTATGAAAGAAATGAACAGGTAAAACAACTAAAAAGTATTTTCTGGCAAGTTCTAACTCATTTCTATACCGTTACAGGTAGACATGCATGGAAATTACAGAGCAAACAAGAAGCTAGTGGTATTGCATTCTGGTAAAAGGATGAGGCTCACATTTACAAAACTTGTCAGGGAACATGGTTTCCTTGACACAGGTTAGTAGTTCCTTTGTACTCTCATGCACAAATTTTTAACGGCTGAGAAAGTGCCACATCATTAAAATGTCAGTTTCTCTTTCTCCCATCTTTAGAACCCAAATGTCGTACCCGTTACTAAACGACCCGTCTACCCAGCAAATCTATACCCATTTGTACCCGGTCCCTCACTCTCTTTAAATAAATCCAAACGATTTCTTTTTCATCACTGTTTACATCAAAGCCAAAATTCCCCTTTTTTCTCTCAAAACCAAACACCTTTTCTCTACATTTCCAAGACCTAGGAGAGAGTCATCTGTGAAAATGATAGAAGTTAGAAATATTGAGGTAGAAGAGTCTGGGGTGAAGGTGTCTGAAAAGTCTGGCGAGAAGGTGTCTGAAAAGTCTGGTGAAAACGTGTCTGAGAAATTTGTAGAGAAAGGGGAAAGTATGAGAAAGTCTGTGAAAAGGAAGGCTGGTGTCAATGAGGAACAAGATTCCTCCAAGAAGGCCAATGTGGGTATGGCCAAGGATGAATGAAGAGAAAACCCGAGAAACCAGAAGGTGTTGTGGGGTAGAACAATTGCTCCTGATATTCTTGACCTGACAGGGATGCGCCAACTAGTTGATATCTGTGAATTTCAACAGTGGACATATTTGTCCACCAATGAGAGCCCTAAGGTGTATGAGGCAGAGGTGCGCAATTTCTATGCAGACATGTTCACGATAGAAGATGACAACATCTGCCTAAAGGTAAATGGTGTTGACTTTGTGATGGATGAGGCTGTGTTGAGAACAATTCTGAGAGTGCCTACTGACGGAATATCATCCATTGAGAGGACTTGTTCTCCAAACTTCAGAAATGCCATTTTGAAGGATGATGCTGTACAACAAGGGGAATGAATATACAAGAAGGCCCTCCTTCCAATGTACCAACTGTTGTTTGAGATGGTGAACAAGGTTTTGCTCCCACGCGCAGAAAGGCATTCCATTACATCCCGAGCAGACCTGTTCCTCATGGAAGCACTGGATACCTACTCCACTATCAATCGGCCAGGTATCATGACTGAGCACATGAAGAAAGTGGCAGATTTTAAGGATGGTAATCATGGGTTACCATACGGGTTTTTACTCACTAAGGTATTTAACTTCTTCAAACTCCCTTTGGGAAAATCTACAGTGGGTACTCGCAAGCAAACCTTCTCCAAGACCACCTTAGAAGAGTGTGAGTGCATTGATATGAAAGGAGGGATCGACAACAATTCCACTATCTCTTAACTGATTGAGGCTCAGAATGTTGCCAATGAAGAGATAATGAAGTTGAAGGCACAAAATGTTATTCTTGAGGGACAACTTAGTCAGGCTCGGGAGGCACCTGGTTCCAGCAGTGCACAAGGCATAGAGGTTGCCCGTTTGTCTAAGGAAAATGCAGATCTCAGGAAACGAGTCGAGGACCTGAAGGAGCGGCTGCTTAACGAGCAAATGTCTGCAAATTCCAGAATGGATATTCTCCTTCGAACTCTTGCCTCTTCATCTCTGCCTCCCTCTTACAATAATCCTTAGAATCGTCCCCTTCCTAGTGTCCAGTTCAACGTTGTTTGTCCTCTGTTTTGGTCCTTTTGCTTTGATGTGATCAGTGTCTAGTACTTTTTCTGTTGTTTCATTTTGTGGATTGTTATGTAACAAATGATACTGCTAATTCTGCTTCCTTTTCAATTAATGAATATTCCGTCCTTTTGCTATGTATGCTTTGCTATTATGCTCTGTTCTTAGTCGTGTCTGTGTGCACACATGTGGCCAGAGGCGGACCTACGTTGTGGGTTGAGGGGTCACGGGACCCCGTTAGCCTCGGCAAAAATACTGTATATATATGTTATATATATCTGTCCATATATATGGGATCCCTTAAATATTTAATATGTGCCCCCCAAACACAAAAAGGCTTATGGAGAAGTGGTTGTGTTGAGCATTTAAGTTTGCTTCTTGTGTTAGATGACGTGGGTTCGAAACCCCTCTTCATTATTTTCTCCTTTTTGTCTTGGTTCTTGGACTTTTTGTCTTAGAACTTCTTTTTATTTATACTTGAATGATAAGTCATCATAACATTAAGTTTTTAAAGAGTTGCACGCTGAATTTAATTTACCACTAGTGATTAGCATACAGTGGTACACCCGTTGTGCTCAAATCCTAGGTTCACCTCTGCATGTGGCATACGTTAACTATGCGGGACTTCTTTTTGCTTATTACTTGTAACTAATCTTTTTATGATGCCAAAAGGGGGAAGTTTAATTGAGGGGGACTAGAGGAAATTTGTATGGTATTATGGTTCTCAGGGGAAACTTCAATGACAAGTTTGTCATCACTAAAAAATGGGAAATTGATAGGTTATGTGCCCTTTTATATTTTGATGATCTAATAAACTTAATGATAAAAATCAGATAGAAACCTGTTACACATTCTCAAAGTTCTCAAGAACAACAAGTCTCAAGTTGGGCACAAGTTCCAACAATCAGAGTCAAAGAGACGATAAAGGGAATAGATGGACATTAGTTCCCTTGCTGATTGTACTGGTCAACTGTTCACAGCTCTAAAGCCGCTGCAACTGTTCCTCTGCACACACGCAATAGTGTGAACAATGCAGCAACCACTTTATGGGGAATTCCCTTTACCGTATATTGCTTGCATAATCTAAGTGACATCACTCGGATATTATTAACATGAAACAATGAAGAAAACACACTTGCACATTCCAGAATTAATCAACCTTTCTCTCAAGCGTGTTGCCAATCTGCAAGTGACTTTCAGGGCTTCAAGAGCAGAGAACTTCATAATGAAGGACCACTTTCCTGCATTGAGTTATTACATATCCTTAGTTATGTTGTACCTTTGTTAAAGTGTCTTACTTGTAATTCCTACTTAGCTTAGCTAGAAGCATTGTGCAGGAAATCTTTTGTAAAACCATAAACTCAGTGTTTGTGTCTTGACTAGAGTTAGTCGAGTTGTAAGTTTTGTAATAGAGTTATTACAAAGAGGCTTGTAATAGAGTTATTATAAGTGAGTGAGGGGTTAAGAGTTTAATTCCTAGGTTACAATAAGTTATAATCTAATGTTGCTTGGTTAGTGAAGTTGAATCCTACGAGTGTAGGTCGTGATTTTTAATCCCTTGAGCTAGGAGTTTTTCACATAAAACTCTGTTGTGTTATTTACTTATCTCTTTGTGTGTGTTCTGTGGGAACTGATAGAGAACCCGGTTCTCTATACAGTTTGGTGGACCCTAAGTTTCTAACAGTTTATGTAATAAATGAGGGAATAATGTAATGATGATATAATGATTGATAGTTTGTAAAGATTATATATGAGATTGGATTTTAAAAATGAGGTCAGTGATTTTACACTACTTTTGGAATTTAATTGAAGTTCTTTATGAAGCTACGATTAAGAATATTTGATCTCTATTTAATATATAAAAGGTAGAAATTCAATCATGATTCCATAATTGTCACTAAAGATTCACAATGATAATTGAATGGGAATGATGAGGTGAGCGGATGATTCTAAGCCTTCGTAATGGCATTCTATCAGCCGTTACGATTTCGATAATCTAATATTTTCAAATGTCCCGGGTTTGATATTAATTCGTGTACAATCTTTTCTTATTTAAACCCGGATTTGATTTTGAGTTTGATTTGTTTTAAAATTATGAAAATTATTTAATACTAATTAGGACATGTTATTTAATATTTTGAATAGATTGAGGCCATTGGAGGCCGTTTGGTTGGTAACTAGATGTTGCAAGGTTGGGAACTTTCCGTTAGCGAGGTAAGTGAGATTTTAAGCTTTGGTGCTTGCTTTTCTAAAATTCGTTTGGAAAATGTGTTTCTTCTGTCTGGTCCATGTGTTGGGACAAGCGTCCACCTGACAGAATCGGGGGTCTTTGACTAGCCACAAATATAATATTTTATAAAAAAAATACTAAAATTATTCTTTTATGTTGTTTGATGGTGTGATATGGCTGTGAGCCATGGTGTTGGATTTGATGGTTTGATATGGCTGTAAGCTATGATGTTGGGACATTGTGTATGTCTTTGTATATCACTCGAGCATTGTGCATGCTTCTTGATATATTTGGGGCATTATTTATGCTTTAGTGAGCATTGTGTGTGCTCCATATATATTTGAGGCACATTGGAGATAGAGCTAGCGGTTGACGAGTTCGTTCAAGTAGATTCTATTGCTGAGGTGAGCCACCACATTGTTCGTGGAGGATTTCATTTCAACTTTATCTAGTTTGTGTTAGTTATTTCCTTTTTCTTTGGGGGTTTGCATACCCGCCAGTAAAGCTCATATTACTTTGTTAGATGCTCCATGTTCTTAGTGTGGAATTTGGGCTAGAGTTTCATTATTTGAGTGATTGTTGGTTTTTCTATCAATCGGCCAAGGTATTGGGTGATACCTATTTTGTCTTTAATTATTAATAACACCTTTAGGCTTGCACTTATTTTTCTCCCAGTGTTTGTGTAAATGGTTAAACGTTTGAGAAAGGGGTTCTCCTGGCAGGTAGTGTTAGCTTGGTGCCAATCACATCTAGGGGGTAGTTTGGGACGTGACAAAGTTGGTATAAGAGCTTAGGCTTTAAGTCCCGGGTCATGGAACAGTGGTTAGTAGAGTCTTGTTCATGGGTATGTAGGTGCCCATACTTATGATCTTAAGGCTACTAAGCATTTAGGATGTTTTCCCTTCTTTCATTCCTTGATCGTGCATTGAGATAAATTAGGATTGACTTTGGAGTGTTTCTTTCGCAGATGGCGAGGACACGCATACCATCATCTACTAGACATGGTACTACTCGAGGTGGTGGTCTAGTTGGGGCTCATCAGATTAGAGCTTAGACTAGAAGACATACCGCTCCTCAGCCTGAAGTTGTGAACATGGGTCAACCCCAAGCTCCGATACCAGATTAAGTGCAAGAACATGTAGTTCATGATGCTCCACCACCAGTGCCATTGTTCCTAATGTTACCTTACCTGCAGACGTAGTGGTGAGGTTGTTGAATATGTTAGAGGCATTAGTGCTTACTCAGGGTGGACTTCCAGCTCCCCAGCACTTTGTAGGCGTAGGCACAAGTTCAGCTGAATGTTGCAGCTCCTCAGATGACCCCTCAGCAGGTCGTTCAGCCAGTTGTAAATACAGGGAAATCTAAAGATCTTAAGAATTTCATGGATCTTAAGCCACCAGAGTTCGATGCTACACAAGCTTCTATTGAGCCCCCGAAGTTCATTCAGCTTTGTGAAAAGATACTAACTACATTGGGGCTGAAGGAGACTCGAGGGGTGGACTTTGCTACTTTTCTATTTTCAGGATCTGTAGAGTCATGGTGGAATTCAGTTCAGAGAGATAGACGAGCAGGGTTGCCACCTATTAGTTGGTCAGAGTTTTCAGCTCTGTTTATGGATAGGTTCGTTCCACTGAGCAAGCGAGACGACATGAGACGTCAGTTTGAGTAACTGTGCTAGAGCACTATGACAATTACAGAGTATGAGGCTAATTTCACTGACTTAGCCAGTTATGCACCTTTTCTGGTTGTAGATGAATATGAGAAGGTAAGAAGGTTCGTGGATGGGCTTGAGCATCGTTATCGTGGTCCGGTGATTAGGGATGTTCGAGGCGGTTCCTACGAAGAGGTAGTTGACATTGTTCTCCGTTATGAGTCCTATCAAGAGATGGATAGGGCCGAGCGTGAAATCAAAAGGGCTCGTAGCACCGACGGGTTTAGTGGAGCTCCATTTGGGGGCAAGATTGGTTTTAATCATGGGTAGTCCAGGCCTACTCAGTCAAAGTCAGTGGTACAATCTTCTAGGACTACTTATCCAGCTAGACAGGGACATCGGCAGGTACAGAGGAAGGGTAATAGTTCATATCAGTTAGGTCAACATTCGAGGTGCCCGAATTGTGGTACAAATCACAATGGTTGTTGTTTTGGAGCAGATGGGGCTTGTTTTACTTGTGGTCGGAAAAGGCATATTGCTAAGTATTTCTCGAAGGGAAATTATGCTACTACACATCCATAGAGAACTACTACACGTACACAGACTCAGACTCAGCCAGCCAGAGTCGCTTCGCAAGTTGCTTATGGACAGGGTCGACAGGGTGCATAGGTTGCTTAGGGAGCGGGTAGACAGGCAAGATTTTTTGCTATGGCCAGTTAGGATGCCGAGGCATCTAACATGGTAGTCACATGTATTATTACTATCAGTTCTCATGGGGCTTACACTCTTATTGATCCTAGTTCTACGTATTCGTATGTATCTCCATCTTTTCCCATATACTTAGAACGAGGAGTTGAGTCTCTTAGTGTGCCATATATGGTGGTGACCCTAGTGGGGGAGACTATATCTATGGATAAAGTCTATAAAGACTGTGCAATATTTATTCAGGGCAGGGACACCGTAGTTGTTCTACTAGTATGTCCGATGTCCGACTTTGTTGTGATTATGGGTATGGACTGGTTAACGTCATATTATGCTTCAGTCGATTGTCATGCCAAACTTATATATTTTGATTTTCCTGGAGAACCATGTTTAGTGTGGAAAGGTATAGCTCCTCTTACTTAGGGAAAGATAATATCTTATGTAAAAGCACGTCGAATGGTTAATAATGGGTATTTGGGTTTTATTGCTACCATTCATGAAACCCGCTCGGAGGATATTACTATTGACAGTGTTCCAGTGGTTCGAGAATTTGCTGATGTGTTTCCAGAAGATTTACCCGGGCTGCCTCCGAAGAGACAAATTGAGTTCAGTATTGATTTGGTGCCAGGAACTCAACCTATCTCTATTCCTCCATACCCTATGGATCCAATTGAGTTTAGAGAATTAAAGGTTCAACTCCAAAAGCTACTTGATAAGGGATTCATTAGGCCTAGTGTATCACCTTGGGGTGCACCTGTGTTATTTGTAAAAAAGAAAGATGGCACAATGAGAATGTGTATTGATTACATGCAGCTGAATAAGGTGACGATCAAGAATAAATATCTGTTGCCACACATTGATAATTTATTTGACCAGCTACATGGTACTACTTACTTTTCCAAAATAGACCTGAGATCGGGCTACCATAAGCTAAGAATGAAGACCGAGGATATATCCAAGATAACTTTTCGGATCAGGTACGAGCATTTTGAATTTTTGGCGATGTCCTTCGGGCTTACTAATGCCCTCACAACATTTATGGACCTCGTGAATAGAGTATTCAAGATATTCCTAGATCATTTTATGATTGTATTTATTGATGGCATTTTGGTCTACTCTTGAAGTAAGGTAGAACACGAACAACACCTGAGAGTTATGCTGCATACACTCAGAGAGCAAAACCTTTATGCCAAGTTCTCAAAGTGTGAATTTTGTTTGGGTACAATTTCCTTTTTGGGACATGTGGTGTCACGAGATTTTGATCCAAAGAAGATAAATGCAGTTCAAGATTGGCCTTGACCCACTACTCCTACAGAGATACATAGTTTCTTGGGACTAGCCGAAATTTTATAGAAGGTTTATTGAGGGTTTCTCAAAGATAGCCACTCCATTGACACAATTAACTCAAAAAGGTTTTGCATTTCTGTGGTCACATGAGTGTGAAGAAAGTTTTCAGAATTGAAGACAACATTGACTACAACTCCTATTTTGACACTACATATGAGTGCCTGAGGTTTAACTATTTATTGTGATGCATCTCGAGTCGGTTTGGGTTGTGTGCTGATGTTGAATGGCAAAGTGGTAGCTTATACTTCTCGGCATCTAAATAACCATGAAAATAATTATCCGACTCATGACTTGGAATTGGCTGCGATTGTATTTGCACTTAAGATCCGGCGTCACTATCTTTATGGTGAGCCGTGTGAAATCTATACTAATCACAAGAGTCTGCAATATATATTCAAAAAAAGAAATCTGAATCTGAGGCAACGATAGTGGTTAAAGGTACTTAAAGATTAGGATCTTACTATTTTGTATCATCTTGGAAAGGTAAATGCGGTGACAGATGCCTTGAGTAGAAAGTTTATCGGTAGCTTGGCCCAATTTATTGCCGAAGAACGACCTATGGTTATGGATATTCAGGAATTGGCCAATCGGGGAGTGTGTATTGATCATACATTGCCGGATAGATTACTTGCGGGTTTGGTAGCACAATCATCCTTGGTTGGAAAGGTCAAGGATTGTTAATTTAAAGTTTCCCGTCTTGCTAGACTCCGATATCGAGTGCATAATGGTGGTGTTAAGTCCTTTGCTATTGATAGTGAAGGTGTTTGTTATGCCTATATGGTAGATTGTGTATCCTCATGGTGAGTGATGTGAAGTAGTTGATTCTTGAAGAGGCTCATAGCTCCCGATACTCGATCCATCCAGGCACTACAAAAATATATCAAGACTTGTGTGAATTGTACTGGTGGAAAATTATGAAGTATGATATTTTGAAACATGTGACTTGTTGCTTAAATTGTTAGCGGGTGAAATATGAGCACCAAAAACCATGCGATGTGATGCCGAATTTGACTATCCCTGAGTAGAAGTGAGAAAGAATTATTATGAATTTTGTAGTTGGGTTACCACGTACTTTTAAGAAACTTGATTCAGTATGGGTGATCGTGGACAAACTTACAAAGTCCGCGTATTTTATACCAGTTCGAGTTACTCATACTGCAGAACAGTTAGCAGATATTTACCTCAGTGAGATAGTTCAGCTTCATGGTGTGCCTATTTCTATAATATCATATCGGGGTGCACAATTTATTATTGAATTTTGGAAGTCTTTTCAGAAGTCATTGGGTTCTCAGGTTGAGTTGAGCATAACTTTTCATCCACAGACGGACAAACAATCCGAATGAGTTATTCAGATCTTAGAGGACATGCTTAGAGCTTGTGCGATTGATTTTGGTGGTCATTGGGACAATCAGTTGCCGTTAGCAGAGTTTGCTTATAATATCATCTATCAGTCGAGTATACAGATGGCGCCATTTGAAGCTTTATATAGTTGGAAGTATCGTTCACCAGTTGGATGGTTTGAATATGGTGAAGCATAACTATTGGGTCCGGATTTGGTTTAGCAAGCTTTGGAGAAAGTTACATTGATACTAGAACGACTTCAAACAATACAAAGCATACAAAAATCCTATGCGAATAAGAGAGTTCATAATTTGGTGTTCATGAAAGGAGAAAAAGTCTTTTTGAAGATGTCCCCTATAAAAGGAGTCATGAGATTTGGGAGGTAAGCTAAGTCCAAGGTATATTAGTCCGTATGAGATTTTAGATCGAATCGGGTCGGTGGCATATAGGCTTGCCTTGCCTTCGAGGTTGTCTGTTATTCATCCTGTATTTCATGTGTCCATGCTTAGACGATATGTTCGTGATGATAGCCATAAGATTCAGCTTGAGGATGTGTAGCTTGATGAGAACTTAACTTATGAAGAAGGTCCAATAGCTATCCTTGATAGGCGAGTGCAAAAATTGAGGTAAAAAAAGGTTATTTCAGTAAAAGTATTATGGCGCAACCATCCCACAGAGGAAGCTAAGTGGGAGTCTGAAGCAGACATGCCAAGCAAGTACTCACAATTGTTTGAGATTTTAGGTACACTTTCTAACTCGTTCGAGGACGAACATGTGTTTAAGTAGGGGAGAATGTAATAATCAGAAAAAAATACATACTTATTAATTTATGAGTTCAAAATTTATTAAATGGTTAGTGAACCTAATTAACTATTACACATATTAAGTTGGATAATAAAATAACCGAGATAATAAATAATGGTAAAGAAATGGGCTAAACCCATATATTATCCTTATCGGCCCATGTACAAAGACTTGAGGTGTAGGAAAAGGAGTAATTTAGGTCTTAATAAAAAACAAAAGGAAAAAAAGGAGAGCACACATTGGCTTAAGGAAGATTGACGGCGACCAAGGGTTCTTTGTGGAATCCGTACAAAAATTAGGAAGAAGGCAAAAGCATCAAGTATACTAAACTCTATTATGCCTTTCAATTGATAATTTCTTTTGTTTGAATAGTGGTGATAACATTAAGGAATAAAGAATTAATGATTATGTTATGATAGAAAGCAATAATTTGACCATGATTATTAGTTAGTGGAGATAGAATGAGAAGGCTATGTAATTTTACTTGAGAAAAATAATTTTTGAGGTTCAGTTTATGGTTGCTATATTTTTAAGGAAATTAACTAGTAATTTATGTAATAAATGAGGGAATAATGTAATGATGATATAATGATTGATAGTTTGTAAAGATTATATATGAGATTGGATTTTAGAAATAAGGTCAGTGATTTTACACTGCTTTTGGAATTTAATTGCACTTCATTATGAAGCTACGATTAAGAATATTTAATATTTAATATATAAAAGGTAGGAATTCAATCATGATTCCATAATTATCAGTAAATATTGACAATGATAATTAAATGGTAATGATGAGGTGAGCGGATGATTCTAAGCATTCGTAATGGCAATCTGCTATTTTCAAACCTTCCGGGTTTGACATTAATTCGTGTACAATCTTTTCTTAATTAATTTCGAATTTGACTGTGAGTTTGATTTGTTTTAAGATTATGAAAATTATTTACATAGCCTCGTCAGGACATGTTATTCAATATTTTGGATAGATTGAGGCCATTGGAGGCCGTTTAGTTGGTATTTAGACGTTGCAAGATTGAGGAACTTCTCGTTAGCGAGATAAGTGAATCTTTAAGGTTTGGTGCTTGTTTTTTCGAAGCCCGTTTTTAAAATGTGTTTCGTCTGCCTTGTCCATGTGTTGGGACAAGCGCGTGCCTGGCAGAATCAGTAGTCTCTAACTAGTCGTGAATATATTATTTTATAAAAGAATATACTAAAATTATTCTTATAAGTTTTTTGATGGTGTGATACGGTTGTGAGCCATGGTGTTGGATTTGATGGTTTGATACGGCTGTGAGCCATGTTGTTGGAGCATTGTGTATGTCTTTATATATCATCCGAGTATTGTGTATGCTTCTTGATATATTTGGGGCATTGTGTATACTTCAGTGAGCATTGTGTATGCTCCATATATATTTTGAGGTATTGTGGTGTCGTTGTGGATTCGTAGATGTGTTGGTTAATTCCTGTCACTGCAATTATGACAAGTCCTTAGTGTGTACTATGTTAAGATATGTTTACTCTAGTTGGTTAGTTCTTATTAACTCTGTTGATACGTATATTTTGAGTTATTGTATAATTAACGTATTTATTATATCGTTCTTGTTGTGATGTGTTTGTATTTTCTAACACTTGTTCCAGGGGTATTTAAAGTATCGGGTCGAGAATCTTACTGGGTTATATTTACGTATAACTTACTCCTTACATGCATTTTTATGCAAATACCATTGCGGGAGATAGAGCTAGCGGCTGACGAGTTCATCCGAGTGGATCCTACTATTGAGGTGAGCCGTCACATTATTCGTGGAGGCTTTCATTTCAGCTTTATCTAATTCGTGTTAGTTATTTTCTTTTTCTTTGGAGGTTTGCATACTCGTCAGCAAAACTCATATTACTTTGTTAGATGCTCCATGATCTTAGTATGAGATTTGGGCTAGAGTTTTATTATTTGATTGGTTGTTTGTTTTTCCATCAATTGGCTAAAGTATTGAGTGATAACTATTTCAACTTTAATTATTAATAATATTTTTAGGCATGCACTTATTTTTCTCCCAGTATTTGTGTAAATTGTTAAACGTTTGAGAAAAGGGTTCGCTTGGAAGGTAGTGTTAGCTGGGTGCCAATCTCGTCTAGGGGGTAGTTTGGAACGTGACAGAATGAGTCGCCACAAGTGTAGAAATGGTACTAGGTAATATGAAGGAGTTCTCTATATCAGTAGGCTTTACACCAATCGACATTGATCCCTTACTTATTTACCCTCGTTATGAATGACTAACCAACACAATACGTGATGAAGTCTGATGGTATATTCTATTTGCTAATGATTCGGATCATTTCGGAGAAGTTTGAGTTTGCTAGTTTCTGGTGAGGTACTGTTCATTCGTAATTACGAACCAGTTATGGCAATTGTGAAAACACTGTTCATTCGCAATTGCGAACTATTTATGGCAATTGCGAAAACACTGTTCATTCTCAATTGCGAACCATTTATGACTATTGCGAAAATACTGTTCATTCGCAATTGCGAACCATTTATCGCAATTGCGAAAACACTGTTTATGAGAGGTACTGCTCATTCTCAAATGCGAAGTTTTTTGTCCGCAAATGCGAACCTGGGCAGAAACTTAAGGATTGAAAATCTGTCATTTCTTCATTTTCGATTGAGATTTTTGGAGCTCAGTTTTTGGGCGATTTTGAGGATTTCTTCACGACTTCGACTAGGGTAAGTATTCTATATTCTAAAGTGATTATATTTCATGAATCTATGGTTATATTCATCGTTTAATTCGGATTTAAATGGAAGAAATCAAGATTTTTTGAAAAAAGCTTCCAAAAATAAAAATTTAAGAGTTGGAGGTCGAGTTGTTATTGGAATTCAATAAAATTGGTATGGTTGAACTCGTATCAATATTTCATGAAAATTATGTCAGGTTCCGAGGGGCGGGTCCCGCGTTGACTTTTGTTGACTTTTTGAATTAAATTTTTAAGTCGACATATTATTATCCAGAATTATTTTCGACGAATTTTAATGGAGTTATACAATTAATTTGGATTGATTTGAGCTGTCCGGAGGTCAATTCAAGCAAGAAGGCTATTTTGGAATATCGGCCTAACTTCAAAAAGGTAATTGTCTTGCTTAACCTCGAGTGGGGGAATTACTCCTTAGGCATCGAGTCTTATGTGCCATTTGTAAAATGTGAAAAGCCGAGTACGCGAGGTGACAAGTACGTACTCGGGCTTACATGTATAAATTTTCTTGGTTTAAAGTTTTAGGCATTCTTATGTATTAAATTAGATAATTGTTGGCGTTAGTAAATCCTTGAATTATCACGCTCCGTTCCTTGTTTGTAAAATTTGTATTTTATATAATAAATTTAGTGTTATTGTCACTTGGATTTTTCGTGATTTTCGTGTGTTTATTGATTTAATATTTTCTTAGAATTAAATCTATTATGGAAATCTTATCTGCAAATATTTATTAATTAGTTTAAATTGAGGAGTTAATATAATTATCAAGAATTTGGATTAGTGAAGGCGTTGCCCTATACTGAGTATTTTTCACCTTTGTTGATTGTTTTGAGGTTTATTATATGTTGTGTGGAGCCTTGGGCTATTTGTTGACAAATTTATTGATTCTGCTACATATTTGGAATTTAGTTGTGGTCAGTGAAAATTGCGATATGAATTGTTGTATTATGTTGTGGTTTAAACACTCTCCTTGATGTTATTTATGCCTCCTACCTTGCTTGTTAATGATATACATGTGCTTGATAAGGAAGAGTGTAAAGCACGAAGGGTGATGCCGTGCCATTTGAGAGTGTAAAGCACGGAGGATGATGTCGTACCATTTGAGAGTGTAAAGCACGAAGGGTGTTGCCGTGCCATTTGAGAGTGTAAAGCACGAAGGATGATGTCGTGCCATTGAGAGTGTAAAGCACGAAGGGTGATGCCGTGCTATTTCATTTATATTATCAGGTGAGGATGAGAGTAAAAGCACAAATGGTGATGCCGTCCAATTATTTTTATGTTATCATATATTCATGGCACGAAGGGTGTTTCCGTGCAGGCAAGGACGAGAGACATACATTATATTGTGATATCGTTTTGTTGTGTATACATTCATGCCTTTATCTTGAGATGTTATTGTGCACCTATATTTTTTGTGTGACTTGTAGTCGTTGTTGCTTCATGTGTGCCTCCACTTTATTTCTTTTATTGTTATTGGCATTTCTCCCACCTAGTTGGTATTATTATATGTATGCAGAGAGAGGAAGATATAAATGCAAGAAGGGTGTTGCCGTGCCAATTGATTTGAATCAATTATATATATATATATATATATATATATATATATATATATATATATATATATATATATATATATATATATATATATATTGGGTGAGAATGAACTAAGTGCACGAAGGTATTGTCGTGCCATTTGATATGATATATTAAATGTATTCCTCACGCCAGGAAAGTTAAATGAGGCGTCACATGGTGACTTTTATTCGAAAGAATTATATTAGAAAGATATTTATTTGAAAGAATTATATTATAAAGATATTTACTTGAGAGAAGTATATTTGAAAGATATTATTCGAAAGAATTATATTAGAAAGATATTTATTTGAAATAATTATATTATAAAGATATTTACTTGAAAGAAGTATATTTGAAAGATATTTACTTGAAAGAATTATATTCGAAAGGTATTTACTTGAAAGAATTATATTTGAAAGATATTTACTTGAAAGAATTACATTCGAAAGATATTTACTTGAAAGAATTATATTCGAAAGATATTTACTTGAAATAATTATATTCGAAAGATATTTACTTGAAATAATTATATTCGAAAATATATTTATTGAAAAGAATTATATTCCAGAGATTTTTATTGAATAACTTAGATAAAAGATGTATATTCTGAAGGACCTGATTAATTGGTTGTACCTGTATTTATTACTCGTTTGAGAAATATTTATGGTGGTCCTGTTACCTTGCTGGTTAAATCACTAGGTTATTGATGTTGCTATTTCTACTATTTATTTTCTATTATTTTTGCATGCTATATTGCACAGGTTATTAGACTAGTGAGTGTCTTGACTGTACCTCATCTCTACTCCATTGAGGTTAGTCTTGATACTTACTGGGTATCGACCGTGGTGTACTCATACTACACTTCTGCATATTTTTGTGCAGAACTAGGTATTGGAGATATCTAACTTGAGCAGAGTTAAGCGGGATCGTAAGGATTCAAGGTAGAGCTGCTTGGTTGTCGCAGTCCCTTGGAGTCTTTTCATTTCATTATACTATTAATTTTTATTCAAACAGTATTATATATTCAGTCTTCGTGATCATTCCATGTATTCAGTTAGAGTTCGTGTCTCAGTACTACCAGTCTTGGGAGGTTGTACATTCATATTTGTTCCGCTGTTAGTTTTGGTTATTTATTTAATTAAAAAAATGGCTTCAAAATGTGATAGAAATCGGCTTACCTACTCTTAGAGACTTGGTGCCATCATGACGCATGTGGTGGGATTTTGGGTCGTGACAATTTGGTATCAGAGCTCTAGGTTCATAAGTTCTACGAGTCACGAACGAGTCTTGTGGATCGGTACGGAGATGTCTGTACTTATCTTCGAGAGGCTACAGAACTGTTAAAAAATTTCTAGTTCTTTCATTCCTGTCGTGCGGAATTTGTTGAATTTAGAATTTGAGCCTTTGTATCTCTATTCTCTCACAGATGGTAAAGACACGTGCTACCGGGTTAGCTGAGCAGGCATCTGCACATACTGCTATGGTTGTAAGAGGTCGGGGCCGAGGTAGAGGTCGAGGAAGGACACATGTCGCGACTAGAGTACCTGTCAGAACAAAAGTTGAGGAGTCGCCAATAGCTCCAGTTGGGGGACAAGTACCAGAAACACCTGTTGTTACCCCCGGACTCTAGGAGACTTTAGCACTGTTCCTGAGTATGTTTGGTACATTAATTCAGGCGGGATTGATCTCTGTTGCACCAAATATTTCGCATATTAGGGGAGTAGCTCAGACTCCTACCACGACTCTAGAGGAGCAGGTTCACATTGGTCAGGTCCCGGGTATAGTACCGGTACAACCTATTATTCTAGTTCAGCATGAGGTCAGGCCAGAGGCATCAGAAGAGGAACAAAAGAGACTTGAGAGGTTTATAAAGTATAGTCCACCTACTTTCAGTGGCACAACTACAGAGGATGCCCAAGGATTTCTAGAAAATTGTCATTGTATTCTCCACACCATGGGTATTGTGCAAGTGAGCAGATGCAACACCACCAACTGTCAGGCGGAGCGTATCGGTGGTTGCAAATCTATGAAGAAGGTAGACCAGCCGATGCAACACCACCAACGTGGGCTCAATTTTTGGAAATGTTCTTGAAAGAGTTTGTTCCCCAGACTCTCCGAGATGTGTGGCGCACAGAGTTTGAACGGTTGTATTAGGGCACTATGCTAGTGTTAGAATATTCTATCAGGTTCTATAAGTTAGCCCGTTATGCACCTATCTTGGTTCCTACAGTTAGAGAGCGAGTCAGCAGATTCATTGAGGGGCTCGACTATGATCTTGAAATATGCATGGCTCGAGAGTTGCAGACTGACATTCCATTTCAGCAAGTAGTAGAGACTGCCAGGATGTTAGAACATGTTTGAAGTGAGGAGAAAGAGTCTAAGGAGGACAAAAGGTCTCGGAACTCTGGAGGATTTAGTAGATTCTACTCTACAATTATGACTCATCATGGCGGAGGCTCGGGCAGTCGGTTAGCCTAGTCGCAATTCAGATTACTCGTAGTTCTCCAGTTAATACTTTTAGTGCACCACCGGTACAAGATTCTTAAAGTGGTTATTTCAGTTATCCGGCAGAGACTTAGTATGAGCAGCCGAACCTGCAGAGGGTTTGTTATCAGTATGGTGATACTAGGCACATCATGAGGGATTGTCCCAGACTTAGTAGAGGCAGATTTTATCAGAATACTCAGGCTACAAGCTTTATTCTAGTTGATACTCCACGCGTACAGTCAGTTAGAGGTGGAGGACAGGCGGGTAGTGGGCGCCTAAGAGGTGGAGGCCCGACCCGTTGATTTAATCATTATGATTTGGCTAAGGCCAATACACCAGATGGTGTCATTACAGGTACGATCCTGATTTTTTTATTATTATTATAAAAGGATATTTTCCTTAATTTGATTCGGTTCTGAATATTGAGGTGAGTCCTCCTATTATGCTCCACTTCTGGGTGAGCTTCGTAAATTTGTGACCCACTTATATGTTTATTCCTGTGGGGAGATTTAAAGATGTGAGCCCGTGTATGTCATTTTATTTTTGGTATACCATTGAGGGTTATAAGACCAAAAGTAATTTTTATTATTCATTACAACGGGTTTAATGTGTTTCAGAATAATTGATTTCAATTTTTATGAATTATATGCCCTACCGGTATGAGGGATCATTATATGTTGTGAAAATTGATTATGAAATATATTGAAAAGATGAAAGAAAGGAAATTGAAAATTTCAGTTGGCACAATGTGCAACATACTTGTGATTCGGAGTTGAGGATGAGATCATCGTATTTTTACATGATGTGAAATATTTAAATCGGGTTGCAAGATGCGATGGAAGTTATGTAAGGACGAGGTCCTTGTGGTGAAATATTTATGAGTTTAAAAAATTTTCCTTTGTGAAATTAATCTGTACAATAATATTAATAGGGAGTCATGCATGTTAGGCTTATTTGATAACTCTTGTATATTTAGTTTTAACCTATGAGATGAGTGCCCAGGTGACATTAAATGTGACTCATTAATCCGAGTAAGCAATCATGAGGTCTTCATGCCTCATATTTTGTTGTCAGTGTTGTGAAAAATTTGAAATGAGGTGGTGGTTAATATGAGATTAATTGATGATGCTGGAATTAATTATGAACAACTTTTAAGACCAAATATATGGTGATGAGCATACATATGATGTGTTTCATGTTCTGATATCATTATGGTAATGCAGTGCTTGTAATGCTGAGAAAGTGTTATTGATATATACATTGTGGATGTGTTGTTAGGAGTTATTTTGGTGTTACTCTGGCAGGTGGTTAGGACCAATTACAGGGGAGGCTCTGCCAAAATTTTTGAAGAATTTGGGAGTTAGAAAAAACAAATTGGGAGATTGAGACGTGCAAAGAAGAGACAAAATTATGTTATGTGTTTGAGGGCGAATGATCCTAAGCGGGGAAGAATGTAACACCCTGAAAACTTTTTGAAGTACTTCAACACTATCAAGAAAGTTGATGTGTGCGTAGGCACGAGTTGTTACAGCCAGTTGAGACTAATACCGTGCATTGATGAAAAATCAGACTTTCTGAAAATGTTTGGAGTGTAAGAAATTGGTCTTAAGGTTCATAAATATGGATAAAAGAAATAATCTCAAATGAGATGGTGTTGTCGGACTTACCTCCAATGCAGTAACGTGGGACCAACCGTGAGTATATGTGTAAAAGGAAAAATCATCAATTCGGTAACCTCAGAATAATTATTAGCACGTTTGAGGATGAACGTTTGTTTAAGAGGTGGAGAATGTAATGACTCGACTTGTCGTTTTAAGAATTTAAGCCCTGTCTGGCGGCATAAGGCCCTGAGCAACTTCTTATTATGTGTATTAACTTGCGTGCATGGTTGAATTCAGTTACCGGATGATTTGGAGTGATTTGGGACACTTGGTCCCCAAAACGGAAGCTTAAGTCTTAGGATTTTTACCGTAGTCGGAAATGTGTGAAGACGACTCCGGAATGGAATTTTGATGATGTCAATAGCTCTGTATGGTGATTTTGGACTTAGGAGCGTGTCCGAAAAATTATTTGGAGGTCCGTAGTAGAATTAGGCTTGAAATGCCGAAAGTTGAATTTTTGAAAAGTTTGACGCGGGGAGGGGGGGGTGACTTTTTCATATCGAGGTCAGAATTCGATTCTAGAAATTGAAATAGATTCGTTATGTCATTTATGACTTGTGTGCAAAATTTGAAGTCATTCCGGATTGATTTGGTATATTTCGGCACAAGATATAGAATTTGAAAGTTCAAAGTTCATTAGGCTTGAATTGAGGTGTGATTTGTGGTTTTAGGACTTATTGGTATATTTGGTTGAGGTCTCGATGGGTTTGGGTGTATTTTGGATCATTGGTTGAGAGACTAGTAAAGTTAAGAAGTTTGGGAGTTTGACCATGGTCAATATCGGGTAAAAAAAGACCTCCTTTCAGTGTTTTGAGTGCATGAGCAGGTCCGTAGCATGTTTTATGATTAAAATGCATATATGGTTTGTGTCCGGGAGGTTCCGGATGAGTTTCAGGGTGGTTTCGGATCATTTCGGAGAAGTTTGAGTTTGCTGGTTTCTGGTGAGGTACTGTTCATTCGCAATTGCGAACCAGTTATGGCATTTTGCGAAAACACTGTTCATTCGCAATTGCGAACCATTTATGGCAATTGCAAAAACACTGTTCATTCTCAATTGCGAACCAGTTATGGCAATTGCGAAAACACTGTTCATTCACAATTGCGAACCATTTATAGAAATTGCAAAAACACCGTTCATTTATGGCAATTGCGAACCATTTATGGTAATTGCGAAAATACTGTTCATTCTCAATTGCGAATCATTTATGGCAATTGCGAAAATACTGTTCATTCGCAATTGCGAACCATTTATTGTAATTGCGAAAACACTGTTTATGGGAGGTACTGTTCATTCGCAAATGTGAAGTTTTTGTCCGCAAATGCGAACTTGGGCAAAAACTTAAGGATTGAAAATCTGTCATTTCTTCATTTTCGATTGGGATTTTTGAAACTCGGTTTTTGGGCGATTTTGAGATTTTCTTCACGACTTCGACCGGGGTAAGTTTTCTATATCCTAAAGTGATTATATTTTATGAATCTATGGTTATATTCATCGTTTAATTCGGATTTAAATGGAAGAAATCAAGATTTTTGAAAAAATCTTCCAAAAACGAAAATTTAAGATTTGGAGGTTGAGTTGTTATTGGAATTCAATAAAATTGGTATGGTTGAACTCATATCAAGATTTCATGAAAATTATGCCGGGTTCCGAGGGGCGAGTCCCGCGTTGACTTTTGTTGACTTTTTGAAATAAATTTTTAAGTCGACATATTATTATCCAGAATTATTTCCGATGAATTTTAATGGAGTTATACAATTAATTTGGATAGATTTGAGCTGTCCGGAGGTCAATTCAAGCAAGAGGGTTATTTTGGAATATCGGCCTAACTTCAAAAAGGTAAGTATCTTGCTTAACCTCGAGTGGGGGAATTACCCCTTAGGCATCGAGTCTTATGTGACATTTGTAAAATATGAAAAGCCGAGTACGCGAGGTGACGAGTACGTACTCGGGCTTATATGAGCAAATTTTCTTGGTTTAAAGTTTTAGGCATTCTTATGTATTAAATTAGATAATTGTTGGCATTAGTAAATCCTTGAATTATCACGCCACGTTCCTTGTTTGTCAAATTTGTATTTTATATAATAAATTTAGTGTTTTTGTCAATTGGATTTTTCGTGAATTCCGTGTGTTTATTGATTTGATATTTTCTTGGAATTAAATCCATGATGGAACCCTTATCTGCAAATATTTATTAATTAGTTTAAATTGAGGAGTTAATATAATTATCAAGAATTTGGATTAATGAAGGCGTTGCCCTATACTGAGTATTTTTTACCTTTGTTGATTGTTTTGAGATTTATTATACGCTGTGTGGAGCCTTGGGCTATTTGTTGACAAATTTATTGATTATGCTACATATTTGAAATTTGGTTGTGGTCAGTGAAAATTGCGATATGAATTGTTGTATTGTATTGTGGTGTAAATACTCTCCTTGATGTTATTTATGCTTTCTACCTTGCTTGTTAATGATATACATGTGCTTGGTAAGGAAGAGTGTAAAGCACGAAGGGTGATGCCGTGCCATTTGAGAGTGTAAAGCACGAAGGGTGATGTCGTGCCATTTGAGAGTGTAAAGCACGAAGGGTGATGTCGTGCCATTTAAGAGTGTAAACCACGAAGGGTGATGCCGTGCCATTTGAGAGTGTAAAGCACGAAGGGTGATAGAGTGCAAAGCACGAAGGGTGATGTTGTGCCATTTGAGATTGTAAAGCACGATGGGTGATGCCGTGCCATTAAGAGTATAAAGCACGAAGAGTGATGCCGTGCTATTTCATTTTTATTATCAGGTGAGGATGAGAATAAAAGCACGAAGGGTAATGCCGTGCAATTATTTTTATGTTATCATATATTCATGGCACGAAGGGTATTTCCGTGCAGGCGAGGACGAGAGACATACATTATATTGTGATATCGTTTTGTTGTGTATACATTCATGCCTTAATCTTGAGATGTTATTGTGCACCTATATTTTCTGTGTGACTTGTAATCGTTGTTGCTTCATGTGTGCCTCCACTTTATTTCTTTTATTGTTATTGGTATTTCTCCCACCTAGTTGGTACTATTATATGTATGCATAGTAGGGAAGATATAAATGCACGAAGGGTGTTGCCGTGCCAATTGATTTGAATCAAATATATATATATATATATATATATATATATATATATATATATATATATATATATATATATATATATATGGTGAGAATGAACTAAGTGCACGAAGGTATTGCCGTGCCATTTGATGTGATATGTTGAATGTATTCCTCATGCCAGGAAAGTTAAATGAGGCGTCACATGGTGACTTTTATTCGAAAGAATTATATTAGAAAGATATTTATTTGAAAGAATTATATTATAAAGATATTTATTTGAGAGAAGTATATTTGAAAGATATTAATTCGAAATAATTATATTAGAAAGATATTTATTTGAAATAATTATATTATAAATATATTTACTTGAAAGAAGTATATTTGAAAGATATTTACTTGAAAGAATTATATTCGAAAGGTATTTACTTGAAAGAATTATATTTGTAAGATATATACTTGAAAGAATTACATTCGAAAGATATTTACTTGAAAGAATTATATTCGAAAGATATTTATTTGAAAGAATTATATTCGGAAATATATTTATTGAAAAGGATTATATTCCAGAGATTTTTATTGAATAACTTAGATAAAAGATGTATATTCTGAAGGACCTGATTAATTGGATGTGCCTGTGTTTATTACTCGTTTGAGAAATATTTATGGTGGTCTTGTTACCTTGCTATTTAAATCACTAGTTGATTGATGTTGCTATTACTGCTATTTGTTTTCTATTATTTTTGCATGCTATATTGCACAGGTTATTAGACTAGTGAGTGTCTTGACTGTACCTCGTCTCTATTCCATTGAGGTTAGTCTTGATACTTACTGGGCACCGACCGTGGTGTACTCATACTACACTTCTGCACATTTTTGTGCAGAACCAGGTATTGGAGATATCGGACTTGAGCAGATTTAAAGCGGGATCGTAAGGATTCAAGGTAGAGCTGCTTGGTCATCGCAGTCCCTTGGAGTCTTTTCATTTCATTGTACTGTTAATTTTTAATCAAACAGTATTGTATATTCGGTCCTCGTGATCATTCCATGTATTCATTTAGAGTTCGTGACTCAGTACTACTAGTCTTGGGAGGTTGTACATTCATATTTGTTCTGCTGTTAGTTTTGGTTATTTATTTAATTCAAAACAAAAATAGCTTCAAAATGTGATAGAAATCGGCTTACCTACTCTTAGAGACTAGGTACCATCACGACGCATGTGGTGAGATTTTGGGTCGTGACACTAATGAACACCCTATCCCTATCAGTTACAACTCTTAGGTGGCTCATGTAACTTATAGATAGTATCAAGGAATAATTTGGCTACCTGAGATGCTATGAAGGGATGTGATAAGGGGCAAAAATGTGCATACTTGCTATACCTGTCCACAACCACCATTATAGTGTCTTGACCTTCCTAATTTGGTAACCCTTCAACAAAGTCCATTGAAATATGGTCCTATGCCTTTTCAGGTATAGGTAGTGGCTGCAGTAATCCTGGGTAAGCAGCTTGTTCATCTTTACACCTTTGACAAATTTTACACCCTTGCATTACTTTCTTGACATCTTCCACTATCAAAGGTCAATAGAAGATAGCTTTCAATCTCAGATAAGTTTCCATGATACCAGAATGTCTACCAGGACCATAGGCATATATTGCTGTATTAGTTGCTGCCTGAGTTGGCCATGCTTGCCAACCCACACTTTACCCTTGTATCTTAACATTCCTTGCTACATAGTAATATCTATATTGGCAACTGGATTGGTACTTATGTTGGAGATGGCATGCATCATGTCTTGATCTTCTTCATAATTGGCTAATACCTCTTCAATCTATTTGGGTTGTAACCTTGTTATCACATGGCAGTTGTTAGGCTGTTGTTGATCACACCTTCTAGATAGTGCATCTGCCACTATGTTCTCCACCCCTTTCTTGTACCTAATGTCATTGCTTATCCTCATCAATTTAGTCAAGCCTTTGTGCTTCAATAAGGTACTAATTTTCTGATTATGTAAAACTTTTAAACCAAAATGGTCAGTTTTAATTATAAAGTAATGTGGGTGCAGGTAGTGCCTCAATCTTTCAACTTCCATCAACAGAGCAATTAGCTTCTTTTCATAGGTAGACAAACCCCGGTGTCTTTTGCTTAATGTCTAATTCATGAAGGCCAAAGGCCTTTTATCTTGCATTGGAACAGCTCCCACACCTGTGTTGCAAGCATCTACCTCCAAGATAGAGGTTTTGCTGAAATCTAATAATGCTAGAACCGGAGCACGCATGGCCTTCTTAAGGTTGTTGAATGTTTCAGTAGCTTCCTTTCCCCATAGAAATCCACATTTCTTCAGTAAGGTAGTCAATAGTCTGCTCAATTAGGCATAACCCTGAATGAACTTCCTATAGTACCAGTCAGACCAAGAAAATCCTTTAACTCCTTCAATGTTAAAGGTTGAGGCCATTCGAGCATAGTAGACACTTTATTGGGATCAATACTCACTCTAGCTCCAGATATGATGTGTCCCAGGTATTCCACCTGAGGACTCGCATTTGCTTCTTTTGGCAAACAAGTTATTTTTCCTTAATAGTTGCAACACCACTTGTAGATGTTTTTGGTGATCTTCCATAGTCTTACTATAGACTAGGATGTCATCAAAGAAAACAAGTATATACCTCTTTAACTGTGCCTTGAATACTTCATTCATTAAGTGAATGGTAGGAGGTGCATTAGTTAGTCCAAAAGGCATGATTCTGAATTGCCAAAGCCCATAGTGGGTTTTAAAAGCAGTTTTATGTTCATCCACAGACTTCATCCTCACTTGATGGTATCCAGCCCTGAGATCTATCTTTGAAAACACAGTAGCCCCACATAACGCATCTAAAATATCCTCTATCATGGGAATATGTTTTTTGTTCTTAACAGTTATTGTATTCAACCTTCTATAATCTACATAGAGTCTCCAAGTTGAATCTTTCTTTTTCACTAATAAGAGAGGTGAAACAAATGGAGACTGACGTGGAATAATAATTTCAGCCTTAAGCATTTCATTAATGATAGACTCTATGGATTCTTTTGATCGAAGGAATACCGTATGGCCTAAAATTAAAAGGTTGAGCACTAGGGATCAAATTGATTGCATGGTTACAGTTCCTTGCAGGTGGCAGTTCGATGGGTTCCTTGAAAACATCTGCATAGTTCAACAAAAGCTTCTCAATATCAGGGTTCAACAACTTTTTTCCTTTGACTGCAGGTCCAACATTCACAGTGCAAAGTTCAGAAACTACTTCACATGTTCCAGAATTTAACATTTTCCATAATTGCTGAATTTTCACAGTTGATACTTCTGTGTTTTCACTAATCCCTAACAAGGTAATCAACCTTCCTTCCTTCAAAAATGACAGGCTATAGGGTTTAGTATGAAGTATAACAGGGGCTACCTGATCTATCCAGTCCATGCCCAATACCGTGTCACAACCTCCAATTTTTAGCAGTCTAATATTAAAAGAAAAGACCTCATCCTGCATGGTCCATGTAAAGTCAGGGCACCACTTCTCACAATACATAGTTTGACCATTGGCAACTACTACATTCATAGGCACAACAGCAGGTTGTATGAGTAACTTTAATCTTATGGAAACCTGGGGATCTACAATAGAAATAGTAGATCCATTATCTATCAATACAATCACGGCAATCTTTTTGGCATACCCAGTAGTTTAATTATGGAAGGGGTCTTTCCAGGAGCTACTAATCCCCTCATAGCATTGATGAAAATTTCAGCTTGCTCCTCAGTTGTTTCTTCCAATGTTTCAGGTGCATCAACAAACTCTTCAGTCTCTGCTTCTCTTTCACCCTTTGTACCCTCCAAGGCATGAAGAGTCTTAGGTTTATACTGATGGCCAGGATAGTATCTTTCTTTGCACTTGTAGCAGAGTCCATACTCCTTGAGAGCCTCAAAGGTATTTGATTTGAGGGGAGCTCTAATGGGAGGTTTCTGGTTAGGATAAGTAATTCTCAAGAGTTGGTTAGGGGCTGGTAGAGTAGCTGGTTTAAGATTTTGTGAAGCTCTTGGGTAGGTAATGGCCAAGGGTCTATTATAGGAAGGTGTCAAGGCAGGTCTGGAAGGTATAAGAGAGGCCAATGCTGCAAATGACTCTTCATAAAGTTTGGCAATCTCATAAGCATCCATAATAGTTGTAGGGTTGGCTAGCTTCACTAATGGTTTCAGCTCTGGTTTTAAACTACTTATGAAACTGGAAACAAAATGAGTTTCATTCAATAAGGGATTGATTATAGTAATATAACTAGTGAGTTCCTCGAATCTCTCTTAATATTGATCCACACTCCTCTTTTGCACTATTTTATTAAACTCGCCCACTCAACACAGAATTTCTGCCAAGTAATTCGACCTCTGTGATTGACCAAATAACTGTCAAACCACACATCCACCTTATCTCGCACATGGATAGATGCATAGCTCAACTTCTCCTATTCAGAAATATTATAAAGCTCAAAGAATTTTTCACACTTTCTTAGCCAACCTCTAGGGTACTATCAAAATCAGAGAAATTGAGCTTAGGCTTTAAGGTTTTCTGGTTGGGGCTCGAACCAACGGGGTAACAGGTGTTGGTAACAGTGGTGAATTAGGGGAAGAAGTAGGGATTTAAAAAATGGGAGGGTTATTAAAAACTGGTATTGTAGGAGAAGTGAATCCACATCCGACAGGGTAAGTTAAAGGAGTGAAAAGAGCTTGAGTCGACACAAATGGAGTCTTAGTGCCTGATACTCCTCCAAATTTGTAGATAGCCGGAGCTTAATGAGCATTGGTCGTGGCTTGCTGACTAGAGAAAGAAGTCGCCGGAGTCAACTATTGAGTAATGGTAACATTCGTCGTAGAAGGTGTAGCAGGCGTCGAATCAGCTTGTCTGGATAAACCCATGCTTGAAATAATAAAATCCAGTTTCTTATTCGATTCCTTCAACTCATCGAGTTATGCTTGGTAGTGACTCACTGACTGGTTTGATTCTAAGGTCTCAAATCTTTTTCCGACATCATCGACAAACAGAGAGAGTTGTGTGCGTAAAGTTGTTATCTCATTTTTTAATTCGTTAATCTCCGCTGCCGGTGACATAGCAGCGAGAGCAATAGGCCCATGTTGCTCTGATACCATTTGTAACGAGAGTCAAGCTATGTTACTTCAATGGCGATTGAACACAGAATAAGAAAGGAGGAAAAGGGAGAAGAGACAAGATAAGAGAGAAAGGGGAAAATGTTAGTTCATATTTCGATAAGAATTCAGTACAAGGAGTTGTCATTATATAAAAATTTATCCTAGGATTCTAACGGCACTATGCCTTAGCGAGACACCTGTCTCAATTTTGATAACAAACTATTGTGACTTGATTGAAATAAGACAACTAGACATAAGGGACTAAATTGATAATTTAAAGACTTCAACAAAGGACTCGATTACATAATACTAATTAAACTCTAATAATACTAAAAGCTGATTTGTGACAACTTGGACTAGTTATCTTTTTTCTCTCTTGAAAAGAAACTTGTTATTGACCATATTTTTCTTTCTCCAAAGGGGTGGGGAGACAAGGGTAAAGGAAAGAGGAAAAGAAGAGCATCGTGAGAATAGAATCTTGTATCTATAATATTAAAGGTAGTGAATGAACTATCCCTAATTCTAATTATTGTGCATATAATTTTTTACTTACTGAGTGTGCAACACTAACAGCTTAGAAGATATATAGCCTGAGTTCTCCTGAGTAGTTATAGTGTACTACTGTACTAGCTGCAAGCCAAGGTGTAAGGCCATCTTAAGTATAGGTTGGGATATTGATAATTCCTAATAAAAGATATTATAAATATTTGCATTATTGAAAAACATGTAAAATTGCAGTGAGTTTGTATTTTGAACTACATTTTTGGTATAACCTACAAATTGTTAATCCTCATATTATATCAATTTGAGGGGTGGGCATGGGGTTGGGGTGCTTTCTGGAGCAGTGCAAAGTGCATACACTTATTCAGAACATGCTATATTAAAATATTTTAACTACGTTTCAACTGCAAATTACCTAATCAAACAGAGGAAAAAAAACATTTAAGAAAGAAAAAGAGAAGAGTAGAAAGAGAAACAATAATAAAGAAAAAGAAGAAATCTTACGATACATGATTAGCAATGACCATATCAATAAAACCATCCAAAATTCGGAGCTTCGTAGGAATTTAATTAATTAATTAATTAATTACTTTGACTGCATATGATTGTCTTATTAGTCTTTATTGGAACATTTCAAATTTCTGATCTCACCATTTTATATCACAATAATAAGTATATTTTCCACTCTGATCTTATAACGATTAATGTTAAAAAGTACCTTCAACCAAACACACTATAAGTACTTTTATTAATTCAAATTTGATTTCCCTCTTGGGTGCTCAAAGGGGTAAATTCATTGTTTTGTCACTGCCTTATGGCCTAAGCTTGGGGTTTTTGAGTCGAAGAGACAAATTGTAAGCTCATTGTTGTATTACAGGAAAATTCTTCTCCAATCACAAAACACCAACTCCCTCTCTCTTTTTTAAATGAAAGTTGAAGCAAACATTCCTGGGAATCAAACCACCATCTCTTTTAAGTGTACAAAAAATAAAAAACTTCTCTACGTACATAGGAAGCAAAATGAGTCTTGGAAAATGCTCATTCTTTTAATATTGAATGGGGGAAATAAGATAAAGCACTTTTTTTCTTTTTTGCATATTTCATTTCCAAGTTATAAGTAAATAACCTAATAAAGAGAAAAAGATAGAAAGAAAGAAAAAAAGGATTGCCTATCTTGGCAAGCGATGGGCTGTTAATTGCATGATGAAAGTCACAGATCACAAGAACAAAGAGTGAAGGGGCTGAGACTTCAGAATTGATAGAGGTCGTGTTTCTTTTTCACGATGAATAATGTCACAAAAATAAAGGGGAAGCTAGCTAAACTAGGGCACTAGGACAACTTGGTGTCACAAAGCATCCCGTATTCACGCAAGGTCCGGAGAAGAGTCACACCTTAAGGGATGTAATGTAGGCAGTCTATCCTGATACAAGTATCAGTGGCTGATTTCACAACTTGAATCCGTGACCTATAAATCACACAAAGACAACCTTACCATTGATCCAAGGCGGGAAGCTAGCTACACATTCATCTTTATTTCTTACTTTCTTTCTTTTACCCAATGGTATATTTGCTGATGTACAAAAAATACCAGTCTTTCTCACCGTTGGTTTTTATGTCTAATTTACAAGAAGATATAATATGAATAACTTGTGAATAATTTGTAAAACTCCAACCACCATTGCTAATTATCCTTGTGAAAACTTTTTTATTCGATTTTTTTTACTGAATTTCTTAGTGTCACCATTTATGATGAAGTGGTTTTCATGCGTACCTCAAAATCAATTTGTTGCGATTTACTTAACAACTAGCACAACCTTACTTATGGAATTGGCTCCTTGTGGTTGGGTGGGGATATTGGGGTTGTAGAGAGCCAGATAAGCACAAGTTTGGTGTTAAGAAATCATTGGGAAAAAAAAAAAGAATTAAGAGAGAATGGGAATCATCCATTTGGACTAATTGCCACACAAAAAGACTTATTTTAAGCAAACAACTAGACAATCATCCTGGTCTTTGGCAATTAAAAACTCTTCTTAACAAAACTTACTTTTTGCATTTTATTTTGTATACCAGTGTTTAATTAGACAAGAAATTTAGAAAAAAAAGAATTTTTTTTTATAATTTATGGTTTTAAACATGTCGTGACATTTATGTGTAAAGCTTGTTTCTAAGGTTAAAATAAATTTAAAGTTAAGATAGATTAAAAAGGAAATAATGTGACTCAAAATATAAAACATAGGTAGTCTTTAATAATATTGTTAAACCTCTTAAGAAAGATTCTCAAATATTACAAAGTTATTCCCAGTGGCGGCTCAATAGAATATATGGCCTAAAGCCAAAACAAAAAAGAGGCCCTAAATTGTTTTAGTAAAATTTTTATATATTTTATTTGATGTTTATTCTTATAGCTTCCTAATATGCAAGGAAGTTAATTATTGGAGAATCAATTTTTTTTCACTTGACAATATGATTAGACGTCTGTAATTCTCATGAGATATTGTTGATCTTAAGTTAAATCTTACTTGATTTTAGTATAAATATTTTTCAATTAAGGCAACTATTAGAGAAAATATTTAAATTATTCTATAAGCAATAAACATATTTAAAAACTATAATTAAGACTTCACATATATCATCTTCTACTTATACCGTTTTTCTATCACTTTTAGTTCCAAAAATAGGTAAACCCCTCAATTTCATAGATTATTATGCTTTAAAAGATATTCAATGTTAATAGTCTGTTTGACCAAGCTTTTTCAACGGCAAAAATATTTTTTCCCTAAAAAGTACCTTTTTAAGAAGTTGAGATGTTTGACCAAGCTTTTATGAGGAAATAAGCTATAAGACAATATATTTTTCTAATCTAATCATTTAATACTCTAGTTAGCTTGAGCTTGAACATATTTAAGAAGACACTCACAGAATTGAAAAAAATATCTTGCAACACAGAAGTTATAAACAAGAATGATTCAAGTTCAAATACATTAGACAAAATTAAAATAGGAAGTAGCAACAAATTTAACTGCCTGCTATTTTCAATCGTAATAGCATTAATGATATTTTAAAACATTATTTAGTATAAACTTTGAAAATAGCGGTTAATAAAAATTGGCATCATATAATTACAAAAATTTGTTTTTCACTTATAATAAATATATAATAGTTTATATTTTATATATGATCAATTTTGGGGCCTTCATTTTTTGGGGCCTAAAGCCACTGCCGCCCCTGGTTATTCCTTTTCCAGTATTAACTGCATTTATTCGCATTATCATTAAATAAGACATCTTAAGCAAGTAATCATTTCAAGTTATAATTATAACAATCCAACCATTCTAATCAATAGCTATCTTAGCAAGACATAAATTAATAGTGATCAATAACCAGTAGGTAATGGAATACAACCCCTTTCAGGAAATGTTGTTATGCATTTACCAAAATATCCTTAAGCTTCTAATTAACTAATATCATTTATAGCAGCTTTATTAGTTTTATTATTTATCTTTTGATACTATTCATCTAATAACTCGACATTAGTGATAGAGCCAAGATTTTCACTAAGGTAATTCAAAATATAAGAAAATAAATACATAAAGATGACAAGAAAATTCAACGTCTATTATAAATACAGAAAAAATAAGAAAAAATAATATTGACTTAGCAGTGTAATTTCTGTCGAAGGAAATTCTACGATGAACCCTTTTTCGCCCCCTAGCTCGCCTCCTAGTAAACGGCCAGTACGAATACAAATGTTAAAAAATAGTATGGCTGCATTAGAATATATATTTCTATAATTTCGTCTTTCTAAAATGCAGAATGACAATTACGTAAGCTCTATATATTCATAGGTGTGATCCAAGTTTTGAACTTTATGGGTCGAGGTGCCACTGAATGATCATTTGAGTTACTGGATTCAAAATATAATATTTATATGTATTTACTAGATTTCTTAATAGATATACGAGGTATGATACAAATACATCGAGTTCGATCAAATCTGTAGCCTCTACTGTGAGTTTGCTTTGTCAACATGATCATGAATAAGTTTGGACTTCTAATCACAAAATGGTTATTGTATACATGATCATGATTTATGAAGTACAACACAATTTTCGTTCACGTATAATATAAATAAAATAATTTATTTAATATTTTGAGAAAATATTCCTGGAAAATAGCAGAAAGAAACATATAGAAAATTTTACATACGATTTTGTGGTTAACAAAATCGCGTTGGAAATGATTGGTGGGGTATCATATCATTGTTGTAAATTCCTAATTTCAAGGAGAGGGAGTAAATTTCGGAGGAGAAAGGAGTTCAAGTGGTTAGTTATTTCAAAATCTCAAAATGTAAATTTCTTTTCGCAAAGGGAGAAAAAAAAAAAGGAAAGATAAAATATATTTCAAAGAACTAGAAAGGACAAAAGAGTAAATAGACAGAACCGTCAACTTCCTATAAACATAAAAAAACAGTTAATTTTCAAAGCGGGGAGGAGAGGAGAAACAGAGAAGAGAAACTCAGAAAGAAAAAGAAAAGGGAATTAAACCAATTGGCAGTTTGCCGGGAAAGTCACACAAAACAACTCCGGCATTCTGCCAAAGAATAATTAAACAAAAAAAAGAAGATTGGTTCTCTGATTCCATTTTCTGGGATCAGAGGATCATTAATTTCATCCCCTTCTCACCCTTCCCATTTCACCTTTTTTTTTAAAAAACTTTTTGCATGTATGCATATAGTCCTCACATGAATTTATTTCAATGATGTACTCATACATATATATGTATGTTTCTTTGAATGAAAAATATTTCAAGATTTTGAGGGGAGAAAATATTTAAGGAAAAAAAGAAAGTTTTTTTTCCCTTTCTGAGGATCAGAAGAGGTTTGGATTGGTGAAATGGGTTTGCAAGAAACAGAAGGGAAAATGGAGGGGTGGCTTTACCTGATGAGGTTAAACAGGTTTGGACTGCAATATTCACGTAAAAGATACTTCATTCTTGAAGACAACTGCCTCAAGAGCTTCAAATCCATTCCCACTTCACCAAAAGAGGTACTTTAATTCATTTTGTTTTTCCCTTTCACTTTCAAGATGTTTCTTATTTCATTTTGAATGGTGCTATTTGAATATATGTTAATTTGAGTTTTTCTTATGTCAATATGCTTTTGCTGTGTGTGTGTGTGTGTGTGTTTGGTGTTGTGGGGGGGGGGGGGGGTATTGATTTAGGCTCCTTAAGGTTTTTTTTTTCACTTGTTCTTTTCTCTTATTCTTGAACTCATGCTTCCAATGTTCAATACAAGTTGGCACGTTGGGAGCTATTCAATTGTGGATGACATTGACAGTTTTAAGTGTTTTAAAAAGGAAAAGAGCTGGTTAAAATATTATAGGCCTAAAAGAAAAGAGCTGGTTAGTTGAAGTAGGATTATGCTGTACTTCTTTTCTTTGGTGGATTAGTTTTTGCACTTAAGAGCAATGATGCGCTAGATGGAAATTTTGATTCTTCTATAGTAACACAAAGTTTTGAACTCTTCGACGGGAATTTCCATAGTTTTGTTGCTTTTGATGTGTAATAGCCTGCTAAGATCCAATAAAAGACGTTAAAGAAGTAGTCATATTTAGGTAGTAAGCACCCTGAAGTAAAAACTTAGGTCTCACTACTTATAGGCTTGGTTAGTTGAGGCCGTGAATGTCTGTGTTGAGGCAAAGACAGAAAGCGGCAATGTGAAAAAGAACTTATTGTGGAAAATCAGTGGGAATTATATACGGAAGTGGAAGAGTATACTCTACCTTTTACAAAGCGTGCTTCAAGTGTTGCCTTAAAGGTAGTAGCACCCTATAAACACTAACTTTTTTGAGATAAAAATTTGATATAGGAATGATATGTAAAATATCATACAGAAATTTTAACTACCTCAAGTTCTTGCCGGACTGCAGTTTCTTTGTTTAAACTGCATAATAGGAGACTAGTTCGACAATGCCTGTGTTTTGAATGAGCAAACTCAGTAAAGAGAATATTACACTTACTTTCCATGTTGCAGAAACTGATTCCTCATATCCACATGTGCTTCTGATGTATGTCAGGAACCAATAAGAAGTGCAATAATAGACTCTTGCATCCGTGTCACGGACAATGGAAGAGAGAGCTTTCATAGAAAAGTATGTGCTAAAAATTTTACACGTTTCATAGTTTGAAAGATAAAGCAAGGCTTCACCTTCTTTTGTTTTTTTTTCTTATTAAATCATCAGTTTCTCCTTGCAGGTGTTCTTCATTTTCACCTTGTATAACACCTCTGATCACAATGATCAGCTCAAGGTATGCTCCTTTTACAGAGTGAATTCAATCTTTCAGGATAAAACTCTCAAATACAAGCCTCTCTTTTCACTTTTTTTTTTGTAGTTGGGAGCATCCAGTCCAGAAGAGGCTGCCAGATGGATACATTGTTTAAAGGATGCTGCACTCAACCCGGAAAGAAGCTTACATGCTCCTTCAAGAAGAAAATGGCAACCTTTCAGGTTAACAATTGGTTTTTTTTAAAACATTCATGCTTAAATTACTACTTCTAAAGCTTCATTTGTTGTTCATATGCTGCCCTATTTTTGTAACCAGACTCAGATCTTCATGACTGGGAGAGTGGTATCTCTCTCATTTTAACTTAAAGTACCATATAACTGAGCAGAAAATCTAATTCTTGTATAGATAGCATACATACTAGAAAAGATATGGAGCCTAACTCAATCTCAAAAGTTAGATAAGGACTATACAACACCATATAAGGTGACAAAAATCATTCTCTCAATTAACGTGAAACACTCTAACCAGTGGCGGAGCCACCTTATAGGAAGGGGTGTCAAATGACACCCCTTCGCGGGAAAAATACACTGTGTAGATAGGTAAAAAAATAAATTATATGTATATATATACTATGTATTGACTCTCCTTAATTTCCTGGTATGTTTACTTTTATATATTTTGACACCATTTAACGAAAATTCTGGCTCTGCCACTGACTCTAACATCCTGCGCATGCAACAACAACAACAACCAAGTATAATCCCACTAGTGGGGTCTGGGGAGGGTAGTGTGTACGCAGACCTTACCCCTACCATGGGGTAGAGAGGTTGTTTTCGATAGACCCTCGACTCCCTCCCTCCAAGAACTCCCACCTTGCTCTTGGGGTGACTCGAACTCACAACCTCTTGGCTGAAAGTGGAGGGTGCTCACCACTAGAGCAACCCACTCTTGTCAAACACCCTGCGCATGCTCAACACTATATATCTGGAGCGTAGATAACATATCATGGGAGTCCAACACTAGGAAACACAATAACAAGGATTTGTCTAGCTCTGATACCATGTTAAGAAAATAGATCTTCGGCCTAACTTAACCTCGAAAGTTATCTTATGAATGAGGTGAAGATTGTCCAAGACCATATAATGAGACAACAACTCATTCTCTCAACCAATATGAGGCATTCTAACAATTATAAAATCAAATTCTTAAGAATAATATTACATCTAGAATCTCTCATTTTCTTAGAGTCCCTCGTATTTCCTTCTCTTTAATTAGAGTTCAGTAAAAGACTGGTAATATTTGCATATAGACATGCATTCATTCCCTAACAAAATCCATCAGTTTTATATACAAAAACGATAAATTGGCATACCCATAGTTTTATAAAATATCGTGCCCCAGGTTAATTCAAGGAACTTATGTTGCCTAGTCCATGCCACCCATTTTCAGTTGCTTTTGGGTTGGTAATAGATGCTCAAATTTTTAATAGGGTATATCAGTGTTTGTGTTAATGTAATGCATGTGCTAATGAAATACAGCGCTCTTCAGTGATTGAATAGAACAGATAGAGGTTCTTGATGAAGAAAATAAGCTATTCCACCCACTAACCATTGGTTTGAATTGGACGCTCAAATTCTTTAGAACAACTAAAATTGGTTTATTGTTATACTTTAGGTCTGGGCGGCTTTATCCAGGTGGAGCAGGTCATTTGTTATGCTCTCAGTAACTTATGGAAATGAATTGTATCGTATGGTTTTTACAGGTTGAGCGTTTCAAAGAGGATGGCCCATAAGAGCTCCATGGATTCGACTGCTGCATCTTCTATGCATGTGGATGCAATGACATCTGATGTTCTTGCTCCTTCTCCATGGAAGATATTTGGCTGTCAAAATGGTAGGGATTATTCTTTTGTACTATATCCAAAAGAAGAAGCAGAGTCTTCATATTGCTTCAGACAGAAATCATAGATGTCTATCTTATGCTTTCCCACAGGCTTGCGGCTATTTAAAGAAGCGAAGGACAAAGGTCCGAATGGGAAGGTGTGTGCTAATTATATCTGTTGTGTCGGAGTTTCCTGATTTTAAGTAGATATTTTCCTTGATATAACAAATGGTTTTGCATCTCAGCATCGGGATGGTTCTCCAGCAGTAATGGCGGTGGGTGTGATTGAAGGAACATCTGAAGCCATTTTCCGCACACTCATGTGTCTTGGTCCCTCAAGATCAGAGTAAGATATCTAACTCTTCTTTCAGTTCTTTCAATTATTCGGCATATACATGTACCACTAACACTTTTGAGCTTCTATGTGGTTTCTTTTATGATGACTAAATAGACCACCTTAATGGAGTTGAATGATGTTATGTATTTAGGATATTTGTTCATGTATTTGCAATTTGAAAAGGACGAAACTTTGGATACTTTTTTGCAGATGGGACTTCTCTTTCTATAGAGGCTGTGTGGTTGAGCACCTCGATGGTCATACAGATATAGTACACATTCAACTATACAACCATTGGCTGCCATGGTGAGACTCATAACTCTTACAAATTTGACCTCTCAATGTAAGCTTGGATTAACTCTCATTTTGCAGGGGATCAAAAAGAAGAGACTTGCTCCTACGGCGTTACTGGAGAAGAGAGGATGATGGCACATATGGTAATCAAAGAAATGAATATAAACTTGTCAAATTTTATTTCCATAGACTGAGTTTTACTCTGTGTATATGCAGTTATTCTCTATCATTCTGTCATCCACAGCAAGTGTCCGCCACAAAATGGATATGTCCGTGCCTGCATTAAAAGTAATGTATGCTTTAACTTTGAACTTTTAAATTGCATTTGAAATATTAATTTAGCTCCATTTAATTTGCTTCTCTAGTTGAATGTTCTTATTTTATGGAAAGGTTAACTTTCCTTGGGTACAGCGTGTCCGCAGCATTCACACTAGTTCATTTTCTCATTTGTCAGTTTTTTTTTCCTTAAAATCATTTGTCAGTTAAATAAGCATTGTAGCAGAGCATTCTGAGTATTTTTCCATGGTTTGCAAGCATTGACGAGATAATAGCTGTGATTGTCTGGCATATTTCTTTATCTGGAACATTCAATAGAGGTAAAAGAAAGGTTCAAAATATTTCCAAACGTTGTGATCTTACTGACAAAGTAAAAAAAGGTATATGGAATATAACTCATCCGGATAAGACCCTAGATAAAGGGATGAAAGAAAGACATGAATTTCCCACTGAAGCTAAAGCACACTCTCTACATAAAAGAAGAATAAGCGAATACTAAGTCATTTAGTAGTTTGCTATTTCCGTCCTACTTTCACATGCCTACAACCAGGGGCAGAGCTATGTAGAGCTAAGGGGTTCATGAATCCCCTTCATCGTGAAATTCTACTACAAAAATGGCGCAAAAATGAACCATTTTTATATATTAACTGTTGAATCCCTTTTTCTAGTATAATGGAAAAGGAGGTTCAAAATTGCTTTAGGCCACAGGTTCAAATCTTGAGCGTCACATTCTTGTATTTTCTGAAATCCCCTTGCATAAATTCCTAGTAATAATGTCCTAGTAATACTTTCATTTCAATGTTTTGTCCTTTAGTTTGATCTTGATTGCTTTTTCTGTTTCCTAAGACTATATTTCAATGAAGAGAGGCACAATTTCCCTTACATTTCTATTCTTAAACGTTCTTTTTTTCTGTTTTCCATTTTTGAATTGTTCAGGTGGTGGACATGTTATAACTCCAACCAAACATGGTAAACCATCTATTGTAAAGCACATGCTTGCTATTGATTGGAAGTTCTGGAAACCTTATTTGAAGAAAGGGGCCTCAGTATCCATAACCATCCGCGTACTCGAGAGAATTGCTGGTATTCTTCTATGCACAAATAAGAAATGGACATTTTATTTCATTTTATCATTCTACTTCTCCTTGGTGCTTGCTTTCACCTGAAATGACTGGTCTGTGCTCTTTTACTTTGCAGCACTAAGAGAGATGTTCAGAGCAAAGGGAGGGAACTACTTCTCGGAGTTGTCACCAGCTGCGCTAACAAGGGATATTGAGCTGCCTGTTAGTGAAAAGGAAGAGATCAAAACAGAAGTTGATTATAAAATGATCAAGGATGACAAAGTGACAAATGACGGAAAAAATCCAGCATCCTCAAATCTCATGGGATTGGATGATGCAGCTGATGAGTTTTATGATGTTCCTGAACCGTCAGACGACGAACATTCAGACCATGCTTGGACTTCCAATGCAAGTCCAGAAGTGGGTTGTATGGTACCCTCTACTCTCTAAATTTTTAAATAGCTTTTTTATTAGTTTGTAGAAGTGGTTGATTGAGTATCAAGTCATTTGTCATCATTATATCCTTCATGTAGAAGTAGAACTTTCCAAAATTTGGAAAGGACCTTCTAATGGATTTTATTGAATTTCAAGTAACATATTTTAAATGGTTAATTGTCCAATTAATTTGCTTGTTCCCTTGTTTAAACCTACCAAAATATGTAAAGTATCAAGTTGTTGCATGACAAGGTTCTTTCATGCTGTAATATGCAGGACTCTTACCACACAAAATTGACCACTGCAAATATTGTGAAAAAATTACATGATCTTGCAGGTTAGTGTTGTTTGACTAAAAGGCAGTGATGAGTTGGATATAACCAATACGTTATAATTGTTACTCTGACGTGGTTGATATTTCTTGTTTACATTTTCAAATGTTGCAGTTCAGAAAAAAGGTTATGTGGACTTGCAAGAAATGGCTCGGGAAGAGAGTGTGTCATTGTGCTATGGAGCAACTCTTCCAAAAGATCAAAATTTTAATATGCCTTGCAGTTGGGCTGCTGCGGATCCATCATCATTTTTGATTCGCGCTGAAAGCTACCTGGCAGACCAGGAAAAGGTTGTCTCTTTTATTAAGAAAGACCTAGTGAAAGTATCCACTACTATATAATACTCTGAAAATATTTTTGCCTGTTTTTATATATAAGATTCAGAGTCTGAGCAAATTTATCAAGTAGGATGATAAGATTGAGTTCTCTTACCAGTATGCATTGCAAGACAGTAGTGCCTTGATCAATGTGGTTTAGTACTTTCTTCCGACAAATATATGTCCAGTTCAGTAACAAGTAGGTAATAAGCTTGTCTTACAATAGTCAATCTTAGTATTTCAAACACTTGTTATTGTTGCCCTTTCTTCCTTTTTAACACAATAAACTGAAGAAATAACGTTCAAGATTCAGTTCTTAAGTAGCAACCTTACTGTATGCTTCTGCATGCTATGATCCCTACTCTCAACAACAAAATTAGAGAAGCTCTGACAGAACCGGAAAGAGTTGAAAGATTTAAAGCTTCTCTAGTTTCACCTTACTTATCATCTGATGGTGATTGTAATAGTTGTAATACTTAGGATTGAAGCATTGCCTGTGTACCTGATTGAATATTATGTGGTTCATATTCTTTCCTCGTTATTGAATTCTGATAAGTTTATCCTTCTCTATAGGTTAAGGCAAAGAGTACCTTAATGCAAATGGTTGCAGCCGATTGGTTAAGATCTGACAGGCGTGAAGATGACCTTGCCGGTCGCCCAGGAGGCATAGTTCAGGTACTTTCTTGTTCTTTTCATACAGTTTAAAAAATAAAACCAGTCAATATATGCATGTTCCAAGTTTCACTTTGTTTTCCTATAGAGACTGCATATCTCAAACTTTTTGTTGGCAATGTTTAGAGATATGCTGCTCAGGGTAGGCCGGAGTTCTTTTTTATCATCAACATCCAGGTGATTACTGTGGCTTATATAGGTATAATCATCATAGACTTAGAATTCAGTTTTTACTGATTGCTATTTATTAAATGGGTCAGGTTCCAGGAGCAACCACTTATAATCTTGCTCTATATTACATGTTGAGATCTCCTTTGGAAGAAACACCCTTACTCGAGCGTTTTGTCAATGGAGATGATTCTTTTAGGAATTCAAGGTTTAAGCTCATACCATACATATCCAAGGTTGGTTCATTAGATCTGAAGCAAGATTTTAGCTAAGCACTATCTGAAGTTTATTCCACTTCAACTTTCGTTACTTGAACATACAAGCATCCCATATTAAATTTTGCGGACTAATAATGCTTGTCGTACATAGGGATCCTGGATAGTGAAGCAGAGCGTTGGTAAGAAAGCTTGCTTGGTCGGTCAAGCATTGGAAGTGCATTATTTCCGGGGAAAAAATTATTTAGAGGTAGAGTGCAAAGTTCTTTTTGCGTTTTATGCTCTCATATCAAGTACTAGTAATAGTTAATGAATGGAAGTTGCTTTTTTCCTATCTGACCTGAAAATTTGTGTTGAATTTTCAGCTTGGCATTGATGTTGGATCATCAACAGTTGCAAGGGGTGTGGTCAGTCTTGTTCTTGGCTACTTAAACAATCTTGTTATTGAAATGGCATTTCTGATACAGGTAAAAACCACTGTCTTTCTACTGAATTTTTTTTTCCCTTTCGTTACGCCTAATCATGGTGTTATCTTTATGCAATGTGCAAAGGTCTTGTTTTTGTAGCACACTGCTAAAAAAGCAAGATGATTTAACTCCTTACACCTTTATAAGAGTAGCATTTCTGAAGTTAATGCATGAAAAATATGCCAAAAATGATTTTTGTTTGGTGCTTAATTTGCCAGGGTAATACACCAGAAGAACTCCCAGAATTCCTTCTGGGGACTTGTCGGCTGAACCATCTGGACGTTTCCAAATCGATTCCAACTGACTCCGTAAGCATCAGCTAAACAAAATTATTATTCAGACAAGTTGCTTTAATGCAGGGGTTTATTGATTCAAAGTTCAAATTGATTAATTCATGTATAGGCATTCTTTTACATCAAGTTATACTTGAGTTTTGAAGTATATATAATCTTGATTTTTATTTGAAGGTGGGGGCTATTCAATCTGTAAATGTTTCTCCTCATCAAATAAAACTTCCATTCTTTGAATATACACATTCTTCAATAACTGCTCATGTTAGTTTTTATCTTTCTAGGAGGAGATACAGTGTTATACCAATTTTGTGTTTAGGGTACACTGCCATTCTAATTTTATAAATGTGGAACATGCTGATTTTACGCCTACGTAATACTGTATAAGTTAACAAGGGTTACTAAATTGACTTGTTATTTTTCAAATTAATTTCGATGCCTTTTCATCTTCATTAAATTAATGTAGCAAAGGGAAAAGAAAGTTTTTCCCCAGTTATTTAGTACAAAGTGATTATTAACTAACAAAAATAATGGCCACAATATCCAGTTAAGTACATAAGCTCCACTGATCTTTTATATGGGGCCAATCAAAATAAAAAGTAATTAAAAAAAAAAATTAACAACAAGTTGCTATGCAATAACGGCATAAACAAGAATCCTACAAAGTTGTCGTATAAATAGGACTCAATCCTTCCATTTCAACACACCAAAATCAGAAAGCGCAATAGAGCTATTGTAGTATGAGCGCAGGAAGAGTAATTCAATATTGTAGTACGTGAGATAAATAGTGAGTGGGAGTAATATTGTAGTGAAGTGTTTAAAATAAAGAGTGTTATTTCTTTTGAAATTGTAGTAGTCTGTTGACACTATCAAGTTGTAATATTATAGTGGTATTATATTGCTCCACTTGGGTATTGTGTTTTACCCAATTAAAAGATTTGGTGTCGTTGTTACTCTCTTATGTTATTATTATTTACCGTGAATATTATTCCTGAGCGAGATATTATTTTTCCCAACATTCTATACTATTCTTATTGGCACTCAAGCTACATGAGATTTTCACCATATACAACCCCTAGAATCTCAAACTGTAATTGGACGATGTAATATCCTACCTTTCAAATTGATTAATTCAGGTAAGTTATACGCATTACATTACACTAAGTTAACTTCAGTTGAAAATACATAACATCTGTATTCTGATAAAGTTTCGTTATTTCGACACATTCGTCATTTGTTTTCTTGTGGTTTTTTTTATCTTCCCATTTGAGAGTGTGACGACCCGATAGGTCATTTTGAGTACTAGTCCTTATTTCTGTGTTCCGATACCTCTCGTAGTTTCATTTAATGTTCTTTGATTTGCATGCGTGGTCCATGTCTCTTTTCGAAAAGATTTTATATGAAATTTTGATAAAAATGAAAATTTTGACTAAAAATGAGGCTAGAGTTGACTACGGTCAATATTCTTGGTAAACGGTCTCGGATCGGTATTTTGACGATTCCGGTAGGTTCGTATTGTGATTTTGGATTTGAGTGTATGCCCGTAATTGATTTCAGAGATCCCTAGGATGATTTGACTTGTTTTGCCGAAAGTTAACAATTTGAATGTTTGAATTTTCCTAGGTTTGACTATGGCTGTCCAACGGGACGAGACAAAATTAACGGGACGGGACGACATTTAGCCGGGACGGACGGGACGAAATGGGACGGGACAAATGGGACGAAATGGTAGGCCCATCCCGTCCCGCTAACAAACGGGACGGGACGGACGGTAGGCCCATTCCATCCCGCTAACAAACGGGATGGGACGGGACGGGACGGGACGGGTTTGCGGGCCTTAAGTGCCATTTTAAAAAAAAAAAATTTAAGCATTGAGTTTGATAACGGATATTCTTTTGGCAATGACTAAGTTTTTAAAGTTTGCAACATCTAGTTTTTTGACTTATTCAATAAATTTAAAAATTAAACGAAAATTAGAAAACTAAGTAAAGAATTATAAAATATTAAAATAAAAGACTTGTAATAAAATATTCTAGCAATTATAAATATATAATAGAGTTATAATTTATTTAATATAATTTCAATCCATTAAGTAACTAAGTAAGAGTGTAAGACAATTCATAAAACAAATTCAACGCTTAGAGCCTTTTATTTTATTAATAGAACTTTCAAATCTCACATACAAATATAATTCTTTTGAAGAGCACTTAATCTATGCAGCCATCTTCTAGGAAGGGTTTTGTTTGAACTTTGAACTAGGCCTCTTAGTAGCCAATAAAAAATTATCATACTAATATTTGTAAGCTCCTATATAACTTTGTTGTAACTTATCTATAATTTCTCTCGGACATTGTTCTGGAATTGGCAATGTTGATTGATGCTCCATGAGTTCCATGCCGTCATCGCTCCCAGTGCTAAGTATCTCATTGTATTCTTCTTCTTCCCTAGTAGTTAATTTTTTAAAACCAAGATTTCTTCTTTCTGAATTAATCCATTCTCTGAATAATACGGAAATCTCTAGGCTGTCCTCCGCTAATGAATGTCTATGATCTTCGATTTGAAATCTTGCCGCGCTAAAAGCACTCTCCGATGCTACTGATGATGCTTGAATAGCAAGGATATCTCGGGTCATTATGGAAAGTGTTGGAAAAGCCTTGCCACGCTCCCTCCATCATTCTAACTGTAGTCTTAGGAAAACCTTGAAAAGCAGGACTAGTGGGTGTTTCATCTAATTCTTCTTCCTCATTTTCTTCATCCTCATTTTCTTCGTCCTCAATAAAAATATCATTGCCAAATTATCTTTGTAAAGTTTCATGATCTAGTTATTCTCCAAAATTAATATTATAACATGCAGGGGGGTTGGAAAAATGAAGTTTCATCAACATGAGTCATTTCATCTATATGTTTTCTAATTATAGGAGAAGGGCTAGGATTAGGATTAGGATTACTACTACTTTCACCTTTACTACTTTTTTTACTAGTTTTTTTAAATACGCCAAATACATTTTTAGGTGCCATAATTTAAATACGAAATTAAATTAAAAAAGTTAACACAAAAATTAAAAACACAAATGAAATACGAAAATAGAACACGTAAAGTAAACACAAAAATTAAGCACTAAAATAATGCGCAAAAAATATATATTAAAATTAGGAGATGGAATGAGTGCACCGTGATTAAATATTAAAACTTGAAGAAATTGCCCAAAATATTGCTCCAAATACTTGATAAATTAATTTGAAGCTTGAAAGTTGCTCCAAAAATTTGTCCAAATACTTGAAACTTATCACTTAATTGCGAGAAAATTGAGAGAATAATATAGATAGAATGTAAGAGATTTGAGAGAGAATAATTTATTTTTGTGGGAAGAAATGAAGAAGGATTGGGGTATTTATAGTAAAAAATAGGGCCAAAGTATAATTTAATAAACTTAGGGATTATATTAAAAGTTTGGGGGTAGGGGGTGTTTTGGTGGGGGTGGGGGCCAAATATGGCCGTTTTTGGCCGTTGGGAACGACTATTTTTGCAATTATAGCCGTTGCCCAACGGCTATAATTCAAAAAAAAGGGACGCGGGACGGGACAGGTGGGACGGGATGGACGGGACGGGCGGGACGGGACAGAAGGGACGGGCGGGATGGGACAGACGGGACGGGACGGGACGAAACGGGACGAAATGAGACGGGATAAATGGGATGAAATGGCCATCCCGTCCCATCCCGTATCCCGTTTAACATGGGCCCATCCCGTTTAAAATTAAGCGGGACGGGACGGGACCGGGACGGGACAGGACGTCCCGTCCCGTTGGACAGTCATAGGTTTGACCGTAGATTGACTTTATGGTTATCGGGTTCGGATTTTAGTTTTGGGACTTGGAATAGGTTTGTATTGCTATTTGAAACTTGTCTGCAAAATTTGGTGCAATTCAGAGTTGGTCGATAAGATTCAGACACTTAGTTGTGATTCTAGATGTTCTAGATGTTCTTGAGTTTCCTTTGAAATTTCATTCGTTTTGATGTTCAATTTGTAGTTTTAGAGGTTGGGTGAGAGTTTTTATAAAATTCTCTCCAAGGAGTTGACAAGGTGAGGAGGGTAAAACATCAAACTCTAAGGGCTGATTTTGAAGTTTTAAAAATGAAGGTATCCGATTGCATTTCCGATTATTGTTCAATTAAGAAGATACATGGAGGACATAGAAGATGTCCGCGTGGTAGAAAAGATCCTTCGCACTTTAAAACATAAATTCAATTTTGTGGTGTGTGCTATTGAGGAGTCTAAAGATTTAGACTCTATGACGGTGGAGCAATTGGAGGGTTCTTTACAGTCCCACGAAGAAAAGATCAAGAAGAGACAAGAAGTGTCACTGGAACAACTTCTCAAAACTCAGGCATTCTTTAAGGATTATGGAGGTGAAAAAAGCTATCGAGAAAATTGACGAGGACGAGGCTGTGGCGGTCATGAAAGAGGAAGAAGTATTGGTAACAACTTCAACAATGAAGTTAAAATCCATCAAATATTCAGATGCCGTGGTCGTGGACAAAGAGGAGGAAGAAGCATGGCTACTATCAAGAAAATAATGGACAAAGATATGACAAGACAAAAATTAAGTATTATAATTATCATAAATTTGGCCATTACTTTTGGGAATATCATAGCAATGTTAAAGAGAAAGCTAACCTTATTGACGACAAGAAAGAAGAAGATGAGTCAATATTGTTGTTGTCACTCAAAGAAGAAGACAAGGATGATTGTAGCTTGTGGTATTTGGACAATGGAGCAAGCAATCATATGTGTGGATACAAAGAGAAGTTTGTGGAGATCAATAAAGGAATGAGAGGTAATATGTCCTTTGGAGATACCTCAAAGATTCAAATAGAAGGGATATGTACGATTCTGATCTCCTGTAAAAATGGTGGCCACAAGTTAATTCAAGATGTTTATTATGTGCCAAAATTAAAAAATAATATTTTGAGTTTTGGCCAATTTCTTTAAAAGAGATATGATATCCACATGGAAAAATATGCATCTTTGGCTTAGAGATTCAAGTGGAATTCTAATTGCTAAAGTGCATATGGAAAAGAATAGATTATTTTCTCTTAATCTTAAGATAATTGATGCAAAGTATTTGAAATTTAATGTGCAAGATGAATCATGGTATTGGCACATCGATTTGGGCACTTGAATTTTGAAGTACTCAAATCAATGGGGGAAAAGAACATGGTGCATGGGATGCCATCAATCAACCATCTCAATCAATTGTGTAAAGCTTGTCTTCTTGGAAAACATGCAAGAAAGAGTTTTTCAAAGGAGACCATGTCAAGAGCAACCAAGCCGCTCCAGCTGGTTCACATTGATATATGTGGACCAATCAATCCACCTTCATTTGTTAAAAGTAAATATTTTTTGCTCTTCATTGATGACTATAGTAGAAAGACTTGAGTTTATTTCTTGAACCAAAAATCTGAAATTTTTGCTGCTTTTAAAAATTTAAAGTACGTGTGAAAAAAGAAAGTGTATGTGAAATAAAAGCTTTAAGGTCATATAGAGGAGGCGAATTCACTTCAAAATAATTCAATGACTTTTGTCAGACTCATAGAATTCGTCGCCCTCCAACAGTACCTTATTCACCCCAACAAATAGAGTTGCGGAGAGAAAGAATCGAAAGATTCTTAATATGCCTAGATGTATGTTAAAAGCTAAAAGTATGCCCAAGGAATTTTGGGCTGAAGCTAATTCTTGTGTAGTTTATTTGAACAACAGGTCTCCAAAAAGAATTGTTAGAGATCAAACTCCTCAAAAAGCATGGAGTGGACGAAAGCCAAGTGTCAAACACTTGAGAATCTTTGGGAGCATAGCCTATGCTCATGTTTCACATCAAGGGAGAGTGAAGCTTGACGATCGAAGTGTCAATCATATATTTATTGCCTATGATATGATTTCAAAATACTACAAGTTACACAATCCAAACAACAGCAAGGTGGTGGTAAGTCGTGATGTTGAATTTGATGAAGAATCGGCATGAAATTGGGAAGCTCAGGAAGAAACTTCATATGATTTTCTTTCATACTTTGGTGATGAAGAAGAACCAGAAATCGTAGAACCTATGAAGGATACAACTTCACCTCTTTCTCCAACCAATGTTGCATCTCCTTCTTCTCAACAAAGTTCAAATGAACAACCGCAAAGGACGGAGAGTATTCAAGAGCTCTATGATAACACAAAAGAAGTTACTAATTTTAATTTTTTATATTGTCTCTTTGTTGATATTGAACCAATGAACTTTAATGAATATGTTAGAGACAAAAGGTGGAGACAAGCTATGGAGGAGGAGATCGAGTCAATAGAAAAGAACAACACTTGGAAGTTAACCACTCTTCCCAAGAGTCATCGAGCAATTGTAGTAAAATGGGTATACAAGACAAAGAAGAATGCTGATGGAGAGGTGGAGATATACAAAGCACGACTTGTGGCTAAAGGCTACAAGCACATGCAAGGCATTGACTATGAAGAAGTCTATGCACATGTTACCCGCATGGAGATGATTCGTTTACTGATCTCTTTGGCAGTACAAATGAATTAGATGATCCATCAACTAGACATCAAGTCAGCCTTCTTAAATAACTATCTTGAAGAAAAAGTGTATGCTGAACAATCATTGGGTTCGTGGTCAAAAACCATGAAGATAAAGTGTTGAAGTTGAACAAAACTTTTATATGGATTGAATCAAGCCCCGCGAGCATGGAATGGTTGCATCCACAAGTATTTTCAAGACAATGGGTTTACTTGTTGTCTCCATGAATATGCTTTTTATCTTAAAGTTCATACTAATGGAGATATGTTGCTTGTTTGTCTTTATGTTGACGATCTTGTTTTTACGGGTAATAACTGAAGTTTGTTTGAAGCATTTAAGAAAGATATGCCTCGTGAGTTCGAGATGACAGACGTTGGGCTCATGCCATACTAATTGGGCCTAGAAATGAAGCAAATGGAAGAAGGCATTTTTATATCTCAGGAAATCTATACAAAGGAGATATTGAAAAAGTTCAACATGCTCGATTATATTCCTGTGAACACACCAATGGATAGTGGGACAAAATTGTCAAAGTTTGATGAAAGAAAAAAGTGGATCCCACATTTTTCAAAAATTTTGTGGGAAGTTTGAAGTACTTGACTTGTACCAGGCCAGAAATACTCTTTGTAGTTGGAATAGTAAGTCGTTTCATGGAAGCTCCTACCTCCACTCACTTGAAACTCACTAGAAGAATTCTCAATTATCTAAAAGCTATGATTGACTTTGGGCTATTTTATTCTTCTTCTTCTAGCGATTTTAACCTTATGGGATTTTGTGATAGTGATTATGCGAGAGATATTGATGATAGAAAAAGCACAACTAACTTTGTATTTTTTTGGGTGATTATGTTATTTCTTGGAGTTCGAATAAATTATCAATTGTTACTCTCTCGATTTATGAAGATGAATATGTAGTGGCAACATCCTGTACGTGTCATGTTATTTGGTTGAGAAGATTGTTGAATAAGCTTAATTTACCACAAATTGAAGCTACAGTGATTTGTATTGACAACAAATCTGCTCAAGCACTTGCCAAGAATCCAGTGTATCATGATCGAAGCAAGCATATAGACACATGGTATCACTTCGTCAGAGAATGCATTGCTAAGAAGGAGGTAGAACTCAAATATGTGAAGTCTTATGATCAAGTTGCAGACATTTTTACAAAGCCTCTCAAATTTAAAGATTTTCAGAGATTGAGATCAAAACTTGAAATGAAGAAGAAAAATAAAATTAAGGGATAGATTTTGGGGGCAATCTAAATAAAAAGTAATTAAAAAAGATTGCAACTTGTTGCAATAACGACAAAAACAAGAATCCTACAAAGTTGCAACAAGACTAAAACTAAAAACAAGCTTGGACGTTGGCAATTTTCTTTGCAAATTTCAAAGAATCAAACATTTAGTTTGGCAAGTTATACTATAAATAGGAGCTCAATCTTTCTATTTCAACACACCAAAATCAGAGAGAGCACAATAGAGCATAGAGAGAGTAATCCATAGATTGTAGTCTGTGAGATAAATAGTGAGTGGACGTAATATCTTAGTGAGGTATTTAAAATAAAGAGTGTTATTTCTTTTGAAGTTGTAGTAGTCTGTTGACACTATCAAGTTGTAATATTATAGTGGTATTATATTACTCCACTTGGGTATTGTGTTTTACCCAATTAAAAGATTTGATGTCCTTATTACTCTCTTGTGTTATTGTAATTTACCGTGCATATTATTCCTGGGCGAGATATTATTTTTCCCAACATTCTATACTATTCTTATTGGCACTCAAGCTACATGAGATTTTCACCATATGCAACCTAGAATCTCAAACTGTAATTGGACGATGTAATATCCTACCTTTCAAATTGATTAATTCAGGTAAGTTATACGCATTACATTACACTAAGTTAACTTCAGTTGAAAATACATAACATCTGTATTCTGATAAAGTTTCGTTATTTCGACACATTTGTTATTTGTTTTCTTGTGGTTTTTTTAATCTTCCCATTTGAGAGTGTGACGGCCCGATAGGTCGTTTTGAGTACTAGTCTTTATTTCTGTGTTCCGATACCTCTCGTAGTTTCATTTAATGTTCTTTGATTTGCGTGCGTGGTCCATGTCTCTTTTCGAAAAGATTTTATATGAAATTTTGATAAAAATGGAAATTTTGACTAAAAATGAGGCTAGAATTGACTACGGTCAATATTCTTGGTAAACGATCTCGGATCGATATTTTGACAATTCCGGTAGGTTCGTATTGTGATTTTGGACTTGAGCGTATGCCCGTAATTGATTTCAGAGATCCCTGGTATGATTTGACTTGTTTTGCCGAAAGTTAACAATTTGAATGTTTGAATTTTCTTAGGTTTGACCGTAGATTGACTTTATGGTTATCGGGTTCAGATTTTAGTTTTGGTACTTGGAATAGGTCTGTATTGCTATATGAAACTTATCTGCAAAATTTGGTGCAATTCAGAGTTGGTCGATAAGATTCGGACACTTAGTTGTGATTCTAGATGTTCTTGAGTTTCCTTTGAAATTTCATTCGTTTTGATGTTTAATTTGTAGTTTTAGAGGTTATTTTGGTATTTTGATCATGCGAGCGAGTTCGTATAATATTTTTACACTTGTGTGCATGTTTGGTTTGGGGCCCGAGGAGCTCGGGTGAGCTTCAGATGCGTTTCGGATAAGTTTGGATAGTGTAAGGACTGCTAGTGTGTTTCAGTTCTGGTGCTGGGTTGCAGGTCTTGCAATTGCAAAGGCTTGTTCAAAGTTACGCTCTCTATTGCAATGGGGAACTGTCCAGGGTAGTCTTCGTATTTGCGAAAAAATATTCGCAATTGCGGACGTCTCAGAACTTGCATTTGCGATGGCTTGGTCTCATTTGCGACTAAGTCTTGGGCTTAGACATGTTCGCAAATGCGAACTTTTGATCGCATTTGCGGTGGAAGGGATATCGCATTTGCGATATATTTGTCGCAATTGCAACCAAAGTAGGCTGGGGACACAGTTCACAATTACGATCTATTTCTCACATTTGCGATGCTCGCAATTGCGAACCGCGACTGGGTAAAAGAGAAACAATTAGGACTTAGCTCATTTTACACTATTTCTCAACCCTAAACACACTAGATGCAATTTTTCAAGAGATTTTTCTTCCCAAAATTATTAGTAAACAACTCAAATCCGCTTTCTTTCAATTCCTCATTACTTCCCATGAGATTTTAATCCCAAATCTAAGATTTTCATGGTAGAAATTGAGAATTTGGGTAGTATTTGGGAATTTTATAAAATTAAGATTTAGACCTCAAATTAAGGTCGAATTTTGAAACAAATTACATAACCGGGCTAGGAGATGAATGGGTAATCGAGTTTTAGTCCAAACCTCGGATTTTGATAAAGCGAGCCTAGTGTTGACTTTTGTTGACTTTTAAAAAAATGATCGAAATTGAACCTTTTTCATTAATGGGTAGTTTCTAAAGCTTTTTTTGAATCGTTTAATCAATAATTTGCTAGATTTTGTTAGTTTGGAGGCTTGTTCAAAAGGCAAGACCGTGGTTGATTGATTGCTTTGTTCGCGTAAGTGTTGTGTCTAACCTTGACTTGATTGAATTAGGGCTTGTTGAATTATTTATTATGTGTAATTATGCGGGAAAACGACGTATATGTAAGGTGATGAGTGTATATGCGGTGTCATGGGAATTAGCATGCGGGATTTGGATATTTATTTCCATGTCTTCATTTATTCCATGTTATTCCTTGTTATATTCTTTAACTGTTACTGTGGGAGCCTGCCCTTTTGCGATTTCACCTTTCTGATGGTGGAAGCAAAATGTATGTGCACTATTATTTTTAGATGAGAATGGTGCCAAAACCCCTTTTAGTCAGATGTTTCTCGACTATGGCTGGGAACGCTTTGAGGTTTTGAAATTTTATCGATAGTCAATATAGTCATCATTAGTTTGGTAGGTTTTTTGTATGTCATCTAAAAATATTAGTACATATATAAGAAAATTATTTCGTAATGCATGCATAAGAGAGGAGACTAAACCATTGTGATTCTAGAAGTATAATCGTTTTAGGCGAACTGCAGTTCAGTTTGACTTTACGGGCTTCTCATGCATCTCCTCGAGATTATATGATCCTTTTCCAGTTACTTTTGTAATCAGGTAAAGTCTTTTCCAGGGTTCGAGTTTTGCCTACATTTGATTCTTGCATTGGTGAGAACACGCTCCATAGCATGTAGTCCTCATTCTTGGAGTGTCGTAGGTTAGATTTTTATTGTAATACTTCTCGATCTTTTGCTTTTGAGCGGCCAACTGATGTAGGGCCAATTGTCGTCGTCCTTCTAGTAAGTCCAATTCCATGGCAAGTGCTTTGTTATTGGTTTCTTTCACAGCATAGGTGAACCTTAGCTTGGGTTCCCCTATTTTAATCGATATATGTGCCTCGGATCCATATACCAGGGAAAAGGGGGTCTCCCTGGTACTAGATTTTGTTGACATTCTATAAGCCCAAAGCACCTCGGGCAACTTATCTGGCCAATTTTCCTTAGCTGCTTTCAGCTTCTTATTTAATAAATTCAGCAAAACCTTGTTGGATGATTCTACTTGTCGGTTTGCTCCCGAGTGGTACAACGTGGAGGTAATCCTCTTGATCTTCTATTCCTTGAAGAATTTTACTCTTTTTTTTTCGATGAACCATGGCCCATTATCGCGTGTTATTTCTTTTGTTACTCCGAACTGCAAATGATGTTCTTCCATATGAAATTTATGATTTCTTTTTCTGGAACCTGAGCAAATGCACCTACTTCTACCTATTCGGAGTAGTAGTTAGTGAGGATCAGAAGTGACTTTACTTTTCCTGGAGCTTGTGGCAATTATCCTACAATATCCGTCCCTCAATTTTATGAAGGGCCATG